>NC_079489.1:16072500-16718750 GCF_020520425.1 Spinacia oleracea
GTTTTCGTGTGAGGGGGCGTGATAGAGTATAAAACTAAGCTGATGGTTGAAGCCCCAAGATTAGTTTTATACTCTATCAGTTTTCAGGTTTAAATTGGGAGGAAAACCTTCTATTCTCATGTATAGGGAGTATCATTATTTACTCCATCCATTTTTAAATAAGTATTGTACTTCGTATTTATTTTTCATTTACAAAATAATTTAGAGGGAGAAAAGTAGATGTTTTATTTGTCTTAGGACTAACAATTCTTCTAAAAATATCCATTGGAATGTAATTGTTGAAATTCTCTTCTAAATAATGGAGTATTTCTTAACTTTCTATAGGAAATATTCCAATTTCCCCCTGTTTTTAAGTGTATTACGAATATTTTAGGAGTAAACAGGTCTAAAGGTCCCTAAACTTTGCTAAAAGGAGCAGTTTAGTCCCTCAAGTTTCAAAAGGAGCAGTTTAGTCCCTTAAAGTGTATGGAATAAGCTATTTTTATTAACACCGTTACATTTTCCGTTAAGTTCAATTAAATAATAATAAAACTGATTTTAAATAAAGGGAAATCAATTTACATGTGTATAAAAGATTTAAAATAGCTTCTTTTGATTTTGACTTAGCCTTTTCAACTTCCTTAGCCTTTTCATTTGCTTTTTCACCCTACACATTTCATCATAACAGAGCAATTTAACCCATGTTTTAGCTTGAAATTTGAAAGATGGTTATATGGTTTTGGGATTGAAAAAGGTGGGTTCTTTATATACATCTACAATAAAAATTAACAAAATATATTAAAAGGGATGCTAAAATATTTGATCTTGATTAATTCCGAGAAAGCAGAAAACAGAGATCTAATCCCCCAAACAAATAGATTGATCATTTGGTGGAATTTGTTACTTGTTGCTGTAAATTTACTAGTGAGGGAATAATTAATTGGAATTCATTGAAGCTACTGACCGCATCCAAAACAAAAATGAACGAGGAATTGATTTCTAGTGTTTTGGGTGGGTGTCCTGTATTGGAGACATTGGAGGTGAGAGAATGAAGGTAGTTTTGATAAGCTAATGATTGACTCGTTAGTTTGAGGGTACTGAGGATTATTGAGGAGCAACTAACAGAGGATGACTGCTCTTTGGAGATTTCGGGTCCGAATCTGCCTGGGCATCCATTGCTAGGAATTCTATGGCAAGAATACGGAGTAAAAGCGTAAAACTAACTCGTAAATTAATTCCTAATAAAACCCAGTGTAAGAATTAGGGGTCTAATCAGTGAGACCTTATTTATGTTTTAACCAATAACGATAATAATCGACACTGTTTTGGAAGCTAAGCTGTAGTTTTCCATTAAAAAAGTTGTTTATTGTACTAAACCAAAGAAAATGCCGACCTATTTGCGCTGGTGAAGAGATACTGTAAATGATGTATCCAGCATTCGTAATCCATAAATACGTAGTATAACAATTCAATCCAATAGTAGATGAAATATTGATAAACATTATGCCAGTTTGACTAATAAAAGATAAATTATGACTTTAATATAATAATGAAGTATAATCGTGGATCAACTTATAATTTTGCAGTAAATTAAGTGACAGATGTAAACAAGTAAACTAAGTTGGTAGAACGGTTATGAATAAATAATTTTGCAGTAAATTAAGTGCAGTAAATTAAGATAATCGATCTAACTGTTATGAAAGTTGGTAGAACCTAAAAAGGGAAGCTGAAGGAGTGAAACGTTAAATGTGAAAAGGCAATGTGAAAAAGCTAAGTAAGTTGAAAAGGCTAAAAAGTAATCAAAATAAGTTGTTTTCTTTCATTAATACATGTGTAAATTAATTTTCCTTTTTTTTTAAAGTAGTTTTATTATTATTTAATTGAATTTAACAGAAAAGGAAACGATGTTAACCAAATTAGCTGATTCCATCCAAAAGCAGGGACTAAACTGCTCCTTTTGAAACTTGAGGGACTTAACTGCTCCTTTTGGCAAAGTTTAGGGACCTCCAGACCTGTTTACTCAATATTTTAGTGCACTAACTTACGTTATCAAAGTGGAAACTACATCGATAATTGATAAATTATTATTAAAGGGTGGAAATATATTGTTGTGTTGTGTTATCGGACATACGCCTCTATTTATAATACAAACTAGAGATCATACGCTTCGTAGGTTTCCTAATGGCCCTATTTGGTTAGGAGCTTTTAGATGTTAGCTGATAACTGGTTTGACTAGCTGTTAGCGGTTAACTGTTTGCATTAGCTGATTTGACTAGCTGGTTGCATTAGCGATTTGTGTAAAAGTGTTTGGTAAATTAGCTGATAGTTGTTAGCTGTTTAATATATAAAATGACCATTAAGGAATTGACATACTTTATTTCTTATTAATATTAGACAAATAGTTTACTGTGTTAATTTTTTTCTCTTTATATTTTTCTAAACATTGACTAAATAAAATAAATTTGTTTAAAAAAAATTGTTCTTAATTTAAATTTTTTAATAATATATATTTTTCAAATAGAGAAATATTACTAATGATATTTCAAGCATGATTGCAATATACTCCAATTGCTTCAAAGTACTAATATAAAATTTATTACAACAAAAAATGAATATAGTAAATAAGGTGAAATGAAAAAGAAAATGTGAGTAACGTTTTCAGGAGAAAAACATGTAGGGTACCAAGGTTGATAGTGGTTGTAATTATAGGCAATAGTAAGACAAAATAGTTATTTTCATCAACTTTCTCAAACCTCTAATTGCAAAAAGCTCCTATATTGAGCTTTTTCAAAATTAGTTTTTCACCCCAAAACTCTCTTCCAATCCTCTCCTAACCAAACACTCCCGGTTAGATTTTTCTAAATGTCAAACCTCTAATTTACCCAAAAAAACTCTTTTTCTCTCAAACCTCTTCTAACCAAACACCATAGGCTTCTATCTTATATCATATAGCTAAGATATAACACAACTCTACCACATACTTCGTACAATATTGTATCATCTAAGATAACTACGTTATCCTCAATATCCTCCCGCAATCGGAACAGAAGTTTCACGAACGTTGCGATTGGAGAAATATAAAAATATGATGTCATAGGCTTGTCATGTCGTGTCAAGGACTCCTATCGTTACTGTCGTTTCAAGGAGTCTTGTCGTTTCGTACAAGGAAAAAATGTCATATGCATGTCTTGTCGTGTCAAGGAGTCTTGTCGTTACTGTCGTTTAAAGAAGTCTTGTTGTTTCGTACAAGGGAAAAATGTCATATGCTTGTCCTGTCGTGTCAAGGACTCCTATCGTTACTGTCGTTTCAAGGAGTCTTGTCGTTTCGTACAAGGAAAAAATGTCATATGCATGTCTTGTCGTGTCAAGGAGTCTTGTCGTTACTGTCGTTTAAAGAAGTCTTGTTGTTTCGTACAAGGGAAAAATGTCATATGCTTGTCCTGTCGTGTCAAGGACTCCTATCGTTATTGTCGTTTCAAGGAGTCTTGTTGTTTCGTACAAGGAAAAATGTCATATGCATGTCTTGTCGTGTCAAGGAGTCTTGTCGTTATTGTCGTTTAAAGAAGTCTCGTCGTTTCGTACAAGGGAAAAATGTCATATGCTTGTCTTGTCGTGTCAAGGAGTCCTATCGTTACTATCGTTTCAAGGAGTCTTGACGCTACGGACAAGGAAAACCAAACTCTGTCTCACGACACAAAGAGAACCCAAATAACCATTTCTCACAACACAAGGAGAGTCGAAACCTCTCTCACGACTGAAGGAGAATCGTTCATGTCTTATGACACAAGGAAGTAATTTCAAAACACTTAAAAAAATCTTAATTTTGGATCAAGACTTATAAATCCTGCCGATGGGTCAAATTTCCCAACTCATCAGCCCTAACACAAGCTCGTACATGAGACGAGATTGACCGCATATAAGTCTCACAAAGTTCCATCTTAAAATCAATTGGTGATAGGTGGAGTAGCCCACCAATCTTATATGTTAATCAATCTCTCTCTACTGCTTCAATGTGGGACAACTAGTCCCAACTCACATGTGGATCATACTCTTAACACTCTCTCACACATGTGAGCTCATCTTATTTCTTGCAATTTGGATTAGGTCACTACTTCCTCGTTGGGCCTTCTTTGGTCTTCCAACACGAGGTCAAATGGCCCCTACTTGGGGTAATTAATTTTGTTGAGTTTCTTGCTCCAAACAGATCTTCAAATCCTCTCCATCTTGCATTCTTCAATTCACTGGCTCTCCCTTCTTGGGTGTTGATAATGGGCCAGGAACGGCAGCTCTGACTTCTTGGGTGGAAAACATATTGTTGTATTGTGTGTTGTGTTCTTGGGCATGCACCTCTATTCATAATACAAACTAGATATCATACACTTCGTAGGTTTACTAAGTCATATAGACTTCTATCTTATATCATATATCTAAGATAAACACAACTCTATCACCAACGATATTCTATTATCTAAGATAACTACGTTATCCTCAATAATAATCCAAAAGCGACAACTAAATATGAATGGAAGAAAATAATTAAAGCAATAATAAAAGGAACAGAGGGAGTGTAAGCCACCTTTTGAGCACATGTCCTTATAAAAATAACAAAAATGCATTTACTTAAGCTTTTAATTGTTAAAAAAACATTCACAAAGTGTATCAACTTTGCCTGCATTTTAAATTTGAGTTTCTAAAATAAGAGCTTTAGTGTTTTTCTATTGCAACATTTTAACTAGATTAAAATATATGGGTTTCGACGTTTCGTTATTTTACGTGTTCCGCTATTCATAAATCAAAGTTGAAATATTAATTTCAAAAGAGCTTATAAAAAGTAAAGTCGATATAGATATTTGATTATTTGAGCTAAACATCAAACTGGTCATAATTTATCCAATAGAAATTTAATTACCACTACGTACGAGTACTAATTTGGTGTGAATCATGAGTAAACATCAAGAAATCACTCCATATTTCTATTAAAGATATACGTAGTAGATACTACGTAATTAAAATTGTAATTTAGGATGATTTTTTAGTGGGGTTGTACAACGTCTTTGATTCTTTGAAGTTTTGTTGTCTTTCTATTAATATCTTGTTCTTTTATCATACGTTCAAAAGCTTCACAAATCACACTACGTAGGTAGTATTAGATCGAGGAATTGAAGGGTAGTGGGCTGAATTCTTCTAGTTGTTCATATGAAAACTACGGAGTACTCCGTATGACCGTATTACAAATATGCTACGAGTAAGTCTTAGATGAGACGATTTTATACTACCTAATCATTCCGATTTGGTAGACATTAACGGTTTCCTCTTAAGGCTCTATTTATTTCAACGGAAAATATTTTCAAAGGAAAATGATTTTTAAGGGAAAATGATTGTTTATGGAAAATAATTTTCAAGGGAAAGTAGTTTTCAATTCCTTTGTTTGTTTCCTTACAAGAAAAATTATAATGAATAAGAACATAGAATTTGAAATGAGAGGAGAAAAAAGAAAATTTAAGGGATTAGAGTAGAAAATGTAGCATTCATTCTTTTCAAAAGGAAAGTTAATTGGTTTTCCCCAAAGAAAATTATTTTCCACCTATTGGGTAAATTGTTTTCCACCCTTTACAATACAAACAATTGAAAATGGGAAAATCATTTTCCGAAAAGGTGTTTTCCGTCAAAAAAAACAGAGCTTTAATGAGTTTTTTTAAAACATACAAAATGAGATTTATATTACGAAATTAGCAGTTTAGTACGACATAAATAATGTTAGGTTATGAACAATCCAATTCACATGCGAAAAAACCATAAATTGCCAGAATCCAAATTAATTGTCACATAATCAATTAGCATAATTTAGTATACATACTATGTGATGCGTGCCTTCCCTACCTTCTCCCGAATCGAACAAGAACAAGTACAAAGCTCCAAATATCGCCCCTCCGTAGATAGTCCACAACACTTTCGGATCCGCCTTAGGTTCAACCAACTAGGATAAGGTATTATGCACTCGGGATGTCACTTTTATTGACAGGAAAAAATATTCAAGTTATGTGTTAAATTTATTACCATGGATCATATATTTATAGGAGAATATATAGTCGTATCCTACTAGAATTAGGATAACCAAAACCCTTAGAATTATGATTTAAGTTAATCACAAACGCTTAAGACTTTAGGATAATCCCAAATTGTTAAGGCCGGTATTAGGATAGTCATAAAACTCTTAAGTAAGTAGGATTTAGGAAAACAGACAGCTCGTGGCCCAAGCTTTCTTGCCACCCACACCAAGCTCGCAGCTGTTATTGCTTCCCCATGCGTGGCTTGCTGCCCCATGTGTGGCTTGCTGTCCACGCTAGGTGTTGCTGTTGCCTTGTGCTCGGTTGGCTGCTCGCTGGTTTGCTGCTGCCCACGCGTAGCTCGCAGCCCATGCGATGGGCTGGCTCACTTGCTGGCATGTCGCTCATCGTGCTTCTGATTTATTTTCCGATTCCAGAATTTATTTGCGATTCGAACAATATTTACGTTTCTGATAAAATTCCGATTTCGACAATATTTCCGATTTCGGCAGTATTTCTGATTCCGATAATATTTCCGTTTTCATCCGGCAAAATTTCTATTTCCATTAATATTTTCCGAAACGAACCATATTTCCGTTTCCGGTAATATCTTTGACTTCGATAATATTTATATTTCCGTCATGAACCATATTCCCGTTTCGGCAATATCTTAATTTCCGGCAAATATTCTTTTTTTAATTATCTAATATGAAATTTTCTCCCCACTACGTATTATGTATTTTATATGTCGAATATGACAATTTGACCAAAATATTTGATATGCTTAATATTTTAATTTGACCAAAATATTGAGTAAATATGTTTTCTATAATTGATATGTCGATTTGACTTAAATATTACAAAAATTGTCTAATACCGTAATATTCTATAATCTTATATTTTTTTTCCCAGAAATAACAGTTTATACAAAGAGAGAGAAAATAAAATAATAAATAAAGTAGATTTTTTTTAAGAAAGGGTTTTTTGGCGGGAAAACTTTGCACCAGAAATGACATGTGTAATTCATGTTGTCTGTTTTAATATAATATACTACCTCCGTTTCATAAAGATCTTTACATACTGTTACTATTTGCACAAATATTAAGACAAAAATAAAAAAGTTGATTGAATATAATAAAATATGGATAAAGTAAGAGAATTGTATAAAAAGATGGGTGGGTGTAAGGAAAAAAAAAAGAATAAAGTAATAGAAATTGAGTGGAAAATTGTAAATATTGTGGGGTAAGAAAAGGTAAAGTAGTAAATTTTCATGTCAAAAAATAGAACAAAGTAAAGTGTACAGAATATAATGAAACGGACTTAAACGAAAAATGTAAAGATTATTTTGAAACGGAAGTAGTAATAGATATAGATTTTACATATTTTAACCATTTTTAATTAAAGGAACAGTTTGTATAACTTGTTGGATCAACTCGAAACCGATATTTTCGGGTCAAGAACATCCATTTCTTATCCTAATCCAAAACCGAAATGATCCGACCCCCAAATAACCCAAACCTAAAGTTAACTTATCTAAACTCAAACTTGACACGACCAAGTGACCAACCAGCACGTTTGACATATACGTATATATAAACTCCCTATACATCGTATTTTTCTTTAACTACAAGGCTACGATTTCCTTTGTCGGTAAACGTAGGCAATACTAACTAACAAATCATTTTTGAACCAAATTAAATTTACAGTAGACCAGTAGGTCCTTGTCTTAAATTTCTCCTAATCTTCCTCGCATCTTTTTTTTAAGGGACCCACAAGAGGGAGCTTAATTTAATAAATCAACCGAAGGAACATTTAGAACATTACACCAATTTTTTGTTGGTTCAGTGGTGATTAATTTGAGGCTGAACTTGATTGGGAGAACTCGTGTTCGATCATCCGCAACAATAATTGGGAGGGGACTGGAACTCATCCACCCACAACTCGCCCCGAATCCAGATTAGCCCTAAAGGTGAACCGGGTGCTAACGCCAAAAAAAACATTTAGAACATTACAAGGAAAATTGTCGTCCCATTTTCTAGTCCTAAACTCCCAAGGTTGAAATGGGCTAGATCATGGACTAGTTTATTACCACTACGTTTAACAAACGACCAAGTAACCTTAACAAATTTAGAGCACAGAGCAAAAATGTCTTCCACCACCAAGAGGAAAGAATCGAATTGAAGTACCTTTCTTTTTTTAGCTACTTTTTCCGTCTCTTTTTAATTTTTACAATTTGGTATCATGAATGCGATTTAACAACTAATTAATTAATATGGGTAAAGATTTTTTTATTTAAACAATGCAAACTACTTTCCTCAATACTCTCTTCGTACCCTAATTGGAAAAATAATATAGTTTATGATTGACATCTTTCACGGGAGTTAAGGAATTGGAAAAATGGCATGATTAGCAATTAATATTGTTTTGCTTTACTAGAGAAATGCACAATTTATATTGTCTTTTAACCAAAAAAAAGACAAAGTTATAAAGGTGTGAAGGAGAGAGGAGATTTGTTGAATAATAAAATCAATAATCACAATTTTTCATGGTAGAAACATTAATTATGGCACATATCTATCTCAATTCTATATTTTTAAGGCCATTTTCGTAAATTGTCTTTTGGGGTTCCCCTATAGAATAATACTACCTCCATTTCTAAATGATTTTTAGCTTATCATTTGTACGGTATTAAAAAAAATTGGTGAACATGTGATGGTGGGGGTAACAAGTGGAAAATGAGTGGCTATAAATTGCCCAACAATGTAAATTGGTGAAAATTAATATTTAAGTGTTGTGAGTGCGTAAGTTATGTTTGACTCCAATAATAAAATATTTCAACTTGGATGTTAGGGTATAAATGTAAATTTTATATGTAAAAAATGGAATAAAGTAAAGTGTAAAGAACTTTCAATTTTATATGTAAAAAATGGAATAAAGTAAAGTGTAAAGAACTTTCAGAAACGGACTAAATGGAAAGTGTAAAGAACTTTCAGGAAAGGAGATAGTTAAAATACCTTCCATAACTTCATCATAAAATTGATTAATTTAAACGGTTTTTTCATGAAATGCCCCTGAGGTTTCACGAAACGCACCAAATACACCCGCGCGTTTCGAATCACATAGTATACCCCTATTTAAACTTGAAGTGCACCAAATGCCCCTAGACTTAACGCCGTTAATATTCCGTTAGCATTATTGTACCTTTATACCCTTACTCACCCAATATTTTACATTTAACTATTTTTTTTAAAAACAAAATTCCTCCTCTCCTCCTCTTCTTCTTCTCTCTCCTCTCCTCCTCTTCTTCTGCCATTTTTCTTCTCGATTCTTTCTTTTGATATTTGCAAGTATGCAACAACACAAAGGGTATGAGAGATAGAAGTTGTAGATTACCAAAAAAAAAAAGTTAGAGAAAAGTAGTAAGCTAGTGTCAAGCTCTCTCGATGACTCGATCTCTTTAATCTGCAGCCCACTTTATTATTATTTCCATTTTTGGAAATTAAGTTATTGGTATCATTGAATTTTTGCAATTGACAACCTGCAAAGAGAAATTTCATTGTTGTTGACAAGATTGATAATCTGACATTTTGTATGTTTTTGAAGATGATTGAGTCTGGTATAAACCAAAGGTATGACCCTTCATTTGTTAATGGAGATGCATGTTGTGGGAGGAGAAGAGGATTAGAATTGCGTATGCAAATTAGAATCGCGGATAGAGGGTCGACTTTAATCTGATTTATTCAGATGAATAAACCGTTAATTCTATTATAACCCAGGATGATTTTTGCATTCTTGTTTGATTTTTCAATTTTAATTTTGCATTCCATTATGGCTGAAATCGAAGAATTGGGGCTTAAAACCCAGAAATTGATTCAAGTAAGGCTGCAAAGAAAGCAATGAAAGATAAGGAGAGAGAAAGGAACAGAAGAGAGAAAAGGAGCCGCCCCCACCGCCGCAACCCTTTCCCTCATCTGTTACTTCCGCCGCAACCTCCGCCGTTACAATATCATCATCACCATTCGTCATCGTCTTAACCTTTCCCTTCTTCATCAAACTTCAATTCATGTTCACGATTTCAATTCACTCGAAAATCTGGGTTCGAATATTTGGGGGTTTGAGTTAGCAATTGATATTTGATGAAAATGGTTTGAAGAAAGGAAAAATTGTGGTTGGTTTCACCATTTTGATACCCAGAAAAAAAGGGACTTGAGATTGAGAGGAGAGTGAGAGAAGAGAGGGGATTTAGAGTTAATTAGGGTTCATTAGGTGTTATTTAGGATTAATTAGGCTAATTAGTATTTAATTAGGATTAGTCGGATAAATTAAGAGTTAATGTTAACGGAGTTAGACTTCCGTTAAGTCTAGGGGCATTTGGTGCATTTAAGTTTAAATAGGGGTATATTATGTGATTTGAAACGCGCAGGTGTATTTGGTGCGTTTTGTGAAACCTCAGGGGTATTTCATGAAAAAACCGTAATTTAAAAGCGGGTTGTTTTATGACATTGAATTTAATTAATTTAAAAACTGATTATTTAATGCAAATCACCAATTAATGGGGTGTTTGGTTAGGAGAGGTTTAAGACGACAAAAAAAGATTTTTGGATTTAACTAAATGTTTAATTTACCTTTAGAAAAGCTATCCGGAAGTGTTTGGTAAGGAGAGGTTTGGAAGAGAGTTTTGGGTTAAAAAGCTAATTTTGAAAAAACTCAATATAGGATTTTTTTGCAATTAGAGGTTTGAAAAAGTGAATGAAAATGAATTTTGTCCTAGTATTGCCTATAATTACAACTACTACCAACCTTGGCAATCGACATTATTTATCTCCTAAAAACATTACTCGCACTTCCTTCTTCATTTCACCCTATTTATTTGACTTGTATTTTGTTGTAACTAGGTTTTTGACCCGTTCTACGCACGGGCTTTTTTTTAGAAAAATAACTAAAAGTACAGATAGTAAATACTCATACAAAGTATTATACGGAGTACTACATAATTATAATAATTTTATTACGCCTGATAGCTAGTAAAAAAGAAAATCAATTACCACACTTACATTGTTAATTTGTTATAGATGGTAACTAAAATGCGTTCTTCCAAATTGATCATGAAGTAAAAACTATTACTCCGTAGTGAATACTCACCTCATGAAAAAGAGCAAAATTCTCACTAAATAGAGAATGAAGTGAGAAAAAGTTCGGATGAATATCGAATAAAAGTTGTATAATGTACGAGTAGCTTTTTATAAATAATTTGAATACATCGTACATGAACAACTCAAATTCTAACAGTTTGAGATTTCTCTCCTTATATCGGAGTAACTCACAATTAATAGATTAATGGTTTATATAGTAAATGTGGTGAATCATTCTAATTTATTTAAAGAAGGTTTTATTTAAGTTAGCGTAAGTTTTTTTTTCTCTCTATTCACAGACCCAAGTCAAGCAGAATTTCAAATATAAAAATAAAACACACACATAATAATGTAGACATTGGGGCAATGGAAAAAAATAATTAAAAGATGCAATATTTATAGAAACATCTTAATACATAAAGAATATACGTAATGCTACAATATGATTTTCCCCATTGTATAATGATAAACATCATCACAGGTAATTTAGCAACATAGTTGCTTCGGCACATAAACTAAGCAAAAAGAACACTATTTTAGTAACATGATTTTTTAATTATTTTAAAATAGCATAATCTCATATCAAGCATATTATCTTGACGGGAGCTTCAGAGTGATACCAACCCCATTAGACTTCCATCTGCCGAAAGAGGTGGATTCAGACCGACACTCTTTTGAGGGTGATTGTGGTGCCTCCGGGTCGTATGTTATGCCCCTCTATTCGGATCGGGATGCCGGGTTATAGTAAGTTGAAAAACAATTCCAGTTGGTAAATGCCACATCGACGGAAGTGAGAGTAGCAAGGTGCATGTATTATATACAGAGCTGCCATTTATTGGCAAATTAACAAATCAATTAATAAAGGAATTATGAATTAATATTCCGTAGTACGTTATTGAACCTGTAAATTCTAACAGTTTGAAATTCCTCCTCTTTTTAAAGTATCAATAAAGGCTTTTAATGGATTACTGTAAAGTTCGGATGCCGGGTTATAGTAACTCATGATTATGTAATTCTTCCCAAAAATAAGTTAACTGTCCAAAATATGTAGCTACAGACATGAATTTCGTTTGTTCACATTTAGAAATAGAAGATTTTAATTGTTGAATTCTAGGGCCATTAACCAATGCGTTGATTTAAGAGTATCCCAAAGACGTTTTGCATCCCTATACTTAGAAAGAGTGCATTTTACCTCGGGATCGATGGTATTCATAATCCATGAAACTAACATGGCATGAATAGTTACCCAATCTGATTGTGTGCATGGAGGAATTGGTTCGGTTATGGTGCCATCCAAGAACCCGAATTTCCGTCGTGCCTCCAACGCGGTTTGTATATCTCCGGCCAATCATCATAATTTGCCCCGCGAAGTCGGGTTGGGGTAATGAAATCACCGGGACGATCTTATGATCCTAAAAAAAGGGGAATTTGGTTCAATTTTGAGGGGTGGCGGTGGCGGTTCTTCATCTTTGCCGGCCATAGGTTTAAGCACTCGTAGTACGTTGTTTTAGTTGCTCTGATACCATGTAAAGTTTGATGTAAAGGCTTAATTGTGTGCCCTAATTCTCATTAACCAAGAGTATAAATAGTACGAAGTACATTAGAAGACTTCAATGTGCTAAGCCGTTACAACAAGAAAACGTCAGTAAGAAAACATCAATGAGCAAACGTTACAAGCAAATACTCTTAAACTAACTTAAATACAATCAATGCTTTTAATGCTTTAAATGCTTCCTAATTATCTCCACAATTACCAATGGTGAAGTTTAAGAGAATTATATACGGAGTATAAAAGGATTGAAGATGAAGGGGGAGTTGTGGAAGTCGAGCAGATTGACGTTTCCTTGGCAAAAAGTGATTATGGCTTGATTTACTCCGTATTTAATTATTTATTTCCTTTAAGTTTAAACCAAAAAATTATGAAAGGAGAATGACATGTGGGCACTATGAGTGAAGAGAGTGACATGTGGCATTAAAAAAATATTGACGAAGAATGACATGTGGCATTGTTGTGTTTATGGTGTGGGTTTTTAAATACTAGGCATAGATGAGTGTATTAGTACTATGTACTTTGAAGCTAGCGCTTGAAAGCTATTGCAATATTCTTGTAATATCATTAGTAATAATTTTCTATTTGCAAATGCAAGTAATATATTACGGAGTATCTAAATTTTAAAATTAAGATTTTTTTTTATTTTTTTTATTCAATGTTTATTCAAAAAATAAAGAAAAATAATAAACACAAAAAATTATTTGTCTAACATTAATAAGCAACAAAGTATGTCAATGTCCTTAATGGTCATTTTACATATTCAACATCTAACAACTAGCAGCTAATTTACCTTAAAGGAAAAAATCAATGAAACAAATAATCATACTTCATCCGTTCTTGATTGTTAGTTCCTTTTGGAATCTAACACAATCCAACAAATTAAAAGTACCTTTGTCACATGAATTTCAATTGTTATACCTCACGTGGGCAGGAGAGAGACATAATTGAAGTGTTTAGTGGGGATAAAATGTTTGAGAGCAAACAAGTGGGCCTTTTGGATATTTATAGGGATATAAAGGGGATAAATAATATTTGACAAATAAGGAAAGATTCTAAAAGAGACTACTGTAATATAAAAGAACAACTCAATAAGAAAAGGGGACTAACATTCAAGGCGAAGGGAGTATTTTATTTAAATTTTTTAAACAAAAATCAATGAAACAAATAACTTCGTAATAAAAATACGTACCCCAAATATTTTTGATGTCTACTTTTTTTGGTAGGGAAACTTTGCGAATAATTTTTTCTACATAACATAATTTTGTTTTTCTATACTTCCTCTGTTCCGGAAATATCGCACCTTTTGTTTTTTACACTATTCACACTATGACTCTGGCCATTTTTTGTGATTCGTACGTAAGGAAATTTTAGTCATGTGGGGTCATGTTAGATTCACATCGATATATATTTTCTAAATATTAATTTTTTATAATTTTTACTTGAACACGATGTGAGATATTAAGAGTCAAAGTAAGGCTTAGAGGAGTAAAAGTCAACCATGATGTGATATTTCCGGAACGGAGGAAGTATATTTTCGCACACATCGCGTGCATGTAAGACTAATACTATATATTAAAAGATTTTTCTAAAGAAGTTATGTGCTACATGACGCTCTGTTTATGAGTATTTCCTTTCATATAAACTTCACATTTTAAAAATTTAGAAATGGAGCATGCATGTATAAGACTCGAACCCGTGACCTTACGTTTTTTTTTTGATAATTTGGAGTTGTATTATTTATTTCGGCTTGTTACCCAAATTGGTACAGCCCAATCACTCATTAGGAGAGTTGTAATACATAGTTACATGAGAAGGCGAACGTATATGTTACAACCATGCAATGAATTCATCCTGCCTACGAGTCCTTGCTTCGCTAGGGCATCTGCCACCATGTTTGTTTCACGACCCTTATATATGATGTCAATCCCCATTCATTTTTTCCTTGCATTCTGTATGTAGTTGAGGATGAAGGTGAGATTCCAGGGACCTGACTGTGCATTTGAGCACCACTTAACTGCGTTTTTCGAATCGGATTCCACCACTAGCTTGTGTTGGTGAAGGTGCTCCTAGGCCATGAAAATTTTTATTGCTCCGTCAACTTTAGGGATGCGTCGACGTTCCATTTTAATGTAATGTTGCTTGGCGGTTTCCACAAGGGCTGGCTTATGGGCATATTTTTTGCAGACTGTGTTGTTACTCTTTTGGCCCATTGGAGGCATCGTGGGTTGCGTATGATTTCGTTAGTGGTATAGGGGAAGGATTCAAAAAATAAATATCCCGCGACCTTGTTTTTTGATAATTTCAGAATTTCATTAATTGGGCCTGGGCAAAGCCAGATGAATACATCAGATTTGTTGGCGTTAGACAACGAGTATTAGCCTATGCTACCAACTATTTTACAGACATATTCATTATGAGATATCACGAAGCAATGTAGCCTTGTACATTAAACCCAAGCAATGAATTCATCCCTTCTACTTAAGCCTTGCTTGGCTAGGGAGTCAGCCACTGTGTTCGAACCTCTGCTTTTATGTGTGATTAGCACTCCTGGCTCGGACGAAGCTGTGTTGCGGATAAAGTTGAGGATGAATTTTAGGTTCCAAGGTCCACCAACCTCCTGCTTACACCAGTTTACAACATTCTTTGAGTCTGATTCTATGATGATGTGAGAGTCTTTGATCCGGGCTGAGCTTAGGGACATTTTTAAGGCTCGACGAATGGCTAAAACTTCCGCGTTATTTATCTCCATGAAAGGGATTGGAGTCGAGAACATACATATGAACTTGCCCTCATGGTCTCTAAGAACCCCACCAATAGCAGCACATAGAAGAGAAGGGCTCGCTGACGCATCGACGTTCCACTTTAATGATCGACTAGGGGGTTGGAGCCAAAGGGTCGAAGCATTGAGAGGGAGGTGGGGCTTGGCTGATATGGTGGATGTTTTCCATGCAAGGCATGATGGATTTCTGAGTATGTCTTCCGAGGTGTATGGAAATGGATCACCCCACCCTTTGATCCACCAACTGAGTCTCAATAACACTAGGTCTTGAGTTTGGGTGAAGGAACTGTTCCTACCCTCAAAGATCCTTGCGTTTCTTTCTTTCCATAATGACCACAGGATGATGAAGAAGGTAGCATGCCAAATCTTTTTGAAGAAGACTCCTTTTATAGGGGGGTGCCATTGCTCATATGCTTCCTTGATTGTGTGAGGGAAAACCCATGCTAGGTCCCATATATTGATCCACCAGTGCCATATTTGTAGAGAAAAGGGGCATAGCATGAAGAGGTGATCTATGTCCTCCATCGAGCTGCTAATGCACAATACGCAAGAGGGGTCTAAGCTTTGGCTTATATTCATGCGAATCAGTCTTGACTTGGTGTTTAATCGGCCAAGTAGCACGAACCATGAAAAAATCTCTATCCGAAAAGGCACTAAGCCCTTCCATAGACCTTTGATGATGTTATGGTTGTGGCCTCTTTCCGCTTTGGCTAATTCCATGTATAATGATTTCACAGAGAAGGTCCCAGATTTCGATGGAGTCCAAACCCATTGGTCAGTTCCACCTTGCCGCAAAACAATTCTGTTTAAGATAGAGGTGAGCTTCACCCATTCAACACGGTCATGCGAGCGTAGTTCACGTCTCCATGAGAGGCTCCATTGCCAACTGTTACCGTCCCAGAAACCACATGCAGCAATGGTTGCATCTGGAAGGGTAGAGAGTCGGAACAGTCAGGGGCAAACCTCTTTTAGGGGTAATTCACCAACCCACTTGTTGTGCCAGAAGAAAGTGCTTGATCCGTCCCCAACACTCTTGCGAATGTTATGAAGTGCTAGAATTTTTGTTGGGTTTGATTTCAATGCAGCGTTACAGATTTCTTTCCACGGGCCTCCCCTTCTATAGGATGAGAGGTCATGGATAGAGAATATCCCGCGACCTTACCTTTAAAGAATGAAGTTTTACCATTGAGTTATAACACGTTACATGCTATCATTGTAAAAGAAATACTAATAAATATAATAAAAGGAGAATTGATTATTAATATTTTCAAATAAGAATAATATAAATGTTAATAATGCAGTAACCCGGGGCGTCATCCGAGCCAAAAAACTAGTTTTGCAGGTAAAAGTATTATAATTTGAGTATTTAAATTGTTTGATAAGGATATGTTGGACAAAAGTTAGATGATTAAATAGAAAAGCGCCAAAGTAAACACAATACTTTGGGATACCCCTAATGAAAAACAAACACTATATTATGGGACGGAGGGGATTACTCCGTTATTTTTTCTTATTCAAAATCTAACATTTATTGTATTTTTGAATAAAGTGAAACTAATTTTATTCTTTAAAAAAAACAAAAAAAAGAAACTTGAATTCACTAATTCTCTAAAAACCAATAAGAATGTTTTATTTGCTTTTCCGCTAAATGGAAAATTGTGAGGGATTTATTACAAAACGAACTTGACTTATTAAAGTAATTACCTGACACAAATTTTGACAGTTTAGTAGGGGCACAATTGTCCATTTATGTTATAATATAACGAAAATATTCAAAACGTATATATAGGGACATAAAAAATGGAATACCTAAAGAATGAGGGACGGAGAGAGTAGCTAGATTGTTATGTACTTCTATTTACCCTATTACCCTTTGCCCTTCTTCATTGGGCTCATCATATCACGCATTCACACATGAGTTAGTTGAGTTACATATTACAATAGTCAATAGGGACTCAGCGAGATCTATGAGTATGGCCTTCATTTATGGGAACTACTAGTATTTTATGCACGCGATGCGTGCGGGATTATATAAAAACTTAAATTTGTATTACTACCATTAAATATAAATATTAGATAAAAAATATTCACAAAGTACACATTTGAAAAAAAATTAAGTATTTTATGCACGCATTGATAATAAAAAATTAAAATTGTGTTACTATAATTAATCACCACAAATAATAAGCTAGAAAAAATTGTTTACAAAGTTCGATCATCTAGAGAAAAAGTTCCTATGAAGTATATAAATGAACCCCTCTTAAAACATTGTCGTATAGCCAATCTGATCCCATGACTACAATGTCAAAAACGCTGTCGAATAGCCCATCTGATCCCATGACTACAATGTCTCCTTTCTCCAATTTTACACTGCTCACCTGTATACATACAAATTAAGAGATGAAATCAACTAATTAATTTATGAAGTTTAAAAGACAAATAAAAAAACCAAACTGTGACCAAATAGGGAAATAGAATTTGAAACACATACTTTCTTCAAGCCATACTTTTGCATGAAAGCATTACCTTGGTACCATCAGACAACCACCAAGCACCATATCCTTGAGGAATTCGTATTTCAAAAGCAGCACCATGTGGTTAGACAATATGCACATTCAACCATCGACATTGATCTATGATGCAAGTTCAGAGGTTCCAACCAAGTTCATACAAATAGTCCAGCCAAACTATATGAAAATAGTAGATGCATATTATCGCCCTGCATTTTATGCATCTGCTTCAATGAAATGGCTAATGTTACGGTTGGATGTATTCTGTTGTATTACTTATGCTTTCCTTTTGGTTCTCTTGCTCTACTTTGCAGAACGGATGCATCCTGGTACATAATACCTAATGCATCCACATGTTCATCAAATTCAATTCATATACGTTAACTAAGACCTAATGACTCCACATGTTCCATCAACTTCATCAATCATGAAAAATCAACCATACAGAAACTACACTATAAGCCCTAAATATAAGAAGATAAGGCCCATAAAAACATTCTAAGAGAAATGGAACAGGCTGCCAATACTCTTAAACAACACTCAAGAATCATAAGCAGTAACTCGTAGCATATTAGAAGAAGCTATGAATTTGTTCTACCCAGGAAAATACCCCTCAAGCATGAGGCCTTTCTTAACTGATCCTGTAACATTTGCCAACCTATTCCTTTTTTGCATCAAACAATAAACTCTACAGAAAGAAAGATATAGAAGTCAAATGTACATAAAATATTTGCATATATATCAAGCATTGAATACATGCCTGATCTAGCAAATCTAGTCAAATGTACATCAGGAGATAATTCCCTTCATTTTTTTTCTAGCTGATGGAGTATATATTATGTTTTCATGTACAACGATTGCAGGCTTAGCTGTGACATATGGGCTCATCTTAAATGGTAGGCTATCTGATGTGATATGGTGTTTATGCAACCTGAGTGTGTTCTCATCCATGCAAGTATTAAGTATACCTTTTACTCACGAAACCGCGATTCCGGTCTAAGATTACAAATCCTTTTCAGTAGAAGTATATTTTTAAGTGATCCTTGGGATTTGGGAGTCGAGTACATTTTCCTCGGTATTTAAATTCCCCTAATAAATCTCTATTCTAATAGATCAAGGCTTCAATTGAAAATCCCAAATCCAACCATATTAACGATGAATTTCAATAAGCAAGAAACCTAATTAACAAAACCCCAATTAGACATTACCGCCAACAACACAAATAAGAATCGGCCATTGTGATAGGGGATTTCATCTGGTGATCCCCTATTCTCAGCATACCACCTGAATGACTCTCATTATAATGGACAATAATCAGCCATTGTGATAGGGGATTTCATCTCACATGCAGCTACTATTAGCATCAAATCACTACAACAACGAAACAAACAAAAACACTTCCAATTTTATAGTTCACCTTAACCCCTAAACTTGATCAAAAATTGGATCAAAAACCTTTATATCACAAACTTGATAAAAAAAACCATACCATGTAAAATCAGACTTAGAGAGTTCCAAATGTAAGAATTGATAGCTCGTTTCTTCTTCATCATCATCATCAAGCTCCGCAAAACACCATTTGCAGCCTCAATCAATTAACATAACTTTCAGTAAATCAAATTCTTCATATGTAATCGAATTAAACGAACTAATTCTCATTAAAAAGTTGCAAAAATAAATCACCAACAATCAATTTTGCAAGTTCAATCAATTTTGCAAGTCTGATCACAGTATAATAACACAAAATTCAACTAAAAAAATTTAACTGACCACCCATCATCATCAGAGATCGAATACTACAGCAACTGCTCTAACAACCTTTTCGCCGACCGCAATGTTCGCTTCACCAATGGACAAAACCACGCTAGAGGCATCCGTCTCCACAATGTCAGAAACATCATCAACACCAAAGAAGTTCAGAGAGCTGGGAAGGCCCAAGGCAGCAGTTGTTTGGGAAAGGAGCCGCGAGCTCTAATTCAAGGTTCAACCTATAAATGACCAACAATCAATTTTGCAAGTTCAGTCAATTTGTAATAACTGACACTTCAAAATCACATCGAAATCATTATTTTTTGAAAAATCGAAAATAAAAAGAAAATCAACCTTAATAAAACATTTGGTAGACGACCATCAATTACTACTGTCACTATACATGCGACCTACAAAACAGGCGGTTAAAGTCAGTTAAATGCCGAATAGTAAGAATATTTCCATATTCATATCCAATCTCCCTCAGGAAACAATCACCTACATAAAAACCAAAGCTCCCTCCATACCCTTTGACATGATTTCAACCTGAATTCCTATGATCAACAAATTCAACTGCATAAATGTTTCAAAAGGAATATTTTCATACATGCCTGAGCTTTACATCCACCAGCAATGAGATTATTCCTCCACCAAATGTGAAACTGAAAAAACCCTGTGAAGGACCAACAATAATTAAAGACACCTGCAAAATACAATTTATTCAAAAACCAAAACAGAAAGTCATTTACAAACCTCTACTAAATCATAATCGTTCATATACTAATGCAACAACCAATTTATTCATTCATAATCATATCAAAAAAGAGTTGGCAAACACTGAATTACAATCCAGCATACAAACAAAGGCGATAAATCAGACAATCAAAACCCAATTCAACAGTATAGTACATAACAGATTTCTCTAATTTCAATCTAATCACCCAGATAATAAAACAAAATCGATTTCTTACAAATGAAATGAATTCAAGAAATGGTTTATACCTGATTGTTAGAAGAATTAACAGTTGAGATGACATGACCATCATGGTTAGAATGGGTAGAATTGGAAAAAATGTTGGGCGAGGCACCGGTGAGGTTTAAAGCGTATGAAACCCATATGCCTTTCACTCTCCTCCATCATCATCGTCTTCACCAAAATCCTCTCCTCCATCATCATCGTCTTCACCAAAATCCAATTTATTCACTTCAAATTTAGAATTATTATTATAAATCATTGTTAAATATTACAACACAAAAGAAATTAAGATCCTTATAAATCAAAACTAAATCATTATTTTTTGAAAAATCGAAAATAAAAAGAAAATCAACAAATATTAACAAAATTAACAAAAAATGCTTAAATTGTTAGAAAAATCCATGATTACTGACCTTGTTCTTTCGTATTCTACTTTACGCTGATTCTCTTGTTCGTTGTTTCGATCCATTCGTTACTTCACTCGAATTAGAAATTTGAACTTTCTAGGGTTTTACTTCACTCGTTTCGATGCATAAATGAAGCAGATTTTGAAGAAATTGGGGAACAACTTAGAGCGAAAATAGAAGAGAGATTGGGGTTTTACTGTTTTAGGTTGAAGAAAATGGGGTAGGGTTGAGAGCTGATGAGAAAATAGGAGAGAAATTAGGGGTTTTAGTGTTTCGGTAGGGAGGGAGGACAGAAAAGAAAATGGGAGGAGAGAGAAGAAAACAGCAGGTTGTAAGGTAGGAGAGAAGGAAGGGCTGAACCGCTAAAGGCTGAAGGTGAACAGGGTGGGGGTATTATCGTCAAATCAAAGGTGGACACGAAAAGTCATATTACCACATTAACCTCAGCTCTTGGCTTATATAATAGAGATGAATTACAACTTACAAGTATGATACTCCATACGTTGTACTAAGCCAGTGTATGTGGTTTTCAAAAAGAAAACACTAGCTTATGTGTATCACTATGCTACTGCTCACTACTTCACTAGTAATAGAGGTCCCGGCCCGACCCGAAAACATCGGGTTTGAGCAGCCTATTCCGGCCCGGTCCGGCCCGAACTTTTTTAAAAAAAAATTGCGGCCTTTGGGCAATGCAAAACACCATTTTTAGTTATAAATTTGGCCTGGTCCGAAATGGCCCGAAAATCCCGCTAATTTTGTCCCGAAATAGCGGGTTTTGGGCACACAAAATTGGCCCGAATCTTCACCCGGCCCGGCCCGACACAATGGGTAGTTTTTATTCCATCGACCCGGCCCGACTTTTGATCAAGTCTAAATGTCTAATACATATGGAATGGTATTTTTTATTTTTTATTTTGACATATGCTATTATGCTTAAAGCAACTAATGCTAAAAATTAGAAAAAGACAACATAGATGCAAATGCCTTTGCCATTAGATTATAGGCCGGTTGCACACGTTGTGGATCAACCTTGTGATGCAAGACCAACTAAAAGTTATACGTACCTAGGCGTTTAATTTCAGTACTGTAATAGATTAATAGTCCATAACAACTCCCACTCTATGGAGGTATTCACCATTAGTAACTCAATCAGGCGTTGAGAATTCGTAAGAACCATCACCTTGTTAATTGAGGCTTGTAATTAAACAGAAATCATTCAATAAGTGCATAGCTATCGATCCACCCCTATAAACTTGTTGTGCAAAGTTACAAAAGCGGAAAATGTGCTTGATATCTTCTTGGCCATATTTGCAGTAGTCGCAAATGACTGAAACCTACATTTTATTCCTCTTTTACGTACTACGATTGGCCTTTGATTACAAATTTACAATTGCAAATGAGCCGATACGTTTGTGAACTACTCGCGGACTAGCTCGGTCAAATCTCGTTCAGAATTCGTTTGATAAGTTAATAAACAAGTTTGAACAAAAAATTTAAGCTCGTAAAGTAAAAACTTCATGTTTTTACAATGTGGTTATAAAATTTTCTTAAATAATAAACGTTGCTATATTTATAGGAGTGGTAATTTGACCCTATCTCACACAGTTACACGACTCACACTATAGTTTAAAGAGAGAGAGAGAATTACCATTTGTTATAGAGAGAGAGAATTAAGATTAATTAAGATTAATTAAGATTAATTTGTTATAAAATAATGATTATGATATGATGTTGAGTATTGATATAACATTATAACTACATGAAGATAATATTATAGGTATTACATGCAGCGTAAAGATATGAATATGATGATGCATGCATAAGTTAGGTGTTGAGTACAACTCAACTTTTACTTCAAAAGGCTTTGTAAAGTGCAAATGAATATAAATTGTATATCATGTTAGTCAGGTCAAAATCACCCCAATTAATAGTACTTCACAGTGATTATGATTAGGGTGGTTAATGACTTGTATAATTATTATAAAACCATGTTTATGTTTATATGTACTCCCTCCATCTCTTTTTGTTTTTTACGTTTTTTTTTGTGTTTCAAAATGTTCTTTACATTTTCTTTTATATTATCAAATAAATGCTTTAATATTTTATCAAAATGTGTGTCCAATGGTTCTTTTAACCAATTAAATTCATTGAGGTATTTAATCTCTCACACTTTTCTATTGGGACACTAAATTTTTTTTATTTTCCCAATATCAGAATTTTGGATAAAAGTGAAAACATTATAAATAAACGTAATTTTCCTTGTTTAAATAAAAAAATAGAGGAATCTCAATGCACATTAATTAGGCCCTGTTTAGTTCACCTTATTTCTCCTGATCTGATCTGATCTGATCTAGTCTGATCTGATCTGATCTGAACTTATTTTTTCTGATCTGATCTGATCTGAACTTATTTTTTCTGATCTGATCTGATTTGATTCTTCAGAATTAAGTTTAAACAAAAATCTACATTTATTAATATTAAACGACTTACGTGTAAAATAAATGTTACACAAATTTATAATATTGTTATTATTTATTTGACTTTGCTCATTATTTAACTATTCCTTGTATTAGATAGACCTATACATCATGATCTAGATAGATCGGTTATGATCTAGACATATAAGTTCTGATCTGGATATGATATGTACAGATCGGTTCTGATCTAGACATGATTTGTACATATCAGTTCTGATCTGGACATGATCAGTTCTGATCTGGACATGATCTGTACAGATCAGTTCTGATTTGGACATGATATGTACAATTCAGTTCTGATCTGGACATGATCTGTACATATCAATTCTGATATGGACATGATCTGTACATATCAATTCTGATCTGGACATGATTTGTACAGATCAGTTCTGATCTGGTCATGATCCGTAAAGACCAGTTCTGATCTGGTCATAATCTGTACAAATCAATTCTGATATGGACATGATCTTTGCAGATCAATTCTGATCTAACATAATCTATACAGAGTCTATATCTAGACCAGTTATAATTTTGACATATCGATTCTGATCTGGACATGATCTGTACACATCGATTTTGATTTGAACATATTGGTTCTGTAAGGATCGGTTCTGATGAAGACAAGATCTTTGCAGATTTGAACATGATCTGGACATGATTTATACAGATCAGTTATGATCTGGATTTATCTGATCCTATCAGTTCTGGTCTGGATATATAATGGTTCTAATCTATAAAAATTAGTTCTGATATGGGCATGACCTGATCATATCTTTTCTGATTTGGACTTAATGGTTTTAATTTGGGCATGATGAATTTGAATGTTTTGTTAATGTTTTTTTATGCCTTAAATAATAGATTTTGATTGCACCGACAACATAATTTTTTATTACAACAATAATAGTAATAAAATATTAAATATAATAACAATGATATAAACATACACCAATAATAATAATAATAATAATAATAATAATAATAATAATAATAATAATAATAATAATAATAATAATAATAATAATAATAATAATAATTATTCCGCAGGTGATGTTCGTCATTATGCTTTTCTTGCTTCTCGATTGCAATCTGTTGGTTTGCAGACAAAGCTTCTTCGGCATGCTGGTATTGTTGGCGTGGTCGAGTATTTGAGGATGCGTTGAGTCTATTTAGTAGAACGGTGGAGTATGACATTTTGAGTAACCCTAGTGAGGTCGCTGCCCCTAAACTCATGAAGAAATTGGCAGATATATACTTCACAAAGGTTAGTGCATCTGCAGAATC
Organism: Spinacia oleracea; assembly: GCF_020520425.1. Lineage (NCBI taxonomy): Eukaryota > Viridiplantae > Streptophyta > Magnoliopsida > Caryophyllales > Amaranthaceae > Spinacia > Spinacia oleracea. The sequence continues at coordinate 16,097,390 of NC_079489.1, forward strand.
CAACTTCTCTTTATCTTCTCGACAGTAGGTGTTGTGGAAATCGCAGCAGGGAGATCACACATCTGCTTGGCTTCGTGCGGTCCCCATATCAGGTTTGGGACAGACGATGCATGCTAAGGCTTACCGATGTGTGTTGTGTTACCGGTTGGGGGTTCCTTTGTTCTCTGTTACGACGCCATGTTATGCTTGTTCCAGGGTCTTTGCGGGAGACATCTTTGGTGATCATGCAGTGTCATGTGCTGGTATCGTGGGTATTAAACATCGACATAATGTGGTTCGGGATACCCTTGTTGATGTTTCTTATCGCTCTGGGATTTCGGTGCGGAGAGAGGTTGATATTGGTCTATCTGGAGGGAACGATGGAGCTCTCCGACCAGCAGTCGTGTTGCTCTACTCTTGGGACCAGGGTTGTGATGTGTGTGTTGACTTGACGGGATCATCTCCTTTGACACAGTCTGGGTTGTCTGGCTTTGCTCCGGGCCGGGTTGTGACTGATGCGGCTATTCGGAAACGGGTCAAGTACGAAGCACGTTGCAGGGCCATTGGTTATGGCTTTCTTCCGTTCTCTTTCTCTTCTTTGGGGGAGCTGGATAAGGATGTTGTTGCGTTGCTGAAGCAGATTCAGAAGTTTTCTAGGGCACAGGACATTGGGGCTCGTGTTGCTGCTCATATTTTCACTAGGATAGGCTTTGCTATAGCCAGGGGAGTGGGGGCCCAGATTGTATCTCGGCTGCCCACTAACTACTTGTAAAGTATTTGACTTTGTTAGCATTTGATTTATAATAATAATAATAATAATAATAATAATAATAATAATAATAATAATAATAATAATAATAATAATAATAATAACAAACACGTACGTTAGGGCGATAGTTATGGCGATGGTTATGGCGATTAGGGCTGGTTATTAGCACGTTCATTTTCCGGCGAAGGTAGCAGCAGCTCGGTCCGGCGAAGGGTGCGGTAAAGGGTCGGCGTTTTCAGGCAGTTTACAGGCAGTTTCACGGTGGTTTTTGGTGGCGTTTTCGGGTGTTGTCGGGTTTTTCAGGCATTTTCCGGTGGTTTTTTGCGGCATCATTTTCAGCTTCGTGGGTTCGGTTGCAGGTATTTCGGGAGTTCAGTTTCATTTCGGGTTTCAGGTTGGGGATTCGATCAGTTCCGTCAATTGGGTGTCAGTTTCAATTCGGGCTTTGGTGTTTCGATCAGGTTCGTGACTTCTTTCTCTGCCATTCGTGGGTTCCTTTTGGTGATTTGTTCAGGCGTGGAGGTTCTGGTTCGACGTTGTGGGTGTGTTGCATTCGCTGTGGGTGTGTTGCGTTCGCTGTGGGTGGCAGTTTCAATTTGGTATTTCCGCATAGGTTTTCGCAGTAGGTGTAATCGGAGGTTTTTCAATGTGCAACGTGCATGGTTAAAGCATTTGCACGAGTTTATTACTTCGGGCAGTATTGTCATCTCTGTTTCGATCGGTGTGGTAGCGGTTCTCTGTTTCGGTGTGCTGCGGACGTTTTTTGTGGTGTGTGGTGTGTTGTGTTTCGGTGGTTATTGTGGTGTTGCGGTGTTTTCCGGTGCTTTGGCGTTAGGGTTATTGTGGTGGTGAAGTAGTGTGGGTTGCGTTCTTGTTATTCTTGATTGTCGTAGCGGTCGGTGCTTGTGAATTGCGTTGTGTTTGGTGGCATTGCGTGGTTGTTGCGTTGTGAGGTTGTGTTTCTTGGTTGAGGTTTCAGATTCAGTGCGGTTGAAGTGCTTTGATATGGCGGCTTCCGTGGAGAAGTTTCATTGCCCTTTTGTGGGTCTTAGCGGGTGCCAGGATGGAGGTGGGCGTGGTATGGTAAGGAGTTCTCTGATCACTCACTTACGGGATCGTCATTGTTGCTCTGGTGTGCGGGATGTAACCCGTCATTCCCTTACTACCAATTTGCAGGTTTTTTCTACGGCTGATGTGACCTTTCGTCGTATGGGAATTTGGCTGTGTGGAGATTGTTTCAGGACACATACTCATCGTACGAGGTGTCGACATGGCAGTGGTTCTAGTGCTGTTTTGGTGGACCCACCTAATTCTGGGGATGGTATTATTCGCTTTATTCTCTACGGTATTCAAAAGCCTCAAGCTCCTACTGCCGAGCTGTCTTCTTCTGATGCGCCTCGAGAACATCATTTTTCTTTTGATGTTGCTCTTCTAGACACTTTATTGTCTAAGCGGTTGCGTTCTGTGAAATCCATCCCTCCCAAATGTCGTTTGGGTTTTTCGCGAGTTCTAAAAGGGGCGCTTGATAAGGTGATTTGCAGACCAGATGACATCGCTTGTTGGGTTCAGTTGCTCGTGTTACCTCTTTGTGTGCTCTCGACTATTTCTCCGCGAAGTAAGCGTGAGTGTTCTTCCGGTGTTAGGCGGCGGCGACAGGAAGAGAGTATCACCTCTGCTATTCGTTTTTGGGGTGAGCCTGGTGGTTCTGAGCAACTTGTCATCGACACATTGGCTAGCGTGTCTCCATTGGGTGTTGACGAAGACCATGATTTGGCGGAGCGTAATATTAAGCAATGCAAGAGAAAGATTTCTGACGGTCACTACACTGCTGCTGTTAGAGTTCTTTCGTCCTCTGGCCTTGCTCCTTACTGTGATGCTACTCTGGCTGATTTGCAAGAAAAACACCCTTCCTTTCCGGTCCCTACCTTACCGGATATCCCTGTTGATCATCACCTTACTGCTTCCTCCGCTGTTGTGTTGGAGCAGATTAGGGGCTTTCCGCGGGGTACTTCGTGCGGTAGAGATGGCTTGCGTGCTCAGCACCTTTTGGATTGCTTGGGTGGTGCTGCTGTAGCTGTTTCTGATGAGTTGGTGGATGCTATTACTCAGGTAGTTAATCTCTTTCTTGCTGGAAAGTGTCCTGGTGAGCTTGGAGGATATATTGCTAGTGCTCCTCTTACGCCACTTGTTAAGCCTGGTGGTGGTATTCGGCCTATTGCTGTGGGCACTGTTTGGAGGCGCCTTGTTTCTAAGGTTGGGGCTGTTTTGATTGGTCCGCGTTTAGGAAACTACTTCGGAGGGCTTCAGTTTGGTGTTGGGGTTCCAGCTGGTGGTGAGGCTATTCTCCATGCTGTCAATCGTTTGGTTGAGGCTCGTGGGGCTGATGTTGGTCTCTCTATGTTATTGGTGGATTTTCGGAATGCGTTCAATTTAGTTGATCGATCGGCTTTGTTGCGTGAGGTTCGGCTACACTGTCCTGCTCTTTCGTGTTGGGTTGAATTCTGCTACTCTTCTCCAGCGCGGCTGTACTATGGGGAGCATACCTTGTGGTCTTGTCAAGGTGTGCAGCAAGGGGATCCTCTCGGCCCTTTGCTTTTCTCTCTGGTTCTACATCCACTGGTGTGTCGAATCAGAGACTCTTTTGATCTATCTCTTCAGGCTTGGTACTTGGACGATGGCACTATCGTTGGTGATACTTTGGTGGTTGGAAAGGTCTTGGAGTTGATTTTGGAAGAGGGTCCTCATTTAGGTCTCCATGTTAATGTTGAGAAGACAGAGGTTTTCTGGCCCTCGGAGGACCCACGTAGTCGTCTAGAGGGTGTCTTTCCTTCGGATATTGCTCGTCCAGCGCTTGGTGTTAAGTTGCTTGGTGGTCCAGTCAGTACGGATTCCTCTTTTTGTAAGGAGTTGGTTTCGCAGCGTGTGTCGAAGACTGTTGTGTTGATGGATGCTGTAGCTAAGCTTAATGATCCCCAGTGTGAGTTGTTGCTTCTTCGTGCGTGTACTGGAGTCTCTAAACTCTACTTTGCTATGCGCACTTGTCCGCCTCATCTTTTCGAAGCGGCCCAATTATCCTTTGATGTGGCTCTTCGGGCTTCTTTAGAGCGTATCGTGACTGCTTCGGGGCCTGGGTTCGGTGACTGGCAATGGCGTCTTGCCACCTTGCCTTATTCTTATGGAGGATTGGGTGTTTATTCAGCTGGTGATGTTCGGCATTATACTTTTCTTGCATCCCGTTTGCAGTCTTCTGGTTTGCAGGATTCGCTTCTTCGGCTTTCAGGTGTTGATGGTCGGGGACCAGCCTTTGATGATGCTCTTGGTCTTTTCAATAGGACCGTGGATACCGACCTTATGAGTAGCCCTAGTGAGATCGTTGCCCCCACACTCATGAAGAAATTGGCAGACATATATTTCACGAAGGTTACGGCTGATGCGGTATCCGCCTACTCCTTATCTTCACGTCATGTTGCCTTATGGAAATCACAGCAGGGGGATACTCCTCAGCTTGGTTGCGGGCAGTCCCCATCTCAGGTTTGGGCCAGACTATGAACGGTAAGACTTATCGTTCGGTTCTTTGCTATCGGTTGGGTATTCCGTTGTTCTCTGATTCGGCGCCGTGTTCTGCTTGCTCTCGGGTTTTTGATGGGGACATTTATGGGGATCATGCCGTGTCTTGTGCTGGGATCGTGGGTATCAAACATCGACATAATGTTGTTCGTGATACCCTTTTGGATATTTGCTATCGGTCGGGGATTTCTGCTCGCAAGGAGGTTGATGTTGGGCTGACTAGTGAGGGTGATGGAGCTCTTCGTCCTGCAGATATATTGCTTTATTCATGGGATGACGGTCTAGATGTGTGTGTTGACTTGACTGGGTCTTCCCCTATGACGCAATCTGGGTTGTCAGGCTTCGTTCCGGGTCGGGTTGTGGCGGTTGCAGCGCAGCGGAAGCTGGATAAGTATGCGGCACGTTGTAGGGCTTTGGGTTACGGTTTCTTTCCTTTTTCCTTCTCTTCTTTTGGGGAATTAGAGAAAGGGGCAGTTTCTTTGCTGAAGCGGGTCCAGGCGTACTCCAGGGCTCAAGACATTGGGGCACGGGCTGCTGCCCACATTTTCAGCAGGATCGGGTTCGCCATAGCTAGAGGAGTGGGGGCCCAGATTGTATCTCGGCTCCCCTCCAACTTCTTGTAGTCCACTTGATCTTTGTAGCTTGTTAAGCATGTAACGTTTTGGTGTTTTCTTATAATAATAATAATAATAATAATAATAATAATAATAATAATAATAATAATAATAATAATAATCTGGTCTGATCTGATCTAAACTTATTTTTTCTGATCTGATATGATCTAATATGGTCTGATCTGATATTATCTGATTAAATCTGAAATAAGTAATAAGGTCCTGAAATAAGGTGAACTAAACAGGGCCTTAGTGGTTAATAAACGTGCAAAAGGCCAAGCATAAAGAATAAAAAGAGACGGAGGGAGTATGTTTTAGCCTTTTAGGTAATAAGGTTGGCCCACGTGTAAGACCTAACCACTCCTTTCTTCCCTAATCAGAAAAAGTTTTTTAAAAAACACATCCATAAAATTATAGGTCTAACTGATCGATTTGGATTTGGGAGTATGCTGGTCTACTGACTACTGGATATGCTCCAAGTAGACAACGAAGCCCAAACATCGGAGCCCATTCCGCTGCTAAGACCAAAGACACGTAAATTAAGCACATTTTTATTTTTTAATCTATTTTCTGTTGTTTTTAATTTTTTAATTTTTTTAATTTTTTTTTATAAATCTTAGAGATTACAAATTTCTGTTTACCTTGTAACCTTACACTTCTACTTCAGGAGCTTGCCTTGATTATGGAGTACTTTAGTAGTATAACCGTATCTGTAATTTTTCCAAGTATTGCGGAAATGGATTACTTTATACTCCCTCCGTCCCTTAATACTTGACCCGTTTTGACTTTTTGCACTATTCACATAATTCACTTTGACCCTAGTTTATTTCTAGTGTAGGAAAACAAATGATAGTGTATAATATATTGTTGGCTTCATCTTCATATATATTTTCAAAATATTAATATTTTTATAAGTTTTTATATTATGTAGTTAAAGAAATTGGTGGTCAAAGTTGTGCATTGACAAACGTGTCCGGTCAAAACAGGTCAAGTATTAATGAACAGAGGAGTATTCCGTGTTTGATATGATGTTTGTAAATTGCAATTGGCATTTTCGAATCTTTAAGGATCGCAATAGTCTTAGGTTGACAACCCTTGTTATAGAGGCGAAAAAACGTTGTAAGTCCATTACATTTCTTGAGAATTTTGTACATCTTTCTCATTTTAACCTTTAAAAGTTCACCAATCATTATTCGCCTTTGTTAACGTTAATCACAATTTTGGTGGAATTTATGTGTTTTTTTTGGTTTGACATCTAAAAAACATATATAAGAGTGCATAGTTGACTTCATTAGTAATAGCGCTTCGAACCATAACATGAACCTGTTGCACCTGATAGCAATCCTCCTTGATAATAACTTAGTAAAACATTTACTCTTCCTCAAGATAATGCCTATGGTTATAATCTTATGGTTTGAAGAATCACGTAGGCCCTATTCTCTAAATCAGGTTTGCAGAGTCAATATAAATGAAAATAGAGTCAACATAGATTGTATTTTTGAATAAAAATCAAATATTAACAACAAATGAAATTTGTGTAAGGACATTGCTGCATCTACTCACTAAGTAGACAACCCACTACTGATAGAACATTTTCGAAAAAACAATTAATAAGGCTGACGTAGATTTCACTAATACTACTCTCTATTAGTGGTGGATAGTTTACCCGGTGGATAGACAAAGTTTTTTTCATCTTATTTTAAAAAGCTGAATGAGTATAATTATACTTACAATTTTGATGCCAAGTTTGTAAAAGATCTCCTCGATTAAGTAGACGTTGAAAATCAAAAGTGTTTGGAAACTACTTAATTGAAAACACCAAAAAGTAGGGGTTGTTTGTTTATATAGGTTGGTCGGCTACTTGGGTCAGTTGAAATGGAACGTTACCCTTCTTCAACGCGTTGACGAACAATCTCATAAGTCATAAGCTCTCTTATTGATGTTGCCACAAAAAATGGTGTGCCATTACTATTAGCCTACCAATTTGGTTTCTCATGTTTTCTTATACTCTACACAAGTACATGGGTCGTGTTACTGTTATAACAGTTTTCGCCTTTTGGGCTTTAAGGACACTTTACAAAGTACAATACCCTAATGAAGGGTGACCATTTTAATCAATAAGGCCCATACAACGGAGGACAAAAGCGATTTCGAGAAACCACAACATATACTTCCTCAAACTCTTTTTTAAATTGCACCATTTGAGATTTCACGTTTGTCAATGCATTATTAACCAATAATATCTCTCATTATATTTTTAAAAAAATATAAATTTTTGATAATTTGAATATATATTTCGAGAAGAATCAAACAAGATCCCACATGAATATATTTTTCCTTACATATAAATCACAAAAAATAACTATATAAAAACATGGGAATATGCTAAAACACAAATGGTGCTATTATTAAAAAAACAATGGAGGAAGTTAACCTAGACAAATCATATGATGGTGTTGTTAGTTTAGATGAACAACACAAGAGGGGGGGTGAATTAGTGTTTGTAGATGTTGGATCTACTTTTTCGCGGAATTAAAAACATTAAGAGATTGCAAGAGAGATTTTAGCGTGAAACCTCTCTACCCTAATAGAGAGGAAAAACCACGGCCCCGTAGGGACTTAAACCCTTTTACTAATTAGGAAAATCACAGTTCCCTAAACTCAACTCCCTTATGAACAGTCCCTCAACCGTTCCTTCTCAATGATCTCTCTAGAGATCTTCTCTCTCAACTCTTCAGCTCGACTCAAGCTGATTCTCTCAATTACAAGGTTCACTCAAACCCCTTCCCAACTCTCAACTTCTCAAGTATAAAAGATAGAATAACAAATAGAATCTGAAATTCTGCTGGAGCAGGAACTACGTATGTGGAACAGGAACTGACGGTACTGACGTGGGTTATAATGTAGATTTAACTTAAGCACGTAACACCACTAAGTCAGACAATTTTCCTAGACTTATGAATGCAGTATATATAGTGATGCATGTTACCTATTAACCCTAGAAGATATATTTTATGTTTATCTTTTATTTAGGAATCCTAGACCTAATAGAACTCTATCATGGTAGATTTTTATCCTAAGACTCTAACAAACATATGATCGAATAATAACTCTTTATGCAGTAGATATATTAATGAAAACTCTATCTAAACGACACTCCTTTCCTATCATGACTCTTAAATAAGATAAACATTATTTAACCATTAACTAATGCAATCCTAATTACTATCAAACACATAATCCTAACTATACTAAAACTCCTTAGTACATGACTTAGTATTATTATGTTTCGACTTCTATTAGGACATAAACTCTAAGGTAACGTGATCTAAATACTATACTCATGCAATCCTATATACTATATGCAGACTAGGACCAGTACCCTCGTCATTGACACTGTTCCACGTACGTTGTTCCACCAGCTCCGAACTTTCAGTTTCTAAAACAAATCTATTAAGCACACTAATGCTACTAGATTTTCTTCTCTTCTCTTTCTCTGTACTTGTACTCTTAATTCTCCTCGAGTCCAAGTTCCTCTTCTCTTGGATTTTCTAACTCTTGAATCCTCGTTCTTCCTGTAAGTCTTTGGGTCTTCTTCAAAGTCTTACCTACACACGTCATTTATCATTTATTTGCATGCATAATAAACCACGTTAGATATTGAGTCAAGTATGATAAATATGCATAAATCATATATTATAATATTTGCTTAACTAAAATACACATAGGATAATATGGAATATAATATACTAGTGGATAAATACTATTCCTATCCTAATATGAACTTAATATTTACGGCAAGTATTATGTGACTCAAACACCTAAAAACATTGAATCTAGACAGTCCTAAATTTTGCATAATACTAATTATAAAAGCTTAGACTCTAAACATTTAATCTTTCCTAACATGCTTATGCAAACTAAAACTCTTAGACTCCTACATCGTCTACAATGCACCATAATATATGATAAATGAGACCAGCTATGATATGCATTCCTAGAAGACTCCTAATGCATATATAACTATATGAAGAGTCCTAATCACACACAACTATATGTACTTATGATAGGATATTATAAGAGACCTAAACTAATGCAAAGTCCTAAGTCTAATAAACAACTTATCCCAATATGGACTCTTAATTACACATGCATATAACGAACATATTAGGATGCAAATATGAAAGAACTATATGCACTCCTAAACTCTATTGATGCACGCATGCGTATCTCGTACAGGTGACTGGGAACAGGAACAGTCAGACAACTAGAAACTCTGTTAAACTGTTTCTGATCTCTTTCTTGTTGTTCCTGCTGGACCATATAAAGTATCATTTCGTTCCTCCTTTGTCACTTTACTTACCACATGAAGTTTACCAATGTAAATGCTAATTTACATATAAACAACATGTATAACGTAGCCATCTCCGCTCTCGTCAACAATAGCTTATCATTGCTCATGTCCCTTGTCTCTTGGTTTAATCATAGCTTGTTCTTCCTATGCACATCTTAGCACACATGTTAATTAGATAATCATCATTTGTTTATAATCATCAAAACCTCACTACTCAACAATTTCCCCCTTTTTGATGATGACAAACTAATGATGCTTATCACAATTTAAGCAATAAATCGATTACACTTATTTCCCCTTAATTTTGTAAACCAACAACTTATGAACAAGTATAATGACATAGTAAGAGCAATACTAATAAACACCATATAGATAAGGATTTAGATTGTATTATATCAAACAATAAGCATCATACATACTCTTCCCCCTTTTGGCATTATCGAAAAGGGTTACTTTGCACACAATTTTTTTTAGTTAACCATACACACCCTGAGTTTATATGTCACACACACCACCTTATAGGTTAGACACTTGTTTGTCCCAAAAGTCCTCGAGTTTCCAATTTTGAACTAAGGATGTTGTTGCTACATAATTTCAATTCACAATCCAAAGACCCAATGTTAGAAGCAATGAAGTAACTTGACAAATAATATCAAAAAAGGTTAGAAGAAAATGGTTTCAATGTTAATTGCCAAGGGCGAGAATTAAGTAGAAATGGTGTGAAGAAAAGGCTTGGTGAATAATCGAGTAGAGGGAACCAAGGGTAGATGATGTGTTTGTGGTTTCTTCTTTTAAATGACGTCCTCAACAATCATTAGAGCTTTTTAATGAATATGAAACCAAACCCAACACACCTCCATCTCTTTTTATGTAGCACCTTATCGTACCAAGTTCCCATATATCACCAATCTTCCATAAGGAACTGACATCATAGTGAAACGTGGACTGACTGCTGAAATCAGTGCCTGCAGTGACTGTACAACTTACCAAGTTTAGTGGAACAGGAACTAACATTAGTGTTGCTTCCTTTTCCTGTTCCTGGTCCTAGAACCGTCTGTTCCTTTACTGCTCAACGAGTGTATGAGTTTAAATTTCTGTAACTCATTGATATTCTTCATAATAATTGAATTCTAGGAGAAAATAATAAAGTACAAGAATTGATCACCTTTGCTTCAATTTTTTGATTTTTTTTTGATTTTTTTTTTTTTTTTGAAACAAAGGCGTCATTACAAAATTTGAGCTTTCCTAGAGTATAAGATCATATAATAATATAGAAAGGACTTACCATTAAATATAAGTTCCACCATCGAATATCAAAATCGATCATGTTCAATGTTTCCTACCTTATTCCCCCTGAGTTCCTTACCATCTTCTTTCATGCGGAACCTTGTAGAAGTGAAGTTCCATATGATACCTAGTAAATTTCTATGTGATACGTACATCATACGGTGATTTTCCTTCAAAGCTTTTATTGATAAATAATAACCCGCTGCTTCTACTTCATCTTTGACTTCCCTCTCAAAACATATTCATAATTATTACTCTTCATGCATCGTCGAACCATAGGAAAGAAGAATATATTTTTGGAGTTCAAGGGTAGTGAGAATATGAAGTGGTAGAGTACACATATGATATGAGATAAGGAAAGAACATTCAAACTTATTGAAAGATGATATGGAGAAAGACAAGATCAGGATTGTAGAGTATGATTGAACTTAGCACACACCCACAATCATAAGATTGTAGAATTATGCTAATGGCTCGGCCTGGGTAGGCTCAACCCAATCATGAAAACACAAACCTGACTTGGGGAATGATATTGGTATTGAAAGTTTGTTCCCTCTAAAATATTTAAAAAGAAGTGCAATATTTCAGGAACACTACTGCCTTGTTCCTTCAACGTTTCTTTCATTGTTCCTTTGGCAACTTAGGAATTTTGTATTGGGACAACATCCAAATTTCTCAACGAGTCTCTAATAATTTTGGGCAAGTGAATATGTCTTTTAAAACATGAGAATTGAGTGTGACACATTGAATTATAGGCGTGCATGATTTACTTCAATTGAAAAGTGTACAAGGGCCCTAAACGAAAAGTTCATTTGGGAAAAGAGTACTTTATGCTCATGTTAGTTTCAACAAGTCTTGTTCCTTTACTACTTGGTGATAGCATCAAAAGCATTTATTCACATGAAATAGCATTTAGAAAGTTGCTTAAAATAAATGGTGCGATATTCATGCAATTTGACACATCATTAATATGAGTAAGAGTGTTATACCTCACATGGTCCAAACTTGCTTGAAAACATTGGATATGGTTTGATCATTGATGGCTTGCTTACGAGTTTCATTAAGTGTTAGTTTCACATGTACTCCAGTTGCTCCTTGTGACACCTTTTAATTGTTGAGATCTTGTTCGTGTTCTTTTCTTCTTTGCTGGAACACTCTAAGTGATGCTGAATGGTTCGTCTCAACTGCTCCCTGTTCCCTGTTCCTCTTTCATATGAACAGGAACTCGTTCTATTTCCTTTGGTCTTTATGCTTGACCATGCTTCTTCATCTTGGTTTGTCTCTCGTAAATCTGAGGAATAAGTTGCATTGGCCAGTTTGGGGTCTTTATTAACCAGTAAAGCATCTTTGTTTTCGCTCACAATGATGTAATCTAAAATTAAGACCCAAGTGTAATCTTTTGTGCAATTATAAGGTTAGTAGGTTAGTCTTCAAGAAATAAATATATATTAAAGCATAGAAATAAATATACAGAAAATTCAAGACGTGAATACTCCCTTTTGATAGTCTCTTACAACAGTACACCTTGTTGATGTTCCTTGTTGTATATTCACTAAGAGAGTTGTTCCCGAACTTCTGTTATATTTGTGAAATTGAGTTCCTCATGAGTTGGACCAGGAATTTATGCGTCAGCGTCAAAGCCTTCTCATGGATAAGTTGTTTTTCGTTCCTGTATTCTTAGGTACTTCAGTTGTTCCTCCAAATCTTGGTCTCTGTTTCCTTGATACGTGGAACATATTTTTACGCTTCAATTTCATTTACTTCAAGAATAGACCTTCAAAACCTTATCGTTAATTTGCACAACTAACCAAACACAAAGTGAAGTTAATAATATAAGAAATAAAGGAAACAAAGTAATTCACACAAAGTAAATAAGGATTTTGATTAAGCTCCCTTCTTAATATCACTCATAATTCATTCTCCTTATCATAGTCTTAGAAACTTCAATTTGATCCATATGAGTTTGTTCGTTGTTTTCATCCATCTTGATTACAGGGAACTGACTTGTTGTGGAGCAACTGGATTTGACTTTTTACTGTTTCCTTATCCAGTTCCTACTGCGTCTGTTCCTAATATTTCAACGGACCTTAAGGGATACACCATCTTTCCTTTCCTTTTTGTGTGGTTTGTTTGCTGTCCATTTCTTCGTTATAGATCTCTTGCATGATGATATAAACATGTAACACAACTTCTCTTCTAGAATCTCTTTTAAAGGCTTTTCGTGAGACACACTTATATGTCTTCAAATATGTGCATGAATAACATTTTTGTCATGAGCTTTATATTGTCTTTTCTCACATATGGCCTGCAAAATAGATCAGTTCTTGGTCTTGGGTACCCAAATTTGCTTGAGTCCCTTGTTGTTAGTAGGAGTAGTCAGATGTGCCCTTTTTTCAAACATGTTTTACTATACTACTAATACTAACAAGATTAATTATGCATTCATATGGTACTGAATAAGTAAATAGTTCATAATGCATAACCTTCTTGACTTTAGGCATTCACCTTGAAAATATTAAAATAACAGTGCTTAAATAATTCAGTTCCCATAAGTAGGAACAATCAGTTCCTCCAGATCTGTTCCTTGTACTGTTTCTAGTGATATGAAGATTGATAATTTTTGAAATGATTTGAAAACCTTCTCTTCCATTGACGACACATAAATATCGTATTTAAAACAGTTAAAGTCGGATTTCAATTTCTTAAAATAGATAAGGTCATCTTTACTAGAAACAGTTGTAGGAACATGTCTTAGTTCCATCAAAGTCAATTCAAAACTCAAAGTCGGAATTTTCCATATAAGTTCTCTACATGTGTTCAACACTTCACCAATAAGAAACTTATTTTGATTCATAAAACCTGTTTTGAAATTGATATGACTTGTTCCATAAACGATATATAGGTTGTTCCTAGTAAATTCAAATTTTGAAAATTTTATTTTGAAAATCTGATTTTAAACACAGATTTCAAAACTCTTTTGGAACCAAAAATTGTTTTACCGAAAACAACACAAGGAACAACGAATCTCAGTTCCATCTCAATAATTTTGGTGTTCATGGTCACGTGGTTCAATTCAAGTTACATGACCTTTTCGACAATTTGCAAAAACAATTTTTGATATCTCAAATCAATATTGCTTTTAACAAGTCTTGTTGCACACATGTTCCTGGTAAAATATTTATGAAACAAATTCTTTGCAATTTTTAAAATCTATTTAAAAATCAAACTTTTCAGATTCAAGATAATAAAAATTAAATTTCAAACCATTTGGAAAAATAGAAATATTTTTACTATCGACAAGACTAGGAGAAAATTTTAATTTTTGCTGGAATTGTGCAACAATCAAGACCACTTTGTTCCTCTTCAAAATCGCAAGAAATATTTTAAATTTAAAGCAAAGTCTTATTGAAAACTTGTAAATAAACATGGTTAATTCAATTTTGCTCACAATCAATCGTTGATTTCTATTTCTGCGTTATGGAATGAACACACATATGGACAATAGTATATAATGTATGATGTTCCGAATATTTAACAATTAAGAGCAAACATAAATAATATATTAAAGATTGAAAATTACCTCTAATTATTTTTCTTCAATGTTTGTGTTAATCATCATCATCAAATACGTGCTATCCTTCTTTTCATCCATCAGGAACAGCAGAATTGTGGGAACTGTTTCTTTCATAACATTGTTCATCTTTTCCCGGATCACTCATCAGAATTACCTGTAAAATATAGAGAACCTGGCTCTGATACCAATTGTAAGTTTATATGAGAAACACAAGAGGGGGGGCGAATTAGTGTTTGTAGATGTTGGATCTACTTTTTCGTGGAATTAAAAACATTAAGAGATTGCAAGAGAGATTTTAGCGTGGAAACCTCTCTACCCTAATAGAGAGGAAAAACCACGGCCCCGTAGGGACTTAAACCCTTTTACTAATTAGGAAAATCACAGTTCCCTAAACTCAACTCCCTTATGAACAGTCCCTCAACCGTTCCTTCTCAATGATCTCTCTAGAGATCTTCTCTCTCAACTCTTCAGCTCGACTCAAGCTGATTCTCTCAATTACAAGGTTCACTCAAACCCCTTCCCAACTCTCAACTTCTCAAGTATAAAAGATAGAATAACAAATAGAATCTGAAATTCTGCTGGAGCAGGAACTACGTATGTGGAACAGGAACTGACGGTACTGACGTGGGTTATAATGTAGATTTAACTTAAGCACGTAACACCACTAAGTCAGACAATTTTCCTAGATCGACTTATGAATGCAGTATATATAGTGATGCATGTTACCTATTAACCCTAGAAGATATATTTTATGTTTATCTTTTATTTAGGAATCCTAGACCTAATAGAACTCTATCATGATAGATTTTTATTCTAAGACTCTAACAAACATATGATCGAATAATAACTCTTTATGCAGTAGATATATTAATGAAAACTCTATCTAAACGACACTCCTTTCCTATCATGACTCTTAAATAAGATAAACATTATTTAACCATTAACTAATGCAATCCTAATTACTATCAAACACATAATCCTAACTATACTAAAACTCCTTAGTACATGACTTAGTATTATTATGTTTCGACTTCTATTAGGACATAAACTCTAAGGTAACGTGATCTAAATACTATACTCATGCAATCCTATATACTATATGCAGACTAGGACCAGTACCCTCGTCATTGACACTGTTCCACGTACGTTGTTCCACCAGCTCTGAACTTTCAGTTTCTAAAACAAATCTATTAACCACACTAATGCTACTAGATTTTCTTCTCTTCTCTTTCTCTGTACTTGTACTCTTAATTCTCCTCGAGTCCAAGTTCCTCTTCTCTTGGATTCTCTAACTCTTGAATCCTCGTTCTTCCTGTAAGTCTTTGGGTCTTTTTCAAAGTCTTACCTACACACGTCATTTATCATTTATTTGCATGCATAATAAACCACATTAGATATTGAGTCAAGTATGATAAATATGCATAAATCATATATTATAATATTTGCTTAACTAAAATACACATAGGATAATATGGAATATAATATACTAGTGGATAAATACTATTCCTATCCTAATATGAACTTAATATTTACGGCAAGTATTATGTGACTCAAACACCTAAAAACATTGAATCTAGACAGTCCTAAATTTTGCATAATACTAATTATAAAAGCTTAGACTCTAAACATTTAATCTTTCCTAACATGCTTATGCAAACTAAAACTCTTAGACTCCTACATCGTCTACAATGCACCATAATATATGATAAATGAGACCAGCTATGATATGCATTCCTAGAAGACTCCTAATGCATATATAACTATATGAAGAGTCCTAATCACACACAACTATATATATGTACTTATGATAGGATATTATAAGAGACCTAAACTAATGCAAAGTCCTAAGTCTAATAAACAACTTATCCCAATATGGACTCTTAATTACACATGCATATAACGAACATATTAGGATGCAAATATGAAAGAACTATATGCACTCCTAAACTCTATTGATGCACGCATGCGTATCTCGTACAGGTGACTGGGAACAGGAACAGTCAGACAACTAGGAACTCTGTTAAACTGTTTCTGATCTCTTTCTTGTTGTTCCTGCTGGACCATATAAAGTATCATTTCGTTCCTCCTTTGTCACTTTACTTACCACATGAAGTTTACCAATGTAAATTCTAATTTACATATAAACAACATGTATAACGTAGCCATCTCCGCTCTCGTCAACAATAGCTTATCATTGCTCATGTCCCTTATCTCTTGGTTTAATCATAGCTTGTTCTTCCTATACACAACTTAGCACACATGTTAATTAGATAATCATCATTTGTTTATAATCATCAAAACCTCACTACTCAACAGGTGTACAACTCTACAATATCACAAGCTCTACAATATCACAAGCTCTAAGGGGATACTCTTATTTAGGTGTTAATCTCTCTCCCATGCCATCTAAGCACCAACTCAAAATAAGAGTCTCTTACTAAAAATTGTAGAAATTGACTAACTCTTATTCTCTCTTACCCTATTTTTTAAATTTTATTTTAATGCAAAATAAATAATATGACACTAGCTCTTATTTGTAAGAGCTAGCTCTTGTTTCAGAATTTTAAGCACCAATTAAGAGCCTCAGAGCAACAATAACGGAGAGCTCTTAGGTGACTCTTATGGAGAGAGAAAAAATAAGAGCTAGCTCTTAAATCTGTAAAGGGAGTATCTTATTTGGAGATTGTAAGAGAAATTTCTGAAATAAGAGTTAGTTCTTAAGTCTGTAAAGGGAGTATCTTATTTGGAGATTGTAAGAGAAATTTCTAAAATAAGAACTAGCTCTTACATATACTATCTTCGTTCCATAATGTTCCTCACTTTTCTATTATGCGCGGTCTCCAATGCACTACTTTGACCATTAATAATTTCAATTTTGTATTAGTAAATATTATAAAAAAATGATATTTAGCAAATTTATATTGAAACGAATCCAATGATATCCCACAAGTTAACATTTATACTCTTAATCATACTATTAATTACGGTCAAAGTTTTTAAATTTTGACCATATGAATAATAAACATGAGGAACATTATGGAACAGAGGGAGTAAGAGCTAATGCCACATCATTGTTTTTGTATAAAAATATTTCAAAAAGAGGGTAAGGGAGAATAAGAGTTATTCCATTTCCACAAATTTTAGGAGAGGGCTCTTATTTGGAGTTGAAGCTTATGTGGCATAAGAGAGAGATTAAGAGTCACCAAAATAAGAGTCCCTCCCTTATTATTGTTCTCAGAGCAACAATAGTGGGAGACTCTTAAGTGTCTCTTAAGGATAGCGAAAAATTAAGAGCTAGCTCTTAGGTAAGAAATGGGAGACTCTTAATTAGAGTGTGTAAGAGAAAATTCCGAAATAAGAGCTAGCTCCAACAAATAGGATCTAGTGTCATGTCAACATTTTTTTGCTTGGAAATAAAATAAAATAAGAGGGTAAGAGAGAATAAGAGTTAATGGTAAGAGTTAGTGCATTTCCATAATTTTTGGGAGGGGCTCTTATTTAGCTAGCTCTTTATATCTCTCCTATGCCACCTAAGCACATACTCAAAATAAGAGTCTCTTCCTAAAATTTGTAGAAATGGGCTAACTCTTAACAATACCTCTTATTATCTTTTACCTTATTTTTTAATTTTATTTTCATGCAAAAAAAATGATATGGCACTAGCTCTTATTTGTAAGAGCTAGCTCTTATTTCAGAATTTTATCTTACAAACTCTAATTAAGAGTCTCCTATTTCTCACCCAAGAGCTAGCTCTTATTTTTCTCTATCCTTAAAGCCCCTTAAGAGCCTCCCATTATTCATGCTCCAAGAGTCACCAAAATAAGAGTCTCCCATTATTGATGCTTAGCTCTTATTTTTTCTCTCCTTAAGAGACCCTTAAGGCCTTAAGAGGCTCCCCTCATTCATGCTCTTAAGGATTTTGTAAATGCTTAAAAGTTATTCGACACAAGGTAAAAGTTATCTACTTCGTTTTTTAGTGATAATTTTTTCACTATTGTAACATTTTAAAAATTTATCTATAAAAAATTAATTTCGGCTAAAGTCAATCTGGTGTACATCAAGTGCGCCAAGATTTTTTGATACAATATTTTGCCAAAACACCTAAAGACTGGTGTACAATAAATATCGTGAGGCAGAGGTAAAGTTAACTCAAAATGTTTAAAAATTACCTGTAACACCCCGACCTCTAAATCACTATTTAAAGCATAATTAGCAGCGGAATTAACCTAATTTGGTCGGGACATTACCTGCCGTAATTCCCTCTTGGAAATTACAAGGCAACATCATACATAAGCCATAAAAACCTCCAAATTAATATAATAATCATTTATATTCCCAAAATACAAGTACATAAATTACTAAAAGTCTTTGATTAAACTATTATAAACATCAAGCATAAACTAGGTGAATAATATAAAAGTGAAATTTCCTCGCAACTACGCGTTTCCATCGATTCCCGCAGTACCTAAAACGGAAAAACAAAACGGTGAGCCGAAGACTCAGTAACGACTACCCTAGCAACGTAAAATTCATTTCAACTCATTTTATTTAATAACACAGGGAGAATAGAATAAGTAAAACATTTAATAAAATATCATATTTAATTCATTCATAAACTTTTAATGAAAACGTCATTCATAAACTTTTAATTAACATGCTAGTTGTCGGCAAGTACGAACCGTGAAGGAATTCTCCACTGGGCCTGGGCCCATAAGAGCATGGGCTCATCATCGTAACATGGGGCCTGGGCCCTGAGCCTGGGCTCATAAACCATGGGAGCCTGGGCTCGTGATCCATGGGTGGACAGGTGTCCGTGGTGCATGCATGACCGGTAGATAGGAAGATGGTAGTTTATATACCGCAAGACAAACCAGGTCTTTCACTTTCATTTATCATGTTTTATGTATTTTTACCAAGCCTTGGCTTGTATTTCAGTTGAAACAACATAACTCTTTTAGATCATAAAACATCATTTTGATCATGGGATCAATAAAATAACAATTCTTTCATGGCATTGCATACACATCATTTTATGAGAAAACTCAATCAAATCATATTATAACAAACAATTCAAACAAATCATATTTCATTCCCACAATCCATAAAACATGACAAAACATTTAATTCATAAATCCAATCATAACGTCATAATTTTCATAATACATTTATAAGGGGATTGCGGGTACTAGCAATAGCCGTTACCTCAACCGGTGTTCTATACTTCCTGTTTGATGGATCGTTCTTCCTGAGCTCCAAGTCCGATTTCTTTCAGAATATTAAATTATTGAATTAGTACTACAACGATAAATAATCTAAAATTAATATTTTATAATAATAAATTTTTAAGTAAAGAATTTTATGATTAACGAATTTTAATAAAAAGTATAATTTCAAAATTTAATGAAATATTATTATTAATCCAATTTTCGATCAAAATACATAAATTCCATAAATCAGTTTACATGCAAATATTATTTAAATTCCGTTTTTGATAAATAAACTAGTAACTTATTTTCGTAAAATCGATAATAAAACCTGAAAATTAATAAACATTTTATTAGTAAATAATCATTTTATTGAATAATAAGTATTGATATGTTAAAATCTGATAATTATAAATCAACCTTAACTCACCAAAAAGCCCAAATTGAGAAATGGCCCAACCTGAAATTGGGTTTGAGGGAAAATAAAAGTCAGGGCTTCAAAATTAGGAATTTTGATTTTTTTTTTTTTTTTGTTCTCGGTTTCCTGGGAAAGCAGGCAGGAACAGGGGAGGGGTGCACGAAGGGAAGGAGAAGAGAAGAGAGGAGGGGACAACTGGGCTGGGCGGCGCAGCAGCGCGAACCCGCGCTTCAGGCGACGACGGTGGGTGGTTTGTGATGGAAGACCGACGAGAGAGAGGGAGAATAGAGCATGACTTAGGGGAAAAACATGGGTGTTTTGGGTGTTTCTAATCGGTGTGGGAGGAGGGAGGTAATGATTTGACGGTGACGGTGGGTTGTTGAGGATGACGGAGAGAGAGGTTGGGGTTTGGTGGTGGCGGCACGGTGGTGCAGCGAGGAGGAACAGAGGAAGGCAGGGGAAGGGTCAGAGGATGGCGACGGAGAAGAAGGAGGGGAAGGGAGGTATGGTGGTCGACGGTGGGTGTGCGGTGGTGTCGGTGGCCGTTGGAACTTGGTGGTTGTAGGCAGTGGTGGTGTTTGGTGGGTGGTGAAGTAAGGGAAAAAAAAGAAAGGGAAGGCAGGGGAGTTCGACCGAGGAGAGCAAGGTGGTGCGCGTGTGGTGGTGGTTGACTGAGACAGCTCGGCGTTGCGGATGGGTGGTTGGCCGTGGTGGTCGACAAAGGATGGTGGTGGCAGTGGTGGTAGCCGGAGGTTGCAGTGGTGTTTGTTGATGGTTCGAATCAGAGAAGAGAAAAGAGGAGGAAATATTGAAAGTGGTTTTGGTTTTTCATGTTAGAATACCAATTCTGAAATGTTTGAATATGTAAACAGGAAGAGTGATGAATAAGGAGAAGTCCTTGGTCTCCAAGGCATGAAATTGGAATTTTTGGACTGATTTCAAGGGAAAAGAAGAAAGGAACTTTCTTGCTTTTTACGTGGAGAGCAAGGAGTTGAAGTGAAATAGAATTTTGCTCTTCAAGGGCATTTTCGTAATTTTACAATATTAGGCACAATTTCAGAAATTGTTGTAATTTTCAGAAATTCATAAAAATAGAAATGTTTAATAAAAATCAAGTTTTGAAATAATTCTTTATAAAAATATCGTTTAACGAAAAATAAATTTAGTTTCCGAATAAAATAAGAGCGTTTAGAAATTATTAGAAATCCGAGAATAATTAATATTTAAAAAGGTCGTTAAGCTTGTAAATATGACATGATAATTATAAAATCTGAAAAAATAAATCGTGTAACAATATTAAAACTTCAAGCGAAACAAAACTTCATTAATTAAAATTACGTTCGAAATTAGGATTAAAACGATTTTAAGCTAAATAAAAATAATTAGTTTATATAGTTTTAGGGGAGGTACGCTATTGGTTTTGCGCTCGTCACACCATCAAGTTGATGGTGTGACTGGTCTCACAGGAGACGCGTTAGTACCTATATGTAACATGTTCTAATTTCATATGGCCTCATTTATTAACTTATATTGCTCTTATTGCTCATTTATATATAAAAGAAAACATATAACAATAACGACCAACTTTTACTCGTGTCTTCCTAGGAAAACATAAAAGCTATCTTAAACAATTTTGGAACACAATCATGCTACCAATTGAGCTTTCAAACTAAATAAATACAGTAATTTGAGTCAAGGACAAGCCCCTTAAACCCAAATTACAACAAGCCATGTAAAACCCAAAGGCGTATGGGCTATGGGCCTATGGTAAACTCATGGGTTTATTACTAAGCTAGAAAACCAACCCTTCTGCTTGTATTGATATGACTATATGAGCAAGTTAATTATAAATGAAATCTTTCAAAGTAGACCTTCCACAGTTGAGACTACTGACTAACTTAATTAGAATGTACAGGGGTTGGTAATCATCGGTTGGTTGACTTCACGAAGACAATAAGGCAGCTTGGATAACTTTTCCCATTCATTTTTTCTACGGAATCTAAATTTCACATGAGTCTCAAAATCAATATAAATGGTACCAGGGTCTATATATGATTCTTCTTCATCAGGCATCAGGCATCAGGCATCAGGAAAGCGCTGTCGGTGGACGAATTGTCATCATCTTCATCTTCATCTTCTCCTTGTTCATTATCTTCTTGTACTTGTAAATTCTCTTGATGTTGTACATCATGTTGTTGTAATAAGGACAAGGTCATTTCAGTAGATGAGTCTTCATCTTCGTCTTTTCCAACAGATGATGCTGTTGGTAGTGGTTGGTGTACACATTTTACAATTTTGTATTGTACTGGAATTTGAAGCCGTTTTATTTCTTGTGTAGTCAAATTATACCATGTTACTACTTCCTTATCATCTTCATCATAGTCGGAAAATACAATCACCTTTTCCTTCCACAACATCAATTCTACCCTTGAACTTACCACTTGGGGCAATGTAACACATTGTATTATGATTCAGAAACCCACTACAATACGTACCTTGTTTTATGAGGTAGAGGGGTCTCAAGTCTCAACAAATAACTCATCAACCATATCAAACGAGACAAGTGAATACTCAGTTTTACTGGCAAACCAATGGTACATACGACCAGTACAACTAGTACAAGTATGAAAATCAGGCATAAAATTAAACCCGGCATCATTAACCGTGTTCCAAGTATTAGCAGCAAGGGAGTACAATCGCACCACGGTGGACATACCACCAAAACAAACAACCTTGTAATCATTCGTTACGTTATCAAACCCGATACCAAAAAGACAATATAGTAGACTACCATTTGGGAATTGGGATGGGAAGTCTAAAAACTTCTCTAGTACCCGGATTCCACAACAAAATCACGCTTTCCTTAAATAGACAAGGAAGAGGCCATTACAAGGGCTGTAAATGGCGCAATCGTGAATTATATCGCGATGGTAGATACCAAACCGGGGTGGTTCATATTCAACAGCTGGTCTAAACTTAAAGGCGGTTTCGAAAGTGATCGAGGTTTTCACAAGAAATAATGGATATAGAACATGCAGGGAAAAATGTGGCCAAAAGTGAATCAAAATCACGGTCGTTTTGCGACCGAGTGGTGTAATGTTTGGTTGTGAATTCAGGTGATGTAATGATAGAGAGCCAATACTTACAAACATGTACAGGTTAACCGAATCAATGATTTCACGGGCAGCCGTGCTAAGATCTCTATCAACACATCCTCTTGCAATTCCATTTCCATATCCTCTGAAATAATTCATATACAATCCTACAATTAAAGTTTTTTATATTAGTTGGATGAACACGTACCACAAGAGGGAGGGTGGGACCTTTTACCAAATTAGCTAATTTCACAATTGTATTTACCAAAATAACTATTTTTGAATTTTAGTTCCCAAACTAGCCATAATTTTGACTTTTAATCAAAAATCAATGAACCGAGTTTGGTTTGAGTTTGTTTTTTTTAATTGTGAGCCGGTTTGGTTTAGGTTTTTTTTAATGATGAATTGGGTTGGGGTTATTTTTGTTTTTTTTAATCGTACATCATTGCTACTACGGAGTCCTGCCAGTAGACCATCGGCATTCCTGAACCCTAATATTATCACTGAAGGTTCCGGCTAAGAGGAAAAAATGACATGTAATTTATTTATTTTTATAGGACCCCATTTTAATTTCATGCACATTTGAGGGCTCAATTTTATTAAAACTGATCCAAAGAGGAAGATCTTATAATTATAAAGTATAAACAGCCAGAAATAATGTAAGACGGGCTGCGATGAACTGGAAAAGTGGGCAGGGTGTAATTAAATAATTAATGCATTGAATTATACGTAAATGTATAATGGTCAAATTTAGATGGAACATGGGAAGCACGATTGAATTAATTAATATACGAGTTGTTAATGCATGAGAGGCACGTGCGTCTTCACCAAGTTATTATTGGATGGGCATGGCCTTTGGGTCGCGGGTCTAAAGCCCTGAGAATGAGAAGTGAGAAGTGAGAACTGGAACTAGAATATCAAACAACTGACCCATTAAAATGAACCATGCATGTGAATAATATATGTGATCATGAATCAAATTGTATCTCGTCAAATAGATTCAATTAAAATATTTGAAAATAAATGGCTACTTCCTCCGTCTCTTTTTGTTTTTTACGTTTGGTATTTTACACGCGTTTTAACGACTAATTAATGTACATTGATATTCTTCTAAGTTTTTCATGTAAATGAGGAAAATTACGTTTATTTATAATGTTTTCACTCTTATCAAAATTATGATATAGTCTTTATGGATAAGTGTGAGGGATTAAATGACTCAATTGATTTAATTGGTTAATATAATAATTGGGTATAATTTTGATAGAATATTAAATTATTTATGTGATAATATAAAAGAAAATGTAAAGAACGTACATTTTGAAACACAAAAAAGGAAACGTAGAAACAAACCATGCATCACACATTCACACTTCAATTATACTTGGTATTAAAAAGAGTCAACAAAATACAACCAAAGGCATATATGTTATCAAAGTGATAAACCAACATTGCCCCGATATTCAAATACGATACATACATACGTACATAAGTTGTACTACATACGTACTTCAATAATACACGCATAAATACAAGTTAAAATCAAGGATAAGGAATTGAAACTTTTGTAGAATTCAAATGATAGACGACCCATCATATATAATGCAGTAGATCGAGCTTTGTCAATTGATTGCCTGATCGATCTAGGGAAATTTACAAACACCTCCTCTTAAACGGTTTGAACACTCCAACCTTCCACAACATTGCGCATGGAAGAATCCACATTTTTCATCTTCAGTCTGGCAAGATGAGTTCGGATCTGCAATTTGTTTCAATACAACGTTGGGTTAGAATGTCTCTATATCTATAATATAATTACATATAATAAGGAAACTTTCTATGTACAACCAGTTGTACCTTTCAACCAGTTGTACGCACAATGAATATTCTGGCCATGATGATTGTTGTGATAAATTACCTGGCTCGCATGTACGATCTTCCCATAGTTTGCCCAAGCAAAGATAACCCGAGCAACACCGGCTAAATACGGTACACTTTTCACCAACATCTGTGCATTTTGCTGCCCCGGAAGAGATTTGCACTGCATTGACATGATAACAATTCAAACTAATTAAATTTAAGCATTACCAAGTACCAACATGTTACTACAATACGTATTTCCTCCTTTTTTTTTTTGGTTCTACTACGAGGAGTTCCCACCGCCTTCGGCGAGTGGACTAATCTCCCGTGGGAGTTTGCATGGGTATCTTGATGGGCAGCATTCCTCTCAGTTGAGATTTTTTCCATTCCCAAGACTCGAACCCGAGACCTTGGTTAAGGAGCAAGAGGTCCTTAACCACCAAAATATGGTTTATACACCCGGGTGCACAATGCTCACTGTGCACCCTGTTTTGCAAAGAACATATAGTTCAAATACAAAAAACATATTGTTCATATTCAAAGAACATATAGCCAATGAACATATAGTTCAAATTCATAGAACATATAATTTAAATATTTCACTAGTACATGTACATTGAAATCGTTCTAAATGTTCATTAGATTTTCAATAAATGTTCAACAGGGTGCACAATGAGCACTGTGCACCCGAGTGTATAATCCAAATTGCGCTTAACCACTCATGCCAACCTCAATTGATTCCTCCGTTTCTTTTTTACTTGTAACAATTTGCTTTATTTAATTGTAAACGAAGGGAGTACGTGTATATCATCAAATACTACAAAATGTTAATGCTCATTTTATTTTCAACCAAAAAACAGAAAAACAATGCTCACTTTATGCTATGGGTAATGCTTTTTTACTTCTCGCTTATAATTTATAAACTTAATTTGCATGGAAATATGGAATAATTACCAATTACTAGTATAAAAATAAGGAGGACTGCCACCGAATTCTTCTTGCCCTTCATTTTGAAAGATATGTTTTTTGTGTATGTTTGAGGAATTGTTAATACGGAGTAATGTTTTTGATAATGGTTGTCGATGTCTCTTGTTCTGCATCCCAAACCTATTTATACTTTAAATTCCTAATACTAAACTATTTAATTAGCCGGCAATTCCTTTTTATTTTTTATTTTTGTCTTCTAGTGTTTTTAAATAAGTACTTCATAATTCCGTATCTTTATCTCTATTTCGTAAGGAACGCCATGAGATATTTGACTCTTTGGTGTCCCTCTATTACACCCTTACTAATTATAGTACTAACGTGTTGAATTTATTTAAAGGGTAATATAAAATATTATTTCATTTAGAAAAAATCATTTCAAATAAAAAATATAGAATTTTTTCATATATTTATCTAAGCACTTACATACTTTGTATAACCTTTATTTTATAAAATTACAATATTCGTATGATTGTAGACAGGTAAGGACTTTATGGAACCGAGGGAGTATACTACATAATACGAGTATATTGGAGTACCTTCGTAATTTCATTTCTTTATCTCTGTTTTATATGCAACTCTACGAGGCCTGACTTTTTGGTGTCCCCCATCATACGTATTATTACTAACGTGTTAAATTTTTTAAAGCGTAAAAACTTTAGTTCATCAATTTCTTAAAAAAATGTTTCAAATCAAACGTATAGAATCTTTCCATGTATTTATATAAGCACCTATATACTGTGTACGATCTTTGTTTTATAAAATTAAAATTACAATATTCATATAAAATTCTACGCACACATTGCATGTGTAAACAATTACTTCTTCCGATCCGTTTCACAAATATCGCACCATCTTGTTTTTTTATACTATTCACACTAGATTTTTTGTCATCGATCTTTTAGTTAAAGTATATGTGTTGAAAAACGTAAAGTCAATTATAGTGCAATATTTAAGGAACGAATGAAGTATAACCATGGTGGTCTATGACCCTCTTCTACTTTCCCTTTTAGGACGTCCCAAATGGCCAAATACAATTATTATATCGCTAACTGCTGTACTCGGGTACAACCAGCTCTGGCTGTACCCCCCAAAAACGACGCGCTCATATTGTTTGTTCATACTTGTCGACTGTTTGTTCTTTTTTATTGTACTGTTTGTTCATTCTTATTGTATTGTTTGTTCTTTCTTGTTGTACTGTTTGTTCATTCTTGTTGTACTGTTTGTTCTTTCATGTTGTTTTTTAAATTCATCATCAAATTTTCATAATTGTTGTATTTTTTGTTCTTTCTTCTGGAATTTTATGTTCTTTTTTATATTGTTTGTTCTTTCTTGTTTATTTGTTTGTTTATAATAATCATATGGTTAATGTTCATAATTAAACTCTTCATTAATCTTTTATTCTTTCTTTTTGTATTGTTTGTTCTTTCTTGTTGTACTGTTTGTTCTTTCTTGTATTCATCAAACTTATTGTTGTATTGTTTGTTCTTTCATGTTGGCTTTAAAATTCATTATAAAATTGTTCATAATTATTGTATTGTTTGTTCTTTTTTCTGGAATTTTATGTTCTTTTTTATATTGTTTGTTCTTTTTTGTTGAATTATTTGTTCTTTCTTGTTTATTTGTTTGTTCATAATAATTATCTGCCTTATTGTTTGTTCTTTCTTGTTGTATTGTTTGTTCTTTCATGTTGGCTTTAAAATTCATAATGAAATTGTTCACTTCATTGGTCTTTTATGTTTTTACAAGCGCCTATATTGTTTATTTCCAAATAAATAAATAAATGTTCATTTTCAAAATAGTAAATGTTCATTCCAAATAAATAAATAAATGTTCATTTCCAAAATAGTAAATGTTTATTCCAAATAAATAAATAAATGTTCATTTCCGAAATAGTAAATGTTCATTTTTGTAGTTTATTTCCAAATAAATAAATAAATGTTCATTTCCAAAATATTAAATGTTCATTCCGAATAAATAAATAAATGTTCATTTCCGTAATAGTAAATGTTCATTTTTGTACCAGTATTTGTTCTTTCTTGTTGTATTGTTTGTTCTTTCATGTTGGCTTTAAAATTCATCATAAAATTGTTCATAATTGTTGTATTGGTTGTTCTTTTTTCTGGAATTTTATGTTCTTTTTTATATTGTTTGTTCTTTTTTGTTGAATTATTTGTTCTTTCTTGTTTATTTGTTTGTTCACAATAAATATATGGTTAATGTTCATAATGAAATTGTTCACTTCATTGGTCTTTTATGTTTTTACAAGAGCCTATATTGTTTATTTCCAAATAAATAAAAAAATGTTCATTTTCGAAATAGTAAATGTTCATTTTTGTAGTTTATTTCCAAATAAATAAATAAATGTTCATTTCCAAAATAGTAAATGTTCATTCCAAATAAATAAATAAATGTTCATTTCCGAAATAGTAAATGTTCATTTTTGTACCAGTATATTAATGTTCATTTTAAACAACACAAACGACATCATTTTGGATGGGGGTACAGCCAGCTTTGGCTGTACCCGGGTATAGCCAAAAATTTGCGTACAATTATTATTACTTGCTTCTTTATATCTTTGGGTAAATTTTTCTTCTCTTCTCTCATGAGTTGAGTCTCACACTCACTTATTCACCCATTCACTTTTTATTTTTTCATTCTCCTAAAATCTTTTGCAAAATGGCATGGACCAAGTGCAAAGGGCAAAAAGAGTTATACTCTTGATGTAAGCATCTCCATATCAATTAGATAGACCAAATTTTTATTTTTGCACACCTATGTGAGACAAAATTTCCCGTGTTCTACTCACAAGGGATGTGTCAAAATCAATTTCTCTATATCATTATTAGCCAATAACCTTTTAAGAGAGGATTACAGAGACTTAGCTTTTCGACGTCTAGCTCCTTTGTAAGTTTTTGTTTATTTTATTTGTTGGGTTTTTATTGTCTTTTTTTGCAGCCTATAATAATAATAATAAAAAAAAATAAAAAAAAATAAAAAAAAATAAAAATAAAAAAAAATAAAAATAATAATAATAATAATAATAATAATAATAATAATAATAATAATAATAATAATAATAATAATAATAATAATAAGAGTAATTGTTAGGAATTAAACACAAGTTATCTAAGTCGATAAGAATATGAAACAGACTTGGAGTCAAATATAAGTTTTGTTTGGTTTATATGTTGTTTCCTAGTTTAATTAGAATTGTAATTAGGAAACTAAATATGTTTTGGTATGTAAGAATCTCTAGAATTATTTAGATTTGAAGAGCAAATATAATTCTAGTAGACGAGAGTTTCTAGTTTAGTCTATAAAAGGGCATTTAGGCCTAAATAGAAAATACATTGGTTAGAGGAATCATCAATTGAGAGCTATTGTATTATTTTGCAAATTTTCTGGCAAACACTCGTGTCTTTTATTATTGTTCTTTACTATTTATTCTACATTATATTTGCGGATTTGTTCCTGATTATTTGCGACAGGAGTTTGGTTATAAGAACAATAATTAATAAATAAACTAGCCAACAGCCAGATTTGATGGGATTGCCACGAATATACATGATCCATGAAATGCTATCGAGACACAAAAGACATGATGGCACGACATATTATTCTCCCTGTCTTCTTATACAGTTATACACTTAGACCAGGTCATTTGGTGCATTTGAAAAAATCCATACATACGGCCTATTCGTTGTGTTTTATTTAACGGTTTTTTCATGAAATGCCCCTGAGGTTTGCAAAAACGCACCAAATACCCTCGCGTCTTTTGAATCACATAATATACCCCTATTTTTTCCCAAGTTTGCACCAAATACCCCTAAACCGACCTTCCGTTAAGCCTCCGTTAAGTCGTGTTTATAATTCACAGAATACCCCTATTTATAAACTAAGTTGCACCAAATACCCAAAATATTTTTAAACCGCAGAATTTGATTTCCATAAATCGTTCACCTAATATGGGGATTGAGGATATGCAATTAATAATAGAAAATATTGTCACTCAAATCTTTCACCTAAAATATCACACTTTGTTTGACCAGCAATGGAAATAAAAGGGGGGCGTCTACACAATCACCACCCACAAACATTAATCGGAAAACCAAATCATAGTGGTTCATTTCTATATTAGTTCACCATCACCTCTGGGCTTGAATTCACAGAAAAACAATAACCGACTAGTTTCATATCCCATAGATACAGCAAGGTGGGGCAACAACTTAGCAGGGAAGTGCTAATAATCAACTGACTTTAGCTCACTCTAATAAAATGAGATCAAAATTACAAGAAAAAGAAAGGAACATGACTGTCATGATGAATTCAAGGGTGAAATATAACCAATTTCAACTAGAAAGCACAACCAAAGAGTATATAGAAATCAAAACTGTAGAAATCATCATCATCAAGTTGTTATCTGAAATGGCTACTACAAATGACCAGCAACTTCATCTGCTTTACGATACCTAGGGCCTTGAACCCAAGCACCATCAATGGGGGCAATAACTCCAGTCAAGCCATCGTCGACAAAATCACAACCCTCTTCCCCTCTAAAACAGCCTTCACCGGCGCCAACTTAAGCTTCACACCAAAGTCCCTAATCCTCTGTGAAGGCTCGATAAAGGTTCTCCCCACATAATGGGACCTAATCAAACCCTTTTGAAAGGGCACACCAGCTTTCTCAGCATCCCCAAGAGCAGCAACAACCCCAGAATCAGGCACTGCAATAACCACATCACATTCAACAGGCGAATCAAACCAAATAAAAAACGCCTAGAAATCAAACGCCAATTTGTAATCAAAAGAACTAATCAACAACAAACACAAGAATCACAACCAAACCACCGATCAAAATCCGGCGAAATTTGTCGATCCCTTGCCAGAAGACCCGAAACCCATCCCTAATTCAAACCCAATGAGAAACTTCCTTCTACTGGGCAATTATAATTATCAAAGGAAAGAGAAGAAGCTTTGTAGAGCTTTACTTGATAAGGAGAGAGAAAATAATTTGGGTTTGGAATCTGGTCACGAGGATGATGCAAGTGAGGCTGTTGGGTTTGGAATCTGGTCACGAGGATCACCAACATCTTGCCCCCATTTGTAGTAGCCACTATACTTCAAAATCGTGGGTTAGGCTTGCCGGCGACCAGAGATCGGCCTCCGCCGGCGAAAAAAGAGCGGAGATCGGATGCCGCCGGCGACCAGAGAGCCGGAGGAAGAACATCGGAGAGGAGAGAGAAAAAGATAGAGAAAATGGTTGAGATTTCTTTGGGAATTTTGTCAAAAAACATGTTTTAAGGGCAAAATAGTAAAACGCGACTAACGGCAGACTAACGCCGTTAACTCAAAGGTGTATCTCATGAACAGTACGCAAAAATAGGGGTATATTATGTGATTCAAAAGACGCGAGGGTATTTGATGCGTTTTTGCAAACCTCAGGGG
The DNA here is from genome assembly GCF_020520425.1 of Spinacia oleracea. NCBI lineage: Eukaryota > Viridiplantae > Streptophyta > Magnoliopsida > Caryophyllales > Amaranthaceae > Spinacia > Spinacia oleracea. The sequence goes on from NC_079489.1 coordinate 16,128,540, forward strand.
TATTTCATGAAAAAACCGTTTATTTAATTATTTGGTTATTATCGTATCATATCTTTAAAAAGTATGATCTTTTATCAAAACTAGTATTCGGTTGCGCGCGTTATGCAATGTGACTGGAAATTTCAATTGTGCATCAATGGCGTTGTAGCACCCTAATATTTTAATATTTTTGAATTCGGATTGAATTCGGGTATCCGATTCAAAAACTTTGGAAACCCCAAACTTTTGGATTGGATCCGGATCACATTTTTCTGATATGGAAATTTCGGATCGGGTCAGATCCTATATCCGAAAATAGAATACCCTTAATACCTAGTATATATTCTACGTTTTATTACCTTAGATAAATTAGGATACAATAATGACAAAAAGCTATCCTAATTTCAATGTACTTTTCCTTTTAAAAAAAAGAGTTGACAAGTTGGATACTCGAAACTCGATACTATACACAATACATGTTCTACATTTCATTTGAATAAAAAATGACACGCAAATGTATATGAGAACTTCTGTCTTGTTCCCAACTATATTTTAGTTTGGTGTACTCAGAGTCGGTTAATTTTTATTGATCGGTTGTATTAAATCGTAATTAAACAAAACCGATAAAGTTAGTACAAAAGAAAGACATTTGCTACATGTACCCAATTCTAAATATACTTCGTACTTATGAGCAAGATTATTAAGACATTTGGTACATGTACCCAATTCTAAATATACTTCGTACCTATGAGCAAGATTATTAGATTAAGGAGTATGAGTTGAGTAATTGCCTAAGAAATATGCAGTGAAATGTTTAGATTAAGGTCGCAATAAGACTATTACCCTTAATTAAGATAGTTGACAAATTAGTTAAAAAACATTAGAATAAATAGTTAAAAAGAAGTAAAATGAATAATTGCTATACATAGCCACATAGGGAGTTACTATTCATAAGAAACAGTAATAAATCTCCCACTTTTAAAAAAGTAGAGATGACTAGTTTGCTATATCTGATATGTTTTTTTTTAATTTCTTTTTTCTTTTTTAATAAAATTTGAACGGGTCTAGTCATGTAAGTTCGGGTGTTAACTCTGTAAACATTGGACCCTTACTTTTTTTTTTTTTTTTTTTAACAATGGCAACATAACACTACGAAAATAGAGTGTGAAACATATATATATATATATATATATATATAGAGAGAGAGAGAGAGAGAGAGAGAAAAGGGATCATGTGACTATGTGAGAACAGATCTTATATGAGAACAAATCCTGACCATTGAGGAGGCAAGATCTAACGGCTAGAATATCACCCGTGTAATTGTTAGAAATAATGGCAAATTCGTAATTAAATTTAATAAACAAAACAAGCCTTCATCTTCTCACGCAATTCCGTTCATACTTTTTCCATATATTTAAAAGTTAGTTGAAAGGAAAAGTGGATTATTTATCGAATATAGTGATGTCATATTGTCAATGGGGCTGGTTTTTTAGGGAGACCCCGTGCATCCGCCCCCTAGTGGATTATTTGTTGAAAGTAGTGACGAGGACAAATTTTAGATTAGACATGCGCGCGTTGCTAATCCTTCATCTAACTACTAACTTACATATTATAATGTTTAATTTATTTACTCAAATACTCTAATCAGACAAACGGATTGTCAAAAACTCTAGAATAATTTTTAAAATTCAAAATTATCTTACCAAAAAAACACTGAGTCTAGGGGTAGGTTATTTTAGGTTGGGCTACTGGATACACTGAAGGGGGAGTCATGAAGCAGGGATAAATTTTGCTCTGTACCTCTCGAGACGGGGATTGAGAGTGGTGGATATCGTTCTTATCGTGGATGGAGGGGATGGAGATGAGAATTGTAGGCGGGTATGAGTGTGCAGGCCTCGCCTCGCCTCAAAGTCATCTCTAACTGAATAATTAAATGGTGTGGTTAGATGTTAAGCGACCGGGTAATGAAGTTAATGAACGACTATGCGAGTATTAATTGGGTATTACTGTCGAAGTGAAGGGTGGATAAGATCATTAAGTTTATTCTTGACACAAGAGGTGAATGAGAAAGAAAATATATTCATTTATATACCCTTATCTGTTTTAAACTTTTTTAATAAACATGACACCGAATGGGAGATTACAAATTTATCCATCATTAACTATAATTTGGAGGATAGCTATTGTTCTATTTCAATGATAATTATCTACTATATTTCATATAAATTTATGTTCAGATTATAAACCGTGCATCGCACGGGTATTATACTGCAGAGATCAAGAGGATGGCTCAAAGCTTTAGCATATGCACCATCGTGAAGGCTGACAGGACAACAGTGCACAAGGCCCATCTAATAGCAGGCTGACCGGACAGCATTGCACAAGGCCCATCTATTAGCAAATAAGTGTAGGAAAGAAGGTGTTAGTTTCAGTACTAGGCTTTAATTTCTCGTTGATTTAGCTCATGTCAAAAGGAAAAACAAGTACTGTGTATGGATAAACGAACTTGTTTTTTTGTTATCTTCAAACATTAAATCAAGGCACCAAAACAGATGAGTGGAACACTGAAAATCAAACCGAAAAATCATGACTAGTTACTCCCTCCGTCTCTTTTTATTTTTTACGTTTTTTTTTTTTGGGTATTTCAAAATGTTCTTTACATTTCCTTTTATATTATCACATAAATAACATAGTATTCTATCAAAATTTGTGTCCAATTATTATTTTAATCAATTAAATTCATTGGGTCATTTAATCTCTCATACTTTTCTATTGGGACATTAAATTTTTCTCATTTTTCAATATCAGAATTTTGATAAAAGTGAAAACATTAAAAATAAACGTAATTTATCTTGTTTAAATAAAAAATTTGAGGAATCTCGATCCAAATTAATTATTCGTTAAAACGCGTGAAAAGTACCAAACATAAAGAACAAAAAGAGACGGAGGGAGTAGTCAATTGGGATCTTAAAAGAACCTAATATCCTAATAAAAATCTTAGAATGTTAAGGGGTTGCTAATTATTGGCTGGTTCACTTCAAGAAGACAATAAGGCAGTTTGCGGAACCTTCCTAACTCATTGCATCTATTTGCACAAAGTAATTCATCCGCCTCATCATCCATGAATACATAAACCCACTCATCAGGCTCCAGGAAAGCGCTGTCGATGGATGAGTCGTCATCATCACCATCACCATCACCATCACAATCACAATCACCATCATCATCTTCAACTTCAACTTCAACTTCAACTTCAACTTCAACTTCAACGGACGAGTCCTGCTGTAACCATCCAAGCCCAATCTCAACATATGAATGATCGCCCTCTTCTCTAAATATTCCAACAGTTGATGGTCGTGGTTGTGGTTGGCGTACACAATTTGCAATAGAAACTAGACTCTCTCTGTAACCTATAATCATGTCTCCTCCCGGAACTTGAAGCGATTTCATTTTCTGCGTACTCAAATTATACCATGATGTTACTTTTCTATCATCTTCATGTTTGCTAAACACAATCGTTTTTTTCTTCCACAACATCATTCATACCCCTGAACTTACCACTTCGGGTAATGTAATATACTGTTGTTTGTTCCAAAACCCAGTTGGACCATACTCCTTCAAAACCCATATATGCATACCTCTTGTAAACTCAATCGTGTCGTCCATATAATACAAGGTAGGGTACATATCATTGGAGTATTGGTTCAAAAACTCAGCAGAAGACCCTGTTTTATCAGGAAGAGGGGTCTCGACGAATACCTCATCCACCATGTCGAACGAGAGAAGGGAAGGGAAAGAGCTATCGTACCCAACATCTCTCGACATCCAATGGTGCATACGACCAGTAGAGATTCCAGAACAAGGACCATCAGCAACAACCTCCTCAAAGTTAAAACCGGCAGAAGAGCTACCGGAACAAGGACTAAAACCGGCATCATCAACCTGCCACCAAGAATTAGCAGCAAGGGAGTACAATTGCACCACGATGGAATTCGTACCCACATAATAAAAACAAACAACCTTGTAATCATTGGTTACTTCATCAAACCCGAAACCAAAATAAGAAATCATATACTTTATTGGGTTGGGCAGTCTGAAAACTTCTCTAGTAGCTGGGTTCCATAACAAAATCACATTTTCGAAACCTCTTCTCAAATAGAGAAGGAAGAGGCCATTACAAGGGCCGTAAATGGCGCAACCGGAAACTAATTCATGATGATCAATACCGAAGCGAGGCGGTTCACATTCAACAGCTGGTCTAAACTTGAAGGCAGTTTCAAAAGTGAGGTTTTCGCAAGAAATAATGGAAATAGAAGAAGCTGGGGGAAATGTGGTCAAAAGAGAATCCAATTCCCGATCGTTTCCCGATCGAGTGGCGTGATGTTTGGATGCAAATTCAGGTGATCTAATGAAAGTTAGCCAGTACTTACAAACACATGTAAATCGAATCAACGATTTCACCGGCAGCCGCGCTAAGATCTCTATCAACACATCCTCTTGCAATTCAATTTCCATATCCTCTGACATCTAATAATATACTCCTGCAATCAATTAGACGAATTTGATTTGTCATAAAACGAACAAATTAAAGTTGAATCAGAGAAGCCAAGATTTGATATTTACCTGAAAATTTAAATGAACCAAGTTGATGCCTAAGCCAGAGTAGGAGGATTTTCCCCGCACAACCTGTTGGAGGACATGAGGACAGTGTTCGACAACTGCCGGCGACGGAAGAAAAGGTTGAAGGAGAATGGAGTTGAAAGTGGAGATATTATTAACACTCAGCAATGCTGTGACAGGGTGGCTCAAACAGGGTGTAATTAAAGCATGAATTATATATGGTTCGAATTAAGGTGGAACATGGAAGGCACAATTGAGTAAATTATACACACGAGTTATTAAATCATGATCACAAAATCTTGCACTTATGCTGATCATGACCTGACATGAAAACCAGTGAATCAGCATCAAAGCTAACAGATACTGTATAATTGAAATAGACATAGATGTATCCTGAATGTAGCCAAGCCTCAAAACAGAGATTAAAAACAAAATGTTGTACCCAAAAAGGCTCTCGCTATTTAGCACATGGTTAATGTACACAGTCTTACCCTTATTTTCATAAAGAGACAAAACAGAGATCAAAATTACACACACAAAAAAAAAAAAAAAAAAACAAAAAACGACCTCATGTCACGTCACATGTGTACAAAAAAAGGCAAGATTAATGATAACAAATTACATGACATTACATAGTAACTAACTAAAAATGTGTAGTATGTAGGCACCGTTATTCTTCCTTTGTATATGTGTGTTCTCCAACTTCTAAGCAAACCTGCATAACACCACAATTGATGTGATCAGGAATAAACACCTGGAACATGACAACCGTTTTTATTTTTTTCGCTATTTAAAGAACTACAATTCATAACCTAGAAGAAAAATTCTAGCAAACACAACAATTACTTGCTCTAAATAAGCAACTTCTTGAGAAGTCCAAATATATTCAACCTGTCCTTTAATCAATCTAGATAATAGAGAAACTAACTCTCGAAGACCCACAAAAAGAAGCAGAGAAAAAAGTTTGTGAAGGTAAATAAGCCAGAGCAGCATTTCCTGCGATCTTCAGCAAATTTGTTTTCAGAAGGACAGGTATAACACAGAAAGACAAATGAAGATAGACGAACTTATTTTCTGTGATCTTTCAACAATTTTAATCACAGGTTTATGGAGTAACCAAGTCAAAATAGAACAATTGAACACCGAGAATCAAACGAAAAATTCACGAATCTTAGAAAAGGCGAATTCATTCCAGGAAAGAAATATAGCGACAGACTCACACATTTGTATTTGTATAACAAATATATGGTGCATAGAACAATACTACTAACTACTAACCATAAATTGAATATCAGCTGCCACCAGTATCATGAGCAATTCAATTTGTGTCTGCCACAACTCGCTGTCACAGAAAATAAACATATCTGTTATCTGAAGTACACACATACAACTTAATATATCAGCACAAGAAACATAATCCTATACAGTATACACTGAGCTCCAATATTACTGTTCACCCAGAACTATAAGCTGGCACAGTGGCACCTATCTCAAAAAGACTCCAAAGTGTTATTCATAATAAAACTACATACACCCTTACCTAGTGCTTGAGGGCATCTCACATATACATGAGTACACAACTTTACATCAATTAGAAAAAGGTCTTTGATAAACCTTAAGTGATGCACCCCCAAACCTACACCCACCGGAAAATTCAGGCATATGTGCATATTAACATTCCAATTTCCTATATCTACTCTCATAAACTAAGCATAGGAATCGGATTAGTCAATGTCCAACCTCGTTAAAAGTAATTAGAGTTCAGCAGCCTGAACTCTCAAATTATCTGATTAACATTCAAATGTTACTTTGTAGTTTGTATTCATCTTATTACTTGTGCAAATCAAACTGGACACAACTCCTGCTACCCATTTACATAAGCTGACAAAATACATATTGTTGTTATTAAAAAGCACATGTAAATCCTGGAATTGATCCCTAATTTTACTAGTACCTACATTACACCTTGACCACATACAGAACTTGTACCATATTTCCCCCCTGCACGTCATGGCAGTGTTCTTAATCACTAAATGACGAAACCACTGTTACCCGATTCGCTAGTATGATGGTACGTAATTCGCTACCTAATTTGATAAATAGACCAAAATTGAACCATTTTCATGTTATAATCTGCTTTTTCGGTTCGCGGTTCTTATGGTGATTAAAGGATTAGGTTAAAATGGACTAAACTAACTACTTTACTAGCATACTTTAAAATTTAAATTCAAAGTCTCTGAAAACAAATACAAATATAAAACCATAGAAGAGTCATGCAGGATTTTTTTATCTACTTCACAAGTCAAAGCATCATTAGACTGCGTACTTCAATTTGAACTTAAGTAATAACTGTACTCCACCAACACTAAAAGAATCAAGGTAAAACCTTTTCTTTCTCAGCACATATACACTTTTTTGTAGATTTAAGTATTTAACCATGCCTCAACTCGGAGAAAGTTAATTTACAGTGTTGATGACAAGCACATGTATATATAACAGAAAAGCTCAGTGTATACATCCTTATGCAGCATGTAGGATTGTTAGGATTGTCAGGAATGATATGGAACAATCAATTCACTCATTACCTATATGCTTAGACAACATCTGCTTTGTATAATAACACTTCTGAACTGAATTCAAAACAATTATGTTTCAGAACTAAGTGGGTTTCAAAACTTCAATACAAAGCTATAAATTAATGAAACTACATAGTTGACTATCAGAAAAAGAATCCAACCCACTGTACACGTATAGAAAATCCTGCTGAACAAGCAAAATGGCATCAAGCTGATTTCGTAATTTAAGCAACATAATAGTATAATACAAACATGGACCTGTCAGCTTCTTGGTGCGAGTACCGGGTGTGTGCAAGGGTATGGGTGGGTGGGTGGGTAAGAGAAAACAAGATTCAAATAAGAGTGGAGCGAGGAAAAGAAACGAAAGGAATGAAGGTAAACCTTAGTGTAAAACCGTGACGATCTTTTACGTTTCGGATGCGAACCTCCAGGAAATTGCTTTGAAGACATCAAAATATTTGCCTCGGTGTTTACAAATTTACTCTGATGATGCTCAACGCTATTAAAATTTCTCATCCTCCTGTGTTCCCGAGAAGATTCTGGATCCGAAGTCTTTTTCCAGGACTTCTCCGTTAGGTTATCAAAATTCAAGCATCTAAATAAGAAAAAAAAACATAAAAGCTATTAGCTAAAACAATAAGGTAAAGTCAGCAGAAGAACTTTCCCATAGAGGAAAAGAGCTTACTCTGATCCCTCCCTTCCATTTCCCGTGTCGCTCTTACCCTGCAACGTAAGCGTCACTTAGAAGCTAATCCATTGAGTCAACGAATGATTAAAGCCAAGAGATAAAACAAAGTGTCCTGTTGAACGATATGAGTATCATGATGGTTGTTATTTGGAAAATGTTTGTGATACACAAACCATGAACGGAGCTATATGAGTATTATTATCGTCCTTAAGAACCCCTATCTTCTCTACAAGAATCAAGATTCAAGCTGACAGGGCCAAGCCAAAGGACCTTGTGCACTATTCTTGATTGTGGACACGAAGAAGAAAGAGAAAGTAGGGAAAAACCAATGCTGCTGTAGAAAATCAAAAGATTCTCAGCAGCCTGCTAATACCAGATATTATTCAAGATAAGGAAGTCTTGCAACTAAGACCGAGGTTTTCCTTTATATTTTAAACAATCATTATACACTTAAATTCTTTGAACTCAATTATTATTTATATGAATCAACTTCTTCACCAAATAGAGTAAAGAGAAGACGAGAGGAAAAGGTTTGTTATAAGAGATGATCAAGAAAGTTCATGATGGCTGATGCTCAAGCAGTCGTCAATCTAGATATTTTAGTGCAGAAGCTTTAGAGATTTTTTTTTCTTTTTTGGCAAATAGAAGCTTTAGAGCAATGAGAATAAGAAAAGGAAAAATTGGTTATATAGTGAAGAGGCAAATGGGGTTGTTACACTCCTTCAGTTTCATGAAGTTCTTCCTGCTTTTACTTTATTCCTTGTTTGGTCTTCAACTTTGTGGGACCCACTTCTCTCAAGACTACAATCCTGTCCTATCTAAAAAGAAAAAAAAGGACCCATATTTCCACGTTCTCGCCTCCCTTGGGTTCTGTTCCTATAGTGACTAGGAAGACAATTAAGAGTGTAGGGAGTAAGAGAGAATCAAGGAAAACTTATGATGGCTGATGATAAGGAGGTCAGAAATTTGTATAAGCTTTAGCTCTCTGGGACGGCTTAAATGCTTAATGGAAGCTCAGTATCTAAATATCCAAAGCTATTTATTGAAGGAGACAATTTTTCTTATTAACTCTCAAAAGAATTTGACTAATACGCTGATTACCAGTATCATTCTGGCTGTCTATAGTATTTATTCTGAGAATGTTCAATCATTTCCAATTACTTCAGGGAGGATATTAAAGAATAATCAACTTTGGGCAAAACTGGCCTACTTATCACTGTTGGTATAGTATAATCAATCTTTAATTAGTTCAATCATCATTGAGGATGAGGTGGCAACTTATTCTCGGGGCGTTACCTAGGTTTTGCTGTCCTTGTTAAACAAAAGAATAAAATCCGAAAGGGACAAAGTCACAAAGGTTTAAAGCAAGTTTAATTATACCAGATTTCCCACATTTGCTGTATCTGAACTTCTGCAAATGTCCTCTTGAAGCTTATTTGATTTAGTTGAAATGCAATGATCTAACCCATTTTGCCTAGGAACAACCAACTCAAGGGACCCATCATTGCACCAAGGATATATTGCTGCATCTTTTTGCTGCAGCTCATCAGTTTCAATAACAGCCTCCTGTGTCCTTAGAAATCCAGCCTTTTCTGTTTCAATACCCTCAGTAAGATCGATGACATTCTGTGACTCATATCTGCCTTTTGAGTGATTAGCCGCTGAATGAGATTGTGCCTCTCTTATTTGCAAATCAGATTTCTTGAAGAAGCTTGTTCTTCTGTGCCGAGTTTCCACTTCACTCCTATCAACAAGATCCAATGGAAGACTATTCAACACAGGAGACACACACGTGCTCTGAGCAACTGATTGAACAGGCCACATCTGAAGCTCATCCCCGCTGGGAGCCTGAATAGAGTTAACTTTTCTAGATAAAACCACTTCGTTATTCTTTAGCCGATCATCCACATTTACACATCTACCGATTCCAGAAGGAGAATATTCAATATCCTGATTCACAGTAGCAAAAGTTGATGCTTTAGTCTCCATGCAAACAGTTGTTAACAACTCACTACGTTTCACTGCAGGTTCCAGAGAGCAATAAGTTTGCTGCAAGGTTGGGTTTTCGCAAATGCCATTCACAGCATTTGAACCCTGCCTTGCTGGCATTTCTGAACATTTAGGATAAGATGTGGCAGAGTTCCTTGTAAAATTAAAATGGTTTCTAGTCCGGACAGCTGCATTCACATGTGAATTAGCAGCTCTTCTGCTGGATTTTGCACCAGAAAGTTTCCCCTTAGTACCAGATTCAATTCTGGATGTCAGATATCCTTCCTCATCTATCAAATTCCCCAGACAATGAACAGAATTTAAGGATTTCAATCCAGGTGAAGACAAAGACCCTTTTCCTTCATCAGGTTGATCAGTTTTTGCCAGGTTATCGGTCAATATTGAGGTTGGGTAAGACCCATCTTGAAGTTGGCCATTATCACTCTCCTTAGATGGATCCAAAGTAAAAGAGCCCTTTTTGTGCTTAGGATTACTTTGTGATTTGGGCTTGTGTACAACATCATTTATTTGAACTCCAGCTTTTAAACTCTCGATCCAATCTGACGGGGTTGAATTCAGATCAACATACAGTTTAATTCCATCCTCGCAAAAAACGTCAAACGTAAATGTAGGGACAGGAGCTACTACAGGAAAACCAACAACAGTCTTTGGAACGCCTGCACCACTAATACTTTCTCTGTCGGCTTGCGTTAAATTATTCAAATCGACAGATGCCTGCAGAAGTGCAGAGCACAACAGACATGATGAGCAATCTTAAAAATACAAGCAGAGTCCAGATTGCTCCAGAAATCTAGAATTCAGCTCATGATATTAAAAAAATTCACATCCATCTATTTTGAAGATATTCATAAGGTATCCCTGTTAAATTAATGTTTCAACTGAGAGACTGTACAACCGAGGTCCCACTTTCTATAGAAATCATCATTAACTTCAGAGTAAGCCTCATTCAAATAAAAACCCTATCATAAAAGATACATGGATACACTAAAATTCAACTTCCGCCCATCTGACAGGTCTCTTTCAAAATTTCGCTCTTCCCCACAAACACTATCCTTTGCCTCTTGCCTCTGGTGGCCACTGCTTCCCTCTTTCTTCTGTCTACCCCCCCCCCCCCCCCCCCAAATTCTTTCCCCTCTCCTACCCCACTCACTCACCATCTCCTTGCCTTTAGGGGATCAAGCTCACCACCAAGCCATATCCCTGATTCCCTACCTCGAGCACCATTCTTTTCTCCTGCATCCGTAACTTGATACCAACAAACAAAAAACATATTTTAAGTTTTTCAAATTTGAGAGAGAGAGAGTTGTGTTTCTTTTAAATATATAAATTTTTGGCGGAGCATGGTATAAGAAAAGTTGGGTCAACTGAACATATAATAAGGAATGGAGAAACTAGTAAATATGCTTTTATATTTGCATATTTTTAAGTCCAAAACAGCCTCTAGCTTAAGACGCCCTAACTCCCTGAGGCAGAAGCGCACATAAGTTTTTAACAACTTCTACTGTTCATTAGAGATCTTGGAATTGCCTTGATGCGCCTTAGTTTGTTTTATACATTGGCTTAAGAAGAGACATACTCCCTTAGTACCATATAAAATTACAAATGTTACCCGGTGACTTTTTTTATAAGAACTAAACTGGCCAAATGTTCTGCTAAAAGCAAAAAAAAAAAAAAAAAGTTGAGCATGCATCAATTTAATCACGGAAAAGTACTTTTTGCCAAGAATCTTTTATGATAGCTAGTGATAGTGTTTTCTAAATTTCTTCATAAAGATACAACATATTTCTTAAGAAATTTGTACCCAAAATTACCAAATTTTGCTCAAAGGAAAAAAAAAAACTGTATCGTGATTCAGGGTGGAGGGAGTAAAATCTTTTACAGGCAAATATATCTTTTCTCCAGCGCTAATAATCAAGGGTATGGTGGAAATATTTCCGTATACCCGTTTTCCTTGTGAATTTCAGAACAAAAAAATGCAGAACACTAGAGAAATACCATAAGCAGAACAATACTGAATTTTTCCACAAACTGATCTAATTCACATTTTCTGGAACTGAGTTTCAGGAAGGAAAAGACGGTCTTTGGATCCCTCATTGTTCCTATCTCAAATCACTTCCAAGAAATAAAATATGGCAATCCAGGAGAAAATATGGCACTCAAAGCTCTTCAAGGCATTAGAGACTAGTTCTCATTCAATGGCATAAGCACACGACTACACTGATTCAACTTGATTATAACAGGTTAAATGTCTAGGCATGGTGATAATTTTATAAAATTATCTCAACAGACTAATTGTCTTATGAACCTGCCAAAGAGGCAAAGAGAACTTGACAGTGAGAGCCGGACCTTATCAGAAGTAGCAGAGTCTTTGAAGTTCTGCAAATCATTTGGTTGTACATCTCGATGATTATGGCGTAGGTTACAATCTGGAGAAAAGAAACGACAATAAAGAAGAAAATTTTGAGAACTACAAAACAAATAATTCCTGATCTTGTCCCGCAATTAAATGGATAATACATTCAATGCCAACAATCTAGCCTCTTTTCTTGTGATTTATATTTCATAACGTAGATATAGAATTCATAGAGCACCATACACAATAATAACACAAGATAACAATACAGCAGTTTCCTCATCCAAATAAATTCAGAATTTCAGATCTTGACAAAATAGACACATTAATTTATTTTTACTTTTTGGGGTGGGGTGGGGGGTGGAGGGAGAGAGGAGAGGAGATAGCTCAATACCTTTTCTCTGGTCATCTGTCGAATTCATCATCACAAAAGTCTGCTGCGCTGTTATTCCTGAAGAAAAGAGATCACTTCTAGAGTTCTAGTCCTCTCCCATATGGCTCTGGTGCTCAGGTTCTTCGTCTGCATTTATATAGGAGAGAATCGTCAATTTTCAAGATATAAAAGGAAATGAATCAAAGTAGACCTTATGAGGCATGTGAATTATGGTAGATATCGGAAAAGTTAATAATACAACCGTTGTGAAACACTATGTGATACGACCAAACCTTTTTCAACCACTCAAAACATTTTAAAAGTGATTTTTTTTCACCCCTATTTTCCAGGGTTGTGAGAGGGTCTTATTGCCTCATAGTGCAACCACTATATTCCGTTAACCAAAAGATATATTGCTTTCAATGTAGGAAAATTGTCCTATACGACACCAACGGCTTTGGCACAAGGAGCAATGCCTGCAACTAAAGTGGGTGTACAGGGAAGCACCAACTTTAATGTTGAGAGCGCTTAATGACACATCACAGTTGATTCCACCGGATTCTTATTTATCCAGCCACTGTCAAAACCCTCTCCCCCCCTTCCTCATTCCCACGCCTGTCCATCCATCTTGAACAAAATAGAAAGATCCTCCATAATAGAATCTGGCAGAAGTTACAACGACGTGTCATTGAGGAGTTCACCCATCTGCCCTATACGCCCACTTAACTTGACGATGCTCTCTCCACCAAAGCTGTAGTCAGTGTCAAATAGGCCAAATTTTATTAAATGTATGTGTGTTTTCTTTTGCACTAAACTTCTTTCATATCCACATTTTTTGAGGCAAGACATACTTTTAAAAGCATTACAGATTAAGAAAATACACTGAATTCACAAAAAGATCAAATTTAAGACAACGTTGATGTTAAAAAAATACTACCTCCGTCCCAATTTAATTGTCCCACTAAGCTTTTCACGGACTTTTATGAGATATGTAATTGTAGGCTTATCAATAACAGTTAAATAGAAAAGTAGGTGTGACTAGGGATGTCAGTGGGGCGGGTTTCGCGGGAGACCCGCCCCGCATCCGCCCCAAGTAGGCGGGGATGGAGGTAGGTTTGGCGGGTGATGGGGCGGGGATGGGTATAAAAATCGTACCCGCCATGGGTGATGGGGCGGGTGTGGATTTTGTGTTGAACCCGCCCCATCCCCGCCCGCCCCGCCCCATCCCCACTCGCCCCGCTTCATACCCGCCATGGGTGATGGGGTGAGTTTGGATTTATTTGCATCTTTAGGTGATAATATAAGTTTAGGTGAGATTTTTATGTTTTTTGTTTGAATTTTTTTTATGACGAGTATTTTTTGATTATATAGGTTACTTTAGTCATTAGTATTTTTTTTTTTTTTTTCTATAGTTAACTTTCACTAATCCGTATATATAGCAAATATTTGCTAAATAAGAAAAATTAGGCGGGTATTAGCGCGGGTATGAAGCGGGGATAAGACGGGGATGGATACCCAGTTGGATGGCGGGGCGGGGATGGATTTTAGCTTACACCCGTTGGGGCGGGGATGGGGATGAACTTTGTACCCGCCATGGGTGATGGGGCGGGGATGGGGATGAAAATTTTAGGTGGGGATGAAGATGGAGGGACCTACATCCGCATCCGCCCCGCCCCATTGACATCCCTAGGTGTGACGGGAGATAGTGGAAGAAATTTTTAATTGAATGTGAGGATGTGGGCCCATAATTTGGTAGTGGGGACTGGGGAGAGAGAGATAATAAAATATTAGTAGGTCCATGCCATAATAGGAAGTGTGACAATTAAGTTGAGACGAACGTAAATATAAAGTGTGACGATTAAATTGGGATGGGGGGTTAAAGGTTTTCAGTTTTCACAGTGAAAGGTTAAAGTAAGACGTTGTGGGCCTTGCGACAATGGTTCTGGTTGACATGAAATGAAATTATATGAGTTGTATCAGTTCTATGACGGCCAATGACACAATCTTACATGTGAACATCTAATTTGACAAAGAAGCACCTCTCTACAGCCACCCCCTATTGCCACCCTAAGTCTGCAACCGTAGAAAACTTCACCTCTTAGCCCAATAATGCTGACTTTTGTATCTTTTACATTTGAAAGCATTAATTACGTAGTTGTAATAGTACTTGAATTAAGGCTATAAATAGCCATGGTTGTAATCGGCAGAACACAAGCCTTTGTATGAGAAATATATCAAACACTTTGAGTGTTCTTTAGGTTGAGTATAATCTCCCTTCCCCTTGGTGGTGTTACTATATCCAAGGTTTCCTTCTCTACTACTTCCTAGTGGTGTTTCTGTATCTGGGAATTAGAGAGCTGTATCGCCGGAGTAGCCGATCGGCGTGGTGATTAGGCTAATTCTATCCGACCCCTACCCAGTACGGTGTCAAATTGGTACCAGAGCCAAGGTTCCACTTACCTTTCGGACACCCTCCATTGAAGCCGAAACCGACCGTTGCTTCTTCAATACCTATTACATCCGCTTAAACACACAAAACAAACCACCAAACAAACACCACCCTTCACCGAAAATCTAACCCAAAAATATAAAAAATAATAATAATAATAATAATTCACCTCCACCGTGAGCCACGACGCACCCACCGACTCACCATCGCCAATTCGCTAGTCACCATTACCATCTCACCTCAAATTTATCCAGAGTAATTTCGGAGTCCGATTTGCTTATCACGTTTGAGTTGTAAGCTGCCGCCGGATTCTTTGATCGAGTAACTCCAATCTGAAATTTTGGTACTCTGTTCTCACTTTCTCTCTCATTGAATTTGGGTTTTTGTTCAATCACTGTTGCGTCCTTTCTTTAAAATCCCTTACTTATTTGGTTAGTTTATTTATAATATTATTAAAAAAAAAAAAAAAAAAAAAAGAAGAGAACTAGTAGTCTGCTTTTATACGTAAGTCAGCCCATTTATTCTTAGCATGGAGTCATGAAGTATTAATTCATTGTTGTTATGGTCAAAGTCAATTAGTAGCTTTCTTAGTCTTTTGTTATTTGTGTATCACCCTATAATTAGTACTTTTATATTTGTAAAAAAAAAAATATATATATATATATATATGTATATATATATATATATATGTATATATATATATATATATATATATATATTAAAAAAAAAAAAAAAAACAGAAAAAAAATAAAATTATTTACAAAATGCCCCCGAGAACACGTCGTGGTGGTAATCATCAACCACGTCCTGTTTATGATACAATCATAGCTGATATGCAACGAGAAATCCAACGACTCCAACAACGTCTTACACGTTATGAAGCTGCCGCTGGTCCATCCCGTCAGTCAGATGACGAACAATCAGACGGTGAAGATGAAGAAGTCAATCCATTTCACCAACCCGATGGTGAATCATCAAGTGGAGAAACATCCAATACCAGGCGAACCCGTCATCCCCAACACCGAGAAAAAGATTTGGGAATAAAAGTTGATATTCCTGATTTTGAAGGAGGTGTTCATCCAGACGATTTTATTGAATGGCTTCACACCGTTGAACGTGTCTTTGATTTCAAGGATATTCCAGATGATCGCAAGGTCAAGATAGTTGCAATCAAGTTCAAGAAGCATGCATCCATTTGGTGGGAGAATCTTAAGAGACAACGAGAACGAGAAGATCGTAGTAAAATTCGCACATGGGATAAAATGAAGCGTGAACTCAAGCGCAAATTTTTACCAAGTCATTATCATCAAGATATATTTCTTAAGTTCCATCACCTGGAACAAGGAAGCAAATCTGTGGCAGAGTATATTGCCGAATTTGAAGATTTATCAATGAAGTGTGACAATGCCGAGCCTGAAGAGCAGACCATTGCAAGATTCTTGACACGCCTGGACCCGAAGATCTCTAAAGTTGTACAACTCCAGCAATATTGGTCGTTCAACGATGTCACCAAGCTAGCCTTAAAAGTTGAAAGCCAACAAACAAAAGAGAAGACCGGATTCAAAACTGTCACGAAAGAGACACCTTATCGTGGTAACCCTTCAACAAGGTTTCCACCACCAAGAGCTAACTCCAGCACCACAATGAAAAAGGTCGAGAATCCAGCCGCAACCAGCAAGCCTTTCAAGCAAGTAAGTAATCCTACTTCGAGGAGATGTTTTAAGTGTCAAGGATTCGGACACAATGCTTCAGAATGTCCAAATTCTAGAATAATCTCTTTTGTCGAAGAAGAATTATTTGAAGACGATCAAGTTGAGGAAAGCCAAGAAGATGAAGCTGATCAAGAGGTCCTACATGCAGACAAAGGTGAATCACTCGTTATTCGACGTATCCTCAACGCAGCTCCTATTGAAGAAGATGAATGGTTGCGCCACAACATCTTCCACACTCGGTGTACATCTCATGGGAAGATATGCAATGTCATCATCGATAGTGGCAGTTGTGAAAATGTTGTTGCCGCGACAATGGTCGAGAAATTGAAGTTGCCTACAAAGGATCACCCTTATCCTTACAAGCTCACATGGTTGAAGAAGGGGAATGATGTCAAGGTCACTAAACGATGCCTAATTGATTTCTCCATTGGTAAGAAATACCAAGATAAGGTATGGTGTGATGTCATTCCTATGGATGCTTGTCATTTACTTTTGGGTCGTCCATGGCAATATGATCGTCATGCAATTCATGATGGTTTTAAAAACACTTATTCCTTTGAAAAAGATGGTATTAAAATTGTTTTAGCTCCATTTAAAAGGGATATGTTAGCAAAGCCAAGCCAAGAGAAGAGTCTCACCGTGTCTGAATCAATGTTTACTATGGCGTTAGAAGAATCGAGAGTTGCTTGTGTCCTTGTCATGCTAGAAGAGAATAAAGAAGATCAAGGGATTCCTGACGAGATCACGCCTCTACTTCGTGAATTCAATGACATTGTGCCTGAAAAAATCCCACCTGGTCTACCTCCAATGCGTGACATTCAACATTGTATTGATTTTGTTCCTGGTGCAGTGATTCCAAACAAAGCTGCATATCGAATGAGTCCAAAAGAGCATGAAGAACTTCAGAGACAAGTCACCGAGCTTATGCAGAAATGTTTAGTTCGTGAAAGTGTGAGTCCTTGCACAGTTCCAGCACTCCTTGTGCCAAAGAAAGACGGATCATGGCGTATGTGCATCGATAGTCGTACTGTCAATCGGATCACAATCAAATACAGATTTCCTATTCCTCGCCTTGATGACCTACTAGATCAATTGCATAATGCTTTTTTATTTTCCAAAATTGATCTACGAAGTGGGTACCATCAGATTCGAATGCGACCTGAAGATGAGTGGAAGACTGCATTCAAGACTAGAGATGGATTATACGAGCGGATGGTCATGCCATTTGGTCTTTCAAATGCACCGAGCACTTTTATGCGATTGATGAATCAGGTATTCCGCCCTTTCATTGGAAAATTCGTGGTTGTTTATTTTGATGACATCCTTGTGTATAGTCGAAATTCTGAAGAACACTTGGAGCATTTGCGGCAAATTTTTCAAGTTCTTCGTGAACAGAAATTGTATGCCAATTTGAAGAAATGTCACTTCTTGACTGACAAAGTGGTATTTCTTGGGTACGTTGTATCAAGCAATGGGATTGAGATGGATCCCAGCAAAATTGAGGCAATTATTAGCTGGCCAATTCCTCAATCAATACATGATGTTCGCAGTTTTCATGGCCTAGCATCTTTCTATCGCCGCTTCATCAAGAATTTCAGCACTATTGCCGCCCCACTCACTGAAGTATTAAAAAAAGAAAAGTTTGAGTGGACCCGAGCTGCCCAACAAAGCTTTGAAGAACTCAAAGAAATTATCACGAGAGCACCAACTCTAGCCTTGCCAGATTTTGACAAGCTTTTTGAAGTAGATTGTGACGCTTCAGGAGTTGGTATAGGTACAGTTCTCAGTCAAGAGGGTCGACCAATTGCCTTCTTTAGTGAGAAACTCAATGAATCAAGGCGTAAGTACTCAACGTACGAGAAGGAATTTTATGCAATTGTACGAGCCTTAGATCACTGGAGTCACTATTTGCTAGCTAAGGAATTTGTGTTGTATTCTGATCATGAGTCACTCAAGTATCTTCACAGCCAACAAAAGCTCCAGCGTCGTCATGCAAAATGGAGTGAGTTTTTATCTCCTTTTCACTTTGTCCTTAAGCACAAGTCTGGAACTCAAAATAAAGTTGCTGATGGTTTAAGTAGACGACATGCTTTGCTCTCAACTCTTCAAGTCAAAGTAATTGGTTTTGAAGTTCTCAAGGATTTGTATGAAGATGATGAAGACCTTGGAGAATTCTAGAAGAAATGTGTTGAAGGCCCTCACCGCCGGTTTCATCGTCAAGATGGTTACTTATTCAAGGGAAATCAGTTGTGCATACCAAGATGTTCCTTGCGTGATATGATACTACACGAGTGTCATGCCGGTGGTCTTGCTGGACATTTTGGTAGAGACAAGACATTGAGCATTATTGCAGAGAATTTCTATTGGCCACACATGGTTAGAGATGTCGATCGATATGTCAAAAGATGTCGAGCATGTCATATTGCAAAAGCTCGTGGTCAAAACACAGGTCTTTACACTCCATTGCCTGTTCCCGATGCTCCTTGGGAAGATGTGAGTATGGATTTTGTTGTTGGGTTACCTCGTACCCAACGCAACAAAGATTCAATCATGGTTGTTGTTGATCGATTCTCAAAGATGGCACACTTTCTTCCATGCAACAAGACTAATGATGCCACACAAGTTGCCGATCTTAACTTTCGAGAAATTTTGCGTCTACATGGAATTCCAAAGACAATCACTTCTGATCGAGATGTCAAATTCATGAGTCACTTTTGGTGTACTCTATGGCGCAAATTAGGTACACGGTTGCAATTTAGCTCTGCGGCGCATCCTCAAACTGATGGTCAAACCGAAGTTGTCAACATGACTCTTGGAAACATGTTGAGAAGTCTTGTGGATAAAAACCTTCGCCAATGGGATTTGATGATAGCTCAAGCAGAATTTGCCTATAATTGTTCTCCAAGTCAAACTACTGGTGAAAGCCCGTTCAAGATCGTTTATAGTAAAAATCCGACCACACCGGTTGATCTTGCTCCACTACCTTCTCCTAACAACTTTAGTGGTGATGCTGATGAACGAGCTAGAGAAATCAAGAAGCTACATGAGAAAGTCTGAGCTCAGATCACACGGAAAAATAAACGTTACCAAGAGCAAGCGAATAAATTTCGCAAACCGGCCACTTTTAAAGAAGGAGATTTGGTTTGGATTCACTTAAGGAAAGAAAGGTTTCCACGAGGGACACATGGAAAGCTGAAGCCAAGGGCCGATGGACCTTTCAAAGTTCTAGAAAGGATTGGAGAAAATGCATACAAGATTGAGCTTCCAGGGGAATACAATGTTTCTGCTACCTTCAATGTTACTGATTTGTCCCCATATTATGAGGATGAGGAAGAACAAAGACTCGAGGTCGAGTCTTCTCCAACAGGGGGAGTTTGACACAATCTTACATGTGAACATCTAATTTGACAAAGAAGCACCTCTCTACAGCCACCCCTATTGCCCTACAGCCACCCCCTATTGCCACCCTAAGTCTGCAACCGTAGAAAACTTCACCTCTTAGCCCAATAATGCTGACTTTTGTATCTTTTACATTTGAAAGCATTAATTATGTAGTTGTAATAGTACTTGAATTAAGGCTATAAATAGCCATGGTTGTAATCGGCAGAACACAAGCCTTTGTATGAGAAATATATCAAACACTTTGAGTGTTCTTCGGGTTGAGTATAATCTCCCTTCCCCTTGGTGGTGTTACTATATCCAAGGTTCTCTTCTCTACTACTTCCTAGTGGTGTTTCTGTATCTGGGAATTAGAGAGCTGTATCGCCGGAGTAGCCGATCGGCGTGGTGATTAGGCTAATTCTATCCGACCCCTACCCAGTACGGTGTCAGCCAATATGTTACAGCTCCGTATAACTTAGTGAATAGCTGAAAAATAGATACATATTAGCCAATGTATCAGGTAACAACTGATTTCAATATCACAATTCCACTTCACTGAAGTTCACTTTGTAACCAGGCTCTACTTTGAAACCAGGTCCTATATCTCTAACTGAAATATACCTCTATAACCCTAACAAATTATGGCACCATTTTCATTACAAAATATATTCTACTGCGTCATAAGAAGTTTGCAAAAAGTTCCTATTAAACTTCAATATCTCCATCCCTTCATTGCTAATGTTCATAAAATTGTCACTAAAAGAAAGGTGGATCTTTAATCCACATTAGACGCTTTTCCAACCAAAAAATGAAGAAAACTTTGAGAACCACAAAACAAATAACACCTGATCTTGTTGCACAGTTGATAATACATCCAATGCCATTCATAGAACACCATACACAATACAGCGGTATCCACATCCAAATAGATTCAGAATTTCAAATCTTGACAAAATAGCACCCTCTTATTTGCGGGGAACAAACAGTGAGCAAGAAAGACACATTTTTTTTGGGGGGGCGGGGGGGGGGAAGGAATATAGCTCAATACCTTCTCCCTGGTCATCTGCTGAATTCATCATCACAAAAGTCTGCAGCTCTGTTGTTCCTGAAGCAAAGAGGTCACTTCTAGTCCCCTCGCATATGGCTCTGGTACTCAGGTTCTTCTTCGTCATTTACATAGGAGAGAACAGTCAATTTTTAAGATATAAAATGAATCAAAGTACACCCTATGAGGCATGTGATTTAAGGTAGATATCATAAAAATTCTAATACAACCATAGAAAACCCTATGTGGTAAGACCAACCATTTATCAACCACTCAAAAAAAAAAGTTCAAAGTGATTTTCTTTCACCCCTATTTTCCAGGGTTGTCAGAGGGTCTTATTGCCTCATAGTGCAACCAATGTATTGGGAAACTTTCGGGTAGATATTGTAAATGTTAAATAAAACTTTTCAGATAATCAAAAGAGATATTGCTTTCAATGTAGGGAAATTGGCCTATATGACACCAAAAACATGGTGGAAGGAGCAATGCCAACAACTAAAGTGGGAAGCACGAACCTAAAATAATTGTTCCTTTAGCTTTCTTTGGACATCCCATAGTCTTGTACAAAACTAAAATTAAAAATCCTTGCCAATCGACTTTTATTGAACATACTGAAATATGCTAAACTTGAAAGAGATGATTTCGGCCGAATTTGAAAAACTATAGCTAGTTTCACATTGAACGCTAAGTCATTTACAGATATACGATGATGTCTTCCATACAACTTAAGATTTTTCAAAAGGATCGAAAAAATTAGGGACGAATGTAGTCCATGATAAAATCCACAATGGGGTAACCAAGGCTTCTCTCCACACACTTTTAGACAAAACATTTGTCTAATATATGAAACTTTCTTATGGAGAGGTTTAGAACCCTGTCCATGTACTTCTGATTACTGCTGATATTTCAGAAATACACCAAGTTTTGCCGCATAGTGCATACATCTTCTCTCCCTAAATTATGCTATTAGTGGGATCCATTCTGCCTACTGTTGCTACTCTACATGTAATTTTAAGAACTAATAGTAAGGGAATTTTGTACTGACTATTAGGTTTCATTTCCATCTTGCTGCTCAAGAAGAAGAAAACAAGGTTTTATATCTTCAAATATGACAAACTATGATATTCTAGTCAGCACCGCAGTGGAAAAGCAAGCTAATTATAATTTTTGCAAATAAACAATTTTCGCTATTTGGGAATATCTGTGTCACAACAACAATAAAAGCCAGCATAGATTCCAATATCAACAGGCCTAAGGAAGAATGTGTACAGAGTCTTACCCTTTTCACAGAGAGCAGTCTATCAAGGGCAACCATGGTGATCATGGAAATAAAAGGGAAAAACACAGAGATACAGCTACTATCTTTGTTTTCATACTAGTTTATAGGAAGAGGGGAAGGGGAGAAGGAAATTACCACTGCCTTCACTCTAAAATATTGAAGAAATTTAGGGACTGGCAAAAAACAAGATAATTTATTGCACTGTTTCTATCTTGCACCTTGACATGTGTAATTCCAGCGCAATCTCAGTCATCTTAAAACTAAAATAAAGAACATGCTTTAGAAAGCAAAATTTTGATATTTCATCACCTTTTTAGGACAGAGTAAAAATAATAGTTGTAGCAATATGGTATACAAAGTTATAAAAAAGTGTTTTGGTTTTTTCCAGAAATACTAACCTGGAAATTGTAGATGAGTTTGAGCAGCTTCTCCAAATAAAAAGTTCTACCTCTCTGGGTTCATACCTTGGGTTTCCCCTTCAACACAGAAAGCCTACTAGAGCCAAGTTATCATTCCTTATTGACAAGCTGAGTTCAAAATTTGCCGCTTGGAAAACCAATTCTCTCTACAAAGCTGGGTGTTATCTCTTAATTCAATCTTCCTTACTAGCCATCCCTAGATACTAAAGGCAGGTTCTCCATTGCCCCTCTTCCATAACCTTCAATCTTTGACTCAATTTGTTCGATTTTTTTTGTGGGGGGGGGGGGGGGGTGGGTGGGTGGGCAGCCCCAAAGAAATGGGTGGGTTGGGGTTCTTGTGCAACTCGGAGATAAACACTATTGCCTTGGCAAAGCTCTGTTGGAATCTGGAGACCAAGCACTCAATTGACTCGAAAATCATACATGAATAAGTACATCAAAATAGAACCTTTCCCACCTCTTTTGCTCTAGGTTCCCATATTTGGAAAGCTGTCGGGAAGGGTTGGGCTTTGTACAAGAGAGTCTTGCTTGGCAAGTTAAGGAAGGGTCCTCCATTGACTTGTGGGTTGATAAATGGGTTGGTAATGAATCTCTTAGGGCAAGACTAATTGGGCCTGTGAATAGGGCTGAGGAAAAGCAGACAGTCAGGGATATTAAGGGGATGTCTTGTAATCAATTAGAGAATTTCCTCTCCTTTCCTATGATCCTATCTCGCCTGATCTGCTACAAATATATGTGCTGTCCCTTTTCCCAACAAACCTGATAGGTTGTTTTCAGACTGGCAGACGAAAAGAAAGTTCAATTCTAGCATGGTTAGAACTTGTATCAATTTGGGAAAATTAAATATCTCAAAGGGAAGTCATGATTGGGAGTGGATCTGGGATACGGTGGGACTACCAAAGATGCTATTCTTTTATTGGCCAATTTGGTGGGATAGGTTAGCGACCAAAAAGAATCACAACTTTTAGGCTTCAAACAAATCCTCACTGTGCTTTATGTCCAGGAATTGTTGAAGATAATGATCATATATTCAGATTTTGTGTGAGAGCAATGGATTTCTGGGAGTCTAAGGGTTTGAGTTGTGATATGTCTTCTCCTTTCAACACTTGGTTTAAGACTTCACTGTTTGCTGCCTCAACAGGTTCTGATAATATTCCCTTCAATGTTCATTTTGCTTTTGGGTGTTGGGCTATTTGGAAGCGGCGCAATGTGTGGTGCGTCTCCCAAATTAACATCCCCCTTTCTTCTTCAATCAAGCCCTCTTCCTGGGCTGCCTTGGAGTGGTTCTATACCCAAAAATAGCCGTCCAAGGAACCAAAGCCCAATCCCCCCAAATGGTCGGGCCTGCCCCATGGCACCATTAAAATTAACATAGATGCCTCCTCTTCCCCCCTCCTTCTGCTCAGGCACTGCTGCAGTTGCTGGGAACCACTGTGGTGAGTGGATGGAAGGTAGACTCTGGTTTGTTACGCTAATGATGTGTTATCAGCTGAACTTCTGGGAAAGAGGTCCTTTCGTGGGTTGGGGAGAAAAACTGGGATGGTTGTATCATCTCTTCTGACTGTCTTATAGCTGTCCAGGAAATATTAAGTATAAAAGTGTATAACTCCAGAAATAAAACACTCGTTGATATGTGCAGGGCACGGCTTGAAACTACAGGATGCTACACTGATTTTTGAAGACAGATCTACCAATTTAGTGGCTGACTCGATGGCGAAAAGCGCAAGGAAGAACTTTATTTTGAATTATCAAAGCTGTATTTTTCACTCACCCCCTTTGGAATGTACTAAACTTTTAATAGAAGACGCTAATCTCGCCTCTTTTGGTTTTAATAGGGCAAGTGGTGTGACGCTTGACCCTTGAAGTAATAGTCCTGTAAACTCTACGGATCCTTTTGGATCCCAACTTTGAGTTAACAATTAATCTGATGTTCTCTTTTGATAAAAAAAAAACAGCTATACTTCGTACAACATAAGTCCATAGTAGTTGTAGTATAAGATAAACAAAGAAAGAGGCAGAACGGGAAGTATCACAACGACAGTCACACCTTCCCCAAATCTCATCATAAGCAGGCAAGAAACTTGCTATACCAGACGGCTGACACACACAGAAGCATAAAATGGCAAAGGAAATCCATTTGATGCATAGATTGAAAAGTAAACCAAAAGAAAAGATAATAATAAAAAAAAATTATTTACATAAAAACCATACCAACAGAAGAAGTGGAAATGAGAGAATTAAGGAGAGGCCATAGCATAAGGAAGCCACATGCAAGCACATAGACTGGCAGATACCCCAGTGGCAATGTCACAAGAAATATGAAAGCACAAAATCTAGCATAGGAGACCCACCCTAGGGCCCACTACAACAGTCCTAGAGCACCACTAATCCCTATTGAAGATCATAACAAATTTTCTAGTGACCACCCCCTACCCCTCATTTGTCTTAGGCTTTTCCTTTCTCTCTTGAAATCCCTTATTATCATGTTCTTGCTCTTCTGTAGTTCTGTCTGCCACTCTGCCTTCTCCTGAAGTGACCAAACCATCAAGACCTTGCCTCTTGCATCTTACCTTCCATTGGAGGCAGCTCTCACTTCCACCTTATGAACCAATTTCTACTAAAACACTAAGATTGATTAATTTATGTAACTGAAAAAGTACAGGGGGAAATCATTTATTACACCAATTTTGGTCTTAGTATTTAATACATGTTTATTACCGTTTACGCATAATTTGAAGACAACAATAAGTCATTAACTATTATGGTAGAAAGGCTAACTTTTTATCATCTTGATGTGAAAAAGCACCCTTGTTGGTATAACCCACAACAACGACCGGAAAACCAAAGCCTTATTCCCAAAAGGATGGGGTCGGGTTGCATGAACCAAGGATTGCATCTTTATCACCCTTCCCAAAATAGCATCTTTATCTTGATTAGCACTATCACTTTATCAGCTAGAAGCCGTATCATTACACAACATAAATTGAAATTATTTTCCTTCTAGTTTATGCGGAATCTTCTTGCCACACTGCCACAGTACTTTACTTATAGGTAAAAAAAACGGCGGTAGAAAAAAGAAATTGGGTCACCCTATAAACAACAAATTTTCGCATGCAGCAGTTCCACAAGATTAAGGTTAACAAAAAAATAGAAAAGTTATCAGAGTGAAGCACCCATCGAATATGTGGTTAAGGCTCTCACAAGATATCCTACAAGAATTGTCTTCTGAAGGACTTCAACAATGAGTTCGGAGAGAAAAATCTACCATAACTATTTCCATCACTGAACACAGGCCATAGTTTCATGGGATCAATAAAATCTCTCCATTTTTATTATTTAGCCATTGCATGCATAACACAGCAAATAAACATCGTAGATGGCACCTAGGCATTCCTATATTCTAGCAATTAGTCAAATGCCTATGTTCTCAGTCAAATGCATCAATCTCAATAACAGTGGGCCTGTGGCTCTACGTGACTTAAAACCATGCACCCTATCAATAAATTCGAAGTCTTATTTCGTGCTTAGAGAGTTGCAAATGTAAGATATCGCATAAAATTCCAGAATAGTTAACAACTGGGGAAAATGACTTAAATACAAAAATAACCATAAATCCCTATGTTGCATTAGTTCAAAAATAATTCAAACTCACGGGAGGTCTTTGAATATGGCCAGAACAATTATGGTGTCAACTCTCCTAATGAACCTTTTAAATATATTGCAGTAATGTTTTATTTTAAGAATTACGGAGTGGTAACTGGTAAGTTTAAATACTGAAGACAATAAAGTTTTCCCCTTTGCCGACAAGGCCTGCTTTCTAACCATCCATGGACGGTTGTCTCAGTTCCCACCAAAAAATCTTTATCTTCACCTATTTCACTTTTTAAAACAAACTCTTCAATATGTTACAAGTAAAAATAATTGAGTGTAAGACCATTTCTAACAAACACCTTACACAAGTTAAACAATGGACTATTCCATGTTACTTTCCCTCAGCGATAATACTAAGAAAGATAATTCATTTGATATTGATCGGTTGATCCACTTAAACCCATTCATTGTCATAATACTTCAGAGTTCAGAATTTTATTCAGTCAGGGGCAAATCATTTATTTGTCCAAAGCCCACTTACATCTAAAAAAGTACTACTTTCAGAGGGTTTAAATACAGTGACGTTTGTCTGTGAATTTTCACTATATACACCAATATGCTACAATGGAAGATTAACGTATATAATTAACAGCCAATTAAAACAGGCATCATAGAAGCAAATTAAATAAAGAGATTAAATCTGAAGAAAAATAACCTATGACCAAAATTGAAGAGTTGACTATAACACAGCTCTTTTTTAAAACTAAAGAGGCTTACTCCTCATACAGCTGAAAGATGATAGTGGCATCAGCAGAATACCTCCAGGTAAAGAATCAAGGACGTTGCCGCTTCAGAGTTTGACTTATTACAGGTAGACCGTATTTCTTGTACAAGCCCAGGAGATCCTTTCTTGAGAAATTATGATACAAATCCTCCTCTTTCTTGTCTTCCATATGTTTCAAACAATGCATCAAAGTGTAAACCTGAGGCCAAAATCAGCAGTAATGTTCAAGTAGTATAATGAATGTCACTCACCAACCATTAATCACAATTACATATGAAAAAGAACCCCAAGCAACTCTACTTCCAGATGTACTAGAGATTTAGGCTCCTTTAAAAAAAACGTTGAAACAAGCACAGCCTTAGTGGAACGTTGGTCAGCAGTTCTCTTAGAAAGAGAAATCTAGGTTTTGATTCGTTTTCAAGGAAATATGATTTATGACGTTAAAAAATAAATAAAGAAGAACTAACAGCCCGTCTGGTATGCAATAACAGAAGGTGGAAATTGTATTAGCCATTTAAATGTAATTTTGCAAGGAAAGTCTCATGCATCCGTCCAAAATAAGACAACTCTATCCTCAAGTCGATGGTTTCTAAATAAATTTTCGTTATCACCATTGAAGAGGCGGTTTTGAGTGGCAACAGAATTATTTGAAGAACAATTCATACTTGGAGACGGAGAAGATTATCATAGAAATTTCCAAAGGACTTTCCTTACTAAATTAGACATAAACTTATTACAACCACTGGCATTTATTACCACCTATCAAACAGAAACTAAGTGGAACAATCAAATTAGCTTATGTCTTTCCAATCACAGACCAGATATTGCATTTATGTATCCTGCAACTATTTCCTTTTTACCCAGCAGAAAGAAAAAGTAGGAAACGTTACTGCTAGAACAACACCAAATTATATTTTTTCACTTAGCAAACTGTAAAGAGCTCTTTAGTCTCTACACAACTATAATTTTTCATTACAAACAAAGAGATTAGCAAGATATAAATAACATTCCATTGCAAACTTTACTATGCAACCAAATAAAGGTAAATCCGTACATAGAAATAGTTTGACCAAGAGAAAATAGCTGATATTAACATGAGATAGCTCAACGAGAATGGGATTCGTGAATTACAATATCTAGCTGGACAGAAATGACTGTGCAAACTGTGTTTTAACTACAAGCGGCCTCCAATGAAGCAAAGAAGAGGTATAGATCGTGCACGCACACAAAATCACATATGAGCCGAAGCATCAAGAACCAATAGACATCTAAAGGTACCTAAACACTCAACACCTGAGGTTCCATCTCCTCATACTCTCATAGGTTATCCCCCTTTCCTTTGAAGTACATTGAGGTTACCTTTTTTTATCCCCGTTTATATTAATATGAGATACCAAAAGTTGTGGACAAGTGTTATATCTATTATTCGAAAAACGCCACATACAACCTTAGCATGTTCCATTCAAAGCATAAAGTAAACCAAACATTGTGATTGAGTGATCCCTAGTATAGCAAGCAATATATAGAATACAGATAGTATCAAAAGGTATCCTTCCAAAACGAACTGGCCTTGCCGTTTCTAATTTTCTTCTTCATAAAGCATTGTCATTAAGGCTTTGTTTGATAGGGCGTAAAACATTTTCATGGAAAACGATTTTCCCCTTTTCAATTATTTTACGTTGTTTGGTTGGGTAAGGGATGGAAAACAATTTTCCATGACTCCCTCAAAGGCGGAAAACCCTTTTCCATTTGAAAGGAAGGAAACCTCTTTCCTTCTTTCCTCCTTACCTCCCTCTCCTTTCTTCCCCTCAATCATCACCATCTTCTCCCATTTTCCTTTAAGGTACCAAAGAAAGGAAAACTAATTTGGTATTGTGTTTTCCATTTAAAAATGTTTTCCATGGAAAATCGTTTTACAATGAAAATGTTTTACCCCCTACCAAACGGAGCCTAAGGGCACGCTTGGGTTGGGTGTAATGGATTATGGGGGTAATAAAAGTCAAACCATCATAATGAAAGGACAATGAAGGTAAATTTAGGTGGTTGCAAGGAGGGCGGTGTGGTGGTATTGTGATGAGAAGTTGTGGTAGTGGTGGTGTTGTGAGGAGAAGGGAGGAAGGGGGAAGTAATTACCCCCTAAATGAGGGTAATAATCACCCTAGTGGGATGGTGGGTAACTATTTCCCCCATGACGAGGGTATTTGTTTCCCCTTTCCTTTTATTTTCTTCTTGCCAACACTAGCTTGTTCCCTTTGCCACCACTTCATCTCCTCATCATCACCTTCAATTACCTTAGTTTGACTTTTATTATTCCTTTAATACATTACCCTCAATCCAAGCATGCCCTAAGTGATTCCTATATTTACATGCAAATGTAAACTACATCTTTTTTCTCCTTTTTGTTTAGTTACTACAATAGTCAATTTTATAAGAACTGAATCGTCTTTGAACTCGAAACTAAGTTAAAACTTTTATTAGCATTATCATAAATCATTATCCCCACTGAACTACAAAAAATGCAATTCAAGAAGCATAAATACCAAAAATAAAAAATAATCACACCAAGCTTCTCGCTACCAGAAAAAACAATATAACAAATAACAAACTCAAATAAACTACGATTAGGGTGAAAATTGGGCAATTTTACAGAAAATGCAAACCTTGTTTCCCCTGTAAAAGTGATGATTGATGCTTTAATTTCCCTCTCTTAGCAACTTGAGCTTGAAACTGAACAATAGATTCAAAAAAAACCCCGAAAAATTCAAATTCTGCAATCCTACCAAAATCAGTTATTTTTAAAAATCGAACTCTCAATTAAATTTTAAACAGGAAAATTTCCCAATTTCCTTTGCATTTCAATTTTCTGGAAAAGAAAAATCAACACAATCTAAGCTCAAATTGAACGAAAAGAAGAAAATTTAACAAATTAAAGGTACCTGATCGAATCATATTTACGGAAATTGCGAGAAGCTTTCGAATAAAATTACAGATTATACAGATGAGAGGAGAGAGAAAGAGTGTCAAAGGGAATTCCAAGGCGAGGTCTGAGGACTGACGACGGTGTTTTTTTTTGGTTTAGGGAGAAAAAATATAGGGAATTAACCGTATAAACGGCTTTTATTTCTGATTCTCTGATGTATTGGTATTGGTATTGGTATTGGTATTAGGCCTGTGCAAAATTTGGTCCGGACCGAAAAATTAGGCCGGACCGGACCGTACCAGATCGGATCGAACTGGACCGTTTTTTTTCGGTCCGGTGTTCGAGTCTTCCAAAATGAAAAATCGGTCTTCGATCCGATCCGGTCCAAACCCGAAAAAAAACCGGACCGGACCGAAGACCGATTTTTAAAATAATTTTTTTTAAAAAGATAATTATGCTGCCGTGTTGCCTGCATAATGCGGATTTGTGGATTTGCCGTTATTAAAAAGATTTTAAGCTTTTAAAAAACTGCAAGCACTTCATCATAACCCTAACTCTCCACGCTATTCATCTTTTTCTCTGCCTCTTTGCTTCTTTATAGGTTGGTATTTACATATGCTTGTCAATTTGTTTATCAATTTCATCTCAATTCCTTAAAAGTGGTAAGCATTACTTAATTTTTCTCTATTCCTTCATGTTCCTTCAATTTCTTGCCTTTCTGTTTTTTTCTTAATGGTCTAGTTTGTTGTTTTGCTGTTTTGATTTCCTGCCTTCTACGTTGTAAATCAAATGTAGTAACATATAAAGAGTACGAGTATTATTCATGGACGAAGGGAGCCCAAATACCTGTTATTTATACTTAAGAATGGTGACTACTGCATGAATCCTGCAAGCTCCACCATACTTGAACGGTTTTAATGGTAGTTTGTCACTTTGTTGTTTTAATGAATGTAATTATGTAAATATTTAATTGCCAATTGTGATCAGTTCTGAATTTTGACTCATTGAATTATGAGTAATTGAGTACTCCATATTCGGTTTGAGTTCTTTTACTTTGAGTTTGACTGAAAATAGTGACTTAGTGATATGATATCCGACTTGTTACTGCCTTATTGGCTTGTGAGTTGTGGCTTTTAGGATTTATGTAATCGTCTCTTCCCAATTTAATATGGCTTAAATTTTTATCTCAAATTCTAATATACTTTCCACACATGATCTCTAATTTCGTATATAATATTTGATCCAATGTCTTATCTTCTACTTTTTTGTTTAATATGCAAATGAGCCGGAAGTCAATTGAAAGTGGAGTATTAAATTGAAATATAAGAGATACAACATACAACAGGTGGAAAAAATAGAGATAATGTATAGGCAATCTATACACTATAGCAGACTAAACCATGAATGCATATGTATATTCTTGTTAGATTCATAGTAATAAGATTATGCATAGTAATAAGATCTTTGTTTAGTTCTGTATATTCTTGTTAGATTCATTTAATTTTTTAATTACTATTTAAAATTTTCAACGTAACATCCATTTGATATAAGTAGTAGGAATTAAATCCGTTGCCTTAGCCCTTAGGTACTCAATATAGTTTTCTAATATATTAATAATATTCTAATATTCCTTTATTTATATTCTTCTCTTACAGATGGCAGGTCCTACAAAAAGAAGTAAAAGATCATTTTCCGAGTCCGAAACTCAAGAATAAATTGCAGAAGTACAAGATGATAATAGTAGTGAGTCTCAAGATGATGACCTTGTAGAGATAAAGGACCAAAAAGTGAAAGCTTTGTTACCACCAAGACAAAAAATGGTGGGAAGATAATACATTGAGGGCTCAAAAGGGAGGAGAGCTGACTATTGGGTGCATTTTTGGGAGTACATGGAGAAAGGTAAAAATAGAGCTGAGTGTAAGTATTGTGAAAATGTAACTTTTGCTTGTGATGTTCGTTCTAATGGCTCTAAAATGTGAAATATCATTGGGAAAGATGTCCTACTAATCCTACAAATAAGTCTAAAATGAAAGGTAGACAAACTGAATTGGTGTTTGACATTGACAGTGAAGGAGGAGAATCAAAAGTTAAAAATTGGGTTTTGAATGTCAAAGATGTTAGAGATGCAGTTACTTACATGATCATAGTAGATGAATTACCTTTTCGTCATGTGGAGAAACCTGGATTCAGACATCTTATGGCAACTTGTTGTCCTAAATTTCATATACCATCACGTTTTACTATTGCACGTGATTGTTTGCAGCTTTATGGGAAAGAAAAGACAAATTTAAAGGAGCTTTTACGAATGAAATGTCAAAGAGTTTCTATTACAACTGATACATGGACAAGTATTCAGAAAATCAATTACATGTGTCTCACTGCTCATTTTATTGATGATGATTGGAAGTTGCATAAAAAGATTTTGAATTTTTGTCCTATTTTTAGCCACAAAGGTAAGGCTATTGCTAAAGATGTAGAGGAATGTTTGTTTGATTGGGGTTTAGATGATAAATTATTTACCGTGACTGTGGATAATGCAAGTTCTAATGATGTTGCATGTCTAGAATTGAAAAAAATGATGCAAAGAAAATCAACATGCATTGGTAACGGGGATTACTTGCATATGAGGTGTGTTGCGCATATCATTAATAGGGGTGAGCAAAAAATTCGGGTACCCGGTACCAGACCCGGAACTGGTAAAGACCCGCCGGGTCCAGAACCGGAATTGGAAATGTTGGGACCGGTTCCGGATCCAAAAATCAGGACCCGGTCTTAACCGGTTCCGGTACCGGTTCCTAGAATTTTGGACCCGTTTTCCACCGGGTACCCGGTAGAACCGGTTCCATAACCATAAATTTGTTTTTTTTTTTGTTTTTTTCTGCTGTCTATTGAACTATTGGATACTTCATAAAAATGAAGCCCAACCCATTACTCATATATGTAATCTAAATATTCATTCTCACAAACTCACATACACTAACCCTAGATTTTCTCACCCATCCGCCACCACTATCATCTTCAACCTCCAAGTTTTAATTTCCAACATCTCACCATCGGTCACTTGGATCTTCGAAGCTTCGAAGCTAAATTTTGTTTGCTGCTAGCTGGTCATATGTGTTGTGGGATCTTTTGCGGTGCTGACGTGGCACGCGTTCCTCGGAGGTATCAAGTATGACCTGGCACGAACTTCTGGCAACCTGCAAAACAAGAATCTTCCCGTAGGAATATTCCCTCCGATGCTTAAGTAAGTATAAGCTAGAGAGATAAGTAATTTGTAGAGAGAAGTCAGAGCAAAGATAAGTTTTTGTTGGTGGGAATGAATTGAATGCCCTTTTACCTTGGGATCTGAGCTATTTATAGTGCTAGGGTTTCTTGGGGACTGTGCCCTCAACCCTAGCTGTGGGGTGTGTGCCCCTTGGGGATTTAGGACACGTGGCATTTGGCCCGCAATGATGAGCCTTTTACCATTTGGACCTACCTTCTCAGAGAGGATGGGCCTTTCAAAATGGGGTTATGTTCTTATTTCGTTTGGGTACCAAGGTTTGGGCCTTCTTTCTAGGTTTGGGCCCAGCTGACCGGTATTGATCGTTGTATCCTCTTTGGGCTTTGTGGTGGAGATATTCAAGCCCACATCAATATGGTGTTTCACATCTCCTCTTCAGTTCACTCACCTTTATATTCGAAGTACAAAAATCAAAATAAAACAACATATTTTTGTTTTATTAACTAGTACTCCATCCGAATCTAAATGTTATTCCCGTTTCCTTTTTTAGTGTCCCAAAATAATCTTCCCATTTCTTTTATTTCCTTTTTAATCTCTTCTTTGTAATTTTAACTTTGTAATTCTATTGGTTTATCAATAAAAAAAACCTTGTAGTCTCATTGGTTGGTTTAAGTTTGGATGGATTAATGAGTTGGCATTTATATTCCTTAAATTCTATTGGTTCAACTATTTTGTTTTCTTGTGAAAATGGAATCAAAAAGCAACAATTCCCCATAAAACTACATTAATAATTGTTAATCTTATAATGTTTCTTTTACCTTAATAACCACGTAAAATGACAAACGGGAATAACATTTAGGTACGGAGGGAGTATGTTTGATGCAAATCACAGAGTGTTTCAAGGCCAAAATTTATTGCAAAAAATGAATCTTATCAAATGATGCTATTGGAGCATAATTACGGATAAATATTCTATATTTTTTGATTTAATCTTGCACTTGTTTATAAATCTCTTGAATTCTTGTGAAAACTAATTTTATTTAAACCAAAAAAATGGATAAAAAGAGTTTTTAATAAACTAAGCGGGTACCCGGAACCGGAACCGGTTCCCACTGGTTCTGGGACCGGTTCCTCAAATCTTGGACCCGATCATAAGCGGGTCCGGGACCGGTTCCAAAAACTAGGAACCGGTGTTGACCGGTTCCGGGGCCGGTTCCTTAAAATTTGACCGGGTACCCGGTCCCGCTCACCCCTAATCATTAATCTTATAGTGTGGGATGGGCTGAAAAATAACAAGAAATTTATTGATAAAGTTAGATATGCTGTGAAATTTGTTAAGAGTTCTCCTTCTAGGTTGAAACTATTTAAAGATCTTGCTGAAAAGTATGTGCGGAGCCAGTTATCACCTTCTTTAGATGTTCCTACTAGATGGAACTCTACATTTGACATGTTAGATAGAGCCTTGAAGTTTCGTGATATTTTTTTGAGGATGGATATTCCAACTAATCCCCAACTAGATTCTACATTGGAAGTTGAGCTTGATGGAGATGATAATGAAGATCCTATTGAATTACAATTTGAAATGGAAAATGCAGGGGCTCCCTCAGAAAATGATTGGAAGGTATGTGAAGGGTTTGCTTTATTTCTGAAGGAGTTTAAGACATTGACTGAACAAGTTTCTGGCTCATTGTATGTGACTAGCAATTCAACATTCTTTTTTATTGCACGTGCTTTAGATCAATTAAATAAGTGGATGGCTAGTGATAATATTGATTTTAAGAGAATGGCTACAACAATGAAAAAGAAGTTTGATAAATATTGGGGACAACTTGAGAAGATGAATGTGTTAATATACATGGGGGCTACATGCCCATAATCGTCTCTTGGTTGAAGAAGAACGCCGATCCCAAGACACAAATGGTACGTCATCAAGTTTTGTCGTGCACCAACCAACCCCCACCGTCGTATCACCACAGCTGCACCAACCACCGCGAAATCCTGGAGGAGGTGGTGGTGGCATAGGTGGTGGCGGTTGGAGCAGGTATCGTGGTGGCCGCGGTAAGGGTCGTGGAAGGGGTAATGGCAGCCAACATCAGCCTGCCCAACAACAAATGGGCGCCCAGCCACAACAATGGACCGACCCACCACATGGCACTTGGTCAGCCTCATCTCAACAAGGGCAGTGGGTCCAACAATCGGTGCCTGGCCCATTGTAACACCCCGACAATTCCCTTTTTCTAAAATGACCATTTTTATAAATATAACTATAGAGAATTATCAAAGTATTATCGCCCGTGTGAAAACGTAACGGCTTATTCAGAATTTTGCAGCGGAAAACATAAAACTAACTTTTAGGTTCATAAATAATCGATTACATACTAAATCCAAAAACCAATCAACGAAAATAAGGAAATATAAATAGTACGACAAGTTTCAAGTCCAAATTAATAAACCAAGTCACTTAGCAAACAAAACTAAATACAAGCTCTCTCATCCCGATCCCAATGATGCATCATCTTCAAACCTGTAGATGGCAACGCTTATTGATCCTTAGAGACAGCTCACCAAAATGGGTCATCACAGGATCAATAAGGCATAGCCATGATCAACACACACAAACAAAGCACGTAATCAGCAAAGCTGAGTACTACATACTAAATCAATAATAATCCTAATATGATTCTATTAAACGATCAATCCTAACATGATACTAATAAAACATAAATAAGGGCAGACAAAACTTGTTAATTTGACAACCACACTTGACTAGACTAGGTTAGACTGGACTAGACTAGGTTAGACTGGACTAGACTTTTATAATAATATTATTATTTTAATTGAGATTGTAACACCCCGACAATTCTCTCTTTTCTAAAATAATCTTTTAATATAAAACGTAGAGAATTATCAAGGCATTATCGCCCGTGTGAAAACGTAACGGCTTATTCAGAATTTTGCAGCGGAAAACATAAAACTAACTTTAGGTTTATAAATAATCGATTACAGATTTAGTCCCCAAAAATCATCCAACGAAAATAAGGAAATATAAATAGTACGACAAGTTTAAAGTCCCAATTAACAAACCCAAGTTAACTTAGCAAATCAAAACTAAATACAAGCTCTCTATTCCCGATCCCAATGATGCAACATCTTCAAACCTGCAGATGGACAATGCTTATTGATCCTTAGAGACTGCTCACCAAAGATTGGGTCATCACAGGATCAATAAGGCATAGCCATGATCAACATGCACAAGCAAAAGCACGTAATCAGCAAAGCTGAGTACTACATACTAAAACAATAATAATCCTAACATGATACTATTGAACGAACACACCTAACATGGTACTAATAAAACACGAGTAAGGGTAGACAAAACATGTTAATTTGACGACAACACTTTACTAGGCTAGGCTACACTGGACTAGACTTTTACAACAATAACATTATTTTAATTGAAATAGTCAATGGACTGAGTTGCTACTAGAAACTTCTTCTTCTTCACTAAGGAAGACGAGGTACGGGCGCGACTCCGTAAACCCCAATGACCTGCGATATCGAGGGACTTTTAAATAAAAATAGAACCGGTGATCAATCCGGCCCCAGAAAAAGTCATAGGCTACCCATGACCCCAACTCCTGATTGTCCGTCACTTTAGACGTGCACAGTCTAAAGCTATTGCTACTCATTTTCACTTTACATGACTTAACTTTTAATACTTGGTTATGACTCATCAAACATAAATATTATATTCAACAAGTAAACACAACTTCTTTTATCTTTGAATTAAACAAGTGATCACAACGTTCAACCAAGAGCCAATTCCAACTATTTTAATCCTTCCTTTATCCATATTTAAAAACCTTTATTAGGTATAAGGTTCAACTACCAAACAAGGTCCTCGGCCCTTATAAAGTAGTGAAAATCTAAAGAGGAACAACGATCAATAAAGATCTAAACCAATATTAAATACTATAAAGTTCCTCAAAACAACATGCTTGCATCAATATTCCATGCTAACATGATTCAATTCTTATAAATAAAGTTCTATGCTCAGCGCATTAATTCAACGACATTGAACATGAAATTCCAACATAAACAAGTTCATAAATATATTCATCATATTCTCAATACAACACACATCCAAGCACACAGGTATGTACGTACCTTGTGTAAACAAACTGATAGGCCACTTTAACGAATTCAAAAGTCGCCTAAATAGAATTCTCCGCCTAAAACAACCAACAAATATTCTCAATCAACTTCTAATCATTCACAACTATACTAACACATTCTAACTACATCTTAAACATATTTAGAACTTTTCTCCAATAACAAAACTTGAATATTTGATTTCCTAGCATCATAATTATTGAATTAATGATTGAAATTCGTTGAAAACTCTTCAAAGCATCATACTTTAAATTTCCAGCAACATAAACTAATTTCAAACTACTCCAAAACATAATAAACATGTTTGAAATCATAAAAACAATAACTTTAATAATTCATAAACATCCTACTATGATTTAAAATCATTAAAACCTTAAAATTCATACTTTAAATAATTCAAACTCTTATTTCAATCAAATTATATAATCTGAAAATTAATAATTTAATTATGCAAAACATATAAATATGAAATTCATAATTAAATCATAAAACTATAAATTTAGTTCAAGAAAACATAAATTAAATTAATAATACATAATTAAAACCTTTACTCATACATGATTAACAAATCTGAAAATAAACTAATTTATAATATCAGCATATAATCTGAATTCTAAATATACTCAAAACTAGTAATTTAAATCATGGAAACTTAATTAATTTATTAAAACATAAATATTAATTTAAATAAATCGAAGGGAAGGAAATAACCAAAGTGGAGACAAGGGAGGCTAGCCGGCGTCGGAATACGCGGCAGCAAGCACGGTGGTCGCGGAGGCCGGTGGGTGTGCGGTTGCAGCGAGGAAGGCGGTTGGGCGATGGCTGCTGTGCGACAATCAAAGCAAGAGAGTGAGGAGAAGGGCATCGAAAACCAAACAGAAAAAGGGAGAGACACGAGGGAAGAGAAGGGAGTTACCGGCGGCGGTGAGTGCGAGAAACCGGTGACATGCCGGCTGGTGGTGGTGGCGACAAGCTGGCGGTGGTTGCTGCAAATAGATGGCAGTGCTTAATTTAAGGAGAAAGGACGAAGCAAAGAGAGAGGAGAGAAAGGAGAACGAAAGGGAGGAGGAGTGCCGGAAGGAACTGACCGGAGGGCTGAAGAGGCCAGCGTCAGCGGTCGAGTGATGGTTGGCCGACGAAGGTGGCGGCGCAGCAAGGAGGAGATTTAGTTACTGCTTCACGTGAAAGGGAGGATGAGCAGGTTTGAGAGTTTCTGAGAGTTTCTTTTTTCCTTTTCTGTTTCACGTGAAGAGCAAGGTGGTGGTTGAGATTTCAAGTGAAGTTGAAACATGGGTATGGGGTTATGGGTTTATTTGTTTTGGGCTTTGCCAATTTGGACTAGGATTAGAATTAAGATTTAGAATTTGAATCCAAAACTGATTATGATTGTTTTCCAAATCCAAACGTGTTTTCGTAATTCAAATTCATTTCAAAATAAAATTCTAAAATTAATTTTGATTGCATAAATCGTTAAAATATTTAGAAATGTAATAAAATAAATATTCGTTAATTACATATTTATTTCTAAAATTCATAAATTCTATTTAAATATAATTAACTATACGTTAAAATATATTAATAAAATTTATAAAATTACGGGGGATTACAGAGATAGTCAATGGACCGAGTTTTCTAGCTAGAGGCTTCACTAAGGAAGACGAGGTACGGGCGCGACTCCGTAACCTCAGTGACCTGCGATATCGAGGAACGTTTGAATAAAAATAGGACACGGTGATCAATCCGGTCCGAGATAAAGGCCATGGGCTACCACCATGAACCCCAACTCCTGTTTGTCCGTCACTTTAGACGTGCACAGTCTAAAGCTATTGCTACTCAGTTTCACTTTACATGATTTACAAATTGAAACCATGTTATGACTCAACAATCACATAAGGCATACAATCCACATTTATTCACAACTGTTTTTATCTTGGAATTAAGTAAGTGTCACAAGGGTATCAAACAAGACTCATTCCAATTAAATCCAACTTTTCCTTTAATATTGATCAGCCCCTCTATATGGGTATAAGGTTTCAACTTACTAAACAAGGTCCTCGGCCCTCATAAGGTAGTGAAAAGCTAAAAGGGAACAACAATCAATCGATCTGAATCAATATATATAAAGTAATCTAGTGTTCCCAATCAAACATGTTTGCATCAATCATCTACTAACATGTTATAATCATCATAACGAAATATATATGTTCAACATGTCCATCCAACCATATTAAACATGAAATTCCAACATAATCAAGTCCATCAACAAATTTCAACTTGGTTTCAACAGATAACACACATTCCAAGCACACAGGTATGTACGTACCTTGTGTAAACAAACTGCAAGACCACTTTAATAATTCAAAAGTCGCCTACAGATAATTCTCTGCCTAAAAACAAACAACAAGGATTCCAAATCAACTTCTAATCGTTCACAACTATAATAACACATTCTAACTACATCCTAAACATATTTAGAACTTTTCTCCAATAACAAAACTTGAATATTTGATTTCCAAGCATAACAATTATTGAATTAGAGATTGAAATTTGTTGAAAACTCTTTGCAAACATCGTACTTTAAATTTCAGCAATGTAAACTTATTTAAAAACTTCACCAAGGCCAATCTAC
Source organism: Spinacia oleracea (assembly GCF_020520425.1). Taxonomy (NCBI): domain Eukaryota; kingdom Viridiplantae; phylum Streptophyta; class Magnoliopsida; order Caryophyllales; family Amaranthaceae; genus Spinacia; species Spinacia oleracea. The sequence goes on from NC_079489.1 coordinate 16,168,744, forward strand.
GTTCTTAGAACATCGAAACAATAAATTTAATAATCCACAATCATCCTACCATGATTTAAAACTTAAAATTCATGCTTTAAATAATTAAAAATCATTATTTCAATGCATTTATATAATCTGAAAATTAAATATATTATTTAAACATAATATAAAATTCTGAAATTCTAATTAAATCATAAATTCATGAATTCAATTTAGTTAAATTATAACTTAAATTAATAACATTTAAATTAAAATACTTAATTCAATTGCTTAGAGTTCAAGAAATAACCAAGAAAGAGGGAGAGAGAAGGGTTGGCTGGCGGACAGATCACGGCGGCGGCAAGGCGGCGGCTTGCGGAGGCGGCTTGCGGAGGTTGGTTGCGTGGCTCGACGGCTGTGGAGAACGACATGTTCAATAAGGGTCGAAGCATCAAGAACGAAGATCAAGAAAATTAAAAACGAAAAAGAAGGAAAGAAAGAGGACTACCGTGCGGCGGTGGTCGAGGTTCGTGGGTGACTGCGCTAGGTGGTGGACGGCGGCACGATGCTCGTGGTGCTGCTGTGCGAAGTCGAACACAGGGAGGGGGTTAATGGTGAGAACAAAGGAAAAGGGAACGCAAGAAAATTAGAAGGACGAAGAACGAAGAAGAAGGAGATCGAAGAAGAAGGGGGGCAAAGCTTACCGCCGGCGACTGGTTGTCCGGCGGCTGGGGAAAAGAGTGTACCAAGGTTTGAGGGTTTGCTGGTTAACGTGAGATTGAAGGAGAGAGTTTGGTTGATTCTTTTGTTTGTTTTGTTTTTACGTAATGCTGAAAGAGAAGGGAGTAGGGTGGTTTTGGGTTATGGGTTTATAATATTGGGCTTTGCCCAATTGGGCTAGACTTAGGAATTTAGTTTTAGGATTTGAATCCAAAATCGAATATGATTGTTTTCTAAATTCAATCAGTTTTCGTAATTCGAATTTTTTTCAAAATAAAATTCTAATTTTTTTTTTTGATTTCATAAATTCTTAAAATATTTAAAATACATTTGAATAAATAAATATACATTAAATATGTATATTTATTACTAAAATTCACCAATATAATTTAAATATAATTAATTATTCGTAAAACTATATTAATAAACTTTATAAATATACGGGGGATTACACCCATTCCCATATCCTCAACAACAAGCAGCCCCACACTACTACAAAAATGAGAAAAGAGATCTCAAATAAAAGACCCATTATTTAAATAACGGGTCTCTTTGATATGAAATATCTAATATTATAGATAACTGGTCTCTAATCTTCATTTTGGCGTACTAAATTATTTTACAAAAAAGAATTAGAGAGATAAGAGACCCGTTATGTAAGGTCACGGGTCTCATCTACATTGGGTCCTGCGCTTGAAATAAAAGAGAGACCCCGTAATTGAACACACGGGTCTTTTTTTTCCTCTCAAAATAAAAAAAAAGGAAAATAAATATTCCGTAGGAATGAGTCAATGACTCAGAACTGAAGCATCCCTTCCACAGTTACCTTTTACCTAAAATAATCCAGTCGTTCCATTTTCATCTCACTTTCTCTCTCGAGCAACCATGGTTTCAACTCCTTCAAAGCTTCATCCTCTACCTCTCTTCCCCTCTCCTACTCACATTTCAGTCTTATGACATTTAACTCTACATTGGAGTAATCTGGTTGCCGAATTGCTGCATCATAATCACTACTAATCAAACATCGGTCCCTCTCTCTCCTGCGCACAACAGTCACGACCTTCCGCCACCTCTTCGTTTCTTCCCCAATCACTTCCACCGCTTAATTAGTGTGGGTAAGTTTTCTGCTTTGGGTTTTTAAAATTAGGGTTTTGGTATGAGTTATTAAGTTAAGCTTTCTAATTAGGACAAATTGGTTGTAATTGTGTGTTCATTGAGTAGGGATTTATTGAATGTTGTTAATTTCTTGGATTTTAACGATCATAGATGATAATTTTGATTGATATTAAATAGTGGAAGTTATATTATTTGGGTTGCACACCAAGTGTTTGATGAAATACCCAAAAGATTTTTTGTGATATTTCTGGATATCCAACTAACATTCGTGTTGGTCCTCTTTCCTCTCTGCCAACGTCCTTCTTTTCCTCACCAACAACCATTCACGGTCTTCGTTTTCCCTAACTCCAATCTACCTATTTCTCCCATGACTGAAATTAAGGGTTTCCATTTGAATTGTGAGTTGTCAATTCATTTAGGCGAATTGCATGAGAAAGATAAGACGAAAAGGATCGCGGCACACAGATGAATTGTGCTAAATGAAAAATCTAGAAGGCTTAAGTAATTTCCTATGTTTACGGTTAAAGAGCCTTACAAAATGAAGACGATTTCTTCGGAAATGCCGAATTTACATAAGGTCTCTGGTAATGATTCAACTCAAGCTTCGTAACTTGATTGAATGGGTTTTACTAGGTTTATATACTTGGTTGAATTAGTTTAGATGCAATGAGTGAGTTGTGACAACAAAAATTGGTAGGGTTTATGATTAGTTATCTACTGTATTGTCAAAATTCTATTGGAGCAGGGCAAAAAAAAAAACAATCAAGGATTGTGTAAACCAAATTTTTTGCATTGTTGTGAACATCTATATTGTTTCGTTGTTAGATGTTTCGTTGTATTGTTTAATTTAGTAGATTCTTTTTTTTTTGTATTATCAATTGCTTGTTGGATAACGAGTCTAAAAGTTTTGACAAAGTAAGTGCTTTTATTCAGTCTAATAGGTCTCTTGATATCTTCTAGGCAAGCTTCTGTAGCTTTAAATGTGTGGCAGCTGGGGTTTGTTATGGGAAGACTGAAACAAATAGTGGAGTGATGTGTTCCATTTTTTTTTCCGTATCAATGACCATGAGATGGAGTTTAAGCTATGTAATCACCATGTTATAGTGCTTGAAAAGACTCATATGAATCAGTCTTTTGCTGCATACAATATATGATTTTTTTCATTGAAGAAAAGTACTAAAGTGACTGCCATGAACTTCTTTTGATTTGTTTTCAGAGAGATGAAAATTGAATGCTTGAGGATGCGAAGAAAAAGCTGCATTCCAGGAAGAGGAGGGTTGGTGATCCTAGCATTAAAAGGAAGAGAATGAAAACACGTGTCACTGGTTAGAGTTGTATACTTCGTCTTCTCACTTTAAAGCAGCCGAAAACCCTTAAGAACGGCGACGACAGAGAACCTGTTGGTGTAGATCTGCGATTGAACGAAGCAATTATCGAGAAATTGAACCACCAATAGAAACTCTGTAATGGTCACCTTCTTTCCACGCTCTTAATCCAAGGCATTCCTCGCCATTCTCAAATTTCAACTTCAGATATCACTGGTATTTCCCTTTCTCCTCAATGTTTGCTCATTTTTTCTGGTTATGTCATAATTTTAAGGTTTTATGGTTAAAAATGGATGGTATTATTTGCCGGAGGCGAAGATTTGTCAATTAGGGCAAGAATTTGTTCAATTTTTCAGCATTTCTAGTGAAATTGTGATTATTGCAGATATTGTTAGCTATAATGTTATCTTTGTCGCTAATAGATTTATGTTTAATGCGTATTCAATTGGAACTACTTGATTTATGAGTTGTAACTATGGTTTATTGTCAATTTATTCTTTGAGGAAGAAACAACAGAAAAATGTGTAATTTTGCTAGGTTGCTTAAATTAAACACAGTTCTTAGGTCTTCGGACAAGGTGTAATTTTAGTTCTTGGCACATTCCAATATTGTCAAACTTACTTATTAGATATTGCAGGCAAGTAGCTTTGATTTGAATCTTGCATCTTTAGGTAGAGCTGATCTCCTAGGACGGTTCTACAGATTGATGATGTTAATGTTGCATATAGTCAACATTTGTTTTATCGAGCTCCCAAAGTTGAGCAGTTGTTTCATTGAATGGATTTTCATAATTATAGTGGAGCTCCATCTAGGAAAATACTGGATTATTTATTGCACAAATTGTTCTAGTTCTGCCTGTAGAAACTCTGCATACTATTTTCTTCTTTCTGGTATGCGCGTTTGAACTCTATACCGAGGAGGTGAGTGGAAACTCTCAAGTCACTCAACCAAGGGAATGACCTTTTTTGCCGGGGAACTATGTGAGGTTGATACTATTAGTTCAAGAACTATTAGAAGTATTCTTATGTATGTATCTTATGAAATCCGCCACTACTAATTGGCATTTGCATAGTCCATAACTTGAAATAGTTGGATAGTTAATGACTTGAATCAACATGGTCTTTTATGAAGAGTTTATTCCCCTATATTGTGTAGTAGTGTGAGTGTGACTGCACAATCCGAAGAGCGAAACAAGGAGTCTGTGTAGCTGCTTGCGTTCATATGTTTGTAGCCACCATGCCCTTATGGATGCATTTTCAATTTGGAGACGATCATACTGAACTCGTGCAATGTTACTCTGTACAGTGTGTTTGTTTAATCTGGTATTCTTTGCTCAGGAATTTGATGATGTTGCTGATCTAGACACCCTAGTAGGAGAGCTAAAAGACTCATACAAAGATAGCATATTACCTCACTTCATGGACATCAGATATGCAGGTGGTGCATCTTCTCCCATATTATGCTAGGTTCTTAAGCCTTCAAATAGACCCTTAAACAAAATATTATCTGCTTCATTATGGGAGCATTATATAATATTTTTATACATCTCATTCGTCTGTTTTAATAATCTCTTAACGTCAATGGTTGGAGATTTGGTGTGCGTGACAATCCAGCTGCAATACATGGTTGTCCATAGCTATTGCAATGTATGAAACTTTTTCATGTTCATGTTCTCAACTTAATTAGTGAACTTATTTATTTCCCCCCTGGTGCTTCTAACATATCTCTTCTCGTACCTTTATGATTAGTTATAATCTGACATTTTCCACTATTATCATCTAAACTGGATATATTACACAGGAGAATGTTTCATTTTCTATTGTTGATCTTACTCGCTTACTGGCTACCGTCCTGTTTCTCCCACTGTTTTTCTATCTTTAAGTTTCATTAGCTTGATTATACAATCATGGAGACATGATTACAATTATCTTTTACACTGACTAGTCAGTATTCCGGTCTTATAAACGCATACATAACTGTTTTAATCTTATAAGAGGTTTATAAACAGTTTGTTGATGATGCTTTACCAATTTTTTAACGATTGTGGAACTTCTAATTTGCTTAATTACTTATTCTGTTGCTTATTACAGTTTTCTTAAGGAACTTATTCATCGGAAAATGTTGACGAGGTTAGAGACATGTGGTCAAGCAAGAAGCATATGAAGAAAACAAGATATGGTATAGAAATAGGTCTGAGTTTTGGTTCCAATTACTGTTAATTGGTGTCAATGATTATACTATAACATTTTTTTGTTGTTTTTACGCTTTTTGAAATTACGATCTAAAGCTCTTGCGATTTTAGAAATTATAATTGATGTACAGTTTTTGTGTTTTTGGAGATTACAATTGGAATATTATGGAATTATTATTCAGCAAATATAGTTTTGCATGATATCAAGCCAGCAGGTTTCACGCAGTAGCAGGTTTAACGCCTGCGTTTGCATTTTTTTATATTTTTGTTTTAAAAAATAAATTCATAGAGACCCGTTAGGTATAAAAAGGATCTCTCATTTATAATAATAAAAAATTCAAAGAGACTTCCTATCTTATATAAAGGGTCTGAATTTATTGGATAGAAAATAATAAAAAAAAAATTCAAAGAGACATCCTATCTTATATATGGGGTCTTAATTTCTTGAATAAAAAATATTAAAAAAATCAAAGAGACCCCCTATCTTACGAATGGGGTCTGAATATTTTTAACAAACAAACCTCCTATGTCTAATGATGGGTCTCTTTCCCTTCTAAAATATTCTCCATACGATTTACATAATAGACCTCATTTCTTAGGTAAGGGGTCTCTAGCTTTTACCAAACAGACCCCCTCTAGATAAGGGGCAAATGAGGTCTCTTAGGCCATTTTGGAAGGGTCTCTTTGCCTATTTTTGTAGTAGTGCCACAACAACAAAGGCCACCTAATTCAATTATTGGGCCCACTCCCTATTACCGTCCAGTCCAATTACCATACAACCAATATGGCCAACAGCATTTCCAACCACCTCAGGCCAGTTATTCGGAATATGGACCGACACTGACCCCAACGGAATTGGGAAATTCTTTTGCAACAATGACCCTGCCCCAAGATCAGTCATGATATGTGGACTCGGGTGCGACTTCGCATATGATCAATAATCCAGGTACTCTTATGCCCTTGTTTAATTTAAGCACTAATAATCATATTTTAGTTGGTAATGGTCATCGCATTCCAGTTACCGGTTATGAACATGCAACCCCCCCACCTTAAACTACCCCTAGCCCTCCGTGATGTTCTCCTAGGCCTAACACCCCAAATTATTAAGAATTTTATTTCAGTCCGTAAATTCACCACAACATTAACAATAGGACATCTATAATTTCCTCTTGTATAGAAATGGATTCTTATAACGTACAGTCAACAACTCTTATCCTCTCGAGTCTCAATCCTTACCAACGATACATATGTTTATCAAGAAAAAGTACATCGTACTAATTTATCGATTCATAGTTATCTTTTTGTTATGAGTTTTTAATACAATTTCAGACATATAAAGACAACAAATTAAACAACTAATCAGCCAAAAAAAAAAAAAAAAAAACTACTCAGCAAACAATATTTCTACAATGTCGGATGTCACTAATTGCAAACAAAATTAATACAATCATGCATTGTTTTTGTACTTAATTATAGTTTAATAACATTATAAGATGTCCTTATTAGATCCGATCTGATTCTCCCTTAACATGATTTCGATCAGCTAACTTAATGGTCCTCGATATCTGGCTATACAATAATTCTAAAGTAAAACAATTTTGTATGGTTGGGTCCATTATTATTACATTGAATTAATTTTTGAAAACTAACATCATCAATACTAGAGAATTCTTAGAGTATTAATACTAGATAACTCTTAGCCCCTTTTAAGGAGAGAGAAAATCTAAGAGCTAACTCTTAGCAAATAAGATGTAACTCTTAGCTCCCTCTTATTTAGAGATTAACTAGTATAATACCCGTGCGATGCACGATTTATAATCTAAATATAAATTTATATGAAATCTAAATTGTTATGATAGACCATTATTATCAAAATAGAGCTTATATACTTCCTCCGTCTTTTAATACTCGCAACGTTTGTTAGTTTCACGCATGCCGATGCACAACTTTGATCATTTATATCTTAAATTATCTTTATGCAAAAATTATAAAAAGTTGATATTTTGAAAATACACATTGAGACGAATCTAACAAGATCCCACATGACTATGTTTTATCTTATATAAAAAACACTACGAATAGTCAAAGTAGATTATATGAATAGTGGCAAAAGTCCAAACGTTGCGAGTATTAAAAGACGGAGGAAGTATGTGTATTCTCCTAATTAAAATTAATGATGGATATATGTGTTATTGCTTCACTCGATGTCTTATTTATTTATTTTTTAAAAAACAAAAAAGGGCACCTAAACTAAACTATTTCATCCTCATTCATGACTTGTGGCAAGCATAAAGTTATTATCATCCAACCTTAACTTCTATAGTAATACTCACTTAATACTTGCCCTTATACTTCATTACCCGACCACCTAACACTTACTCCAACCATTTACGTTATTCAGTTATATATGAGTTTGAGGCGGGGCGTGGCCTCCAAACTCGTACCGCCTAAAATGCTCATTTTTATCCCCGCCACCCACAATTATAAAAACACCCCCACTCCTCCCAATCCCCTTCTCATGGGGTAAAAAACAAATTCATCTCCGCTCCATCACCCATTCGTGTTCCAAATCCACCTCAAATTAACTCACTTCTAGGCTAAACATTTTCTTTTGGTAAGAGAGTTTTGAATTTTAGTATAGAGTCATCGATAATTCGGTTGTTTGATTAATTAGAGTAATTGTGTGAATTAACAAAACATAGTAATGTGTAGGTTAGCAGTAAATGAAATGTTGATAAGTTCATAATCAATTAGATGAACGATAAGCGAGGCAGGCAGGTCCAATCTAGAGCTGATCGTTTGCGGGTTTGGACGGGTAATGGACGGGCAACCTTCCAAAAATCTGTCCAACAGGCTTAAAAATGCAGCCCTTACCCGTCCGCTAAATAATATATTTATTTCTCTCACCCGCCTTGTACATAAAATGCGGGCTGCCAACGGGCTAATGGGCTTACGCGTAATATAATTTTTTCAAGGAAAAGTTGTCATAGAATAAAACATAAATTAATCCTGTTGTACCTACTGGTAAGTTACTTCGTAGATGGAGAAGGAATGGAGAAGAATGAAGATGTAGTGAAGAACGTAAGAGAGTAGGAGACTAAGGGTGGGTGGCGACTCTTTTGTGAAATGGAAGTGTTAGGTTGGCTCTAGGGTTTCCTACTTTCTTTTAGGCAATAGATAATTATTAATTAATTAATTAGATACATACTCTAGAAGACCAAAATGTTCTAAAATCAGATTATCAGAATTACAAGAAGTAAGTTTATTTAAATTTAGCCGGCTGGGCGGGCCTGCCTGTTAATAAATTTTGTGTGCCGTAACCCGTCCATTTTTATTAACGGGCCGGACCTGGCCCTCCCAACTTTCGATTTTTTTTAAAAAAAACATTGTCCAAGCCCGCTACTTTAACGGGCCGAGCGGGTCGGGTCTAGCGGGTATTCCCGCCCATGATCAACTCTAGTCCAATCTAAAATTCATCTTCAATTTGGTCCGTCACCCGTGACGAATACGTTTTGTAACCCTATCACCCACCAAATTTTCCTCCATCCCCGCCCACTTCAAGCGGATGAGCGGGGTTTCTCCCAAAAATCCAGCCCCACTGACAATCTATATTCGGTAAATAATTTTGCCTTTCAGTTAACTTTTGAATATTTTAGACAATCATTGTCATATGGTTGTGAATATTTTTATATTGAAGTAGACTCTCAATCATTTAAAAGATTAAGAAACTATTAATGAAACGATAAGGAGAAAATTATAAATGTGAGAGAGAAAAGATGCTAAGTAATTAAACAATTTCTTTTAAATAATCATGTTTTAGACAAACTTGTTAAAGACTACTTTGTTTATTGAAGCAAAAGGTAAACATTCATTATACATATCCTCAATGACACAAATTCTAAATAAAAACTAATAGTACATACAGTTAGTCATTAGTAAAAAAAAAAAGGTAAATTATTTTAATACATGCTAAAAGATGTTTACGAACTTTTATTAATATGTTGGACAAATCATTGTCGTATGGTTGTGAACATTGTACGTGATATTGAGTCGAATTTAGTAATGACCTATTATAGTAATATTAATATCATATATCAGTTGTACATAAACAATAATGACAAAACTGGTGCATAATAATTTGACCAAATTGTCTCAAATAAAATAAATATTCCATACCATGCAATAAAGAGATAAAAAAATAACGACATAAATTAGGTGCATAATAATTTTTACATATTGACTCAAACAAAATAAATACTCCGTATCGAGATTTTATTTGTAAAATTAAAAGTGTATTCTACATTTTTATAAGACATCCACATTGTATATTTATTTGTTATACATCTTATACTTATTTGTTTTACAACCTTCATATAATAAGTTACTTACCCATATATCAAATAGATTCTTTCATGTTTTATATCTATAATGTATAAACGATCTTAAACTCCATATACTTATCTTAACTTTAGTATAGTATAATAGTTCTTTACTAACATAATAGTTCAAGTATATAGTTCTTGAGTCTGGATCCTCTAGAGTTTTAATAAAACTCTACGATGTAAAGTTGTATATAAACAATACATTTTAAAATCAATGGCTCATATTGATGAGAAAAAATAGGGGGAATTTTGGAAAGATAATATATGAAACATTGATTTTTTATTCAGTGGTAGATATGCTCAAACTCTACCTCGTAGAGTTATTTTAAAACTATAGAGGATCCAAAACCATAGTTATTATATTAGGATAAGAAATATAAATAATCGTTGAACTTAACATAATTATATCATTTTGTTTTTGGATAAGTTATATACTACGTATCTTGTAAGAGTATTATTATAGCATATAGATTCATGAGATCACATTGATTTGATTAACTAATGTGTAAATAGAAAGAATAATTATTTAATGTAAACAAATAATTTATAAGGATTAATAATTGATTTGCTAGAATATTTACATATATTCTCTATATTTACATATATTCTATTAATTGATTATTTATATTATATATTTAATTATTTATTATATTAAAAGAGAGGCGAATCAATGAGTGACATTTGTCATCACCACATTGATTTCCTCTCTTTTAGTATAATATATAGATTATGACATCCTCAAAATAAGAGGTAGTTCTTAGAAAATAAGAGGGGTGTGAGGTGGAAATATTGTGGGGTATTATGCTTACTTTTTGATATTTTTGTATTAAAATAAAATAAAAAAATAAGAAAAAACTACCTAAGAGACAGTGTTTAAGATTTAGTATATTTATTGGGAAAAAACTACCTAAGAGTTAGTGTATAACTAGCTACTCCCTCCGTATTTTTTTAAGAGATACACTTGGTTGGGCACGGGTCTTAAGAAGAATAAAAGAAGTGGGGTTGGGGTAGATATTTTAATAAATAAGTACATTGGGGACCATGTCCTTTTGAACAAGTGGAGGTGGGGGTGGGGTGGGTGTAGTTGTAAAATTATTTTTTAATTGGATGGTGGGTCATAAAGTGTAGTAGATATATTATTTAATTAGGTGGTGGGGTTGATAAGTTACCAAAAATGGCAAGTGTATCTCTTAAAAAAATACGGCCGGAAAAGGCAAGTGTATCTCTTAAAAAAATACGGAGGGAGTAACTCTTGTTAAGAGTGGTGCTGATGTGGATGAAGAGAGAGATTAAGAGTGGAAAAGTAAGAGATAGCACTAGTTAGGGGCGGATGTACTGTGTAAATTGGATAGATAAATGTCTACCTAGTTTTTAATTGAAAAATCATGACCAAAGGGGACAATGACATAATTAGATTTCCTAGCTGATCACTTCAGTCAATTGTCTTTTCTTTGTTGCAGATTAAATACATAAACCTTATTTTTAGATCGAGAATTATTTAAAATTTCAGGGTTTTTTTTTCCGGGGGTGGCACATCATATTCTCATATGATTTTTAATTTATTCTTCGTATATTTTTAAAGTTTTGTTGTTAATTGCTTATATAACACGGGGTACTCTGTATACATTTATCTTGTATAATCTTTAAAATCTTAGGATTTATAAAATAACGGTAAACTGTGAAATTGTTAAATAATATAAACATTGTAATTAGTACTCCGCATATTGTCATTTTCATTGTATCTTTTTTTTTAAAAGGTTGTAATTTTTATTTATTTTAAAAGTGTCTATTCTGTTTCGAAATTCTGGTTACGCCACTAAGCACTACAATTGAAATGCTCTAAAGTATATTTCTTTCGTGTTTCGTACGAGCATTTTTTGGTTCCTGTTTCGTTTCCTATTTTCGGTTTCAAACTTTCAACTTCATCTTATAAATGGGTGATGATAAAGGTCGCAAGTTGTGACAAAATTTAGTTGTCGCAATCTTACGTGGCACAGTTTAATTGGTACATATAGACGACACGTAGACTATGAGTCATCATAATATTTTTACTATCAATGTAATATTTTTACTATGAAAACATGTAAATAAAGTAGTCGATATAAATAAGGAAACAAATTAGAATATTAAGATTTTCCTAGCTTTTTATGAACCATTTAAGATAGGATATATAAATTAAATATTTTAATTTACAATTTAAATTATGACACATAAGCATGTCATGTCATCATTGTGACATGGCTTAAAGGTCGCATGTTGCGACCTTTATCATTTTCGCTTATAAATTAGGGATGAAGCTACGTTGAGGTCTAAGAAGTCCCTCCACCTGTCACAAGTTTGGAAGCTTTTATACTCTGTATAGTTTAATACTACGGAGTACTCCCTCCGTCCCTTAATACTCACTCTGGTTTGACCGTGCGGAGTTTAAGACATTTAAATTGACTTATTAATTTAATGGTTGTTAGTTGATAGTGGGGTATTTTTTTTTTAAAAATATAGTTAGTGTGAAATATGTAAGGGGTGGGGAGTGGTGAGTGAGGTGTGTGAATTTTTAAATGATTTTTTGTAGGGAGTAGGGGCGTAGGTGGGTTAGTAGGTAAGTGTGAGAAATAATATAATATTAGTAAAGATATCTATTTATAGAAGCGGTTCATGTATTAAGGGACGACCCAAAAAGAAAAGCGATGCAAGTATTAAGGAACGGAGGGAGTAATAACTAACTAACTATAATCAATGATGGTATGTTGCAGTGGTGAGAAGTGAGAACATGATCATACTCATGAGTTTATAGGTTCACCTTACAAACATTTCCTATTTGCTTCTTTTTATTATGAAGTATTTTATTTTTTTGTTCTCGATCAATTTGCCATTTCAATATTTTACAGAGATTCTTAAACATTATTTCCTATTTGCTTTTCTTTTTTTTCTTTCTCCAACTTGCCGTTTCTAATATATTATGCAGTAGATATAATTATATATCGGCAACTTTTATGTAAGACCGTAAAGACCAATTTGATTGTTTAACTAAATGGTTCTATTGGTTAACTAATCATTTCTAGTGCTTAGCTAATTATTTTTATTGCCTAACTAATTGATTTCAGTGCTTAACTAATTAGTTCAAGTGCTTAACTTATATGATTTCAAGGTGGTATTTAGTAAAACCATCATACATAAAAGTTTGTAATTATATATTTGCATATTTTTTCCCCAACTTGCCATTTTTAACATTTTATAGATATAATTATATATTTGCATAATATTTTTTCTTCTCAATTTTCCATTTCTAATATTTTATACGTAGTAGATATAACTAATGTGTATAAAAGGTTATTCCCTATTTGCTTTTTTTATTCCCCAACTTGCCATTCCTAAACTTGTATAGATATAATTATATAATGGCATAAAATAATTAACATAATAAAATTTATGAATAAAACTTAAGAACAAAATAAAATTTCAGCCTGTCACTCGTCCTTGATATAAACTAAAAAATCATAATGCATTCATACATGATACGTACGTAGTAGTACAGTAGGTGATCGACTTCACTATCATTATTCCAAATACACATATATATATAATGAGAAAGATATACAACAACAACAACAACAACAACAACAACAACAACAACAACACATATATATTTATTGCATACAATACACATACGATAACAATTATACACCCGGCAATAAATTGCAATGATCCCCCATCAGACGGTACATACCGCTAGTCGATCGATCACTTGTCGTCTTTAAGGTGATGGGCCTCGATATCTTTAGAGACTGCAATGCAAAAGTCGATTAACTTGGTAGGGTAATGCCCTTTATCATCAATTGTTACAAATTCAGCAGTCCATTTCACTCCAGTTATATCACCCATTGGAAGTACTTGTACTGTAAGTGTGAAGGTCTTGAACTCTTTCAGAAGATCTCCTTCGATGATTTTGAATCTTACTAACTTGTTTTCCTCGTCTACCACTTCCACTAGCTCCTTCGCTACACACTTTTTCCCATCTGCACATTTATGCAATCCCGATTTTTAAATTAGATTTTATTTATTCAATAGAATTTACGCTTTGAATTTATCATAGGTCTTTCAACTAATGTATAGCTACCCATCTCTCTCTCACACACACACTATTAAATACGGGCACGGGCCACACCCGTCACCAAGAGAGAGTACACTTAATAAAATCGTATTAAGTGTTTAACTCTTTTCTCTTTTATCAATGTTGGATTCTCACACGTGATGTTTCATGGGTCAGTCTTAACACACACAGAAAGCTACCCATCACAAAAAAAAGAAAAATCTGAAATTTAGAAATTAATAAGATAAACCTTATTTCATGGCCTAGGGCCGAGGATGGGCAACATCTACATGAGCCAATCCTACTGAACCAACATCTATCACATGTTAGTCAGTTCAGCTACACGTACAGGTCTTTGTTTGAGTCAAGCCTAAATATTTCGCATCTGATGGAGATCGACCTTGTGACCTCCAAGTCACAAGGTGAATTGTCCACAAACTTGTGTTGGTTTGACGTACTATCACTACAAGAAATTGTACTATTAACGACGGGAAATCCCGTCGCTAAAGCCAATAATTGTTGATTAATGACGGGATTTTCCGTCGTAAACCCGTCATAAAAGGGGGTCGTTGTTAATGGAAAATCTCGTCGCTAACCCGTCGTAAAAGACATTTGCGACGGTTGTTCCCGTCTTTGTTGGGTTGTTATCCCCGTCGCAAAAGCCTTTTACGACGGGGTTTTTACCCGTCGTTATTAGGTTGTCATAAAAGATACAAATTCTTGTAGTGTTATTACTACTACGTACTTGAACAAGATCATTAATAGGAGTATGAATGATAAACAACATCATAACGCAATGTAAATTTGTAATGGTGGATGTGAAGATCGAATTACGTACCGAGGGTATAATCCCAGTTAATGATAGAGCCGGGCTTGCCGAATTCACCATCGTGCACATCACAAGCATGGATGTGTGGTGACATATCGGAGATATGGTGTGGCCTGGTGCTAAATATTTCATGGAAGATATCACCATGACAATTGATATCAACTTCAACTTCTAGTTTCCCTTTTATTCCCAATGTTTTTGACATGATGCTCACTTTAGAGTTTAGAGTAAATTACTGCAAACACAAGTGGTTTTGGTGACCAACTAGTTCTGCTAACTGCCCCTTTTATAGATGCTCCAATAGCTGTCGAAAACATAAAAATTAAAATTAAAATTAAAATTAAAATTGAAAGATGCTCCAATAGCGAGATCCTCATGCTGTGGCGTTGCAGTAAGGGGCTTGACCGATTCAAGGCATTATCTAACAATTCTTTTTCATAACTATACTGCGTAAGATATAGTTATTCTTGTAATAACCTGGCAAAAAAATTTTGCACGCATAAGGTGTACAACAAATTTATTGTACATCAAGATTACTTTTACCCAGCTTTTTGTAACTTTTAATATGTTTTTATCAACTTTTGTATTGTGAAAAAAATAGTTGATGGATATGATAAACATTTTAAAAGGTTAAATAGTTACTTTTGTACATTCAGAGTGATTTTGAAGGAATAACTTTTGTAAAAGTAAAAAAAAGTATCACTAAAAAATAGATAACTTTTACTTATATGGAGTAACTTAATTTTAAGCATTTTGAATTAACTTTCACTTAGAATATTTATTGTACAATACTTGTAAGTAAGAATGTGATAAACGGTGCATCGTCTGAGCTCAAATACTAATTCAAACAATATAAACATTGACACGGGTATTTTGTTTAACATAAAACATTAAAATCTAAGATGTTAAATAAAATGACGTTAAATAGCACGAAAGTCCTAGGAATTGTTCCGTTTAGCAAAGTAGGCCCTTCCTATAAGTTAAATTTCTAATGAATCCTCAATTGCTTGTATAATATTGTATCATTGTATGACTCTTAAAACTGCTTGATAAAATTCCTTTCATACTGATAAACAATAAAGTTATACTCCGCATTAAAGTAGTCAACAAATTAATAATAGTACTCCTTCAAAAAAACACTGATATTTTAATTCCATAATGTTTTTCACTGTTGCAATTTGCACAGTCTTCGATTCATTTCTTTGACAATTAGTAACTCTAACCGACATTACGACTTCCGTTTTAAAATGATATACTTTTAATTACTATTTGCACATATATTAAAAGAAAATAAGAATAGCGTGTAAATATGAATAAAGTAAGAGAAATGTGTAAAAAGGTGGGTGAATCTAAAAAAAATTGAGTGAAAAGTTGTAAATGTTATAGGTTAAGAAGGGTACGATAGTAAATTTTCATGTCAAAAAATAGTATAAAGCACAAGGTAAATAACATTGTAAAACGGACTAAAATGAAAATTATAAAGTTCATCATTAATACTTGCCCCGTTTCTATAAATGATACTTCCTCCGTCTTTTAATACTCGCAACGTTTGTTAGTTTCACGCATGCCAATGCACAACTTTGATCATTTATATCTTAAATTCTCTTTATGCAAAAATTATTAAAAGTTGATATTTTGAAAATACGCATTGAGACGAATCTAACAAGATCTCACATGACTATGTTATATCTTATATAAAAAGCACTAAGAATAGTCAAAGTAGATTATATGAATAGTGGCAAAAGTCCAAACGTTGCGAGTATTAAAAGACGGAGGAAGTATATTTTTATTAATATTATATTAACCATAGATGCACATATATTCCTTACTTCCTAAAACAAACATTAAAAAAACCTCAAGTCTTATATGAGACCAGCCACACCATCAACTTGATGGTGTGACATGTTCACACTTATAAATAAATCCAACGCGTTTAAAGGCAAAAAATAAAGTAACATTGGCATAGAAAATAAAGTAACATCAGTATAGAAAATAAAGTAACATCAACATAGAAAATAAAGTAACATTAGTATATACAAAGAAACTCTAACATATAGAAAATAAAGTAACATCGGTATAGAAAATAAAGTAACATCAACATAGAAAATAAAGTAACATCAGTATATACAAAGAAACTCTAACATGAAATTGAAGAAAACGCAATAAAACAAAAAAAGTAACCGCGAATACAAGGTATAAGTAACATCAGCATAGAAATTCAAGTAACACCAATTTATACAAGGAACTTCTAACATGAAATTGAAGAAAATGCAATAACTAAAAGTAACATCAGCATAACAGGTCAAGTAACACCAGTCTATTCAAGGAACCTCGAACATGAAATTCAAGAAAATGTAGTAAACGCAAGAAAATAACAGCGAATACAACGTACGAGTAACATCATCATAGAAAGTCAAGTAACTCCAGTCTATACAAGGAACCTCTTACATGAAACTGCAATAAAACAAAAAAAGTAACCGCGAATACAAGGTATAAGTAACATCAGCATAGTAATTCAAATAACACTAGTTTATACAAGGAACCTTTAATATGAAATTGAAGAAAATGCAATAACTAAAAGTAACATCAGCATAAAAGATCAAGTAACACCAGTCTATACAAAGAACCTCGAACATGAAATTCAAGAAAATGTGGTAAACACAAGAAAATAACAACGAATACAACGTACAAGTAACATCATCATAGAAAGTCAAGTAACACTAGTCTATACAAGGAACCTTTTACATGAAACTGCAATAAAATAAGAAAAATAACGACGAATACAATGTATAAGTAACACCAGCATAGAGTATCAAGTAACACTCGTCTATACAATCAACCTCTAACATGAAATTCAAGAAACTGCAGTAAAACAAAAAAAAAGTAACGGCGAATACAATGTAGAAGTAACACCAGCACAGAAGTCAAGTAACACTCTTCTATAACTTTCTCCACATTAATTGCGCGCGTCACACCATCAAGTTGATGGTGTGACTGGTCACACATGAGACGCACTGTTAAAAAAATTCAACCCCATCCACCCATATCCCATCCACACCCCTTTAATTGATACATTTCCCACTATATAATTAATTATATTAAAAAGATACCCCACCATCAACTACCACCTAATAAATTAATAAGTCAATTAAATTGCCTAAAACTATGTGTCGTTCAAAACGGGACGAATATTAAGAGACGGAGAAAGTAGTAAAATAATCCAGAAAATATGCATTCAAATGAATTTAACAAGATTTATGACAACAACAAAATACCTTTTTTCTTCTTCTAATATACAAACCATAATCTATTACGGTCAAATTTTTAAATTTGGTCACACAAATAGTAAATGTGAAAAACATGGGACGGAGATATTAGTATGACCTATTTAATTTAACAATAATATTCCGTATTAGAGCAACATCAGCGCCAAGTCTTAAGACTTGAATTTTGCTTACAAGGCATATGACTCACGTAGTCTTAGGATTAGACATATCAATTTAAAGCATTGAAGTGGGTTAGTCTTAACAAAGTCTTAAATCGAGTCTTGAAAAACTAAGACTCAACTTAAGACTCAATATACGAGTTAAATGAAATAAATAAATTAAAATATTATATTATTTGATATGCTTTAAATGAGTTTGAGGAGTGAAGAACTAAATTTGAATGAGTCTTAAGAAGTCTTAATAAAATTTAATTAATTAAATATTAGTGGAAAGATGACATGACATATAAAGAAAGTCTTAAAATAAGACCCCCTTAATGTTGCTCTTATGCACAATGCACCAACTGTCATGGAACATAAATATTTATAAAAATCATTAGATTTGGCAATAATACAAATCACAAAATACTTTTTTCATATTTGTTTTTACTAGTTGGTATAAAAAAATTTCTTGTAAAAATTCTACGTAAAATACGAGTAGTTACAAATTTATGAGAAATCTGGTAAATGATATGGAGTAAAAATGTTACATTAAATTTGGATTAACATAGAATAGATAAAATAGATGGATAAAGTATGATTGAAATTCACTATACTTGCTTGAGATTGGTTACGTTGCGTTTTCTGTACTACGTTCAATTTTACAATAAAAAGCACAGCTAAATCACCAAATCGTGGTGTATTAATTGCTACCACAATAAATCACTGTAATCGATCAACTAAGAAGTACATAATTTGAAATAAATTATCCAGAAAAGTGGATTATATAAATAAAAAAAAGTACTTTGTAGTAGAGAAAAACATCATGTCCTTATCTTCTAGATTCCCGAGAACGGTATATTTAGAAAAAAAAAATCTAAACATAATTGCAAATTCTTATTTACATGTGGAATACAATAAATATTGTACACCGAATTAAAATTAACTCAAAATGATTAAAAATTACCCTTATATGTGTAAAACTTATTCTTAAAAGAGGAAAAAATGAAAAAGTAATAAATGATAAATAAGACCTTTCATTGTAGACAAGGAAAATGCCAAAAAAAAATAAAGAAGAATCAAAACAGACAATACACTATTGTGGGGATAATACTTAGAACTCCTTGCTTTTATAAGTGTTAGGATTTAAGTTCAACTTTAAAAATAACACAGGGTATTTTACTAAACAGTTGAGCGCTATTGAAGAAGCCTTTGCATAATGCCACGCTATTCGACGCCCACTTTTACACATGTCGCCCATTTTTTAATGGTGAAAACCCAAAATTACCCTTATAAAAAAATCAACCCCCCCCCCCCCACCCCACCCCAACCCCAACCCCATACATCACTTTCTCTCTCTTTCATTTACCCACCCCTTTCCCAATTTAGGCAGCCACCACCGCCATCCACCACCGACACCATCACTCCCACCTAACTTATTTTTTTCCCCGCCACCCACCACCACCCCCACCTAACTGGTTTGTTTTCCGCCACCCACTGCCGGAGAATTCATCGCCATTCATCAAAATACCAACCGGCGCATGCACCACCATCAACAAAGCTACTCGTATTCAATTAATTAAAAAATTAATTAAATGTACTCGTGGTACTTAACGATACACGTCGTTTAAAAATTTAGTGATAAAAAGTGCTACAATTACTAATTAGTGTGTTTCACCTATTTCATATCGACTCAAAATAAATAAAAAATATTACCACCTAGCTTAAGCGTTAACCAACAAACAAATATTAGTCTTATTCTTGTCAATTATTTAGTTTTTGACTGATAATAATCGTAAACTACCCTAACAAGACAATAAATATTCAAAGAATAAAGTTAATTATGTGATTACATGGAATAGGGTTAAGAGCCCAATTCCTACCCTAGGCCGAAATAGGGATGTGAACCCTATTCCCTCCCTAGGCATGAATAGGGATCTCAACCCTATTCCCTCCCTCCATGTGAAAAAATAGGGAGCTCAGCCCTATTCCCAACCTAGGCAGGAATAAGGATCTCAGCCCCATTCCATGATTTGTTTGTTTATTTCAAGATTTGTCGCCTTGCTGTTGTTAACATGGAATAGGGCTCATACCCCAATTCTTGTCCTAGGACATGATTGGGATCTCAGCCATATTCCGTGTTTATCATTTTTGTACCATTACAACACGGAATAGGGCTACAACTCCAATTCCCTCCTAGGACAAGATAGGGATCTCAACCCTATCCCGTGTGCTTTTGTCGCCTATACAAACCACGGAATAGGGCTCCTATTCCCATTCCCACCCTAGGACAAGATAGGGATTTCAGTCTTATTCCGTGTTTTTTCTATTTTGTCTCCATTACAAAACACGGAATAGGGTTCCCAACCCAATTCCAACCCTAGGGCAAGATACGGATCTCAACCCTATTCCATGTTTTTTCCCTTTTGTCGCCATTACAATACACGGAGTAGGGCTCCCACTCCAATTTTCTCCCTAGGACAAGATAGGGATCTCAACCCTATTCCGTGTTTTTTCATTTTTGTTATTACGTGTTTTTTCTCAACTAATTCTTCGTCGAATTTATTACATTTGTTATTATTATTTAGTTAATATTTTTATTATGTTTTTAATAATGCATTATTAAGGTTTTTTTAGGGTCATTTATTAATTATAATGTCAATAAATAATTTTTTCAAATGAACACAAGTGAACATTTTTTCCTTAAATAATTATTAACTTAATTATAGTCAACAAATAAACAAGCAAACTTAATTATAGTCAACAAATAAACAAACATAATAAAAATTCATTTACGTTCTCGGCCAAAATTTCACTTCAATCACGATGATGACGTGGTGGTCGGGCCAATGATGGCGGTGGCTAAGGTGGGGCCGACAAAATAGTGGTTGCCGGAATTTAGTGGTGGTTCTAGTGAGAGAAAGTGGGGGAAGTGAGTGGGGGAAGTGGGGGTGAGTGAGAGTGGGTGAGGTGGGGTGGGGTGGGGTGAGAGGGACAAGAGGGACATTTCATTAAATAAAGATGGGCGTTTTGCGTAAAAGTGGGCGTCGAATAGTAATGCCCTTTGTATATCTAAATTAAATTAAGATTTTTTGGTATTTACTACGGAGTACTCCTTAAAAGTACACAACTTTTGTACTTCGTATTTATTGCCTTGGGAAAATTTTATTGTTATTAACTCCTTAAAGTATATTTTTGTTTTGGAATCACCTATCACTTTACGGTTTTTTCATATTTAAATTAAGATATCTCTTGTTTCTTAATTGTTTTAAGTGATTCATTTTTAGTTTTTTTTTTTAATAAAAATATCCTTGTTCTGTCAACTAAATGAAGGGTCTTGATTGATTTAATGTTAAATATCAATGGGTCGGAATTAAAGATTATAATAGTTACCAAATTATTGTGGCCATTGTAAAATCATCCATTAAAATATTATCTACGGTAGTTTCTAATTAAAATCTCATAATTATCCAAAATGTTATTACGAACATAATTTTTAATTCTTTTAATTTTTTAGTATGTGCAATATTTTTTTCCTTCCAGTTTAAAATCCAAGGAAGAGCACAAATAATTAAAGCGACATTTAGTAGAAATTAAAGAAAGAAAAGAAACACATGGGCGAGTAGGTTTTATCAGTGCGTAATTGCGTATACATGCATTACTCCGTATCGGTATCGATCATTTATATTCTAGCGGAAGGAAGATATGGTGGCCCGAGTTGCATTGATTACAGTGGAGTTATGAGAGTGGTTCAGAATATAGAGAGGTTGTTGTGAATACGGAGTAGTAATTATATACGTCAACCCTACATGGGATCGGACGATGGGTGGTGGACTGGTGTCCATTATATTGAGCATGGCCATGCATGGATGATAATTCTTTCGTTATTTCCTCATACAAATATATATATATATATATATATTTTTTTTAATAGGTAAGAAGAATAGACCCTAACTGAACCAGCACCTAGCACAGGTTAACCAGCCCAGCTCCGCAGGTCATCGCTTGAGCCACTCCCAAGCATTTTGCAGTTGATGGGGCTCGAACTTGTGACCTCCAAATCACAAGGTGAGTTCCCCACCAACTCCACCAACTTATGTTGGTTTTCCTCATACAAATATACAATTATACTTTTTGGAGACTTTTATTTGGTTGTCTATGTCAAAAAAAAACTTCTAGAGAAGTATCGTAAATATTCTACATTGTACTTCCTGGTTATATGAAATTCCTCACATTTACCATTCTTGTGGTTAGTGACAGACCTTGAACAACTTTATGAATGAGGCCGGTTGAAAAAAATTAAGCAAAATACTATGTAATTATACAATTATACACAAATTTTAGGGGTGGCCGTAACGAAAATTACAATACAAAATTTTTCGGCCGCAGGGCCAGACCTTCCCCAGGACAAACAAAGATTCGCCCCTGCCTGTGGTCAAAATTTTAAAACTATGACCATAATTTGTGATTAAGATAAAAGAAAAAAAAATATGGTTGGACATCATTTAATTCATTTTAATATAGATTTTATTAATTTTTTATATATTTCAGTAACATATATATACTTCTTCATTATTTTAACCATTTGATGCTTCACATTTGTCAATGTAAATCTTTAGTCATCAATATCTCTAATTTTACGTTAACTAAAATATTATTTTAAAAAAAAAATTGATATTTTTTAGTAGCAACGTGATAAAGGTTGCAACTTGGGACAAAATAATTTGTGTCGCAACTATTTTATTAAATTACATAAAAAATATATTACTCCTGTTGTATCCGTTTCCATTTTAAGCGTTCCCTTTTGTTGTACCCGTTTCTATTTTTAGACATACATTTTATCCTAAAATACCCTTACATTTCTATCTAATTACCAAAATACCTAAAGATTCTACCCATATTCCCACCTAAATTTCCCCACCCCTATTATTTAATTCTTTTTCCTTCCCCATATACCCACTCTCTCACCTCCTTTATCACCCATCATTATCACTCCTCTCTCTTACCTCATTTCTTTATTATTATTTTTTTTTATTATAATCTATTACGTACATACAATCATTTTTCTTACACTCAATCATTACACTTATACCAATACAAACCAAAATTCCAATTTTCTTAAAAACACCCCACTTTTCCAAATGGATACAACATTTAGGAACGGAGGGTATTAGATTGTAATTTCTATTTTTTAATTTATAATTTACTAAATAAATGGAAATATATATTTACTATAACCATTATAAAAAATATTTTCTTATTTTAATATTTTCACAGTAAAAATATGGCGTTGATAGTAAAAAATAATTTGATGAATCGCGGTATACGTGACACCCTTTTGGTACCATTAAAAAAGTGACAAGTAGGATTGCGACACATATTGTTTGTCGCAACTTGCAACCTTTGTCATCGCCCATTTAAATATATGGAGATAATCTAACAAGATCTCACATGAGACATGACTATACACACTACAAGAATTTGTATCTTTAACGACAACTTAATTACGACGGGTCAAAAATCCCGTCGTAAAAGCCTTTTGCGACGGGGCTAACAACCCAACAATGACGGGAATAACCGTCGCAAATGTCTTTTACGACGGGTTTACGACGAATTTACGACGGGATTTCTATTAACGACGGCCCCCTTTTATGACGGGTTCGCGACAGGAAATCCCGTCGTTAATCAACGAATATTGGGATTTCCCGTCGTCAATAGTACAATTTCTTGTAGTGACAATTCATTATGTATCAGTCACAAAAAAATTGATAAAAGAGAATGTTTGAATAATGTAAAATTGCAAATGGTACAAGTAAAAAAGGAGGAATTGAATATATATCAAAATGTCAGAGATGATTTTGTAGCTAGGTGGGTACGTATTCAGAGGTACACTATATTGTAGAAAATGTAGATTGCATAAACTAGACCAAGCAAGGAATTGAACTCGTAATCTTTTCGTAATATGAATAAAGAAAATCTTAGCTCAATTAGACAACAATCTGCTCCTAGCTTAGAATTGATAACTAGTCATTATCAATTCGAAATTATTGACTTGTTATGAACTTGTAACTGTTGAATTAAAGTATCAATAACCAAACACAAATGACAACAAAATAATTAAGTACCATTCAGCTAGGGATGATAGCCTGATAAAGAATGACAATGATGAGAATAAAATTAAGTGTAAAATAAGAAGAATATTAATATCATAATATCCATGCATGTTAATGCAATTTCCAACTAATATCATCATGGTAGAGGATGATAATGAAAATATATGAAGAGAATGAGATTATTTAGGTGAATTATGTACCGTTTCCATGCATGGATACATTTCTAGGAATTTCTTACATTTTTAAGGTAGATATTCATTCTCATTGCCTCTATTTATTATAGCCTATCAATCGGGACGTAATTCTATATATATATGTAGCCCTCCATAATCAATAATTCAATAACAGATTCTTGTAATGTCCACAAGTCCATAACAACCTTTAATCTTTATATACCCTAGATTAAGCCCGGCCCCTAGAAAACAATCTTAGCTTCATCTATATATATCCTCACCGCCCATTAGATTAAGGCCGGAGCTGTCACACGCATCACACACCATAGCCATTCCGATCCCCATCATTGCACATTCGCACACCACAACAATGTCGCTCCATTTGTTATAACGGATGTAAAGAAAGATTAAATAACGTGAATAAAGAATTCAGAGATTTAACGGCAGAGGGAAATAAAGTTTTATTGATCTTAACGAGTACAGATTACAGAATGCAACTGGCTTATGACTTGAAGAGTTTATGTAGTGCTCTCTATACATATGCGGAAAAGGCCGAGAAAATAGGCCCAAAATAGATAACCCTAGTTCAGAATAACATATACCGTAAAGTTTGGGGAGCCCTAAACCAGGGGCGTTGCCCTGAACCCCGACTCGTTGAGCGGTCAGCAAAATCCCCGTATTTAGGCATTACAGTAAAAGAATTGACCGATTCAAGACATTATTCTAACAAGCCCCAATAAACAACCTGCATCATCATTTATGTTGACAACGTATATCACTTCACGCTGGACGGTATCCACTCCTACCCGTGACGAGACCCATCCCCACTCGCTATATGCCAAACGTAACATGAGTTGTCGAGTTAAATCTTTAATAGAGTGTAAGCTAAAGCGAAGCTTTTGGTTACACGCTTATGTGCGCGGCCGGGGGCACTTGAGTTGCGGCCATAGAGTTTGCCGCAAGGATTTCTTTCTCGCCGATTCGATCATAGGTCATGCACATGACCTTAATAAAAAAATGTCGGAGTTTATACTACAATCTTACTTCACATGCATCAAGCAAACAAAAGAAATACGGAGTATATACAAATATTGCATCAATCAATAAAAAAATTTACGGTTGAGCTATTCTTTCAAGTACTTTTCCTATTAGGTTTTTTGGGTGCGAACAGGGGTGTAAATAAGCTGAGCCGAGTTGAGTACTACTCTGTTTATGTTCATTTAATTTAGGTGAGCTCGATCCCCATCACGAGCTTTCAATCGAGCTCAAAAATTTGTTCAACCTCGGTTCATTTAAGAGATTTTGTGTTGGTGAACGATTCATGAACATCTAGTTTATTAATCGAGTCGAGTTCATAAACGAGCTTTGCACTTTAAAATTTAATCATTTGAAAACATAATTTTGAAAGTGCACTAATATAGCCATTTAAATTCCAAATTTTTTTACTTTATGATACACGTAGTTCGTATTTTTTTGGTTTTTAAAATTAAAGTTAGAATACGATTTTTTATCTATGATCATATAAGTTATGTATGGAAATTTTGATTATTGATAGAGATGGAAATCTATTAGGATTTAATGTTTTAGAATATTTGGTGTATATTAGACTTCTAGACATATTAGTGTTTCTAATTCTATTAAGACTCATATGATAATTTCTATATATACGGTCAATGGAATACACTCCATTCACGGAGTTTCACAATATCTAACAATTATGAACACAAATAGATGAGCTCGTTCATTCATGAACATAAATGAACGAAAATATGTATGTTCATGTTCAAACTCGTTTAATAGACGAGTTCCAAAAGTTGTTCATGCTCGGCTCATTTATTAAATAAACGACCATGAACGTGCTTTAATCGGGCTCGAACATGGGTAATTTATTGAGGGTATCGACTCATTTGCACCCCTAGATACGAATGAGATATACTGACAATACAAATTACAAGGAGGGAGTAAGGATTCGAACTTAGACTACACAGTGCGCTTACAGCGCGTCTCCTGTGAGACCAGTCACACCATCAACTTGATGGTGTGACGAGCGCGAAACCAACAGCGTACCTCTCCTAAAACTATAAAAAAAAAGTAACATATCTAAACTATAGAAGTAACATACCTAAACTAAAAAAGTACCTCCTCTAAAATTATATAAAAAAAAGTAACATGTCTAAACTATAGAAGTAACATACCTAAACTAAAAATGTACCTCCCCTAAAACTATTACGTATAAAAAAAAAGTAACATGTCTAAACTATATAAGTAACATACGTAAACTAAAAAAGTACCGCATCCAAAATTATAAAAAAAAGTAACATGTCTAAACTATAGAAGTAATACATAAACTAAAAAGGTACCTCCCCTAAAACTAATCCGTATAAAAAAGGTAACATGTCTAAACTATAGAAGTAACATACCTAAACTAAAAAGATACCTCCCCTAAAACTACTCCGTATAAAAAAAAGTAACATGTCTAAACTATAGAAGTAACATACCTAAACTAAAAAAAATACCTCCTCTAAAATTATTATAAAAAAAAGTAACATGTCTAAAATATAGAAGTAACATACCTAAACTAAGAAGGTATCTCCCCTAAAACTATTCCGAATAAAAAAAGTAACATGTATAAACTCTAGAAGTAACATACCTAAACTAAAAAAAAGTAATTCCTCTAAAATCTAATATATATATATATATAAAGGGGAGTTTTTTCAAGAGTATTGGGAGCGTCCACGTAGGAAAGTCCAGTCACAAAATCAACATTAATTTTATTTTAATTAATGTAAAAGATAAAAGTAAATTAAGGATAAAATATTTAACTATAAGATAAACATTGAGTAATAATTAAGTTGATAAAATCAAATTAAGGATAAAATATTAAATGATAAGATAAACATTGATTAATAATAAAGGTTTTATTTAAAAAAAAATGTAGGTATAAGATACTCCTATATATATAATATCTAAATATCTCATGGGCTATTTGCGTAGTCAAGGAGCAAAATACTTCAATTTTTATTATAGCTTTACGCCTTTACGAATGGTTTTTTTGGGTGTTCTATCGTTCAACTTTTTGTAGGCATAGATTTTAACTTGAACGCTGTTTTATATAATAGCTTTACCGTGATTTTTGTTGTTCTATCATTATTCAACATGTTTTATTAATCGACATACAAGACATCTAACTGATGATCCGAAGTGTTATTTATGTGGAGATGAGGAGAAAATAATGTTACGTTGCATATACTTAGAAACTTTCCAACAGCCAAGACTATTTGCCGTCGGCTTCTGGTCCTACAGATGCACTCAGTTTTTTTCAAGGAGACCTTAGACATTGGTTTATAAAAAATCAGGAGTTTAAAGATCCTACGAGCAATGTAATTTGAGCCACTTATTTCTATATTACAATAGGGTGGATATGTGTGAGGAATTGTTTCGTTTTTTGTCGTAGTGAAGATGGTTGTGCGTGGTAACAAGTAGGAGATTTATGTAGCTTGGTGTGCCCACCTGATGGTTGGTATGCAATGAATACTGATGGACCATTAAAAGGCTCTTCGAGTCTAGCTGGGGGATGGGGCGATCATACGGAACAACAGGTCGAGGTACTATGGTGTCTGCCTTCATAGCTTAGGGAACTTTGGTAGATGCAATGCTTCTTTTCAGGCTGAGGTTATGGCGCTTGCAAGTGATAAATCTAGCATGTGTGCAAGCTCTCGAGTGTGTTGCGGATGGAAGCAGTGAGTGTGATTGCTCGCCAATCATGGAGTTCCTAGAGGATATTCCATCTTATATTATACATATACAAAATTTATGTATTAAGTATATTAGTTTAGTAATAATTTAATTTTTTTAGTTTGGTTATACTTCTCATGTTTCCAAACATAAAAATATTGTTGTACAATCCGGGCAACGACCGAAATTTATTTTAAATTGTAAACTAATATTTTTCCCCCCTTTATCCTTCATAATTGATATTAAAAGTATTTTTTTATTCTTTATTTTCTTTACATTTGGATGTTAGAACAGGCCCTGTCAAGATTCAGGACTCTTCTATAAAGTTTGACAATAGTAAAGATAAGATTTTATTTTATAAGAGTTTTGGGAAGTGAAAATACCATAAGTGACGATGACATTTTAAAAAAAAAATCTGGCATATAGTAAAGTGCATTTAGATAAATCTTAGCAAAGATAATAAGATTAGTTATTTAGATGATCAAAGAAGTTTGTTTATGGTAGAAATAGTCCATTTAGATAAATCTTAGCAAAGTAGAAAAATAGAACAATGTTACTAGATCAGTTCATATACGAAGTATATAATTTCATCAAAGATTTTTCTTATTTAGAGTAAAATTTTAATTTTTGCTTTGGTATTACAATTAGGCCAATTAGGGATATCATAGACTGAGCATAAGAGTTTTTCATAAACTTATACTTCCGTATAAGATATAAGTCATTGTATTTTAACTATTGTTTTTTGCCGTGCATCGCACGGGCTTCAAACTAGTTATATAAAAAAAAGTAACATGTCTAAACTATAGAAGTAACATACCTAAACTAAGAAGGTATCTCCCCTAAAACTACTCCGTATAAAAAAAGTAACAGGTATAAACTATAGAAGTAACATACCTAAACTAAAAAAAGTACCTCCTCTAAAATTATAAAAAAAAGTAACATGTCTAAACTATAGAAGTAACATACCTAAATTCGCAAGTGTGAACTGGTCTCACCATCAGTTGATGATAAAGACAGTCTCATATAAGAATTTGGGGTGCGCTTAATACCTTTCTCGTTAGTCTCATTGTCGATGAACAATTATGGTATATGATCTGGTTCACCTAAAACTCTAAAAGGTCCCGACAGGAAATTGATTAAATTTGCATTAACTTGAAAGCAGTTGGGACTTTATCTCAATTATTTATGCACCATAGTTATCGAGTTATTGACGAATTAGGTAGGACGTGATTCATGTGATTCTAATTACTTAATATATAATTTTTGGATTATTCCTCTCTTGAATAATTTTTTTTTTTTTGTTAATTTTGTTTTTTTTTTATGTACCCTGAATTATTGGTTAACCACAACTTTGTTAAAGGTAGGGATGCAAATGAGCCGATATGTTCGCTAACATCTCGCAAAAAAGCTCGGTCAAAACTCGGTCAAAGCTCGTTTATTAATTGATGAACGAGTTTGAACAAAAATTATAGGCTCGATAAGTAAATGAGCCCAGCCCGAACAAAAAACGTTCGGCTCGTTAATGTTCACGAGCACTCGTTTATATCTCATTAATTACTCGTTTATATGCCCGATTATAAACCCGTTAATAACTCGCTCAAGCTCGAAAAAATAGTTTACTTTAAAAAAAAAAAAATATAACGACAAGCTCGGTCAAAGCTCGAAAACCCATAAATGTTATGAAGTGTATAAAACGGAAGCGAATATGTCATGTAGTATAATATCCAATAGAATATTGCAGTCATACTTATATTTTGTGAAGTTTCTCCTTGATTATATGATTTAAATCAATTTGACAATTTCACAAAGTTCGTTTATTAAGCTCGATTAAAGCCCTTTAGCTCGAGCTCGAACTCGGGTTCAAGCTCGGGCTAAACGAGCGAGCTCGATACATCCTAATGCTTAGCGAACAAAGCTCGAACAACAAATTACAAAGCTCGGTTAAGCTCGAGACAAGGTCGAATAGTAAAAATCTTTATCAAGTTTAACTCGAACAAAGTAAAACTCGGCTTGGCTCGTTTTCATCCGTAATTAAAGTGGCTAGTTGTAACCCTTTCTGATATCATGAAGTGTATTTAAGTACGGCGGATTCTATTTATGAACTGCTATACAAATATTAATACATTTTAACAACTAAATGATCGACAACATTAACCTTTGCTTAAGAGTATCCTAGTTAATACAACAACCATCTCAATTCACCTCCATTTTCCTTTTACTAAGGCGGTTTGACTTTTATTACTCCCTTCATGTATCACCCTCAATCCAAGCATATCGTAAGGGTGTAAATGAGTTGATGTTCATGATCTACTCGCAAAAGTTCGGTCAAATCTCGTTTGATAATTTAATAAACAATCTTGAACAAAAATTTATGTTCATTAATGTTCGTGAAAAACTCGTCTAAGTTCTTTTATAATAGTATTATGTTCAAGTATAACTCGTTTAAAACCCGTTCAACCTCGAATAAGTATATGCCATTTAAAAACAATTTTAGTTTCTTTCTATATCTTTTAATAAAATCAAAATTTTTGTTTCGTGTAAATATTTGGCCATATATTTTTATTATAGAAAGATTTGAAAAAACTTAATAAAATTAAATAGATGCATAATTTTTTTTTTTGGACATAGGCTTAATCATACATAAAAGAAAGAGTCTTACAACACTAAAAGGCCTTTATAAACCTTTACATGAACTACATTAACAACCTGAGCACTACTTACTCTTACGTGAAAAACTTGAAATGACAAAGTTAAAGTAATCGCTCTCCGTGTTGGCCCTTGGCAGTTGGACTCCAGTTGTAAGTAGCACTACTTCGAATTGTGTGTGCCAAAACCTACAATACACATGCTTCCCAAATTTCCTTTTCCACAAAGGATGAAGATTGGGTAAAAACAACTGAGATGGTCCTCAATAACTTGTGGTACTCGAAAGATTATGCAAGACACATAAGAAAAGTAATGCCACGGGGCAACAAACCTCGAAACCTCCCTTTAAAGGGGAAAAGACACAATCCGAATAGCATGCTATGAATCCCCAAACAACGGGGAGTAGCGCTCAAATATGAAATTTTGACTGCAACGAGAATGAAACTCATCGCACATCTAAACTGAGACTTAACGACCAGTCCCAATGACCTCCGATTAACCACATCGGAACAAACACCCCCGTGAAAGCCAAACTTTCCCCCAACATAGTCCCACACCTAGTAATGAAAGACCTACATAAAATAGACCCCGATAACCCCATCAAAACCACTAACAAGGTTACTGTTGTCATCTTTGACAACATCCAGGACAACAACTTCCCCAAAACTAAGACACCAGACATTGGGGAAGGGTCGGACATCTCTTCCCTTGACCACCCTATTCCTAGGGATTGAACCCAAAATTACTTCACCTAAAACCTTTGTAAACTGATACACCCACAATGGACATAGTCAATTAGCATAATTTAGTATACATACTATGTGATGCGTGCCTTCCCTAACTGCTCCCGGACCGAACAAGAAGAAGTAAAAATCTCCAAATGCCGCCCCTCTGTAGATATCCAACAGCACGTTCGGATCCGCCTTAGGTTCAACCAACTAGGATATTCTCTAAGGTTTTATGCACTCGGGAACTCACAATATGTGATAGGAAAATATTAAACTCGGTTGAATTCAATGTATGTTGTATGTTATAAATTGTGATCATGAACCACATATTTATAGGGTGGAAAATAGAGAAGTCTACTCCTACTAGGAATCGAATAACTAAACCCATTAGGATTTTAGTTAAACATAACCACTTAGTATTTTAGGAATAATCAAAAACTAATTAAGTATTAGATTTATCCTAGAATTCTAATTAACGTAGGATTAGGAAAACGAAAAACTTATGGCCCAAGTAACTTAGCGCCTAAGTTGATGGCCGGCTAGGCGTGTGGGCTTGTGCCTTGGCGCGTAAACCTGGCAGGCCATCCGCCCACCCTTCCTTGGTTCCCACGGGTCCTTGGCGCACACGCTGTAGGCCCACGCTGGGCGCTGGCACATTGCTGCTACGCTACTGGCGCAGGCCTACTAGCGCTGGGCCTTGCATATTCGCCGTGCTTCCAATTCTTTTTCTGATTCCGGAATTTATTTTCGATTCGAACAATATTCACGTTTTCGATAATATTTCCGATTCCGACAATATTTTTGATTTCGGCAATTTTTCCGATTCCAGCAATATTTATATTTCAGTTAATATTTTCCGAAACGAACAATATTTCCATTTTTGGAAATATCTTTGACTTCGATAATATTAATATTTCCGTTATGAACCATATTTCCGTTTCCGGTAATATATTTATTTCCGAATAATATTCTTTCTTTGCCTTTTGATGATTTCAGCTTCCACTGGAATCGAGATCCATCACTTTCCGTATGTCCATACATAGAGTATTTACTGAATATTATATTCACCAAAATATTTGATCCGTTCACGTACTATTTGTGTGACCCAACGGGTTCAGGCAAGAGTAATATGTGGATTAATATTATTGATTCCGCTTGAACTGAACCGGCCTCTAGCTAGGCATTCAGATCACTTGATCTCACTGAATTGTTAATTTTTTAATTAATACTGAACCACATTTATTAGACTTAGCATTAAATGCAAACTTGGACCAAGGGCATTAATTCCTTCACTCCCATGTATACTAAATCCAAATTTTGTGTTTACTTGAGCTCGCTTGTACAATATACTCTTTACCCCAATTTGGTAGGTGCTCTATTGCAATTTAGATGGTGGACTGTGGTGCACAGTCCTCTACGTGTATCTGTAATCCCCCGTAAATTTATAAATTTTATTAATATATTTTAACGTATATTATTTATATTTAAATAGAATTTAGGAATTTTGAGTAATAAATATATAATTCACGTATACTTATTTATTACATTTTAATATCTTCAACGATTTACGAAATTGAAAATGATTTTAGAATTTTAAGTTAAAACGAATTCGAATTACGAAAACACGATCGATTGAATTTAGAAAACAATCCTAATCATTTTGGATTCAAACAACCTTAATCCTAAGCCAAGCCCAAATTGATAAAGCCCAAAATAAGTAAGCCCATAATTCCCTACCCTTGCTTCAACTTCACGTGAAACCCATCTCAACCCTCTACTCCACTTCACGTAAAACAGCTTCAAACACCTCCTTCTTCTTGCTTCAACATCCACGACGCACAACCCTGCCCTCTCTTGTCTCAGCCGCCGCCGTCGATCAACCGCCACCCGACCACCGTCGTTCCTCCTCCTCCTGTGCACGGTAATTCCTTCCTCCTTCCTCTTCTCTTTCGTTTCTCTTTCTTTCGTTTTATTCCCCCTTAATCGCGGGTTCTGTTTCGCACAGCCACCACAACCGTCGTCACCACCTAATCACTGGTGCTGCGCCGCCCTTGCCGCGCCACCTTGCTGCACCTCCCGTCGACCGTCGCTGTAGCCCTACCGGCCATCGTTCTTCATCCTCTCTCCTTGTTTCTTCACTCGCAAACTACTACCACCAACACAAGCGGCCATCGTCGCAGACACCAGCCGCCGGCCACCTTGCGTCAGCCAACCACCTGCCCTGCTGCCGCCATCACTGACCGCCGGCCAGCACCCTTCTCTTCCTCTTGTTTTGGTTTATTTCTTTAACCCTAAAACTATTTAATGCTTTAATTTTGTATTAGTAATCTAATGAATGTTTTCATGCTTAAATTTACGGTTTTAATTAAGTAAATATAGAAATCAGATTTTATATTTTGCATAATAAATTATTTAATTTTCAGATTTATTAATCATGTTAAATAAGGATTTTAAATTGTTAAAGCATGAATTTTTAAGGTTTCAATAGTTAGAAAACCATGGTATGATGTTTATGAATTTATTAAAGTTATGATTTTTATGATTTTAAACATGAATTATGTTTTAGAGTAGTTTGAAATTATTTTATATTGCTGGAAATTAAAGTATGATGTTTGTAAAGAGTTTTCAACGAATTTCAATCACTAATTCAATAATTATGATGCTAGGAAATCAGATGTTCAAGTTTAACGTTAGGGAAGGTTCTGAATATGTTTAGGATGTATTTAGAATGCTTTATTATGGTTGCGAAAATTGATTGGGAATATTTGTTGGTTGTGTTAGGCGAAGAATTCTCTTTAGGCGACTTTTGAAAGTGTTAAAGTGGTCTATCAGTTTGTTTACACAAGGTACGTACATACCTGTGTGCTTGGAATGTGTGCTAATTGTTGAAACCATGTTGAATTATTGTTGAACTTGGCGATGTTGATATTATAGACAAACTTGGTTATATGGAATGTGCATGTTTAATACTGTTGGACAAACTTATTGAACTTGTTTTGCACTAAGAGAACTGTAACATGTTGGTATGGATTATTGGTACAAACATGTTGGTTGGGAACACTAGATTATTCTACATGATTGGTTTGGATCGATTGGTTGTTGTTCCCTTTTTAGCTTTTCACTACTTTATGAGGGCCGAGGACCTTGTTTAGTAAGTTGAAACTTTATACCCATATACAGGGTTGATCATGGTTAAAGGAAAGGTTGGGTAAATTGGAATGAGTCTTGATTGATGCCTTTATGATCACGTACTTAATTCCAAGATAAAAACAGTTGTGAACGAATGTGGATTATATGCCTTATGTGATTGTTGAGTCATAACAGAGTATCAATTTGCAAATCATGTAAAGTGAAACTGAGTAGCAATAGCTTTAGACTGTGCACGTCTAAAGTGACGGACAAACAGGAGTTGGGGTGCATGGTGGTAGCCCATGGCCTTTTCTGGGACCGGATTGATCACCGTGTCCTATTTTTTATTTAAACGTTCCTCGATATCGCAGGTCACTGAGGTTACGGAGTCGCGCCCGTACCTCGTCTTCCTTAGTGAAGACTTCTGGATGGACAACTCGGTCCATTGTCTATTTCAACTAAAATAATATTGATGTTATGAAAGTCTAGTCCAGTCTAGTCTAGTCAACTGTGATTTGAAAGTGAATGTGTCTTGGTTATTCTTACTTACGTTATTAGTATCATGTTAGGATTATTCGTTTAATAGAATCATGTTAGGATTATTATTGATTTAGTATGTAGTACTCAGCTTTGGTGATTACGTGCTTTTGCTTGTGCATGTTGATCATGGCTATGCCTTATTGATCCTGTGATGACCCAATCTTGGTGAGCAGTCTCTAGGGATCAATAAGCATCGTCCATTACAGGTTTGAAGGTGATGCATCATGGGGTTCGGGATTGAAGAGCTGTGTAGTTATTAAATTGTTTTGTTTTAAGTTTGATGTTGAATTTGTTTGGCCTGTTTTAAAGAGACTCGAACTTTGTTTTAATTAATTACGTTGACTTTGCTTTGTTGGTTGGTTTTAGATTTTATTCCGTAGTTGACTTATTTAAATTATTAAAGTTAGTTATTATGTTTTCCGCTGCAAAATTCTGAATAAGCCGATACGTTTTCACACGGGCGATAATGCCTTGATAATTCTCTACGTTTTATATTAAAAGGTTATTTTAGAAAAGAGGGAATTGTCGGGGTGTTACAGTATCACTCTCAATTATACGGAGTATTGGGATAACATTGAGGCTATATTCATTTTCCGATAGTTTAGAGAGAACTTAGGGATGAAGATTGAGGTTGTTTGGGAAGATTGAGAGAGACTGAATCTTTGCCCGACGAACAAGCGAAATTTAAAGACTTTTAGTTTTCAGTTCCCCCCCCCCCCCCAATATCGTGTTCAGTGGATAATAAGGAATATTCTTGCCTTTTTTAAATAATTAATCTACGTTTTGTTCACAATTTCCCATGTTTTCGAAGAGGTGCACAATCCTCTATATAGACTATGCATCTTAGAACAATGATGCGCTTTACCGTCAAAATGATATATTGATATGTCAAAAGGATGTTCAAAGGTTTGAACAACTGTGGTTGAGAGTTGTTTGAAATGATGATTGAATTATGAGGTGATTAGAAAGGAATAGAATTGACTGTGCATGAGAATTCTGAATAACGAAGTGTAAAATAGGTAGACATCCCCGATGTATAATATTAGTTGTGCACCACCTTTAAAAAGTGTGAATTCTGTGCAACTTGAATTGATTCCGGCCCTACTTGACTGGCTTCAAACATAGAGAATTGTGCATGAGGAATGAGCAAACAACACTTAAGTGAGCACAAGACGTGTAAAGCATGTGCGATCACAAATCTGTCCCACAACCCAAGTTAAACGCTCATATCATTATCAACCAATACCTAGTATTTAAAAAAGAAGACCATGGATTATTAGATGACATGTGTCATCCCATCTTTTCTCCATTAATTTGTTTTTTTTTTCTTCAATTTTTCCTTTTTGTTGTTTGTTTCACAAATTATTTTACAGCTTTAATACCTCAAATCGTTTTCCTCAATCAAAGTCAATATAATCCACCATTTAGTTCATATAACTTCTTCCACCTCATCTCCCTCCTTAACACTCGATATTAATCCACCATCTAATTTGTACTTCCTCCGTTTTTTAATACTCGCAACGTTTGGACTTTTGCCACTATTCATAGAATCTACTTTGACTATTCGTAGTATTTTTTATACTTACTCCGTTCCGGAATTATCGCACCATGGTTGACTTTTACTCTTTTAATCATTACTTTGACTCTTAATATCTCAAATCGTGTGCAAGTAAAAATTATAAAAAATTAATATTTAGAAAATATATATCCATACGAATCTAACGTGATCTCACATGACTAAAATTTCATTACGTACGAATCACAAAAAATTGCCAAAGACGTATTGTGAATAGTGTAAAAAACAAATGGTGCGATATTTTCGGAACGGAGGAAGTATAAGATAAAATATAGTCATGTGGGATCTTGTTAGATTCGTCTCAATGTGTATTTTCAAAATATCAACTTTTTATAATTTTTGCATAAAGAGAATTTAAGATATAAATGATCAAAGTTATGCATTGACATGCGTGAAACTAACAAACGCTGCGAGTATTAAAAGACGGAGGAAGTATATTTTTTTTCAACTTTCAAACCACTAAAATCACAATCTCTCAACAAAATTAGCACTTTAAAAGACCGCTTACCAACCACTATATAACTATCCGTTCATTGAACGGGCTCATAATCTAGTTTTTCTTTACAACATTATTTAGGTCATATTATTCTCTTTGTGTTAAACCATGACCCGATGAGCGACACATTTAACATCAGGGTGGGCCGGGCTGTGGAAAGAGTCGGGTAATGTCGACTCGGCCATTGTGTGCCCGTGGTTTAGATGGGTCAAGTTTGTTTGGTTTGTCTGGGCTGGGCAACTTGTGTTATGTGGGCCGGATTACGTCAAATAAGTTAGACTTGAGCCGCTTGAGTAAGTTCATGAAAGTATTCAGACATAATATCTGATCTTTATGTAAACCGAGTAACCGTGATCCAGCCCATTTAATAATAAACCTTAAAAACGTAGCCACATATCCCATCATATAAATATCCATTTCAGAAAACCCTACTTCTCTTTACACAATAAAACACCCTCCGCCTCCCCGTCACTAGAGGAGAGAGAAAATACCCTCCAACCTCCAAAACCCTAAAATGGTGAAGTTTCTGAAACCAGGGAAGGCGGTGATCGTGCTGCAAGGGCGTTACGCAGGGCGGAAGGCGGTGATTGTTCGCAACTTCGACGAAGGAAACCGTGAGCGACAATACGGACACTGCCTGGTGGCCGGCATCAACAAGTACCCCAAGAAGGTGATCCGAAAGGACTCAGCCAAGAAGCAGGCCAAGAAATCCCGCGTGAAATGCTTCGTCAAGGTCGTCAATTACAACCACATCATGCCTACTCGATACACTCTTGACGTTGATCTTAAGGATGTCGTCACTACTGATGTATTGACATCCAAGGACAAGAAGGTTACTGCTGCCAAGGAGACTAAGGCCAGGTTTGAGGAGAGGTTCAAGACTGGCAAGAACCGATGGTTCTTCTCTAAACTCAGGTTTTAAGTGACTTTTTTTTAAAGATTTACCAAGTAGAAGAAGAGAAGTTTTGTTACGTTTATGGTTTATTTTATTTTGAACCAAGTTTATGCTTTCCGGGTCGGATCTAATTTTGTTGATGGTGATTTTGCTGGAATTCTATATATTATGCTATGAACCCAATTTCGAATTTTTATGTTGTGATTTGTTATGTTTGTAACTTATCTATGTCTTGTTATTAGAATTTTATTAGGGTTGATTGCCTTGAGATATATTGTGTCCCATGATGTTAATCTATCCTTGACAAATTTTATAATGTCGCTAGTTTTAGGTGGTTTTCATGTGTAGTCATACCGCTAAATGTCGAAGTTTATTGCACTTAATTGTTTCGAAAGACTTGTTTGAGAAATTGATTCCCTTGTGTATACTCCTAATGTATTGGGTATTGGCAACTAGGCATAGCAAGAAAAAGAATGTGAACCAATGCAAGGATAAATAAGGATAAATAATTAGTAGGAAGCATTTGGTTGTTATTGAACTATCCATATCTAAGTGAAACAACTACTGTGAATTTTCAGATGTTGGTGTGCCGTATTTTGACATCAATAGAATTTATTATTGCTTAGTTTGTTATTATCTGATTGCCAGCAGCTTGAATTTGGTGGTAATTAGGACACGGTTGTGACTTGTGAGATCATGACCGGCCTGGCTACTGATGTCTATTATTTGCAAAGAGTAACTGGGTTTTGATGTAGACAAGAGATAAAAGCTCGCTTGGCGCATTGCTTTTACTTTAATGTTTTGGTGTATGGTGTAAGTTACTAAGTTAATAAAACAGAGTTCTTCTCTGACAACTCAACACTGGCTGCTAATAACTGGATAGTTGTTATATTTAGCAACTCTATATGCTATGAGCAGGGAGGTTTTTTTGAAGAATTTCTTTTACTGAAATTCAGCAGAAATGGGGAACTGAATTACTGGGTAGACCCCGACAGTGTATTTTTATTAAGTATCTCCAAATTTTTAAAAATTTTAAAATTTTGTATGGGGAACAGAGTTTGAGTCGTATATGATTTTAAGCACTGAGATTTCTGTCCTTGTTCCAATTGCAATGGGGGATCAAGTTATATTTAAAATGACCTTGTTGTTGATATCGAACACCATTTTAATACAATCTCTTTCTTGTTATCATGCCTGAACTCTGTAGAATATGAATAATATGTAACATGTGATCTGGTAAAAGAATCTGCTCTGAGTTTGAAATAAACATTGTTCTTAATTGAGGCCTAAATTTCCATATTTTGCTTCTACGGTTCTAAGGAGATGTTTCCTCAGTATTATTGAATCCAATTTGTTAGTAAGGCATCCTATTGTAACATGTAACAAATGCTTCGAAGAAGACTGATCATCTATATTAACTTGAAATTTATATTCAGTGCTAGTACATTAGAAGATGAGTTGGCTGTGTTCTCATGAGAGGAGTATTTTAGATTCTCCATATGTTCTGTATATCAATATTTTTTTTATTGTGTTTTCAATTGGTGTTCCTAGTGGTTTGGGACTTTGGGTTTGTTTTGTTTGGTGTTCATCTGTCTACTAGATCCAACAATTTTTATTACAAATTATAGCTTTTGTTGATCAGGTATTTAGATTTTTGGATTTGTTCAGCAGAACTCTGCTCCTCTGGTCTTAGTTTCTCTTTGGTTGTAGGTGTTTGCTTTGCTCTTTCAGTATCTTTGAATTTTGTTGATTTGAGTTGATTTTGTGGTTGAAAAGCTGGTTTTTGGTGAACTGGTTATTCATCAAATTATTATTCGAGGTTGATATATAAGGTGATCATGTATATTGGGAAGTTCAAAAGTCGCGTCTGTGTGGTGTTTGCTATGTGTTTGATAAAATGCTCCATAGAGTTTGACCCAGCTGATAATCGTCTAATATTTTGTGGATCTTCCACTAATGTTTCAGTGGGTGGTGTTCTAGCTTGAATTTACAAAAATTCCGGCTAACACAAGCTCAAATGCAATCCCATGTTCATATTCATCAGATCTGTATAAAACTGCCCAAATGTTTCCTTCATTAGATCTGTATTAAACTGCCCAAATGTTTCCTTCATTAGATCTGTATTAACTGCCCAAATCTTTCCTGGAAATTCCAACTATACTTTCCAATGTCTCAAAACATGGCCTCCACTGGATTCGCCTTCTTCTTTCCATTTGTATACCAAAACTATAATGAGCCTTTAGTTTTTCGGTGTCGGTTCAGAATTTCATACTTTTGAGGAACATTTCTTAATTTTCTGATTTTTGAGGAACAGTATTCCTGTGGGCTGTGGCTAAAGAGCATTCTTTGAACATAACATCAGATAAGCTTGTTCCAGGGCCGATTTAAACATTTCTTGGCAATGTTCTACGTTGTCATGATTGACTACTTAATAGGTTCAAGATAGATTAGATATTTAATTATAATAAAAATTATCCGCTTTTAAAAATTAATATAGAATTACAATAATGAGTTTAGCAAAATGTATCTGCGCTTGACATTGCAATGGAGTGCTCCACTGTTAATGGTACTGATAAAGCTATACTATTACGTACTTACTGTTGAATACATAATACAAAGTACTCTATATACTCCTATATATTAATGTTGCATACATAATACAAAGTAATATATATTAATTTACACATGAATAATCAACCATGTCTTTATTATACTTTCTTTTTGGTTACAACGTAACTTCCTAATTTCTATCTTAGAGCATAAAGAATTGGAAACTAGTTAGGAGTCTAATAGAATTTTGTTTACATTATAATTTTACTTTGCATCAAACTACATTTTCTTTCTGGTTGATATATGACTGTATATGTTCAACCAATATTTAACTATCAACATAATAGTTTTTTAAAAAATTCTCAAGTTTTTGTGATCATGGCTGGGTAAATTTATAAAATTATATACTCATCTTTTATAAAGAATTGCTATATTATATTTGATTTACCTTTTACCCCGTAGTTATTATGATATAAGTACTCCATATGTTTATTTTTCAGAAATATTTCATTGATTTGAGCAGTTAATTCAAGCAAAAACGATTGGAAAATAAAAAAGTATGTGTTTCAAGGCTTTTTGATGTGCTAAACTTCCGTAAACAAAATAGTGTGATTAGTCTAGACATGGTCTTAATTGACGGAAGGTATGTAATTGGTAATTGTGGCTTCGTATTCTTATTTTTTCTTTTTTTTTTTAAACTTTTAATAATGATTTTATAATTGTAGAGTGATTATGTACATCAAAGGAAAACAACTATCTCTTATAATAATCCGTGATTATCAAAAAATTAATGAGCACAGTATTTGAACTTTAGGATGCATGTGTAAAAGTACGTAATGAAAAGTATATATTTGTCTTATTACAAGAGATAAGTGTTTTTCTTTGATTGAAGCATGTATATAATCACTCGACTAAAAAAAATATGGAGCCATAATTACATAGTAAGGTCAATTACATACCTTTTCGTCAATTAAGACCATGTCTAGACAAATCACGCTATTTTGTTTACGGAAGTTTAGCACATCAAAAAGCCTTGAAACGCGTACTTTTATTTTCCAATCGTTTTTGCTTGAATTAATTGTTCAATCAATGAAATATCTCTGAAAAATAAACATACGGAGTACTTAAATCATAATAACTGAAAATCAAATATAATATAGCAATTTATATAGTATAGTTTTATAAATTTACCTAGCTATGATAACAAAAACTTAAGCATTTTTTTTTGGAAACTATTATATTGATAGTTAGATATGGGTTGAACATATACATCGGTATATTTATAACCGAAAAAAATATAGTTTAATGCAAGTAGAATTTTAATGTAAATAAAATTCTATTAGACTCCTAATTAGTATCCAGTTCCTTTACGCTCTAAGATAGAAATTGGAAAGTTATGTTGTAACCAAAAAAAAAAAAAACATGGTTGATTATTCATGTGTAAATTAATTTAGGGAAATTCTCTATGGTAGCATTATACTTTTGTAAATTCTCAATGGTAACAAAGTTATTGGCATTTTCTCAAATATAGCATTAACAATACAGATTTTCTCTAATATAGCATTATTGCAGTAATTTCAACATAATTTACCAATATAATATTAACTATGGTTAAAAATCAATTCTTTGTTTGTTCGTTAACTCGATTCAATCGAATAACCTCCAAACAGTCGCTCTCCACCACCACTTTAGATAAGCCTACATCCCTGGCTACCCGCAAGCCCCAGACTACAACTATAGCTTCCGCCACAACGGGTTCCCACACCTGTTTGAACTGGACAGCAGCACATGTGTAGAAACCCCCTGCATCATCCATATAGAAATTGAGGTTTAGT
Source organism: Spinacia oleracea (assembly GCF_020520425.1). Lineage (NCBI taxonomy): Eukaryota > Viridiplantae > Streptophyta > Magnoliopsida > Caryophyllales > Amaranthaceae > Spinacia > Spinacia oleracea. The sequence continues at coordinate 16,211,195 of NC_079489.1, forward strand.
TTCTCGTAAGAATCAATTAAGAGCTTCAAATTTTGACCAAAAATTTGAGATGAAAATAGAAATCCATATAGAAATTGTACAGGAAAGGGGATTATAATTGAAAGAAATGAGGAGTAATTGAACGAAAAAGAAAACTCAGAAGAAGAACAAATCCGAGGAAGCAGATGAAGGGGTGAGAGGAAAGGATGAAGAACATACCTGGAAAAAAAATGAGGGGTTGCAGAGGACTTTAATCGTGATTGTTGGAGACCTTTTGGTTTGAATATTTGAGGATAGTAAAATAGGGTAATTAATTTAACTGATTTTTAACCATAGTTAATATTATATTGGTAAATTATGTTGAAATTACTGCAATAATGCTATATTAGAGAAAATCTGTATTGTTAATGCTATATTTGAGAAAATGCCAATAACTTTGTTACCATTGAGAATTTACAAAAGTATAATGCTACCATAGAGAATTTCCCATTAATTTATATAGAGTACTTTGTATTATGTATGCAACATCTATCTATACTATATATTAAAAGGCGTTTCTAAAGAAGTTTATGTGCCACGTGGCGCTCTGTTTGTGAATATTTCATTTCACATAAACTTCATATATTTAAAAATTTAGAAATGAAGCATGTATAAGATTTGAACTCGCGACCTCACGTTTAAACAATGAAGTGCTTACCATTGAGCTATAACACATTACATGTATCATTGTAAAAAAAAAATATACTAATAAATGTAATAAAAATGAATTTATTAATAATATTTTCAAAATACGAAATAAGAATAATATAAATGTTACTAAAGCAGTAACCCGGAGCATCGCCCGGACCTAAAAACTAGTTAATATATATATAAAGTACTTTGTATTATGTATGCAACCGTAAGTACGTAATAGTGTAGCTCTAACCGGACCATTAACCGTGGAGCTCTCTATTGCAGTGTCAAACACAGATATAGTTTGCCAAACTCATTATTGTAATTCTATCTTATTTTTTAAAAGCGGATAATTTTCATTATCAATAAACACCTAATCTATCTTGAACATATTAAGTAGTCAATTATGACAAGACTCTAATATTATTTATTTAATTAGTTAATAACTTAATTATGTGATGACGTGAAAATCGTACGTGAACGCTCTAAAATCTCTCCAAAAAACTTCCCTTTACATATTTTTAACTTAAAAAAGATACAAAAATCAATAGCCATACAGAATAAAAATAATAATCAAGTAATATTTTTTTTTCAACCCATTTATTTGTAGTCCACGCGCTATCAAACCTTTTCATAATTGGTCCCACTTTTCTTTTATGGTCCAAGTAAATTTTTGACCCGAAAAGCCCAAATCTAGAAGCCATACAATTATTATAAGCAATAGCTTTATTAAACTTAGGTAAATTTGTCAAAAAAGACCTTTTAGGACAAATTGTTTTTTACCACCTATAAAAATCAAAAAATTATATTTTACCACCTAAAAAATTAAAACTTGTATTTTACCACCTAATAAAAAATTATAACTTATTTTTTACCACTTGAAACGAAAAAATGATTGAAACCTTTATGTATGACTACCTAATTTAATTCCCCTTCAACTTTTCACACACAATGTGTAATTTTCTTTTACTCTTTCACCCTTCTCTCTTTACTTCCATTAAATTTTGTTAATTTTGTGAATTAATGGTGGTGAAAAATTATGTATTCATGGAACATAAGAAAGCATGGGGAAAGAAGAGAATTAAATACCTGAAGTGGAAAAATAGAACACATCATAAGTATTCCGTTATTGAGCCCCCTACATAATATTTTCATCTATTTTTTATTTTTCAGGAGGTAAAAAGTAAGTTTTTAAATTTTTTTAGGTGGTAAAATATAAGTTTTAGTTTTTTAGGTGGTAAAAACAACTTTTCAATTTTTTTAGGTGGTAAAAAACAATTTTTCTGACTTTTATAACCCAAATTTTGCGAGAAAAAAACTTATATATATTTTTTTTTTTGTGAAATCACACCTTAATGTACATTTTTTTGCGAAAAACAACCTCAAGAGAGTTTCCGGCATTTACTGAGTCTTTCCGGCCATTGACTTGCACGTGAGCATCACGTGTGGCTTAAGTTGGCTAAAACACTGCCTTTTCCGAGTTTTGAATTTTCAAACTTTATTTTTTTCGATTTTTCTTTCAACTTTAGGTTTCAAAGCTTAGAATTTTGGAGGAAAATTGGGTATGGTTAGCAAAATAAAGTCACACGTGCTGCTCACGTGCAAGTTAAGGGCCGAAAAAACTCAACCAATGCCAAAATCTTCCGTTTGTTTGTGTTTCACAAAGAAAAATTACATTAAGGTGTGATTTCACAAAAAAAATACCATTTCCTCTGAGCTTTTCATTTGAAAACAAACATCATTGAAATCACCAAACAAAGTCCACAACCCAAGGGATATCCATAATATCAGCCAGCACAATAAGTTGATCCCATAACAACTTCCTAATTTTAAATTTAGGATTGGCATAAATATTTAAAATAATATTTTTTTTTGGAGAAGAAAACAGCTGCAGGATGTTGTGTATGCCCTGGTTAGACGTTCTAATTGGCTCAAAGGACACAAAATCTGTGCGCCAAAGAATGATAATTCCGCCAGAAAAGCCTATAGGTTCAACCATCAACCACCCATCATACGAAAATTTCTCAACGATCTCCGTCGTGTTAGCCCGTCTAACTTTAGTCTTAGAAATAATGAGCACATTTGGGTGATGTTGCTGAATGAGCATAGACACATTACGATAAAAGGATCGCCTCGCTATGTCATTAAAGACTGATATTAATTCACATTTACTCCACTATTCATGTTGTATTTTTAATTGCTCACACGCTTGTTAAGTAATCTTGTGCTACATTGCGTTGTCCTTTTAAGCTTGTTATTTAATTCCAATTATAGACATGTTAATTATTCACAAATTTCATCTTTACACAATCTCTAGAGTTTTCAACCAATTGCTTGTTGGTTCAGTGGTGATTGAGGCTGAACTTGGTAGGGAGAACCCGTGTTCGATCCCCCGCAACAACAATTGGGAGGGGACTGGAACCTAACCACCCAGAACTCGCCCCGAATCCGGATTAGCCCTAAGGGTGAACCGGATGCTAACACCAAAAAAAAACAATCTCTAGAGTTTTAGAATGAAAAATATGATGGTACTCCCTCCGTCCCTTTTTACTCTTTACATATTTTGTTTTGAATGTCTCTTTCTAATCTTTACGTTAAATTTTTTTAATGTTATAACTTAAATGACCAATATTATGTCAAAAAATTTGAATCAATATTGGAATATTAATTCTCTCATATTTTCCAATAGGAACACTAAATCTCTACTTTAAAGTTTAAACCACTCCTTGATCAATTCGTACAAGTCAAACCCATAAATTCACTTATAAAAGGGGTGACGTCTTTATTGATAACTATATTTTAGTCCGTGCGATGCACGAATTTTATTAAATTGTTATGTTTAAATAAAAATCCTATGTATATACCAAGTTAGCCAATCTCTTGACGTGTAGCGTTGGATCCTCCTTCAAATCCTCGAAATTAAGAAATAACACCTTATCTGGTCGCTCTAAACTTTGCTTCCAGTATTCAACTACGTACATGTTCGAAAAAGGGCCCATACATGATCTTCCCTTGAATGCAATCCTCGAAATAGTCTTCCATACTATAGGGTTCGAAATGATCATCTCCTAGTAGCTTTTTAGCTAGTTTTGTGTAAAAGTGCCATTGTGACACAAAAGTGTCCAATGGATTTCGACTGATAAATAAAATCTTACATTCAGAAGTCTTGATAGATTCAGGAAGGGCAGTGTAGGGGAGGTGAGTATTAAGAAGCCTTGGAGAATGGAGATGGAAGGTCCTTAAGATTAGTTGGGCAAGGGTAATTAAAGGCGGGGTTTTTACCATATATGCCATTCTCTAGGCGATATACAAGATCATGATCGAGGATTATGAGAAAGGAGAGGACTTTAATTTGATTTGTGGGGTGGTTAACAACAGCAAATAGTAGAGATTTCAACCAAGTTGTGCCGGCTTTTGGGAGGCTAGCTATGATTAGATCGGTGTCTCGAGCATGGAAGTGTTTTTGAAATGTAAGGATGTTTTTGAATAGAGGATTGCTTGGATACCAAAAGTTTTCATATTTTAACAGATGAAGCTTCTTTCCCATGAAATCTGCCCTTGGAAGGCTTTTCTCAACCTCTTTTACTTCGTCTTCATCGTTGCCTAATTTTTCCTCTTTGAGTCTTTCATTTTCAGTCATTGTTAATTGGATTCAGCCTGGAGATTACAACTTTGTTTCCTTGCAAGTATATATATGCGTCTTCTTTAATAAGCAATATATTCGTTTAGTTATTGCGCACCTTCTGATCATCACGTGACTATATATTTTACTAATGATACTAGGCTAGACCTGTCAAACGGGTCGGTCGGGTCGGATCGGGTTGTAAAAAATTATTTTCGGGTTCGGGTTAGATTGGGTCGGTCACTTTCGGGTTCGGGTTTACAAATGCTTGTTCAAGACTCTGAACTTTCGGGTTCGGGTCGACCCAACGGGTTGAGAGATTTTAAAACGCACATTATATTTTAATTAATTTAGGTGATAAATATACAAAATATGGGCACAAATTAAAAAAAATTCCTACACAAGTTTATATTTAGTCAAATTCAACCATAAAATGACGTATAATTCAAATTAAAATCATATTACACACAATAATAGTAAACACAACGTGTTTATTATGCTTAAATTTTCTCATAATCTCATTTGTTACTATGAATACAACGTTTTTCAATCGGTCGAGTCCAAAACGGGTTCGGTCGGATTTTGATCCATTACTTTTTGAGTTGCTCGGGTTCGGATAAAATCGGGTTACGAGTCACAAAATCTTGTTCAGGACCAAGTATTTTCGGGTCAAGTTCGAGTCGGTTTTCGGATCGGGTTGATTTTTAACGGGTCTAATACTAGCGTACTAATAATTCGCTTCAGTCGAATCCGGCACGAAATTAAACATGCAGGAGTGCATTGCATGATAGGAGTGCTTGAGCGAGTTTAGCCAGCTTGCTTATGCCAGCCTATCTTGTTATTAATTAATTTCAAGACAGCTTACTAACGGCTTATGTGTTGATTCATTAATAATGCATTAACTAATTAATGACAAATCTGTTGTCAATAAATTAATGTTTTCAAGGATAAATTAGAACAAGAGCGCAAAGGCTTTGGTTACACCCAGGGTAAGTGGTCCCTGGGTACCCTGGCCTTTTATTGGACAATTACATATCAGATTTGCCACGTCACTACCCAATTTCATTTCGAATTTTCAGTTCGTTTTTGAATTTGAATTTCAAATTTTTTTTTTCACCTTTATTTTTCTGTCGATGATACCCAAGAATTTGATGATGTTCTTTGTTTTTTATCTATTCTTTCCCTTACATTGTAAAGATGAAAGTGATGATGTAGTTTTACATACCATTTTTTGTCGAAATCATGTATAAGTTGCTGAAATCGAAAAAATGAATCAATCAAGCCCTGTGAATTGTATGTTAAATTCGACTGATTTCGGATTTTTCTTTTTGTTTCCACCATAAGTAAGAACTGAATATGTGCGTATGAACAATAGCGTTTGTCTGTGTGCTGTGTTATTTGTAAAAATTGTGTTTCAGAAGTTAAAGATTTGAGAAGACGAAATCGGAGAAGATGAGGCGGAGTTTCCTAAGTAAAGGGATTTTGTTTAAAACAAAAAAAATTGGAATAATGTCGTTTGTGTAGGATCGAACCCAGGACTTCAGCAGATTTTATCCAAAGAGCAATGAGTAAAAGTACTAACCATTGTGACAGTGAGGCAAAGCCAATGACAAGGTTCATTGAAAATTGTAATTAAACCAAGGTTATGTATTTAAACGTATAGTACGAGCTTCCTTTTGGTTTGTTTGTCAATATTGAATCAAAATAATTGTATTGTATTCAAAGTTTCTTAAAGAAACATATCAAATAATTATTTGAACCAAATAATTGTATACTAATATTATTTGTTTAATAACGTGTGTAGTTAATAATTGTAAATTTCAACTTTATAAATATAGAAATAAAAAAAAAGCAGTCCAAAGAAAGAGTATATGAAAATAACAACTGAAAAAATATTAAAGATAAGTCCTTAGTCATATGTAGTTATATATCCTAATTGTGTACCCAATATTTACACGATAATACCTTACACAAATCAAAAGACATTAGGTCAACAAAATGTTACATAATGTAATTAAACATATATCCAATAATTCAAGAAGTAATGAAAATGCCATATTTCATATTGAGTAATGATATTATAATTGTGTACACAATTTCGACATGATAATACCGTGCACAAATCCAAAAACTTTAAGCCATGCAAAAATTGTTAAGCCATGCAAAAATTGTTAATAGTAATTACAAACCCAAAAAATTTAGGCTATTAAACCCTTCCGAAATACTAATTAGTACAGTTTAGACTACTTAAGTTAAATCATCATAATCTTTATGATGAACAAAATGTTACTTGATCGGACTATAACCATAGTTGCGTCTCGACTTGAACTAGTATATTAGGTTATCTAATGACTCGATACACAATGTTAGATCGAAATTACGAGTCAACTCTACATATTCAACCAAGAATAACTCGATCGGACTATAACCGTAGTTGCGTCTCGACTTGAACTAGTATATTAGGTTATCTAATGACTCGATACACAATGTTAGATCGAAATTACGAGTCAACTCTACATATTCAACCAAGAATAACTTTATCGGACTATAACCGTAGTTGCGTCTCGACTTGAACTAGTATATTAGGTTATCTAATGACTCGATACACAATGTTAGACGAAATTACGAGTCAACTCTACATATTCAACCAAGAATCACTTGATCGGACTATAACCATAGTTGTGTCTCGACTTGAACTAGTATATTAGGTTACCTAATGACTCGATACACAATGTTAGATCGGAATTACGATTCAACGTACTTTACATAGTCAACCAAGAGTAACTTGATCTGACTATAACCATACTTGCGTCTCGACTTGAACTAGTATATTAGGTTACCTAATGACTCGATACACAATGTTAGATCGAAATTACGAGTCAACTCTACCTAGTCAACCAAGAATAACTTGATCTGACTATAACCATAGTTGCGTCTCGACTTGAACTAGTATATTAGGTTAATTACCTAATGACTCGATACACAATGTTGTTAGATATCTCTACATAGTCAACCATGAATAACGTGAAAGGACTATAACCCAAAACTAGTTTATAAGGTTATATAATGCCTCGATACACAATATTAGATCGGAATTACGAGTCAACTCTACCTAGTCAACCACGAACAACTTGATCGGTCTTTAAATGAACTTAGTGCTTATTATATCAGGTTTGGACATACAATCAATAGGTATTATGTTTTATTTAAATACGTATCATATATGCAATAAAAAGTTTAGCTTTAAAAGAAATAGCAGTAATGTGGTATTTAAAGTTAAATTAAATAATAAAAAAAGGAAATGGTAAATTTAATTTAATTTAATTGAAACCGCTTTTTGTGATATTCATACGAAAACCGTTTAGGGTTTAATTCAATTCCGCTATATATTGAAATATAATACAAAACATTTTTACTATACAACAACTACACAAAGTATAAACAACAAAATTAAACTAGTATAATAGTGTAATGTTTAAAAATATTGGAACACAATACAACTAATACATCATCTTAATACTAGGTAACTATAACAAATCATCATAACAACAAAAGATCATAAACGGCTTAGGTTCCTCCGCCCTACAAATCTCTAATGTCAAGAACAAAAACCGATTCAACAGACTCATGTAATTTAATGAATTCAGTAAAAAAAACAAATGAAATTAGCAACAGTAACAATTGATGTTCCTATTAACATTTTCAAACTTTTATGAAATAGACATAATAAAATTACATGAACTACAATGGGTTCTCTCTTTTGTGTGTTTGATAGGGAAGATGATAATATACAGTGGCTAAGGTAATAAACCCTTTGGTTTTTTAAATGCCCTAACTTTTTAATCGTTTAGCTGCATTCATAAAAAAACACAAAACTTGACAACCCCATTTTCCAGAAGAGTACCACCTCCACCGCCAAGTTGCCAACTACTGCACCATGAATCCATGATAACCCTGTTGGAAATCCTAGTGAGAAAACAAAAGAAAATGAGTGGAAAAATGTGGGAATATGAAAAGTCCCACATGGGAAAAACACAAACCATATTCAATGTTTATATTTGGGGGTTTGAGGGAAACATTTGTTTAAGAAAGCATGTGAGTGGCATGGGTGGTCACAACACACACACGCGCGCGCGCGCCGGGCCGGGCTCGGGCGAGGGCCGTGGGCCTTGGTACTTGGGCCTTGGTACTTGGTACTTGGTACTTGGTACTTGGTACTTGGTACTTGGCGAATGCGGTTCGTGGGCCGGGTTATTCTTTTTGGTCAAGGGCGGTTTGATTAAGTCAGAAGACTTAATCAACCCACTAACTTTGGAAACTGCTCCATTAATCACGTCATTTCTCCCCACTAGCCGTTTTATGGCTTTTGCAGTTCCCCATTACTCCCGTAACTTCTCCACTAGTCGTTTTTTGCTGTTACAGCTTCCCAAAAGCCTCACTATAAATTCATCGTTCATTTCCACAAAAAATACAGAAACTTACAACCGATCTCTCTCTCAAATTCCTCTCTTTCTGGGCAAATATTCTGGTCTCCAATCGGGGATTGTGAGTGCACATAATTCTCGGTGTTGTGTAAACCCTGGAGGGCAACCGCAAGCGTTCTACTGCATCGGAGGTAGCGCGGAATTGTCTTTTAGAGTAGTGGTCCGGCCACGGCACGACAATTGTTTCAGTTCGTATTACGCAATATCCAGTTAAGTCGTTCCAATTACTTATTTAGCTAACAAACCCAATACTTCTGCTAAATATCAAACACTTTCTCAATTTATCTCAAAATACAGTCAATTCATATCACAAAAATTAACCCCCATAACATCAATTTTTTTTCTCTCCTCCTCCATTAATCCATTTTTGATGCTCTACTTTTTAATTTGCCGATCTCAATTATATTTCATGATTGGAAATAATCGTATATTAAGTTAACACTTTAGTGGAGATAGGATTGATGAAACCCGACGGAAAAAAACGATCTTCCGAGAAGGCTTTGGTGGTGAAGAATGGTGTTCTCTCCCTTGTGTGTTTGTTGGTTAAATGATAATCTACAAAATGGATAAGCTAATGTTACCGTTGTTATTTTTGTAAGCTGAGGATTAGTTTTTTTTTTTTTTTTTTTAATTTGGTTCAGAGTCGTTTTTTTTGCTTGGGCGGGAACTAAAATTGGGGAAGAATGGAGATATCTCTCCCGCTCAGCTAACCCAAAATGGCGCCATTAACCAAATATTTTCCCCCCATTTATGCTGTTTTCCCCCCTTAAAATTAATTTTTTTTTGCTTAGTTGGACCACTAATTGGGCAGGGTACCAGGGTCCCAGATACCCTCAGTGTAACTGTATCAGCTCCCGAACAAGAGGGTAGAAATTACGAACGGAAATTGTTAGACTGTAGTAATTAATGAAATCGATGCCTTGAAAACGAGATTCGATGCAACCGCGGTTCTCAGTTGTTCACTGATTCATTCCTTAAGGTTTACACAATTCTCAACACATAATTGCACTATGATTTACTCTAGAGTTTTGTTGGTTTACAACCTCCTGCAGCCTCCAGATCAACAACCACACTGCATGGTCATGCAACCAGCAATGCAGTGATCACATCGCCTGATTCTAGAAGGCAGAGTTCTCAATAAACCTTCCTACATTCAAGGAAGTTTGTTAGATAATATGTTACTTAATCCTCTTGTAATGATCAACTAAGTTAGCTTAGGCGTACAAGCAACATTATTATTATTATTATTATTATTATTATTATTATTATTAGGAAGGTTTTTGAGTGGCCACAATAAAATGATAGTACACAATACATTAAATCTGAGCCCTTCTTTATTATTGACTTATCTGGACCATTGATTACGTAGACTTTTTATACAGCGGCGGATCCAGAATGATTTTATTGGGTGGACAAATTGTATATGTTATTTAATTTTGTTAGATTTTATTTTCCATCAAAAAAATAGTAATTTATCTTAATAGGAAAAAGTCATAGTATATGAAATAATGGATTCTTAAAATATAAAGACAAACTGATTATAAAAAAACATAATAAAGATTAACTAGTCCATTCTTGAGGGCTATAAGGAATAGAAATAAAACTTGAAATTAAAATAATAAAAAAAAAATGCCTAACAGTTGAAAAATTGGAAAGAAAATAAAACAAAACAATTTAAAACTTGCATTGGTGGGGAATTGATCCCAAGACCTGTGTGAATTAAAGCTCCCCAAGACTTTGACAATTGAACCAACTAGGCTAAATCCATTTTGCAAATATATTGGAATATTTATTAATTATACAATGGCAGATCCATGGGATGGGCCAAGGCCCGGGTAGGCCCCCCTTGGATCCGCCACTGTTTTTATATTATTAAAGAAAAAAGTAATTTCTGTCAAAAAAAAAAAAATTCTCTTCAACACTTTTCTTTTTCATGTTTGAAAAATAAATCGCCTCATCCATTTTCAAAACATCAATGAATACTCCATCTTTTTCTTGGTATGGATGATGAACCTATTTTTCTCAAAGTCTTTCCTTTAAATTGTAAAAATTTCTCTGTAACTATCTTATCATTTAGGAACTTCTCAAACTTCTTATTTGGACTTGGCAATTTCGTAAATTTTCATAAATTGGAAATCTGGACATCTGATTACTTCTTACCGAGTAGGATGTATGCTTGATGATAATGATGATGATGATAATGGCAATGATTTCCTATAAAACGAATTGATGAAATATATGAACTCAGTGTTGGGACATAATTTTTTTTCCAATTTAACCAATTGATCGATGAAATCATGATATATATGAACTCAGTGTTGGGACTTTTTTTCCAATTTAATTATGGCAAGACCACCATGAATGAAATCAAAGCTTTTCAGAAATTTTGTTAATTTTTTAGATATGAAACTGCTATAGATCATGGATGAAAGTGGGTATTTTTAATGCATTTTTTTATTAATTGTTTTTAATTAAATTATAAATTGCAGTAAATTAAAAGTCACAAAAATCAATGGTTTAGATTAGTCAACTTTTATTTAATGGTTGAGATTTGTTGTATTATAATGGCTACCATTTTATTGTGACTATTATTATTATTATTATTATTATTATTATTATTATTATTATTATTATTATTATTATTATTATTATTATTATTATTATTATTATTATTATTATTATTATTATGGGAAACCACCAAAACGTTACAAGCTTAACAAGCTACAAAGATCAAGTAAACTACAAGAAGTTGGTGGGGAGCCGAGATACAATCTGGGCCCCTACTCCTCTAGCTATGGCGAACCCGATCCTGCTGAAAATGTGGGCAGCTGCCCGTGCCCCTATGTCTTGAGCCCTGGAGTACGTATGGACCCGCTTCAGCAACGAAACAACCCCTTTCTCTAACTCCCCAAAAGAAGAGAAGGAAAAAGGAAAGAAACCGTAACCCAAAGCCCTACAACGTGTCGCATACTTATCTTGCTTCCGCTGCGCAGCAACCGCCACAACCCGACCCGGAACGAAGTCTGACAACCCAGATTGCGTCATAGGTGAAGACCCAGTCAAGTCAACACACACATCTACACCGCTATCCCAAGAATAAAGCAATATATCTGCAGGACGAAGAGCTCCATCACTCTCACTAGTCAGCCTAACATCAACCTCCTTACGAGCAGAAATCCCCGACCGATAGCAAATATCCAAAAGGGTATCACGAACAACATTATGTCGATGTTTAATACCCACAATCCCAGCACAAGACACGGCATGATCCCCATAAATGTCCCCATCGAAAACCCGAGAGCAAGCAGAACACGGCGTCGAATCAGAGAACAACGGAATACCCAACCGATAGTAAAGAACCGAACGATAAGTCTTACCGTTCATAGTCTGGCCTAAACCCGAGATGGGGACTGCCCGCAGCCAAGCTGAGGAGTGATCCCCCTGCTGTGATTTCCAAAGGGCAACATGACGTGAAGATAAGGAGTAGGCGGATACCGCATCAGCAGTAACCTTCGTGAAATATATGTCTGCCAATTTCTTCATGAGAGTGGGGGCAGCGATTTCACTAGGGCTACTCATAAGGTCGGTCTCCACGGTCCTATTGAAAAGACCAAGAGCATCATCAAAGGCCGACCCCGGACCATCAACACCTGAAAGCCGAAGAAGCGAATCCTGTAAACCAGAAGACTGCAAACGGGATGCAAGAAAAGCATAATGCCGAACATCACCAGCTGAATAAACACCCAATCCTCCATAAGAATAAGGCAAGGTAGCAAGACGCCATTGCCAGTCACCGAACCCAGGTCCCGAAGCAGTCACGATACGCTCTAAAGAAGCCCGAAGAGCCACATCAAAAGATAATTGGGCCGCTTCAAAAAGATGAGGTGGACAAGTGCGCATAGCAAAGTAGAGTTTAGAAACTCCAGTGCACGCACGAAGAAGCAACAGCTCACACTGGGGATCATTAAGTTTAGCTACAGCATCCATCAACACAACAGTCTTCGACACCCGTCGCGAAACCAACTCCTTACAAAAAGAGGAATCCGTACTGACTGGACCACCAATCAACTTAACACCAAGCGCAGGACGAGCAATATCCGTAGGAAAGACACCCTCTAGACGACTGCGTGGGTCCTCCGAAGGCCAGAAAACCTCTGTCTTCTCAACATTAACATGGAGACCTAAATGAGGACCCTCCTCCAAAATCAACTCCAAGACCTTTCCAACCACCAAAGTGTCACCAATGATAGTGCCATCATCCAAGTACCACGCCTGCAGAGATAGATCAAAAGAGTCCCTGATTCGACACACCAATGGATGTAAAACCAAAGAAAATAGCAAAGGGCCGAGAGGATCCCCTTGCTGCACACCTTGACAAGACCACAAGGTATGCTCCCCATAATACAACCGTGCTGGAGAAGAGTATCAGAATTCAACCCAACGCGAAAGAGCAGGACAATGTAGCCGAACCTCACGCAACAAAGCCGAACGATCAACCAAATTGAATGCATTCTGAAAATCCACCAATAACATAGAGAGGCCAACATCTTCCCCACGAGCCTCAACCAAACGATTGACAGCATGGAGAATGGCCTCACCACCTGCTGGAACCCCAACTCCAAACTGAAGCCCTCCAAAGTAGTTCCCTAAACGCGGACCAATCATAGGAGCCCCGACCTTAGAAACAAGACGCCTCCAAATAGTGCCCACAACAATAGGCCGAATACCACCACCCGGCTTAACAAGTGGCGTAAGAGGAGCACTAGCAATATATCCACCAAGCTCAGCAGGACATTTTCCAGCGAGAAAGAGATTAACTACCTGAGTGATAGAGTCCACCAACTCATCAGAAACAGCTACAGCAGCACCACCCAAGCAATCCAAAAGGTGTTGAGCACGCAAGCCATCTCTACCGCACGAAGTACCACGCGGAAAGCCCCTAATCTGCTCCAACACAACAGCGGAGGAAGTAGTAAGGTGATGATCAACTGGGATATCCGGTAAGGTAGGTTCCGGAACTGAAGGGTGCTTTGCTTGCAAATCAGCAAGAGTAGCATCACTGTAAGGGGCAAGACCTGAGGACGAAAGAACTCTAACGGCAGCCGTGTAGTGACCGTCAGAAATCTTTCTCTTGCATTGCTTAATATTACGCTTTGCCAAATCATGGTCATCGTCAACATCCAATAGAGGGGGAGACACGCTAGCCAATGTGTCTATAACAAGCTGCTCAGAACCACCAGGCACACCCCAAGAACGAATAGCAGAGGTGATACTCTCTTCCTGTCGTCGTCGCCTAACACCGGAGGAACACTCACAATTGCTCCGCGGAGAAAAAGTCGTGAGGACACAAAGAGGTAACACGAGCAACTGAACCCAACAAGCGATGTCATCTGATTTGCAAATCACCTTATCAAGCGCCCCTGTCAGAACTCGCGAAAAACCCAAACGACATTTGGGAGGGATGGATTTCACAGAACGCAACCGCTTAGACAACAAAGAGTCTAGAAGAGCAACATCAAAAGAAAAATGATGTTCCCGAGGCGCATCAGAAGAAGGCAGCTCGGAAGTAGGAGCTAGGGGTTTTTGAATACCGTATAGAATAAAACGAAGAATACCATCCCCAGAATCAGGAGGGTCCACAAAAACAGTACTAGAACCACTGCCATGCCGACACCTAGTACGATGAGTATGAGTCTTGAAACAATCTCCACATAGCCAAATTCCCATACGACGAAAGGTCACCTCAGCCGAAGAAAAAACCTGCAAATTGGTAGTATGGGAATGACGGGTAACATCCCGCACACCAAAGCAACAATGACGATCCCGTAAGTGAGTAAGCAGAGAACTCCTCACCAAACCACGCCCACCACCATCCTGGCACCCACTAAGACCCACGAAAGGGCAATGAAACTTCTCCACGGAAGCCGCCATAACAAAGCACTTCAACCTAAAAGTAACTCCAACGTCACTGCACCGGTGAACGCACCGAATTTTGAGTCCCACGATGATATGGCAGCAGCAGGATAATGCACCACAAACAAAACTGAACTCAACGACAGAGATAATGCACCGCAAAGAAACCACCGGAACAACCCACAGCAACACACCGGAAACCACCAGAACCAACACACCGGAACACCCCAAAACACACCGGCCACACACCGGAGAAAACCCACAGCAACACACCACAAATCCGGCACGACTGAACTCAGGAAATGAAACTGAATTGCTGACTGAGCACACGAATTGCTGAAACTGACTTCCAGACTTATTATTATTATCGCCCAAATACGCCTGAAACGACGCTTGTAACCGCACGCCCAAAGACAATCAATAAACGATCAAAGGCACGCCGGAAAGAACTCGCAACAACCCCCCACTCCCGGCGAAACAACTTAAAAACTGCACGCCTAAAACCGACCAAATGCGAACAATAACACCGGAAACCGATCAATAGCACGCCTGAATGTCGCCTGAAACAACCTAGAGACTGCACGCCTTGAATGTCGCCTGGAAACTGCACCCGAAACACGCTGCCAACTGCTCCAAAATACCTGCAAAATGCCCTAAAACCACCCTCAAACTGCCCGAAAACCGCCGGCCAATCTCAGGCAACCCTCGCCGCCGATATTGTCACCGGATTTGACGTGGAGCCGACGACCTTATTATTATTATTATTATTATTATTATTATTATTATTATTATTATTATTATTATTATTATTATTATTATTATTATTATTATTGTTGTTATTATTATTATTATTATTATTATTATTATTATTATTATTATTATTATTATTATTATTATTATTATTATTATTATTACTTGTATCACATTGTTATTATTATTATTATTATCATGGGAAAACACCAAAACGTTACAAGCTTAACAAGCTACAAAGATCAAGTGAACTACAAGAAGTTGGAGGGTAGCCGAGATACAATCTGGGTCCCGACTCCTCTAGTTATGGCGAACCCGATCCTGCTGAAAATGTGGGCAGCTGCCCGTGCCCCAATGTCTTGAGCCCTGGAGTACGTCTGGACCCGCTTCAGCAACGAAACAGCCCCTTTCTCTAATTCCCCAAAAGAAGAGAAGGAAAAATGAAAGAAACCGTAACCCAAAGCCCTACAACGTGCCGCATACTTATCATGCTTCCGCTGCGCTGCAACCGCCACAACCCGACCCGGAACAAAGTCTGACAACCCAGATTGCGTCATAGGGGAAGACCCAGATTGTTATTATTATTATTATCATTATTATTTTGTTCTTATTATATTATTTTTATTATTGTTATACTTAACCAACTCGAAACATTACAACAAGTTAGTGGGAAATCGAGATACTATTTGGGCCCCACTCCTTTAGCAATGACAAAACTGATCTTAGTGAAGATATGAGCAGCGGCTCGCGCCCCAATATCTTGAGGCTTAGAGAACTTCTGTATCCGTTTAAGTAACGCAGTAACATCCGTCTCTAATCCAATTCCCGGCTAATGAATAGAAAGTGAAAGGTAAGAAACAATACCCGATTGTCGCGCATTTAGCTTGATACTTGACACGCTTACGATGTGCCGCGTCAATTAAAACACAGCCAAACACGAAGTTAGACATCCCAGATTATTATTATTATTATTTTTAATTTTATTATTATTATTAAAATAAATCATTTACACAAAGTTGGATGGAAGCTAGCCTAACAACTAACTAAGCCCCTACACCTTTATTCAAGGCAAACAACAACAACAACAACAGTCCATTATAATTGTAGTAACAGTACAACAAAAGCAAGAATAAAATTGTAATTAGTAATAATTTGGAAAATAAGTTTTGTGTCATGATATGCTGTGTATGATCTGAAATTAATGTTTTAGATATGACCTTAATCGGTATGAAAAAAGTAATAAGGTGAAGCAAATAGAGCCTAAAATAGCGGACATATGTTGTGTTATATTGTTGTTGTATGAGAATGTGGTCGACCAATGAGGGAAGCAAATTGAAGAAAGTGAGGATCAGATTGCAAAATATACATCTCTTTTTCATCCAATATCAACGAGGCTTCAATTTGATGACCAGGATTAAGAATCAAGAGGATGAGATTCTTAAAAGAGGAGCTCATCCTTCCACCAGTATGTCCACTCCAGAGTGGCATCCCGAACCCAAAATCAGGATTCATACCCAGCTTACTCCAACTAGTAAACCTGTATATGCTTATATTAGGTTGATCCTTTAAAACAGCTAGGTTTTGTTTGTATCGACGTATTGCTTGGCCCCCATCCTTTCCCTGCAACGTGGTTAAGAAGTCTGCATCTTTAACGTCTGCAAGAGCTCTCCAAATTTCGGTAACCAAGTCTGAGAGCTTTGGCACCATACCATTCTGTCCCTTGTAGTCAGCAATGCCATGGACCACCAAGTTTCCAAAGGTTGTTGGTGATAGTTTTGGACTGGTGCGAGACCGTATGTTTACTGCGTGAGTGACAACCGATGGACCAAATGCGCAAGGATTTCCGGAGGCAGTGGCGGCGGCTGCCATAACATGCTTCCAAATGAATCCAGAGACAGCTTCAATACGAGTTGTCTTAGGTACAAGGTCACTCCTTGCCTTGGCCTGTAGAGTTGCAACTGAGTCAGGATTGAACTCGAACACCTTCACAACACATGTACCATCCACCTTATTCCCTTCTAAAGCGCATAGCGGTATGGGTTCTCTCGGTGGTGATACTGCAGCCCAACTACAAGGTGGGAAAAGAGATATGGCTGTTGTTATGTCGATAGCGCTTTCTACTTGTAGGCCTTTTGCTAAATCAGACCACATTTTGAGGAAGATGCCACACGAAGCTGCATCAAGGATCTTGTGAAGCCCCTTGGTCCCTATTATCACTCCGCCACAATCAAAGATGCTTACTTGCACTGCGAATGGAACCATTTCAGTAGGCGCCAAGGACCTACAATAACGTCACATTGAATTGTGTAAGATATATATATATAGGGTGATGATAAAGGTCGCAAGTTGTGACAACATTTAGTTCTCACAATCTTACGTGTCGCAGTTTAATTGGTACATATAGGCGCCACGTAGGCTATGTGTCATCGGAATATTTTTACTATCAATTCAATATTTTTACTAAGAAAACATGTAAATAAGGTAGACGACATAAATAAAGAAACAAATTAGAATATTAAGATTTTCCTACCTTTTTTTGAAACATGTATAATATATTATATAAGTTAAATATTTTAGTTTCCAATTTAAATCATGACACATAAGCATGTCATGTCATCGTTGTGACACGGCTTAAAGGTCGCATGTTGCGACCTTTATCATTTTCGATATATATATACTATTGCATTTCTTAATGCGCGCTTATGTGTAGCAACTAATAGAATTTTGTTAAGGAAATTAACTACTCTGTATATGCTTTTCCCATTGCAGATACTCATATATAGTACTCCGTATATGTTAGCCAGAGATTTAACGTGGTTCACTAAAACTGTGTTAGCTACGTCCACAGGCAGAGGGGATGAAAGTTTATTGATCTTGATGAGTACATATTACAGAATACAACTATGTTATGACCTAGAGAATTTATATAGTATTCTCTAGACAGATGCGGAAAAGCCCAGAAAAATAGGCCCAAAATAGATAACCCTTGTCCAGAATAACAGATACCGAACCCCATCGGGGACCACATTGCGCCCCCGAACCGCTAAACCAGGAGCGTCGCCCCTAGACCCCGACTCGCTGACCGGGAAGCGAGATCCCCGTGCTGGGGCGTTGCAGTAAAGGGCTTGACCAATTCAAGGCATTATTCTAACAATATCATATATGGCGTATGGGATTAAGTTCATTAATATAATGGCAAACATTGAACATTTACCTGGAGGTACGATGGCCATGGGCTGGGATGATACTCGGGAGGAACTGGTTAGCCATATCAACGCGATAAGGGGCATGGAGGAAGAGTGATAACGGACACTTACATCGATCTTCAACAAAGGGTGTACCCTCGTCGTTGCAATCAATGGTGGATTCATCAGCGGTGAGCCTGCCGGCAAGAGGGTAGAATCGAGATAGTGCTTTGGAGAGGGACTTTTTCAGGTGAGCAATACTGCAATGTTCATCATCTAACTTGTTATTAGGAGGGGCATAGCAGGTGAATTCAATTCCATACACCAATGGGGAAAGTTGGTCAAGAAGAGATAATTTGTAATGCTTGAATTCAGGGAGTGTAGGAGTTTCTGGCCTAATTGTTTCTCTCGATACTATCTCCACCTGCAACTCCATATATTTTTTCCTTTTCAGGAGAGAAGGTTGTTCGTGCTCACTCACTATACTCATCAGAATTATATAACCAACAAAAATAAGCTAGCGGTAATGGAAGATCTCTAGGAGGATTTCAAATCTTTTCAAGTTCGAGCTGAGTCCGTATCTTTTACTAATGCTTTCGGGAGGCAAATTATACAATGAATTTTATGGTTATTTACAGTTATAATTAACTTGTGTTTCGGGGTTGAAACGATAGTAGGAGCGTCCTTGGTATCTTGAGTTCCGGTCTCGTGCGGTGCCTGCAAGATGAACTCCGGGCCAAGGGGGGGTCCCCGAAGCGGAGCCTCCGACGCTCAAGTCAGTACAATTGATGTATAAAATGAGGTGTTTAGGGGAGAGAGAGAGTAGGGTGGCTTCTCTAGGGTTCGAGAATCACCTTTTACCTTGCCCTTTGAGGGGTATATATAGTGCCTTTGTTGGGCCTTTGAGGCCTTGTAAGGGATATTGGGCTTGAGTGGATTTTATTGGCTTTTGGGTTAAAATGGTGGGCCCATTTTAACACCCCAACAAATGCCCCCAGACCCAATTCTATTTGAAAAATGGGTTGGGTTTTGATTTTGATCACTTCCAAGTGAAAGTCAATTTCAGCTCAGAATTTTAACCTCGGCTCGGATTGTAACATCGGTTCGAGTTGTAATCTCGGCTCGGATT
This sequence comes from Spinacia oleracea, assembly GCF_020520425.1. Lineage (NCBI taxonomy): Eukaryota > Viridiplantae > Streptophyta > Magnoliopsida > Caryophyllales > Amaranthaceae > Spinacia > Spinacia oleracea. The sequence continues at coordinate 16,230,929 of NC_079489.1, forward strand.
TTACCTTCGGATTTTTACCTTCGGATTTTTACCTTCGGCTCGGTTTTATCCTTCGGATTTTTACCTTCGTCTGTGGTTTTATCCTTCGGATTTTTACCTTCGGCTCGGTTTTATCCTTCAGATTTTTACATTCGGTTCGGATTTTTACCTTCGGATTTTTACCTTCGGCTCGGTTTTATCCTTCGGATTTTAACCTTCGGCTCGGTTTTATCCTTCGGATTTTTACCTTCGGATTTTACCTTCGGCTCGGACTGTAACATCGATTCGAGTTGTAATCTCGGAGCGATTTTTAACCTCGCTCTTCAAATCCGGAGATCTGTTTAAGAACGTGCTTCTAAAATCGGCTCGGATTGTAACATCGGTTCGAGTTGTAATCTCGGAGCGGCTTTTTACCCTCGGCTCGGATTGTAACATCGATTCGAGTTGTAATCTTTGAGCGATTTTTAACCTCGTTCTTCAAATCCGGAGATCTGTTTAAGAACGTGCTTCTAAAATAGGCTCGGATTGTAACATCGGTTCGAGTTGTAATCTCGGAGCGGTTTCTTTACCTCGGCTCGGATTGTAACGTCGATTCGAGTTGTAATCTCGGAGCGATTTTTAACCTCGCTCTTCAAATCCGGAGATCTGTTAAAGAACGTGCTTCTAAAATCGGCTCGGATTGTAACATCGGTTCGAGTTGTAATCTCGGAGCGGCTTTTTACCTTCGGCTCGGATTGTAACATCGATTCGAGTTGTAATCTCGGAGCGATTTTTAACCTCGCTCTTCAAATCCGGAGATCTGTTTAAGAACGTGCTTCTAAAATCGGCTCGGATTGTAACATCGGTTCGAGTTGTAATCTCGGAGCGGCTTTTTACCCTCGGCTCGGATTGTAACATCGATTCGAGTTGTAATCTTTGAGCGATTTTTAACCTCGTTCTTCAAATCCGGAGATCTGTTTAAGAACGTGCTTCTAAAATCGGCTCGGATTGTAACATCGGTTCGAGTTGTAATCTCGGAGCGGTTTCTTTACCTCGGCTCGGATTGTAACGTCGATTCGAGTTGTAATCTCGGAGCGATTTTTAACCTCGCTCTTCAAATCCGGAGATCTGTTTAAGAACGTGCTTCTAAAATCGGCTCGGATTGTAACATCGGTTCGAGTTGTAATCTCGGAGCGGCTTTTTACCTTCGGCTTGGATTGTAACATCGATTCGAGTTGTAATCTCGGAGCGATTTTTAACCTCGCTCTTCAAATCCGGAGATCTGTTTAAGAACGTGCTTCTAAAATCGGCTCGGATTGTAACATCGGTTCGAGTTGTAATCTCGGAGCGGCTTTTTACCTTCGGCTCGGATTGTAACATCGATTCGAGTTGTAATCTCGGAGCGATTTTTAACCTCGCTCTTCAAATCCGGAGATCTGTTTAAGAACGTGCTTCTAAAATCGGCTCGGGTTGTAACATCGGTTCGAGTTGTAATCTCGGAGCGGCTTTTTACCCTCGGCTCGGATTGTAACATCGATTCGAGTTGTAATCTTTGAGCGATTTTTAACCTCGTTCTTCAAATCCGGAGATCTGTTTAAGAACGTGCTTCTAAAATCGGCTCGGATTGTAACATCGGTTCGAGTTGTAATCTCGGAGCGGTTTCTTTACCTCGGCTCGGATTGTAACGTCGATTCGAGTTGTAATCTCGGAGCGATTTTTAACCTCGCTCTTCAAATCCGGAGATCTGTTTAAGAACGTGCTTCTAAAATCGGCTCGGATTGTAACATCGGTTCGAGTTGTAATCTCGGAGCGGCTTTTTACCTTCGGCTCGGATTGTAACATCGATTCGAGTTGTAATCTTTGAGCGATTTTTAACCTCGTTCTTCAAATCCGGAGATCTGTTTAAGAACGTGCTTCTAAAATCGGCTCGGATTGTAACATCGGTTCGAGTTGTAATCTCGGAGCGGCTTTTTAGTCTTCTTTTAAATCCGTAGACTTGTTCGGAGACTTGCTACACAATTTTGATCTTCAATATTTGATGTATTTATGTTTGTCAAACATGAATTTATAATTCGTTTTGAACATGATTAACAATTTGAGGTGTATGCTCTTGCAAAATGACTTATTGCTAGACAATGTCTGTCAAATTAAGTCTTCAAGAATATTTTGCACTTTACCAAATTAATCAAGTCAAGTAAATTATATGCTGACAAAATATAAAGCACAAAGCTTAAATAAATAGATGACTTAGCTTTGAGCTGTAGAATGGGCAATATCGAATGCGGCAATATTCGGACAAGGGAACCAAGTTGGCCCACTCCGTTTGTTGTGCACGAATTTTACGATATTCGGACAACTACTTCATTTTGTGCACAACATCAATGCATTTTGGCCCACCAATTAATGCATCTGATGACATTTATTTCTTTTTGCCCCAAAGTTGATGGCTCTTGAGCCTTTCAAAGCATGCTACCACCTGATTTTTGTCTTTGTTTGATTGGCCCAAATTTAAGTCTGAATTTGGGCAACAGTGGTCTGTATTTTGTGTTCTAGCTCTTCCTTCGCATCTGATGAGGCATTTCCCTCGGCAAGCTTCGTTTGGCTCCGATCTCTGGTGAGCTGACATCTTCTCAGCGGTTTACCTCGATGGCCTCAGATGCGAAGCTTTGCTGAGCACAGACGTCGGAAGTTGCTGACCTCGGTTCTGAGCTTCGTCATTGAGGCTTGGCTCTGAACTTCGGCTCTGAACTTCTGTGATTGGCACTGAGCCTCAAATTGTTTCCACATTTGCTGGAAGTGAGCTTCAATGTGAGTCGGTCTCCGACCTTTGTCTTTGGCAAGGAGATGGGCCGAAGGTCTTGAATTTTGGAATATGTTGATATCTTTTGCTATTAGACATATAATCCAATAGTCTCAAGGCTGATGTCATGGCTCACTTTCCCTTTTTGTGGGCAATATGCATCAAACTGTAAAGATCATGAACATAAACAAATAATGTAAATTTGTATTTCGTCTGTTTCTAAGTGAAGTTTGGTAAATGAAGTGTCAATGTATAACATCGTACACCATTTTTACCAGATCAAACCCACTATATATAAGAAAGCATGACAGTTTCTTAAACATCAAAAGGTTGATAAGAAAACTTAGCTCTGAGATCGCAATGGAGGTTGATTGAAATCGGCTCACATCTCCTTCGGGTTAACCTCGACGTGTCCATCTCGGGAGTTTCAACTTCGGGTGAGTTAGCCTCAGATGAGTTAACCTCAGATTCGAAGCTTGGTTCGGATACCGGGACGAACTTCGGGAGCCATGAAATTGCCTTGGGAAGCTTTCGGTCAGTTCTGCACCCTTCTCGGCTTTTGGCTCGGTGTTCGACTTCGGCTCCGATGTTGACTTTAGCAATTTGGTAGCTGCAATTTTCCATTTGCTGTTTGCATCTCACACTTTTATACGTATATTTTGCGCAAATAAGGTGAGTAATTTGCTTTGTCTGGGTTGGTGACATTATTTCCCTTTACCGTTTACACTTTGAGATAGATGTCGGCAACAAGTGTTGGATGTGATTCATACCATTTTCATGGTTGAAATCCTCACTTGTCGTGCCTTTTTTGAGGGACATTAGACCACCCCTGTTGTGCGTATTTCGAAGCTTGCTGGGTTAACATTGAGCACCTTAATTACTCATACCAAATGTAGCAACAATTTTCCACTCATTATTTGTTTTGTGAATATCAAATAAATCTGCCACCACACTACCAATTAATAACGCGATTTGTTCGTAAGCAGCAATTCTTGGTCGGCTATTTCAGATTTTCCGGCCAATTTTGTAGTTGAGCACGTTAGTATGAAAATATGGATCTTCATGGGTTATTGTACTCGATCCCCACAGACGGCGCCAAATTGTTTCGGGGTTGAAACGATAGTAGGAGCGTCCTTGGTATCTTGAGTTCCGGTCTCGTGCGGTGCCTGCAAGATGAACTCCGGGCCAAGGGGGGGTCCCCGAGGCGGAGCCTCCGACGCTCAAGTCAGTACAATTGATGTATAAAATGAGGTGTTTAGGGGAGAGAGAGAGTAGGGTGGCTTCTCTAGGGTTCGAGAATCACCTTTTACCCTTCCCTTTGAGGGGTATATATAGTGCCTTTGTTGGGCCTTTGAGGCCTTGTAAGGGATATTGGGCTTGAGTGGATTTTATTGGCTTTTGGGTTAAAATGGTGGGCCCATTTTAACACCCCAACAACTTGTGTAATGATTTACTCTCCACTATAATCATCATCTGAAATCATCCCAAATGATGGGTTGTTCATCTTAAAGAAATAACTAATTTCCCATATTTTTTTACCTTATAAGAAACAAAATAAATTTAGTAAAAACATAACAAAACAAAATGCAAGAAAATTTGTCATGTTAACTATTTATCTTCATAAATATTTATCATCATTAGTTATCATTTGGAGATAGTATTAGGTGGGAATGAATATTTATGAAGAAAACACCAATTTTGAGATAAAGTTTCATAATCATGGACATTATAATGTTATTTTCTTGCCAAATTACCACTAATATTTATTCTTATTCCTACAATTTATCACCGGCTACCAAACTGGTCTTTAGTGTATCGGCACAACGCTCTGAGTTCAATTTCCTTTAAACAACGCCTTGATTAATTGAGGGTATTAAGAGCCAAACTAAGAAAAAATTAAGGTAATCGTAGGTAATAAATAAATGGACCGGCGGTAAAGACTAAGGGCACGCTTGGATTGAGTGCAATGGATTATGAGGGTAATAAAAGTCAAACCACCATAATAAAATGACAATAAAGGTGAATTGAGGTGATTGCAAGGAGGGTGGTGTGGTGGTATTGTGATGAGAAGTTGTGGTAGTGGTGGTGTTGTGAGGAGAAGGGAGGAAGGGGGGAAGTTATTACCCACCAAATGAGGGTAATAATCGCCCTAGTGGGATGGTTGGATTGAGGGTAATGTATTAAAGGGGTAATAAAAGTCAAACTAAGGTAATTGAAGGTGATGATTAGGGGATGAAGTGGTGGCAAAGGGAACAAGCTAGCTAGTGTTGGCAAGAAGAAAATTAAAGGGAAGGGGGAACAAATACCCTAATCATAGGAGGAATAGTTACCCACCATCCCACTAGGGTGATTATTACCCTCATTTGGGGGGTAATTACTTCCCCCCTTCCTCCCTTCTCCTCACAACACCACCACTACCACAACTTCGCATCACAATACCACCACACCATCCTCCTTGCAACCACCTCAATTCACCTTCATTGTCCTTTTATTATGGTGGTTTGACTTTTATTACCCCCATAATCCATTACACCCAATCCAAGCGTGCCCTTAAGGTATTTGGGTAATAAAAAAAATCGTGATATCATGATAAGTGGGGGTTATGTTGGAACAGCGCGTCTCCTGTGAGACCAGTCACACCATCAACTTGATGGTGTGACGAGCGCGAAACCAATAGCGTACCTCCCCTAAAACTATTAAAAAAAAGTAACAGATCTAAACTATAGAAGTAACATATCTAAACTAAAAAAGTACCTCCTCTAAAATTATAAAAAAAAAAAGAAAAAAAAAAGTAACATGTCTAAGCTATAGAAGTAACATACCTAAACTAAAAATGTACCTCCCCTAAAACTATTCCGTATAAAAAAAGTAACATGTCTAAACTATAGAAGTAACATACCTAAACTAAAAAAGTACCTCGTCTAAAATTATATAAAAAAAAAGTAACATGTCTAAACTATAGAAGTAACATACCTGCACTAAAAAAAATACCTCCTCTAAAATTATTTAAAAAAAGTAACATGTCTAAACTATAGAAGTAACATACCTAAACTAAGAAGGTATCTCCCCTAAAACTACTCCGTATAAAAAAAGTAACATGTATAAACTATAGAAGTAACATACCTAAACTAAAAAAGTACCTCCTCTAAAATTATTAAAAAAAGTAACATGTCTAAAGTATAGAAATAACATACGTAGTACCTAAATTCGCAAGTGTGAACTGGTCTCACCATCAGTTGATGGTGAGGACAGTCTCATATAAGAATTTGGGATGTTGGAAACAATAGGTCAAAATAAGAAAAAAAAATCAAGTATAACCAACAAAATTAGAAATTCCCGATCTAGAATAAGGTTTTGTGCGGTTGATTCACGTGCGGCTGTTATGGGTCGTTTTATACGACGTGAGGTCAACGTTTGAACGGATCAACGTGAATAAGATCGTATCGGTTAACTCCTACATTTAGGGAGTCGTTGTGGCTGAATCAAAGAATACTTGGAGGGCAAGGTCAAATTAGTTAGAGATTATTAAGCAAACAGTTGAGGATATCAAGGAGCTAACAACATTATTCCCTCAACAAGGCTAGACCCAGAGCTATATAAATACGTCCTACCTACAACAAGAATGGCGACCGAATACCTACGGTGAAACCTAAATACTCCCCATATCTAACCACTACCTTCTTCCATTTATCCCACTAATATCCATTATCCCCACTACTATTGTTTAACCACTACTTAGCTACACTCCATGATGCATCTTTTCACCTGAGCATACCCACGTACATTTTGCTATAAATACTCCATTTCCTTAGCTATAAGGAGGAAAAAAGGGCATTATACTCTAAAACTACTATTGTTTATTCTTAGCCAAGAGACACTAAACCAAATATTTTTCCTAATAGTAAACCTACTGCCGTAACACAAAACTGATCCTCGACAAGCCTTCCCGACCCAAGCACATCGTCCGCTTATGTACTTTCTTCACGCATCTGACATCCCATTATCTTTTACTTATGTCTTATTATTAGCATCATTTACATATACGCAAACATACCAATGTACTTGTACTTAACATGGCTTTTTACGCCAGCAACATAGTGGATTGGTGGACTCATTGCCACCCGCGGTTTTTATCCCTTTCGGGTTTTCCGCGTCACCATCTCTTGTCTTGTCTCTCTTTGTTTTCTGTCATTTATTTCCTGTCATTTGCATACTTTATTTTATCTAGTCGTCTATGTCCCAACCAAAGGTCGTCCATACGAAATTTGGCATAAACAGTTTGGCGCCGTCTGTGGGGAGATGGCTAGATTTATCTCCAAACACATATCCACAAATATCCTTCCCAAACACAAAATCTGACCCCTTGAGTTCACCAGAAAAGTTGTCGCTATGCTATGTGTCGTTGTCATACTGTGTCGCCACCACGAGATGAAGCTATGTCAGGGCACATGTCGTCGACAGGCCAGGTGTCGTCGACGGGTCAGGTGTCGTCGACGAGTCAGGTATCGTGGACGGGTCAGGTGTCGTCGACGCATCAGGTGTCGTCGACGGGTCAGGTGTGTCGACGGGTCAGGTGTGTCGACGGGTCAGGTGTCGTCGACGGGTCAGGTGTGTCGACGGGTCAGGTGTCGTCGACGGGTCAGGTGTCGTCGATGGATCAGGTGTCGTCGACGGGTCAGGTGTCGTCGACGGGTCAGGTGTCGTCGACGGGTCAGGTGTCATGGCCAGGTCAGGTGTCGTCGGCAGGTCAGGTGTCGTCGGCAGGCTCGTCGGTCGCTGGAATATGGAATGACGTCAGGGTACATGTCGTCGCTAGATCAGGTGTCAACATCATCAGGTGTCATCGCTAGAAGTGACGCGTCGGAGTGGTCGAATTCAACCTAGATGATGCATATCGTGACAACAACGACACCAACGCTTGACGTTATCGAAAATAGGTACTAATATTTATAATATTCAAGTCTAATCGTTTGGCCTCGTTTTCGAATACGTGACAGGTTTCGGTCTAGACGTCACGGACCATCATGCAGATGTCACCACAAACAAGATACAACATGAGTTGGCTCGTACCTTGACAAGTTCTCGAGACGATTGATCACTTAACGTCGCGAAAAGTATGGTATAAAACTCAACCCCAGTGATTTTAACTTAAACTAATATTGTTTCTAGTCCTTGTTGTCACTAAAACAGATACGAACACATGACGTCATCCACCAATGACATGACGCCAACATAGTTTCGTCCGACGTCACCTCCACATCAGTCGACGACGTCTCCACAAACGAAGGCGACAAATGGAGATTCAACAACAAAATGTCGGCAATACTAGATTTTGTAGCTAACTGCAGTCCAAATATCAAATAGGAGAATTTGTAGTTGTCCTGAAGTCGCCACAGGGGAGCATATAGTATACTCTATCTCATTTGATTTTCATATAGTATACTTTACTTGATTTTCTTTTTATATAGTATACTTTGCTTGTTTTAATTTCCAAAAGCACTTTGAAATATATGCTATACGTTGTTATCCCACTTTTTGTACTAACGTCGTCACCACTTGTCGTTTGATCATGTCGTGTCGCCAAGTATTGTCTTGTCTAAGGGTATTGACGTGTCGCTTGGCTAGGTCATGAGTACATCAGACGACCGACGTTAGAAAGCAGGTGACAAGGTATCGTCTTATCTACAGATACTGACGTGTCGCTTGGCAAGGTCGTGAGTAAAGCAGGCGACCAAACGTTAGAAGGCCGTGAGCATATAGTATACTTTATTTGATTTAAATTTCATACGATATTTTTGATGCGATTTAATTTTTGAAAGTATCTGAATTATTATTACCATGTTGATGCATATGATTTCAAGTTTAGTTAAGAATAAACTTTTCATATGACAATGTGGTTGTAGACAAGATGTTAGCAAGGAACGTGACATCGGCGGCTCGATATCAAATGACTATTCACACAACCGGACCCAAAAAACGTAACACCTCAAAGTGACTTCCCACATCAACATTGCCAAGCCTACAACACAATCACCTCTCAAAAAATTAACCTTTCGCCATCACACTTTCCATGTCATCATATTTTCACCCCTACCAACGTCAAACCACTTGACATCATAAACTCAACGTTGTGTCCTCTCCCCACGTCCTCATCACCAAGTTCTTCATCAGCACATCATAACGCGTTGTTACGACAACATGTCAAGACAGCAGGACGCGATCAGCCACACAAGAAGATAAGACATCATTTGTCGTAAAGTATGACACATAGAAATAAATATCTAACATTTTTTAATTTCTTTGGTGATAGTGTTACACGAGGTCAAGACACGACATGAGGTCACGACGACACAACATGACGCCACGACAGCAAGTCACGACAGCAGGACGCGACCATTCCGGTTACCCCCATGACGACAAGAAGTTTCTTGGCGTTAAACATGGTACGTAGAATTAATTATCTAACATCTTTATTTTAACAATATATTTCTTCGTAAGTTCGCCAACAGATCGTTGATACATGAATTTCAATGGGGGCTAAAGGTACGAACATACTTTCGAAGTAAGTTATCTTTTATTTATAATATATACGTATTGTCGCTGCCATGTACATCGCAGATCGCGAGGGTCATCAACACAATCGAATGGTATGAGTGACGCAATTCATTTATGTCAATAGTGACGTCAAAATTTTATAAACTAACACCTCATACCATATTGAAATTTTCTCACATATCATCCATGATAACTATTTTTTCACTGACGACATGCTGCGACTATACGCGTTAGAATGTATATTAATGACAATAGAGTACCTTGATCATGATGATATGCCCCGACGCCACGAGATGGCAATGACCGATGACACGACGCCACCAGACTAGCTACCGAGAAAGCTAAGGTAATCGGAATGTCGAATAATCATCGTCAATGACCATGATGACACATGAGTAACTTCTAAACTATTTTTCACACACTTTCTCATTTCAATTCATTCATTGTTGTTCTCTTGTATTAATATGTCTCGTATTCAACGTTCATCAAGTTAACTAATAAATTATTGCATCACCATGAATTTCTCGATTTCTCTAATGATTAAACCACTTTATCAAATCGTTTTGAGGTAGTTTGACTTGATAGGACGTTTAGAGGTTGCATCATGCTGGCACGCATGTACGGCGTCAAATATAAACAAACGTCATCATATCTGTGGCCGACTTCAGCCATAATATCTTCCTAAAGCCGCCACAGGGGGGCAAGATAGTACATACTCCTGTTTAGTTTAATGTACTTGTTACAACTCTGAAATTTAACTAACGATGTGATACAATTTATTTTCATGGTGATCTTGTCATGAGATTTTGGTAACCGGTACGACGCTAAGACATATGTACAAACATTGGGGGCTCAACCACTATCACATGTCGAAATAGGCGGATAAAGAAAAGTCATTGGGTTTACCAAAGACGACAAGTGATAGGACGTCAACCGAATAACAAGAAAGGTAATTTATAAAGAGTTCACATAATTTACGACATATTGTAATGTAAGTTTGTCAAATGGTTTTACCAAAGACGTTAAGAAAAAGTCCACTTAAGACAGTATAAGGAATTCACATTAACCATATGATCTTTCTTGTGCCACATTGCGAGGATCAACCAATAAGTCAACCAACGTTAGAATGGACAGTGTCAAGACCAGCGATGCGTCAATCTCATTCAACGTGACGGGACGACACCAGGTGTGACGACGATGGTACAAGCGATGACAATGATCTCAGGAACGAAAACAAGATCGGCGACGGGAGGTGTCACGACATCAGGACAATGCTGTTGATTGTGGAATCGTCATCAAGGGACAGTCAGCGACACGACGTAATTTCGTTACACGAGCCCATATTAAGTAATATCTAACACTTACTTCGTGCGTTAATTAAGTTATTACATTTTTCACTACACTGCGATTAAAGTTCAATTTCAGTTTTTGATATCTGTCGCATTGAATATATCTTTCCAAACGCAATTATATTATATTTATGTCTCATCTTATTTATTTGAAAATCACCGCTAACATCGCATCACACGAACGTCCACCTCTACCTTTTCTATTCTCTACAGATCACTTGTTGACGATATCACCAACGACAACAACAACGAACGATATCATCAGAAGACGACATCAACGAACGACGCTATCAACTACAAGCGACGACGTCTCCAAGGTCATGACCCTTAAACTTATTGGATCCCAACAACGACATGTCACTTCTAAGCGCGACCACTTTAGACGACGCGGGTACTATTTATGTGCACATAACTTCGTTCTCTGAATACCTCACAGGTGACATCTATTCCACTGCGAACAACAGAGACATCGTCAACAACATTTTAAGCTAACAACGTGTATGCACCCTCGACGCTTGTCCAAACGCCTAACCAATCGCCAAATACAAAGCAGAAAAACACACGTCTTTCCCCTCAACACTGACGACAAACAAAGCCAACCCAGAATGCTCATGTCTCACTTAAACTGTTGTTCTGAAAATCCATAGGCTAAAGTCTCCTTCCATAGGCTGCGCCATCCAAACATCCTACCCCTTGTCCTCGTGTTATAGGAAACCTCACAACCCTTCGACTCTTCTTGACAATTGTCATATGGTTGCTTCAAACCATTCATTTCATTCACCTATAACTTCAACTTAGTCGCCACAAATTTCAACTATTGTCTTCTCTAAATCTCTCCCCGTCATTGACCATTAACATTTTTGACACCTCGCCCACCTTCTTGTCAGTCGTCTTCTACCTATCCTAACATGACATTGCAAACCGTCTAAAACGATTCAACCATATGCACACTCGACACGAATTCCTTCTATAAATTCTTCGCACGACTACGAACAAACGAAGAGGCTTATATCTCCTACACATGATAGATGTCACACAACAACGACAATAGAAGCACGCATGTAAACATCAAACGACAGACTAAGATGCAACAGTTGGCCATGACGCCTGTAAACATCAGACGACAGACTAAGATGCAAAAGTTGGCCATGACGCCTGTAAACATCAGACGACAGACTAAGATACAACAGGTGGCCACGACGCCTGTAAACGTCGAACGGCGGACTAAGGCACAACAGATGGGCGTGACGCCCGCAATTATCAAACGTCAGACGAAGATACAAAAGTTAGCCATGACACCGGATACCTAACTAACGTTATGTCTTAAACATGTTTTCACACGGGTTTTTAAGAATTACATTTTGTTGTCTTACGCTCGTTAAGAGAAAGGATTCTTTCACAAGATGTCATGTTTACATCTAATTAAGCTGAGGACACCAACGCCGACATGAAGACGCCAATATACGCATGACGACATCAAGTGTCAGAAATCATGGATGACACCAAGTTGCGACGTCGTTGATCAAGATTAAGTATGGAAGACGACGGACAGGACGAAGACAATGATAGATTAGCATCGACAACAAATGAACGCGGTGACTGACTTTGAAGATTATTTTTCTAACTTTCGGCTCGCTACAATTAGAAAAATGGGGGCTATTGTTATGGGTCGTTTTATACGACGTGAGGTCAACGTTTGAACGGATCAACGTGAATAAGATCGTATCGGTTAACTCCTACATTTAGGGAGTCGTTGTGGCTGAATCAAGGAATACTTGGAGGGCAAGGTCAAATTAGTTAGAGATTATTAAGCAAACAGTTGAGGATATCAAGGAGCTAACAACATTATTCCCTCAACAAGGCTAGACCCAGAGCTATATAAATACGTCCTACCTACAACAAGAATGGCGACCGAATACCTACGGTGAAACCTAAATACTCCCCATATCTAACCACTACCTTCTTCCATTTATCCCACTAATATCCATTATCCCCACTACTATTGTTTAACCACTACTTAGCTACACTCCATGAGGCATCTTTTCACCTGAGCATACCCACGTACATTTTGCTATAAATACTCCATTTCCTTAGCTATAAGGAGGAAAAAAGGGCATTATACTCTAAAACTACTATTGTTTATTCTTAGCCAAGAGACACTAAACCAAATATTTTTCCTAATAGTAAACCTACTGCCGTAACACAAAACTGATCCTCGACAAGCCTTCCCGACCCAAGCACATCGTCCGCTTATGTACTTTCTTCACGCATCTGACATCCCATTATCTTTTACTTATGTCTTATTATTAGCATCATTTACATATACGCAAACATACCAATGTACTTGTACTTAACATGGCTTTTTACGCCAGCAACATAGTGGATTGGTGGACTCATTGCCACCCGCGGTTTTTATCCCTTTCGGGTTTTCCGCGTCACCATCTCTTGTCTTGTCTCTCTTTGTTTTCTGTCATTTATTTCCTGTCATTTGCATACTTTTTTTTATCTAGTCGTCTATGTCCCAACCAAAGGTCGTCCATACGAAATTTGGCATAAACAATGGCCTAGTTGCATGCAGAGATGCATGCGAGCATGTTACCACTTACATGCACGACAACTTCCAGGTTTTCGCAGCTACACAATGTGGACTGTGTGAGGCATATGCTGCATATACGCAGGATTCAAGATGATCCTAGTTAATACGGAATGGTGGAGTACTCCGTGATTCACAATATATGATCTTAATAATCAATTATGCATGATTCATATCTCACAATGATCCGATCCTTAATTAATTATTATTTATGCATGATACATAATTCACAATAATGGGGTAGACCGTAGACAGGCGATCCCCCCAACAATCACTCACATTGGTTTAATAATTATGATTAGACATAAAACATTTCATTCAACAATCACTAGTTTTAATATATCGTATACTACATCCGGTTTATAAATTTCATTAGGGTTACTATTTCAACAAATATTAATACAAAGTAGAAAAGTTGATTGAATAAAATAAAATATGGATTAATTAAGAAAAAAATATGGTAGACAAGTAGAAAAGTTGATTTTGTATAATAAAATATGGATATATTAAGAAAAAAATGTGGGTGGATGTAAGAAAAAAAATTGAATAAAATAAGAGAAAATGAATGGAAGATTGTAAATATTATTGTGTAAGAAGGTTAAGGTAGTAAATTTTCATGTCAAAAAATAGAATAAAACAAAGTGTAAGAACATTATGAAGCGGACTAAAATGGAAAGTGTAAAGATTATTTTGAAACGGATTAAAACGGAAAGCGTAAAGATCATTTTGAAACGAAGTTAGTTTCATTGTTATTAATAGCTATTCTCTCCGTTTTATAATGATGTTCAATGTCAGGTTTTTGACGCTGTATATTCAGCAGTTGAAGAGAATCTTCTAAATTATTTTCATTATATAAGAACAAACATATCTATTTGGATATTTTTGATTCGTCTCAATGAATATTATAAAAATATCAAAGTTTACAATTATTAATATTGTGTAATTAGAAATAAAAATGATATCAAATGTACATTGACAGATGTGAAAAAGAAACCAGACCATCATTATGCAACGCAGAAAGTAGATGATCAATGCCAAGGGTCATTCTGTTCAACCTCTACACAAAACCATATATATAATCCCTTTCTTTTGCTTGCTTAATTATACAAGCACATAATCGATCAACTTCAATTAGATGGAACAACTCACAAACACTAACAATAATACTCCACCAATTGTGAGAAGTGATCAAAACAATGAAGAAAGATCAATTGGAGCGATTCTTCCGAAATACATGATCACATTCTCTCCCGGTGTTGATCTTTACTTGTACCAAGGTTTCTGGTGCCCTTCAAGTCTCCTCCACAATGTCATAAATTTTCAACAAAACTTCGAAGCTCGAAAAACTGATATCAAGGAAAATGGTATACTCGAGATTAAGAAATTGGCTGAGTTCTTAGGGTGTGAGTTTTCCTTGGAGGAGGAAAAACAAGGGATTATAGATGAGATTTTGCAGCTATGTAGCCTTAATAATTTGAAGGAATTGGAGGTTAATAAGACTGGGAAATTCATGTCAAAATTTGATAATAAGGTGTTTTTTAGGAAAGGTGAGGTGGGTGATTGGGTTAATCATTTAAGCCCGATTATGGTTGACAGATTGGAACAAGTGATGAACGACAAGTTTTCTGATTCTGGCTTGGAATTCAAAATTCGTCCATAAAGTTATTCACAATTACTATTCATCTTGTATCTTTAATTGCTTACTTAGTTGAATCACTTCCTTCTGTGATATATATTGTTCGATCACATTTACTATTCATGTTATATTTTTAATTGCTTACAAGTTTGTCTTGTACACTAAATTGTAATGCATTCGTTGTAAACATTTTAAGCTTGTTATTTTATGCCTTTACTAGACGTTTTGATTTTATTTTCAAATTTCATCTTGTCAACAATCTTTGGTGAGAGATTGTTGACCCTAAAGTTTTGATGATGACAAAGCAAACTCCTGACAATTGGTTAAGTTATGTTGCATAATAGGTTCCGAGATCCTTAGAGGGATAATGCTAAGTTAAGGAGATCCTGAGTTGGATAAACTAAGCAACGTGGAATATAAGCAAGTAATTGATCCATGTCAGACACTACATTGAAGAAATAATCATTAAGCAAGGCGAGATCCTTAGGCGAGTTCCTAAGGCGAGATCCTCATATATTATGTGGATCCTCGGCGTTCCAGAGAAGGAACAAATTGGGAAGTCTTCGAGTGAAGCTTCTAAAGGTGCAACATGAAGACTACAACATATGAGTTTATGTTTTAGGATTTATGTAAGTATTTAATAAAGTTTATAAGTAATTTGGTATGAAAGGGACATAGTATTTTGGTACGTTTTAAATGAAATATGTTAACTGTAATTATAAAAGAGTTTTAACTTGGAAAATCTTTTTAATAAATAAAATGTATTTAATTAATAAATGAAACATAGGATTCTGATTTATTCTCCTTGTTTCTCAAGTAAAAGTTTTTCCACGTTCCTTGAAACTCTCCCCACGTATTTCTGTTCAACGTACATTTAGTGTTTTGATTTGGTCTCCCTTGTTTCTCTCCAACTATGCCCATGTTACTGAGCAGTAACTGTTAGTGGGTAGTTGAGGAGAACATGGGTACCAAACCCTAAGTAGAACTCTCCTATAAAAGGAGAAGAGTTTTAGCTTTTCAAAACACAACTGATCTTTGCAAAATATATCTTAAGAGCTTAAACGTTTTAAAAGAGAATCAGTTTTCAAAAGAGTGTCCCTTGAGTTCCTTATTACTTTGAGCTTTATTACGTACTAGAGTTTTATATCAAATTGTATTTTGGGTTTAAGGGTTGAGTGATCCTTAATTGACTTAGAGTTAAGTCAAAGAGAAACAGAGCGACTTAGAGTTAAGTCAAAGAGAAAAGGAGCGACTTAGAGTTAAGTCAGAGAGAGAAAGAGGAGCACAGTAATCAAAGGGGATTGCTGTGGTGAACTCGTGTTCGAGAGGAACTCGAGTTAAAGAGTGTATTTGTAATAGAGTTATTGCATTAATACAAAAGAGTAGTGAGGTTCTTCTTGATTAGGGTCAAGAAGGTTCCTCCATTTTATATCTTTCTTCGCTCATTATTCTCAGTCTCTTTATTGTTTAAATTCCGCAAGAAACTTACCCAAGTTCCCAAGAAACAATTCACCCCCCCTCTTGTCAAGTGTTCCTACTGAACTATCAGTTGGTATCAGAGCCAGGTTCTCACAAAAATACAGGAAACCCTGTTGAGAAAAAGTTCCTGGAAAGTATGAACTCTTACGAGAAACTCGAGGAAGGTTATTCCACTCAAAGACCTCCAATGTTCAACGGAAAATTCTACACCTACTGGAAGAACAGGATGGAGATCTACATCAAGGCAGAGAACTATCAAGTCTGGCGAGTCATAGAAGTCGGTGATTTCGAGGTAACAATGACCAATGCTCAAAATGAGGTAGTTCCTAAACCTATGTCTGATTTTACTAAGGAAGATTTTGAGAAATTTGAAATCAACGCAATGGCTGTGAAAATCTTGCATTGCGGCCTTGGACCTCATGAACATAACAGAGTTATGGGGTGCAAGAGCGCAAAGCAAATCTGGGATCTCCTTCAAATAACTCATGAAGGAACTAATGAGGTCAAACGTTCAAAAATTGATTTACTAATGTCTAAGTATGAACGTTTTGAAATGCAACCAAGAGAAACAATACAGGAAATGTTTACTCGTTTCACTAATATCACTAATGAACTAGTTTCTCTTGGAAGAAATATTCCCTCTGATGAACAGGTTAGGAAGATCCTAAGGAGCATGCCACAGGATGATAGATGGAGAACCAAGGTCACGGCATTGTTCGAAACAAAGGATTTCACCAAATTCAACATTGAACAATTGGCGGGATCCTTGATGACGCACGAATTACATCTAGGAGCAGATGTTCCTGAGAATTCCAAGAATCGAGGCCTTGCTCTTAAGGCTGAGGAACAGGAGGACTCGGATCCTGATGAAGAAGAAGCTGCCATGTTGGTCAGAAGAATGAAAAGATTTTACAGGAACTCTAAACTTGGAAATCTAAGAGGAAGGAACTCAATGAGAAAACCAAGCGGTTCCAAGCCTGACCAAGGATGTTTCAAGTGCGGAGAATCAGACCATCTAATCAAAGACTGTCCTCGGTGGGAAAATGAAAGAGGGAAAGGCAAGGGAAAGGATCTGTCCAAGGAAAGATTCAACAAATCAACCTTTGCCAAACCCAACTTCAAGAAGGCTATGATCGCAGCTTGGGGAGATGCTACTGACTCGGAAGAAGATGAGGATCAACCAAATGAAGAAACAGCTAACCTTTGTCTTATGGCAAAGATTGATTTAACAACCCAAGATCCATCAAGAGAAGTAAGTTCCTTAACTCTTCAATCTCTGTCTAAAAATAAGTTAGTGGAATTATTGATAGAAACTCTAGATAACTTTAAAAAGCTTAGTGTAATAAAGGCTCAAAGTGACAAAGCCTTGGAACTCACCAAGGGACACATGACCTACCTTAATAATGTTAGATCTGATGTACAGGGTAGGTTCTTTGACTTGCTTGATAGAAACACTGCTCTTCAAAACTCCTTTGAGAGAGTCAAAAATGAAAACATTCTTCTCAAAGTGGAACTCAGTCAATATAAACTGTTTAATTTAAGCCTAGATCCTAGCAAGTCCACTGAGATTAGCATGGGGGTCTTTAACGTTGATTTGGAAAACTTAAACAGTGAGTTGGTCACAGTAAAGGAACAAAATGAGAAATTAACCAAGGAACTAGCCTTAGCTAATGCACATAAACAATCTCCTAGAATCACGCCTAAGTGGATTGAGAAGGCTCAATCTAAGAGAACTGAAGGCCTAGGTTTTTACTATAAAAGGAACAATGGTAAAAAGAAAAATTATGTGGAACTGCCTAGTGTCAAAGTTTGTTCCTTTTGTGGTACTGGTGATCATGTTGTGACTGAGTGTTCCAAAAAGAAGGAACTGTTCAATAAAAACCAGAACATTGTCAAGAAGATATGGATTAAGAAAGATGATCCCTTAGTAGAAAAGGAACTCGAGGAAACCCGAGTTCCTGTATCTAACAATTGATAATATTGCAGGTCCTAGTGAGGGGGAACAACTCGTGGTATCTTGATAGCGGGTGTTCCAAGCACATGACAGGAGATAAAACCAAATTTCTCTCACTAGAGGCCTACAACGGAGGAACTGTGACCTTTAGAGACAACAAGAAAGGTGAAATCATCGCCATTGGAAAAGTAGGAAGGTCAAGTTCCCATTCAATTGATAATGTGTTCCTGGTAGAAGGTTTAATGCACAGTCTGCTTAGTATTTCACAATTCTGTGACAAAGGAAACTCGGTAAGCTTTACTTCAGAAAGTTGTCGAATTATTAACAATAACAGTAAGGATGTTATTTTGGAAGGAACTCGCAAAGGGAACACATACACTGTGGATCTCAACAAAGTTCCAAGGAACAACTTAACTTGTCTTAGTGTTATTGAGGAGGATCCACTTCTATGGCACAAGAGATTCGGACATGCTAGCTTTTCATTGCTTGACAAACTGAGATCAAAGGAACTAGTGAGAGGTCTACCTTCCATCAAGTTCCTTAAAGACAAAGTTTGTGCAGCATGTGCCAAAGGAAAGCATGTCAGGAGCTCTTTCAAGCCTAAGAAAATGGTCAGCACAACTAAACCATTGGAACTCATCCATATGGATTTGTGTGGACCTATGAGAATTCAAAGTAGAAGTGGAAAACTCTATGTCTTGGTTATTGTTGACGATTTTTCTCGATTTACCTGGGTTATTATCTTAGCAAGTAAAGATGAAACGTTTAATGAATTTGTTGCTTTTGCTAAGAGAATACAAAGATCCACAGGACGTCAGCTAATACATATAAGGTCAGATCATGGAACTGAATTCGAGAATCACAAGTTTGATGAATACTGCAAGGAACAAGGTATGGATCACAACTTTTCTGCACCTAGGACTCCACAACAAAATGGAGTCGTTGAAAGAAAAAATAGAACCTTGGAAGACATGGCTAGAACCATGTTAATTGCCAGTTCCTTACCAAGGAACTTCTGGGCTGAAGCAGTAAACATAGCATGCTATATTGTTAATAGAGTAATGATCAGGGCCATTTTAAACAAGACTCCCTATGAGTTATTAAAAGGAAACAAACCCAATATTTCTTACTTTAGAGCCTTTGGGTGTAAATGCTTTGTTCACAACAATGGCAAAAGGAACTTAGGGAAATTCGATGAAAGAAGTGATGAGGCCGTGTTCCTAGGATACGCCTTAAACAGTAAAGCATACAGAGTTTATAATAAAAGGTCGATGTGTATTGAAGAGAGTGTACATATAATATTTGATGAAGCTAACAATGTTGATGAGATTCAGGAACAGGAAGATTTCGAAATTGGATTAACTCGTTTTACAGATGAGGAAATCTCTCCTGGAAGAAAGCAAAATGGAATAGCAGATCCACAAACACAAGAAACCGCTACTAACCAAGGTGTTCCTGGAAGAAGAACCCCTGATCCTGAGGAACCAGAAAATGTTGATCATGAGGAACCAGAAAATGCAAATCCTGAGGAACCAGAAGATGATGATTCTGAGGAACCAGAAGAAGATCAAGAGACCTCTGATGCAGAGGAACAAGGATCTCAGGAAACAGAAGGAACTGAAGAGACCTTAGATGTTCCAGTGGCACAATTTCAACCTAAGCCCTGGAAACATCAAAGTTCTCACCCAATGGATCTGATTATCAGTGATATTAGGAAAGGAACTCAAACAAGGTCTCAACTAAGGAACTTCTGTGCTTTTCATGCGTTCCTCTCCACAATCGAGCCAAGGAACCACACCGAAGCTTTGGAAGATGCTGATTGGATCACTGCCATGCAAGATGAGTTAAATGAGTTCCAAAGGAACAAGGTATGGCATCTGGAACCCAAACCAAAGAATCAGAAAGTCATAGGACTAAAGTGGGTGTTCAGGAACAAGCTCGATGAACATACTACAATCATCAGGAACAAGGCAAGGTTAGTAGTCAAGGGCTACAATCAACAGGAAGGTATTGATTTCGAAGAAACCTTTGCTCCTGTTGCTAGATTAGAAGCTATTCGTATTCTAATTGCTTTTGCAGCCTTTATGGGATTCAAGTTGTATCAGATGGACGTCAAATGTGCTTTCTTAAATGGTTTTCTTGAGGAAGACGTCTATGTGGAACAACCCCCTGGTTTTGAGAATCCCAAATTTCCGAACCACATCTATAAGCTTGATAAAGCTCTTTATGGGTTAAAGCAAGCTCCTAGATCGTGGTACGAGAGATTATCAAAGTTTCTTTTACAAAATGATTTTAAACGAGGAAGAATCGATAAAACTCTATTTTTAAAATCAAAAGGATCTGACTTATTAGTTGTACAAATTTATGTCGATGATATATTATTTGGTGCTACTAACGAAAATTTGTGCAAGGATTTTGCTAATTTAATGTGCAGTGAGTTTGAAATGAGTATGATGGGGGAACTCAATTTCTTTCTTGGTTTGCAAATCAAACAAACTAAGGAAGGAATTATGATCCACCAACAAAAGTATGTGAAGGAACTCCTCAAAAAGTACGAGCTAGATTCAGTGAAAACAAATCACACTCCTATGGGAACAGCCACAAGACTAGATGAGGATCCCACAGGAAAAAGTGTGAATCAAACGACGTACAGGGGAATGATTGGATCTCTGCTATACCTAACTGCAAGCAGACCAGACATATCATTCAGTGTTGGGTTATGTGCAAGATTTCAATCAAACCCAAAGGAGTCCCACATGACTGCAGTGAAGAGGATATTCAGATACCTCAAAGGAACAGACGATCTATGTCTGTTTTATCCAAGAAGTGGAACTTTCGATTTAAAAGGATATGCAGATGCAGATTATGCAGGTGATTTAGTAAACCGAAAGAGCACATCAGGTATGGTTCAATTCCTAGGATCTTGCATGGTTTCTTGGGGTTCCAAGAAACAGAATACCGTTGCCTTATCCACAGCAGAAGCTGAATATGTAGCAGCTGCTGCATGTTGCTCTCAAATACTGTGGATAAAGCAACAGTTAAGGGATTTTGGGATCATATATGATTGTGTTCCTATTTATTGTGATAACACTAGTGCAATCTACATTTCTAAGGATCCGGTACATCATTCCCGGGTTAAGCATATTCATATTAGGCATCACTTTCTTAAGGATAATGTTGAAAAAGGTTTAATCAAGTTGGACTTTTGTCAAACCGAGAATCAAATTGCAGATATTATGACTAAACCTTTAAGCAGAGAGAAGCATGAGAAAATGAGAATGGAACTCGGGATGATCAAAATAAGATAAGTAAGCTGACAGATCCTCATGAGGTATGACTCTTTTAGATTTATGCATTACTACTGTATACCATTATAAATACATGTGCGTAAAGCATAACTGAAGTTTACCATCGTTGAGGAACAACTAAAAATTTCGAATTAAAAATGTGTATTTAATTAGTCAGTAATATGAGATACGTAATTCACAAAGTTCCACTAATCTAGGAGGATCATGGTTATTTTTTTTTGTTACAAATTTCTATTTACTCATTTTATTTTATTTTTCCACAAATTTTATTTTTCCACAAATTAAGTTTTTTTTCTCTTATAAATATATCCTTCAACTTTTCATTTATTCCATTAAATTTTATCTTTTCCAAAATTAAAAGCAAATGGATCACACCTATGGATCTCTCACACCTATGGATCACACCAATCTCACCAATTCAAAACACAAGAAACCCTAAAAATTAAAAATCCCCAAATTCAAACCCTAGCCATGAAAAATGCCCAAATTGAAAATAACCACCACCACCGGCGGCCGGACTCAAGCAGCCTCGACCACCGGCGGCAGCGGCTCAACCCTAAGCATCGCAGCACCGTCGTCGCCGAAACCCACACCACCACTTCCGACAAACACCCCCCAAAACCCTCCACCCACACCCGCTCGCGAACACCCTTTCACCACCCAGTTCGCGACCCATCTCCGCCCAGCCCAGAACCACCGTCCAGCTTGCCCTCGACGCCGGCCACCCACATTCACCGTCACCGTCCAACTCCACCAACCATATCGCCCAAAACCTGTTCGCGACCCACAACCCAAACCCAGATCCACTCGCCCCCAGCCTGTTCGCGAACCCAACAAACCAACCACCCTGCCGTTCGCAACCCATATCTGTCGCGCAGACCCGATTGCGATCCTACCCACCCACCCACCTCTGGGTTTCTGTTTGACGCAAAACAGCAAGGAAGGGCTCCAAAAAAAAAAAAAAAAAAAAAAAAAAAAAAAAAAGAGGAAAACGAAAAAGAAATAAGACGGATTGTTCTAAGGGGGAACTTACCTCATTCCGTGTTCCTTCGGTTGATGATGCAAATTAGGTTTATGAGAATTTTTTTTGGGTTGTGAATTATATTAAAGGGATGCAGTTGTTACCCAAAAAAAAAAAAAAATAAAATAAAATAAAATTATGGGTTAACAACGTGGTTCCTAAGGTGAACAGTTCTCTGTTGTCTGTTGATATATATTATGATAATGAGAATGATGATGAGAAAGTGGAAGAATGAAAAGACGCAATGGAAATTGAGAAAGGATATGTATCTATATGCAGTTGAAACAGGAACAACCTAAACTTGCTACATACCCAAGCCGTCATTCCTGATCCTATCCATTTGTGTTACATTACGCTTTTGATTTTTTTTGGAACTTTTTATTTTATTTTTTATATTCTTTTTGGTATGTAACCCTCTGTTGGGAAACATAACGATTTTTATTCTTTTATTTCTGTGGAACTCATAAACAAACGTATCTCTAAAATCATGACTAGTTATTTATTATGTTTTCTATTCAAATCTAGTACGTTGGAACTTAACTTTGAGGCTAACTTAGTTTGCCAACCGTTGATCGGAGGGCGCTCTAATCGGTATATATTAGTATTGTGTATTTCTACTTTTTGTTAATGCCAACAGGGGAAATGAATGCAAACTTAACTTAAATTGATCACTTGAATCCGTCTCACTACTCTCTTCTCGATGTAAGTTTATAAAATTTTATTTCTCGTTTTTAATTTTATTTTCGTTTATTAAAATTAATTTCAATTTTCCTTAAATTCATTTAGGAAGTTTAGATTAATTTTTATAAAAATAATTTATTTAATTTATTGCTTTATATTTATGCTAATTGATTACTGCTGCATTTAGTGAAAGTTTGCTTTTGTTGTCATCACCAAAAAGGGGGAATATTGTTGACCCTAAAGTTTTGATGATGACAAAGCAAACTCCTGACAATTGGTTAAGTTATGTTGCATAATAGGTTCCGAGATCCTTAGAGGGATAATGCTAAGTTAAGGAGATCCTGAGTTGGATAAACTAAGCAACGTGGAATATAAGCAAGTAATTGATCCATGTCAGACACTACATTGAAGAAATAATCATTAAGCAAGGCGAGATCCTTAGGCGAGTTCCTAAGGCGAGATCCTCATATATTATGTGGATCCTCGGCGTTCCAGAGAAGGAACAAATTGGGAAGTCTTCGAGTGAAGCTTCTAAAGGTGCAACATGAAGACTACAACATATGAGTTTATGTTTTAGGATTTATGTAAGTATTTAATAAAGTTTATAAGTAATTTGGTATGAAAGGGACATAGTATTTTGGTACGTTTTAAATGAAATATGTTAACTGTAATTATAAAAGAGTTTTAACTTGGAAAATCTTTTTAATAAATAAAATGTATTTAATTAATAAATGAAACATAGGATTCTGATTTATTCTCCTTGTTTCTCAAGTAAAAGTTTTTCCACGTTCCTTGAAACTCTCCCCACGTATTTCTGTTCAACGTACATTTAGTGTTTTGATTTGGTCTCCCTTGTTTCTCTCCAACTATGCCCATGTTACTGAGCAGTAACTGTTAGTGGGTAGTTGAGGAGAACATGGGTACCAAACCCTAAGTAGAACTCTCCTATAAAAGGAGAAGAGTGTTAGATTTTCAAAACACAACTGATCTTTGCAAAATATATCTTAAGAGCTTAAACGTTTTAAAAGAGAATCAGTTTTCAAAAGAGTGTCCCTTGAGTTCCTTATTACTTTGAGCTTTATTACGTACTAGAGTTTTATATCAAATTGTATTTTGGGTTTAAGGGTTGAGTGATCCTTAATTGACTTAGAGTTAAGTCAAAGAGAAACAGAGCGACTTAGAGTTAAGTCAAAGAGAAAAGGAGCGACTTAGAGTTAAGTCAGAGAGAGAAAGAGGAGCACAGTAATCAAAGGGGATTGCTGTGGGGAACTCGTGTTCGAGAGGAACTCGAGTTAAAGAGTGTATTTGTAATAGAGTTATTGCATTAATACAAAAGAGTAGTGAGGTTCTTCTTGATTAGGGTCAAGAAGGTTCCTCCATTTTATATCTTTCTTCGCTCATTATTCTCAGTCTCTTTATTGTTTAAATTCCGCAAGAAACTTACCCAAGTTCCCAAGAAACAATTCACCCCCCCTCTTGTCAAGTGTTCCTACTGAACTATCAGAGATGTTTATTCACTTCCTATTATTGTATTAATCAAAATTAAGGTACGCCGTACATCATCCTACTAACATCACAAAAACTACGATAGGCAGCCATAACGTAGTTACTAAAATGAGCTACACTATCTCTTGCAATCCAGCTAAAATTTTAAGCTTTATAAGCTGAGAAATTAAGCATTAACGGTCTAGCTTTACAAGCTCCGTGCAACTTGCAAGTCACCTCTTCTTAAAACCCATAAACAGGTCTTAGTTGACCACTTGACCCAAATTAGAATACAGCGATACGAGATAAATATAATACTATTATTGCCAAACCACTATTTGAATTGAACAAGAATATGAGATTTGGTGCTTGAAGAAGTTCTTGAATTAGAACTTCTGATTGAGAGAAGAAGAGAAGGAAATTTTATTGATTGAGAATCAGAATGATTCTTGTTACAGATTACAAGCAAAGCACATCAGCTTATATAGTAGTGTGTTAGTTTACTAGGCAAACAAACACAACTGAAAGAGTTAGTTATAACTAACTATTACATCATGTAACAACTTGAGCCATGTCACCAATCTGTGTACTGCAGTGCCATGTCATTAATCTGTGCATCATGATCTTCAGATGTCATTAGTTGAGACAGTAATGCAGTGATCAACGCAGCTCTTGTATTGGAATGATCTTGCTTATGTGTGCTGTTGTCTTGCTTCTGATCATATACTCCAATAGCCCCCCTCAAGCTAGGTGGGGATAGCATATCTAGCTTGGATAACAAGTCAGAGTGTTGAGGATAGGACAACACTTTTGTTAGCACATCAGCTAACTGATCAGAAGTAGGAACAAAAGTGAGATCAATCAAACCTTCTAACACCTTATCCCTAGTGAAATGACAATCTAGCTCAATGTGTTTAGTTCTTTCATGATGAACTGGATTCTTTGCAATGTGGATTGCAGACTGATTATCACATTTAAGTTGAACTGGACTTAGGTTAGAAATACCCATTTCTTGCAATAATCGAACCAACCAAGTTATTTCTGAAGCTGCAGCTGCCATAGCTCTATACTCAGCTTCAGAAGATGATCTGGATATGGTACCTTGCTTTTTGGATTTCCAGGATATAGGGCTTATACCAAGAAGCATGACATAACCAGTTACAGATCTCCTGGTATCTGGACAAGCAGCCCAATCAGAATCACAATAGGCTTGTAAAATCAACTGAGAAGAGGATTGTATGAATATCCCTTGACCAACTGTATGAGCCACATACCTAAGCAGGTGATGTAAAGCATAAAAATGAGACACCTTAGGGGATTGCATAAACTGACTAAGAGTTTGTACTGCAAAAGAAAGGTTTGGCCTTGTGTGAGTGAGGAAATTAAGCTTGCCTACTAAACACCTGTACTGAGTGGGATCAGTATATGGTTCATCTACTGAATCAGTGAGCTTAAGTTTGACAGGAAGGGGTGTTTTAGCTAGTTTGGATACATCCAAGGTACAATCTTCCAAGAGTTCCCTAGTGAACTTGGATTGTGTGAGAAAAACACCATTCTGAACTCTAGAAATTTCAATTCCCAGAAAATAGCTCAGTTCACCCAAATCCTTGATGCTGAACTTTTTGTGCAAGTGAGACTTGAGAGCAATGATTTCTGAGTGATGAGGCCCAGTGACCAATATGTCATCAACATAAACTGCAACCAGAGTGTGTTCATTGTTCTGTGTCTTAATGAAAAGAGAGTAGTCATTTTTTGACTGAACAAAACCAAGATGAAGCAGTTCAGAAGTAAGTTTGGCAAACCATTGCCTGCTTGCTTGTTTCAAACCATATAGGGACTTTTTGAACCTACACACCTTGCTTTCTGGGTTAGGAATTCCATTAGGAACCTTCATGTATACTTCTTCTGTTAGATCACCATGCAGAAATGCATTATTGATGTCCAGTTGATGGATGATCCAACCCTTAGTGACAGCCAAAGCAATCAAACACCTGACAGTTGCCATTTTTACAACTGGTGAAAACGTTTCTGCATAATCTACTCCATACTTCTGAGTAAACCCTTTAGCCACAAGTCTGGCTTTGAACCTTTCAATAGAACCATCTTTCTTCATCTTTACTCTGTAAACCCACTTACAACCAATAGCCTTCTTGCCTTTTGGAAGAATACACATATCCCAAGTGTGATTAGCAGTGAGAGCATCAATTTCCTTGTTCATTGCTACAACCCAATCTGCAGACTGAGATGCTTCATTAAAGTTAACAGGTTCAGGAGCTTTAATAGCTTGTGATGCCAAAGCTTTGTGAAAAACAGGAAGTTCACTGTAACTAACAATGTTGCACCAACTTAGTTCAGAAACAGTACACACATAATCATCCAACCAAGTTAGAGGTTTGTGTATTCTAGTAGACTGTCTAGGTTCAGGATTGAATGGTGGTTCAGGTTCAACAAATGTGTGTGTTTCAGGTTCAGTAATTGTGTGTGTTTCAGGTTCAAGGTCTGTGTTTGGTGAATTTGTATCTGTAGTTGGGGAATCTGGTTCTGATGGTATATCAAATACATCAGGAATGTCAAAATCTGTATTTAAATCAAATGGAGTGTGGATTGGAAGAAAAATAGGGCTTGTGTTTGTGTGTTGGGTGGCTGAAATGTGAAATGGTAGATGTTTTTCACGAAAATGGACATCCCTGGAAACAACAATCTGTTTTGTTTCTAGATTGCGCATTCTATAGGCCTTCTGATCAGGTGGATAACCAACTAAAACACAATGGATGGATCTAGGATCAAACTTTGATCTATTGGCTTTGATTGTTGAAACATAGCCAAGACAACCATCAGGGCCGGTCCTGACATTTTGAGGGCCCTAGGCGAAATAAGGGATTTGGGCCCCTTCCAAAATAATACGCCTTTAATTGAAATAATATTTTTATTTTTTTTATTTTTTATGAGATCCATTATATTGTTGAATTCAAATCAATAAAACCTTACTATATTTCCTTTGTAGGATCCTAAAATTTCAAAATCCGGCTCTAGCCGATTTCTCGAAATATTTCAATAAAAAAAATACTCATTTAATTACAAGATAATTAATATGCGTAAAGAGATATTTTTTGAAAATAAAGGTTCATTTTAAGCATATAAAAATATCAGTTAATCTTATCTTCATTAAAATGCTTATCTATTTTAAAACTTATAAACCCATAGTCCATCAAATAAGCATTTTTATGCTCAAATATAGTTTATATCAATTAGAACTAAGTACTAAAAGTCAAATACTACATACATAAAATCAACGTAAAACACAAAAATAAAAATATTGACAAAGTTTAAAAAGAAAAGAGTTAGTAAGGGGAGTCGAACCCTAGACCTCTAAGTAGATATCAAAACTTTAAAACCTACTTTATACCAATGAGCCAAGGAAATAACATGTATATTTAATGCGTTGTTTATTACTAGTACTAAATTACTGGAT
Source organism: Spinacia oleracea (assembly GCF_020520425.1). NCBI lineage: Eukaryota > Viridiplantae > Streptophyta > Magnoliopsida > Caryophyllales > Amaranthaceae > Spinacia > Spinacia oleracea. Next base: position 16,259,220 of record NC_079489.1, read on the forward strand.
AGACAATTATTTGGGCCCCTTTCCGCCTTGGGCCCTAGGCGGTCGCACCCCTCGCCTACCCCCTAGGGTCGGCCCTGACAACCATAAACTCTTAAGTGATCTAACTGAACTGGGGATTTGTTTAATCTCTCATAAGGTATTTCAAAATTGATGCTACTTAGGGGCATTCTGTTGATAAGATGAGTAGCAGTAAGCAAGCATTCACCCCAAAATCTCACTGGAAGTCTAGATTGGAAAAACAAAGCTCTAGCTGTTTCCAGTAAGTGTCTATGCTTCCTCTCAACCACTCCATTCTGTTATGGAGTGTCTGTACAGCTCTTCTGATGTTTGATCCCAAACTTATGATACAAAGGTAGGATTCTGCCTTCACAAAGTTCCTTGGCATTATCAGTTCTAAAACACTTCACCTTCAAGCCATATTGAGTATCAGCAAAATTCAAGAAATTGGATAGAATATCAACAGAATCAGATTTATGTTTCATTAAGAAAGTCCATGTATTCCTTGAATAGTCATCTACAATTTTAAGAAAGAATGTACAATTGTCATGAGTCTTTGCTTTATAGGGGCCCCATACATCAATGTGAAGTAACTCAAAACACTGAAAAGTCTTAGTATGACTAATAGGGAAAGGCTGTCTACATTGTTTAGCCTTAGGACAAATTTGACAAAAACTGTCACAATTTCTTCCAACAGATGGCAAAGATTTATTCACTAGATGGAGTTTATCAAAAGGTAGATGACCTATCCTTAAGTGCCACAACTTGATATCTTCAGTAACTGAAACCAGAACTTCTGAACTTGAGTTGTTCTGCAACATTTTATTCTCCAAATCACTTTCAACCACAGCATACAATCCCGACTCTATCTTACCAAGAACCACTGAAGTTTTCTGAGAATGTTCCTGAATCATACACTTGTCATGAGTGAATGTCACAGGAAAGATCTTTACACAATTTATGAGTAGAGATAAGGTTAAAATGACAGTTAAGCACATGTAGAACATTCTTAAGCATAATATTCTTCCCAATTAAAACATCACCAATATGTTTTACCTCAACTTTCTTACCATCAGCAACTGTTATAGTCCTAACATCTTCTTTCAACTCAGAAAATGTATGAAATAACTCCAAATTAGAACAAATATGATCTGTAGCTCCACCATCAACAATCCATCTTGTATTAAATGACGTGATTAGACATGTACCTGCCACATTAGCTGCATGAACAGGCTGTTCTTGCTCATTGATTAGGCTTAAAAATTGCTGATATTGTTCTTCAGAAATGTGAGTGACACTCTCATCACTTGGAACATCTTCAGTACCTTGCATCACTCCTGCAAATCTTTTGCCTCTGTGACCAGGTGGATATCCATGTAATTTCCAGCATCTTTCCATTGAATGACCTGCCATGTTGCAGTGATTACAGAAGAAGGAATTTCCAGTTCTTTTGTTTGAAACTGCAAACTTGTTATTGCCAGGACCCTGTATTATCTTGGGCTGATAAACCTTGTTGTTATTGTAGTTGTTATTCCTTCTATCATCAGCAACTGCAAACACCATTGGCTTCACTTCTTGGTCTTCAGACATTCTTTGTTGCTTTTCATCTTGAACAAGCAATCTGTAAGCAGTAGCAATGCTTGGTAAAGGGTTCATCATAAGAAGGTTAGTTCTCACTTGAGAGTGTTTCTTGTGTAACTTCATCAACAGCTGGATTAACCTTTCTTCCTCCTTTTCTTGGACAAACTTCTGACTGACATTAATATTACAAGTACAACCAGTACAAATGCAGACTGGTACATCCTTGGCACTATTCAGTTCATCCCAAATCATTTTTATCTTGGTGAAAAAATCAGTGATGCTGCTATCTCCTTGTGAAACTTCACTTAGACTTTGTTGCAATCCATAGAATTATGGTCATGAAGTGACTGAAAAACGTTCTTCCAAATCTTTCCAAATGTCTCTTGCAGTTGGAAGAAACACTACACTTTTGGCAATTGTAGGACTTAGAGACCTTAACAAGTATGCCATGACCATGCTGTTACATCTATCCCATGCTTGATAGTCTGCATGATTGAGAGCTGGTTTAGGAAAGATCCATCAATGAAACGAACTTTGTTCTTGACTGCAAAAGCTAACAATATGCCTCTCTTACATTCTGCATAGCCCTCTCCATCAAATTTGTCTGATACAACTGCAGCTTAAGGATTTTCTGAAGTATGTATGAAGTACACACTGTTAGGATCTTGCATTGCTTCTGTTCCCATGATAATTTCAAGAGATAATCTTCAAGAAATCAAACAGAGAATTTTGATTGAACTTTGATTTGAATTGTCAGGATTGTTTTCTGATTTTGATTAACAGATTCTGAAAAAATTGCTAAGTGTTTAACAAAAAACTTGCTGCTGTTCTTTTAACAGTTTTAATGAAATGCGGAAAGTTTGGCAGGATCTGAAGCCTGCTCTGATACCATGAAGAAGTTCTTGAATTAGAACTTCTGAATGAGAGAAGAAGAGAAGGAAATTTTATTGATTGAGAATCAGAATGATTCTTGTTACAGATTACAAGCAAAGCACATCAGCTTATATAGTAGTGTGTTAGTTTACTAGGCAAACAAACACAACTGAAAGAGTTAGTTATAACTAACTATTACATCATGTAACAACTTGAGCCATGCCACCAATCTGTGTACTGCAGTGCCATGTCATTAATCTGTGCATCATGATCTTCAGATGTCAGTAGTTGAGACAGTAATGCAGTGATTAACGCAGCTCTTGTATTGGACTGATCTTGCTTATGTGTGCTGCTGTCTTGCTTCTGATCATATACTCCAATAGTGCTTAAGCCTATGGGAGTGAATATTATTAGTTGCATATAGTTATATATTTTGAAAAAAAACTAAAGTCTACGGGTGACCTAGAGATGTACAAGGCACGAGATGACTAATGGTAGGTGGAACTACTCCAGTTAAGATCGAGGGGGGGGGGGTTGTTTGCCGTGAGACTTTTAGTTGCCCCACACGGATGGAGAGTCACTACTACAAAAACACCTTTATAAGTCGGCTTTTTATTGTCGCCTCAAATTAATGTGTGACACCAAAACATGTAAAGTCCCACTTTATAAAACAGGCGACACATAAAGTTGATAGCAGATATTTCAAAGATACTAGTGTTTCGCCTATGTTATAAAGCGGGACTCCAAAAGTTTTTGTGTCGCACATTAGTAACAGGCGACACCTATTTCTTCTATATATTTTTTTTCAATATTTTTTTTAAAATCAAATAAATACTTTCAGTGTCGCCTGTGTTAAAAAATGAGACTCTAAAGGTTTTGGTGTCGCTTATTTTAACAGGCGACACCTATTTATTCTTAATATTCATTTCAAATGTTTTTTTAAAATCAAATGAAATAATTTTAACGTTGCCTGTGATATAAACTGGGACTCTAAAAATATTGTTTTCGCACATTAAAACAAGCGACCTATCCCTTCCATTAAAATATTATTAATAATAACAATAATAATAAAATTAAAAAAAATTAAAAAAAGAATCACGGGACAAAATTTTCCTAAACATTTCCCATAAACAAAAACTAAAAACTTCCAAGAGTTGGAAGTTTGGAACCCTTGAGTCCTTAACCTACTCTCAATCTCTCACGCCAGAATCACATCAATCTTCCTCCCCCCAAAACCTCTCGTAATCCCGCGGTTCCCACAAATGGTGATACTGTAGAAAGGAACAATATGCTCAGCTTGGAATTACAGCGCTCAAAGATTTCCTACTTGTTCAATCAATGGTCTTCTCACCATCTTTGATTCTCCTGACGCTGCTTCCTCTTCTCCCTTCTCTCCTTCTTCCTCTTTTCAGGTATGATCCTCCCTATTTTCCCCAATCAATTGCAATTTCTTTTTCTAGACAAATTCATTTCGTTAATTGCCCATCTTTGTGTTTATATAATGTATGCATTTTCAGTTAAATATACAATCTTTTATTTGTTGAACTTTTTTTTTTGCTAGTAGTATGTTTGTTGTTCTATGTATGAATCAATTGAATATATGATGAAAGTTTTTGAATGTTGGTTTATTGATATTCTGGAGCATGGTGATCTTTTTGATTTTAATGATAACAATTATTATTAGAGTTGTCTAATTGGGGTTTTGGGTCGGATTGTGTGTGCATCGTATCATGTCGGGTAGATCATCTATGGTATGGCAGCTCTATTCATAATGTGTGTGAGATGTTGATGTAATTCCGAATTATAATTCAATTTAACATTTTTCAGTGTATCAATATTTGGGGGTTAATCTAATATCTGTTGAGTTTTGGGGAATTAAGTTAGAGGGTATATATCTAATTTCTTCCACTGAAGCTTCTGAAGTAGTATGATGCAACTTTCATGTGACAATTAACATGAGATTAGATGTGGTTTTAGGTACATGAGGGTAGCATTGTGAAGGTCGCATGGGTTCCTCCAGAGTATGGAGATGCCATCGCGTGCATTTTGGATGATGGGACATTATCATTGTGGGAAGAAGTTAGGAGGTAAGGCTAACTCAAACCTCTTGTTTCATTCATACAAAGAAATCATTTCTGCACATGTCAATTTTTGCCGTATGTCTTTTCTATAGTGATTGTACTTCCCTTCTTAAAGAAGGCATTGCTGAAATTGTATGCTCGTGTAAGCCTTATAGCCTAGAGAACTATGTCGTAACTAGTTTCAGATGTCCGCATTACAAGTAGAGTAATGCTTTACAAATCTTATGCTACCCTTTTGGCCTTTTCCCTACACCGTTAATGACTACTAGTAATAAGTAAGATATTTATTCAGGCTCATTAACCCCCTACTTAAAGAGGATGACAAGAAATTAAGTAGGCGACTTAATTCATCATCAAATATTGAGGATACTGTCATTGAGTATTCTTGTACAGACAAAATATGAATATGTGCAACACTTACTTCCATACTTGTGAATAATCTATTTTTTAAAATTGCAATGTATGTTACACAAATGTTTCTCTTTTCTGAAATGTTAGTATTAAATGTTTAAATATTTTCATTCTTCATTCTGCAATTCGTTAAATATTCAATTTATATAACAAACAACCACTTAGTAAAACTCTTAGGAGGAGTACTTTCAAAAATAAAACAAAAATATTAAGCACTTCCCTTCTGCCGGGAATTTTCATCAGATTCTTGCCTTTTGCACAGTTGTTAGGCGACCGCAACCATACATCTGATACATTATGGTGGCTGATGGAATAAGCAGGAAGGCCAGGAACTAATAATATACTAATGATGTCTAATTAAGAGCAACCCCTGTTAGGAGACAATTTAAACGAATTTAGTATTTAAATAGAAAAAAGACAGCCATGTCAAAGGCCTGTGCATTTTCTGAAATAAAGATTAGCAAATTCACAATCCATCACAAACAATATGCAATCTAGCTGCTGACATAACAATAAGCCAATATCAAGCTATTGCTAATGCAAAAAATGAATAGGATCACAGTTTACTTATACAAATCCATGATGGCGGCTCCAATAGGCCTCCAGTATTCATCACAATAATATAAACCACCACCATTCCAAATTCTGACTTTGTAGGGTGATGGGACTTGGGAGGCATACATGTTAATAATCTTACCTTTAAAGCCTTAAACAAGACATGCCAACTAACAGAAATGGTTAGGAGGAAAATGAGAATGATAGGATATCGTCCATATACTAACTATGCATGAAGATATATATAATTGCTATGCATAATTTCATAATTGCATATATATAGAACATATAGAAGGTCTGTAAAACTAAACTGAAACTTCTAACGACCAGAGAGAAGGTTCCAGATCGAATATCCAACAGGATAGTTCTAAGGTGCTGTGTGCAGGTTGTTTGGTTTGCAACTTGTGCTTCCTTCTTCCTTACTGTTTGCAGGTTTCTTGTGTTTTTTTTACTGTTTGTTGTCCATCAGTTGCTGGATTTTGGGCTAATGTTGGGGTGTTTGTTCTGCATGCTTCTTCTGCTCTGTTCTGGTTCTGCACAATGGTGTTAATGCTTGTTGTTTTCTGTTAGTGCTTGCAGTGTTCTGCTTTGTGTTTCTGGTGTTTTGTGTGCTCTGTTGGGTGGCCTGCAGCTGTCTGTTGCTTGCTGGCCCCTTGTGTGTTTAGTTGTGTGCCTTGGTGCTGCTGGTGTTGGGTAGTTGTTGCTTTTGGTGCTTGTTTTTCGGGGTTGCGGGTTGTGCACCAGTTTATGTAGTTGGTTTGTTTTGGGGTTGGGGGTTGTGCACCAGTTTACAGAAACATAGTTGGTTTGTTTCATGTGATTGATTTGTTTCATATAAAATGTTAACACAACTTTTGGGTGTAATTCCCTCTGAAACGTATGGTTCTGTATTTCTGCTTGCAGGGATGTATTTCTGTGAGCATGCTTTTGCATCGCAAATGTAATTCTCTTATTTGCAGATATTTCCGGTTCCTTATCCTATCATTTAGTAGACAGGAATGTGATTTCAGATCATTTGTTAGATGTGGATGCCTTATTCCTTAAATTATGTTTTTAATCAAAGATGGTTAATTACACGAACATCTGTTATGCCTTAATAGATTGATAAATTTGTATATGAATTGGTTTTGGTATCTGATTGTTTCGAATGTTCGTGTAGATGCTGCTTTACAAGCCTTAACAGGAAGATGGGGGAATTACTTGAGATCCTTGTGGCAACAGCTGGGAAGGACTACCTGTAGAAATTCTCGTATTGTTGGCATGTAAGTTGCACCCTGTACTTTCCAGATTGAGTCTCCATACAACATTGTTCAACTGTGGATAACTAAAAATTTGGCGATTGATATGTTTCAGAACATTGGCAACTATGGATTTGATTGGTCAGTTGTCTGGAGACTTGCAACTTTGTCAGAACTCCGAATTCTGTAGGTTTTCATATTCCACTTACCTGATATACATAATTATTCAAGTTTTATGCTATGATGGCAGTGAAAGTTTTAATAGCTATGTTTTAGATGTGTGGATTATTGTAAATCATCAGGCTTTCATATTCCTGATGTTCAATGTAGCAGGATAAATTATTTATTATGCTGAGATTCTCATTCACCTGTCCAATTGATTCAGGGATCCTATAACCAAAGGCTATGTAGGTCCTCTACCTCCAAGTATCGGGCCTGCAAGTATCAGGCTTACAAACTTGTGAGAAGCTTAGATATTTCTCTTATAATGTCAACATTCAAACCTTTTGTACTGCTTTTTCTTAACTACTAACTTTGTAATGTTAACAACTGGCAAGGCTTACAAACTACTAACATTCAAACCCATTTCTTCCTGCATTTGTGATTTCACAAAATTCACACATGACTTTTGATTGCCCTATCACATTGGTGTCTTAGTGTTCTCGCCAATCGGAAATGCTTGAATGTGGCTATTACGTCATGAAGTACATGTGTTAAATAGTTTTACTTGGATTACAAAGTATTGGTAATCTGGAAGAGGTACGTGTATTTTTTTGTTATTATAGCTTTATTGATCATTTTTTACTACGCGTTAGCTTTTATCAAAACTTACTAATAATAATAAATTATTTTGTTGAAGTATAGATATTTTCTCCAATCTCGTACACTCAAGAAGAGATCGATGATGTTCGAAAAAAATGGAGCAGATATTTTATTAGTAGTTGTTTGTAGTCATTTTCTAGTTTTCAGAGATAGAAAACTATAACAAGTTGTAGGTTAATTTTTTGGAATACATTATTTATAGTTGTTGAACCAAATTTCTTGTTTGAATTAATACAAATTCTTTTTACAATTTTGCAATTCTCTTTTTATGTATTTTGTGAATTTATTATTTATTTTATTATGTACGTAGAAAAAATTTAAATTAGCGAGAACTGGAAAATAAAAAACTAAAAACATAAAACACGCTTTAGGTGTCGCCTCCTGTAATTACATGCGACTCTTAATGGTTAATTAATATTTTTGTAAAAATAAAAGAATATTTTCCGTGTTGCTCTTTGATATAATAGGCCACTCAAATGGGTAAAAAGGTTTAAAAATAATTGGGAAAATACTTTTCGTGTCGCCTGTAACCTTAAGAGGCGACTCTAAATGTAATTACTTTAATAAATATAATTGTGAAAAACATCTTTCGTGTCGCCTCTTAGTATGTTAGGCGACTCGATTATTAAAAAAATTAATAAAAATGTCCAGAAAATATTTTTTCGTGTCGCCTATAAACTTTATAGGCGACTCGCATAATTAAAATGTTTATAAAAATAATTATGGAAAATATTTTCCGTGTCGCCTATAGAGATTAGAGGCGACATTAAAGGTTAATTAATTCGTTTAAAATAATTAAAAAGTACCTTTCGTGTCACCTCTTAGTATAATAGGCGACTCGGAATGATTAATTAATAAATTAATTTTTTTGAAAAATATATCTTTAGTGTCGCCTCTTCCATAACATGCGACATGTATAATAATATTCGTGTCGCCTCAAAGGGGCGACTCCAAAACACCAAAAAGTTTTAGAGTCCCTAACTTCAGAGTCGCACCACAGGCGACACTAAAGGCAATTTAGAGGCGACTCGCAAAGGTGTTTTTGTAGTAGTGAGTAGTCTGAAATTTGTTAAAAAATGATAAATTCAAAACGTTTCATGAAGTTAATGTGGTAAACGTGTAACTTAAAAGGCGGTAAATATCAAAAAAATCATATATGTTTTGCGAAGAGGACATTGATGTTTACTGGCTCCCTCATTTCCCTTTCTTGTTATTGTTTGCAAGTCTTGTGTTGTCACTTACATTGAGCTGATTATTTCCCCCTTTTGTATCCCTCTGTAGTTTGGTCTAGTTTTAGTTGATCTTGAACTCTTGTTGGATCTGATTTGGATTTTGGAGACCCAATCCGTGGACTATGGACCATGGTGCACATAGAGCATGGTGCACCATGTGCACTAAAAGAACACATGTGCATAAACAAAAGAACATGACACTACGACAAAAGAACATGCAATATAATGTTTTACTTTTTTGTTATAAAAAATCACAATTTATTAAAAATATAAAAAAATATATGTCCATGTTCTTTTTACGTAACCAGATGTTCTTTTAATTATATACTAATGTTCTTAAGGTGCACCATGGTCCACCTTCTAAATTGCGCATTTCTTATAATCTATGTCGGAAACTCGGAGTTTGGAATTGTGGATTAGATCTAGATGAAGGGGAAAGTTATGTAGATAGGGAAGGGGTTTATTAATTAGGGAAGGAGGGAGGAGGAGATATGGTGTGGTTATTATCGCTTGGTGGCGGCTGGCAAGTCGGCAGGGCAGCTGGCGGCGCGGCAGACATGGGTGGAAGAGGAGATATGGTGTTGTTATTGTTGGATATCTTGATTTTTGGGTGGGTTAGTGGGACAATGGGTGGGTTAATTAGGTTTGTTAATGGGTGGGTTAATTAGGTTTGTTAATGGGTGGGTTGATTAGGGGTATTAATTAGGGATTAGCTAGGTCAATTAGACGTTAATTGGTTGATTATAGGTTTGATGACGTCATTAAAGATAATTGGTACATTAAGTTTGAAATAGGGGTATTTGGTACATTAAGTATTGAAATAGGGGTATTTTATGAATTTCTGAAAAGTCGAGGGGCATTTGGTGAATTACGCCAAAACTCGAGGGTGTTTCATAAAACATCCGAATTTAAATAGATAGAGCCTAGAGGGACTTATTCTTTGAGGCCTTATTTGAGTGATATTGGACTTGAGTGAGTCTTATTTAGCTTTTCGACTAAAATGGTATGCCCATTTTAGCACCCAGACACTCCGTAAAAATTTGGAAGAGATAGGGAGTTAGGGACTACGAGCTCAGGCCTCAGGGAGTACTCCGTAATATACAACGGTAATCGTTACAAATCGATGCTCAAAGCTAAGTTTGTTGCAAGAGTAATCAAATTAAGAAGTACAAAATATAAATTTGCTACGGTTATAAGTGTGAGTAGTTTTGTTAGTTACTTCGTATTACTTTGTCAATAAGCTAATTTTCTTCAAAGAGTGTGTATGATTGCTCGATGTTGATAGTGCTGTCAAAAAGTAACCCGATTTTACCAACATCTGACAAAGATCAACCGTAAATGCACATTATAGTTTTGGGCTACATTAATTGCACATTATTTTGGGTCAAACAGGCCATATTTTCAATGATATTAAGCCGGCCCAAAAATGAGATCAACCGTAAATCTTAACAATTTATGTCACTGGAATTACTTGTTACTTTTGTTAGTAGTTTGTTAAGTTAATAACTAACTTGAACAAAAAAAGTTTAAGCTCATGTGTTTAAATCCCGTTGGAGCTCGAAAAAAAGTCTAACATTTTAAAGTTCCTTTAATATCTTTCTGTGGGGGTTGGGGGGTAGGGACAAGATCCATATCTTTTAGTTGAAATTAAAGTTTTCATTCTATTCGTAACTTTTTATTTTAGAAAAATTGGTAAGAACATGAATTAAATTGAATGAAGGTGTGAAATTTTGTTTTAAAGGTAATTTAAGACTCGTTCATTTTATCAAGCTCGATTCAAATTCGTTCGAGTTTAAGCTCGAGCTCAAAGTGCACACGAGCAAGTTCGTGAACAAATTAAATTTTGAACAAAATAAATATTTAATGAGACAAACTCGAATAATAACTTTTAAAGCTCGTTCAAGCTCGAATTAGTTTAAATACTAACAATCTAAGCGCAATTCGCCTCGACTTGTTTTTAGGCCCTTGTTGCGGAGTATTTGAAAGGGAGGGAGGGGGGACAAAACACTGAAGAAATATATTAGAGTCGTTGTTATTATTACAAAACTGTCAAAGGAATCTAAACATAAAAAAGGAATCAAAGAACGTAACAAAACCAATTTCTAATATTCCTATACACATGCATCTCTTCTAGGGTCCTTGGCTAGGTTGACATTCCATTACAATCCTTGATTTGATTACCTTGTTTAATTACCATTTCCTTCAATTAAAAACCGTCCATTATTGCTCCACACGATTACTCCATCTTGAAGAAAGATTCAATCAACACGCATTCATATGTCACATAACCACCTAGCCAAAATGAGATTTCATTTAATTTAATTTCCCTCTAATATGATCCCAATAGTTAAATCCAACGAACAAACGATTACTTTCTGAATAAGTACACCATCACAACCGCCCTGATAATCCAATCCATATCTGATCCGATCCGACGCCTTGAGATCCAAGAAAGGCACACGATAAGCTCATGATGTAAAACACCAAAACCACCCAAACTTCAACAACCCAAATCAACAAGAACAAATATCACCATATTTACACACACCACGTCACCACGTACGTACTTTCTCATCATCACAAATTAAGCAATAGTAATAAAAGAAGAAATGAATGAACTAGATAGCTTAATTAATTAATTAATTAACTAACTAATTAAATGAATTAATTCAAAGTAGCAAAACCACCTTGCTTCATCATTCTCTTAAACTCTTTAAAACTAACCATACCATCTCCATCCACGTCAACTTTCATGATCATAAGCTTACAATCTTCCAAATCCCTCCCTTGGTTAAGACCAAGGGAAGCGAGCACGGACCGTAGCTCGTCAACGGAGATAAACCCGTCTCCGTTCTTGTCGAACACGTTGAAAGCCTCTTTCATGTCTTCCTCGTCGGATTGATCGTCTTCTTCTCTCTCCATAATAAGGCTATAGAGAGCTTGAAACTCGTCCCCGTCCACACATCCGTCGCCATTAACGTCAATGCTGCCGATCATTTGTGCAAGATCGGTTTCGGGGACGAAGATGCCCATGTTCTTAAGCGACCCTCGTAACTCCCCCATGGTTATCCTCCCGTCTCCGTTTTGGTCGAACATGTCGAACACTCGCCTTAACTCAACCGCGTCCATTGCCTTGTTGTTTGGCTTTTGTAGTTGCGGCGGCGGAGGCGAGGGAGAGGGAGATAGGGGGCACTCAGGGGTGTTGGTGGTTGTTGCGGTGGTGATTGTTGTTGTGGTTGTGGTTGTGGTTGTGTTGGGGAGGAAATAAGAGGAGATGGGGGAGTTAAGAAGGGAAGGAAAAGAGAGGGAAATGGTTGGCATTTTTTGGTGGGATTGTTAACAAGTGGTGGGTATGTATGTGTAATGTGTTTCTTTAGAAAAACTATTCAAAGGCAAAGATAATTTTGTGACTTTTTTGTGTCCTATAAATGTTTGTGGGGGGTGTGAATGAGGAAGAGAGGGGTTACTAAATTAGTGTGATTATTTAATCTTTTAGTCAAAATATAATCAATGGTGAAGATATTTAATGATTTAGAATTGTATGCGGTTGGTTTATAGTAGTCACATTATGAATTATGCAAATAAAAAATTCAGAAATAGTATTGTTAAATACGTACTTTGTAGTATAAATTAGAAAATATTGATCATAATAATATTTAAACAACGGTCTCAACTGTGGACTATCCTATTCTCTTTTGTTCTTTTAATCATCAAGTGGAGTTATCTGTTTGCTTTATACGTTTGTAGAAGCGGAAGAACGAAGTATAAACTAATTAAATTGCATTTACTAAAAATTCCATTTTATTATAAAAAAATAAAAATTACTCCCCATGAAATATGCTAGAGACTAAATTTTATATTAAAGCATTATGGATTATGTTCTTTCAATCTACTACTATTATCTACGGAATAACAACAATTGTGGTAAATGTAATTTGAAGAAATAAATAGAGTACTAATTTTGTGCATTATTATTTTATGCTTTTGATAAAAAGTTCCATGCGTATAGTTCCATTTCAACTCTATAAAATACGGACCATATTTTATTAAATGATATTTTGAAACTTAATTAGTGTAAATGAGTTTGATATGATACGTACGTTCGTGAATAATTCGCGTATAAGTTCGGTCAAAACTCGTTGACTATGAAAATGGTCAAGCTCGAGAAAATATTTAAGGCTCGTTTTCTAAATGAGTTTTACTCAAATACCATTGTATTCGGCTCCTTAGTGCTCACAAACATCTCATTTATAACTCATTAACAGCTCGTATTTTATTTTAATAATAAGAAAATATGTGTTTATAGAATATATTATTTATATAGTATATATAATTCTAAAGTCAAAATTTATACGGAGTACCTATTTAAATTTCTCCGTTATCTTCATATAAAGAAGACGAGTTGCAAAAGTTGTTTAAAGCTCATTCAATTTGAGCTCGAGCTCGAAATACAAACTAGCAAGCTCAAGCTCGAACTCGAAATAAAAACTAGCGAGTTCAAGCTCGAACCTGAACAAGTTAATTTGCTAATCAAGCTCAGCTCGAACCAAAAAAAAGTAGAAGCACGTACAAGCTCTTGCATGATTGAACACCAAAATTCCTTAACAAGCTTAATTAACTTGATAACATTAATACTCGACTCGACTCGACTCATTTGCATCTTAGTTATCCGTAGTCACATCTTGAAAACAAAACTACCCAACTAGCAACCATATATGAAATAAAAATCATGTACAAAAGTAGTTTCCAAACTATTAAATTTAGTTTAATCCTATAATTCAAAGATGGAAATTTACAACATCAATATTAAAAAAACTCAAGATTGAGCCTGAAATTTGGCTTTCCTTTTCACAATATTAAATATGAGATGATTAATAGAGTATGGTATTTGTTGCTGTCAATGGAAGGTATATACTCCCTTTAAACAAAGCCAAAAACGCGTTGTGATTATTATGTGGGGGCAAAGCTTAGCTAAGATGTGGGGATCACTAATTAATTAATTAACTAATTAATTACTATGATCAATGAGTTAGCTAGAGAGAGAGTGGGAGACAGAGTAAAAGCTATATATTTTATTATTTTGATTGACCGTTGATAACGGATCTTAATTTTTATAGACGTTGGAGAATGTAACAAGAAGATATTTTAAAATTACAGTTGGGTTTGGTTTGGTTGGGTTGATACACAAGTAACACAACAGCTTCGCGAATGCCGCGTGATTAGTGTTCGTTTTGACTGCTAATTCAATTAATTAACCTCCTTTTCTGTTGGGTTTTGGTCGACTAGCTAAGATGATGCAAATTACAACCTAATATTGTGTCTTATCAACCTAATTGTGCATATTATAAGACTAGCTAGTAGCTATTATACTTTCTCCATTTCTAAATAATAAGTAGAAAAAAGAGGGAGAGTGAAAACTTTGGAAGAAAATAATAAAATATTGATAAAGTAAGATAGATATGTAAAAAGGTGGGTGATTGTAGATAAGAAAAACGAATAAAGATAGGTGGGACAAAATTGGCTAGTCAATTGATTAAGACAAACAAGATCAAGTTGATTCAAGCCCCCCTATCTAATAAGACAAACAATATTGTTGTACTCCCTCCGTCCCAAAATTATCTTTCTGTTTGACCAATTTCACGATTTTTAAGAAAAATATTTAGAGTGGATAAGTCTAATGATTGGATTGCACTTGTGTTGGAATAAGCAAAATGGTCCCCTCCTCTTTTGCTCATGGATTCTAATCAAAATATTTTAACCAATAAGAATACAATAATATTTATTCACAACCAATCAAAATGCTCAGATTTAAAGCATACAGATTCAACACAAATAGGGGTAATATGGGGTCATTTTTTTCATCAATGGTCCCCTCCTCTTTTTCTGAATTTTGTGTTATTAAATTAGTTTTTCTTGTTTTTTTAAAAAATTTTAGTGGTCCAAACAAGGGTAAAGTGAAAAGTTAGTACATCTATAATTAGAAACAGGAAGATAATTTTGGGACGCTCGTTTAAAAAAGCAGGAAGATAATTTTGGGACGGAGGGAGTAGTATTTACGTGATGTAGACATGTAGTAGTATGGCGTTGCCACATTTTATTCTTTTTTAAATTAATTTGTTGTTTTTCCGGTGTTTGCCCCTCTTTCACATCCAAAAAATAAAATAAAAAAAACATACTTGCCGATAACAATATTTCCTTCGTACTCGAGTCCCTGTTAAGTTGTTAGTCGTTATTACCATGTGAGGCTTGTAAATTGGTGAGTTGACTTAGAATGGAATCAATCAAATGCTGGTGGAGGAGGGGCAAGAAATGTGATAGCTAAGATATGTGTCTTCACATGAGAAGTTAGCTGGAGATCGATGATTTAAGACAACAAAGTCATTACTCATTATTTCATTAACAATAACACCCCCATGCATCCATGCACACATATTCTTGCCAGATCTAACGCGTTTTATCCTTCTATTTTTGTGGTACCTAATGTGTGGCGGATAACTACAGGTCTACAAACTAGTGAAACTACTACTCAGATACTATAGGTTTCGCTACCGGTTAAGGTTGACGTGAGTGGTTAAGGTTCTCTTGCTCCTTAACCAAGGTTTTGGATTCGAGATTTGGATATGAAAAAAACCTCAGTTGGGAAGTTACCATCGAGGTACCCATGCAAACTCCCGTGTGAGATTAGTCCACTCGTCAAAATTTATCTAGAACCCATGTCCAGATCAAAACCGATGTGTCCCGATCTATCTAGATCATGTCCAAATCTATCTAATATAAAGAATAGTTAAATCACAAGCAAAGTCAAATATATAAATAATATGAAATTTATAATAACAATATTATAAATCTAAATAACATTTATTTTACGGGTTTTGTCATGAAATATCCCTGAGTTTTGGCATAATTCACCAACTACCCCTCTGGTTTCAACAATACATAAAGTACCCCTAAAACAAAACTTAATAACCCAAGTATCCTTAGTTTAACACGTCTCCGTTAACCCAAATTTAAAATTCACCACATACTCCTATGTTTAAACTTATTTCACCAAATACCCCTATTTTAGAAATTTAATTCACTAAATACCCATATATTAAGGTACCCATTTTGATGCTCATCAGCTAGTTTTTTTTGTTTGAAAAAGTAGTTGTTGGTTATTCTTTGCATATAAATACCTCATTCCTGCATGGTTCATGTGTTGAGCAATTGTTGTGTTAATTTCTTAAGATTTTTGTCGTCATTTATCTCTCAAAAACGTCATTTGCACCAAATAAGTCCACATACATAAGAGTACGTTCCAAACAAATTATGCTAATGTGAGAGAAAATTTGTCATCCGAAACTCCGATACAACACTCAAACAAAAAACGCTCTACTACAAGTGTGATCCATGTAACAATCTTGCATACTGCAAAGGAGTAATTGAAGAAAACATAGGGAAGCAACAACATCAATATGGTTTCCAGCAGCAGCAAAATAGGGAAAGTAGAGACGAAAGTGAATGTGTAATAAACAATATAATGCATGAAGAACTGAAGCAAATGAAGAAGAAACTAAAACATCAACAAGTAGTTAAATTTGTAATACAAATGGGGATATTGATGTTTGTAATCCTACTATTTGTAATCATGAAGTAAACCATGCAATGAGAAATAAATTCATATTCCATTGAGACACGTATAAACTACCTAGAAATGAGACTAACTTGAAATTTTACGTGAAATAAATTCATATTCCATTGAGACACGTATAAACTACCTAGAAATGAGACTAACTTGAAATTTTACGTGATCAGGGTAAGCTAATTGGACAATTGCTTGTCAGGAGTTGCTCTTAAGAGCTCAGGAAACCCATAATTAAGAACTTCATAGTTTTAATAATCTCAATTTAAATGTCAAATGGATAGTATTTGGAATTTTTGTTTTGGAAATTTAATGAGAAAGGGCTTTTTGTGCAAAATCGGGTTTCAAATCAGGTACGACTTTGGGGCGGTCTAACCGAATCTACATTACCGGCAAAAAACTTTTAGGGCCCAAAAGAAATTTTGCTAGTTGAACCTCAAGAATCTTATATCTCATATATTTTTAGTTGCATAGTTAAAACATTAAATGCACTTGTCCAAGTTGGTAGGGAGGTATGTATATGAGACATGACACCTGACACTACAAAATCATGCATCAATTAGAGATGGATTTTGAGACGGATACAATAAACGTCTCAAACTTGAGACGAGTTACTAAAACTTGGTCTCTAAATTAAAATTGAGATGAAATTGCATGTACATAGTGTTTCAAAAATTCCGTCTCAAGTTTGTAATGGATTCGCAAAAATTCCGTCTCAAATTTTTTTGAGACGCCCTATTTATGTCTCAAATCCGTCTCTAAACATCATTTTGAGACGGATTTGGACTATATAGACACAAAATTTCTCGTCTCTATAAAATGATTATTTTGTAGTGTGAGTTTGATTCCTGCCCATGTATGTTTTCCTTTTCTTTTTTGTATAATTAAAACAATCACCCAATGTTTTCCTTTTCCTTTTTGTATAATTAAAACAATCACCCATTTTTATGTGGATCTATCAAACTTTTGGATTCATTTTTTTAAAACAACCCACATAAAGTATTACATTATAACATTAATTTGGCTCTATATGTGTTTATACATAAAACAATATTGATACTATAACGTTTTTTCCTTTTTTTTGTATAATTAAAAGAATCACCCATTTTTATGTCTATCAAACCTTTGGATTCATTTTTTTTAAAACCAACCCTCATAAATCATAACATTAATTTGGCTCTATATATTTTTATACAGAAAACAATATATTAATACTATAGTAATTATACATTATACATTAAATAATAATCCTCAAAATTTTATAGGGCCTAATATTTGAATTTAGCACAGTGCTTCTAAATTGACTGAGACGGTCCTATTTCAAATAGCAGTTCACATTCTATTTTGTGTAAAACAACCTGCAAATATCATTATACCCCTTTTAAAAAAAACATATCAATCGAGTATGCACCAACTTGCGCATAATTCTTGTTTCACAATTCACATCAGCTTAATCTGATACCAATTGAGGTTAAAATGAGTATTAAAGACCTCTTGGAGTCTTGCTCCTTAACCAAAGATTTTGGATTCGAGTCTTGAAAATGGAAAAACCTCAACTCATAGGGATGCACAAACTTTTCAAAAAGGCCGATCTACGATAATTTATTGTGTGGCGGCCTAAAAGATGAAGGTTATCCGCACATGTTCTGTTCTTTTAGTTACCCTTATTGATGTTAAAAGTTCTGTTTATTGTAGTTATAAGTTATCTTTTTTTCAAGGTTATTAGCTCAAATGGTAGAGCAATATACAATATTGTATATGGTGTATTGGTGTGGGGCCAAGCTCCACGTAGCCTACTACCTATATTACACTTGTGTATTGATGTATATTTTCATTGTTGGTGTTGTATTGGTCATAGTTATAACTTGTAACAAACATATCACTTTTGAGCATGGTCACTTCATTGTTTATGGTTAGGGTCGCATTTTTTAATTGTTAATTTGTTAAGGTCACATTTATCCTTGAGTAAGGTAACTTTAGTCCTCGAATAAGACCACTTATATCTTTGATTTGGTTCACTTTTATATTTGGATATACACTAAAATACCGTAGATCAGGGGCACACAATTTTTTTTTGCACAAGAATGTTATCCATCGAGGTACTCATGCAAACTTACGCGAGAGATTAGTACACTCATCGTCTCTCTGCGAGAATTCCACGTAGTAGAACCAAAAAAAAAAAAACATCAGCTTAGCCTGATGTTCCCATCCATCAGAGAGACAGAGAGTCAACGCTTTCCTCTAACCTCCGTATATGGACGCTTCCATCGCCGGGGCATCACCGGAGAAGGGAAAATCTGACATACCTGAAGATAGTGTTAGCAAATCAGGTTCTAGTACTCTTATTTCAATGTCAGCAGCGTCACCAGCTACTAAACATGAATTAGCTGAACTCTCCGAAAATAAAACGGCAAAGCATTGGACGCCGGAAATTAACGACGCATTCATCCGTGCGGTTTTATCCTTAGGGCATCAAAATGCTACGCCGAATGGAATTTTGCAGTTAATGAATGTCAAGGGTTTGACCATGGAGAGTGTGACAAGCCATTTGTTGAGTTACCGGCTTTCGTTGCAAAAGACGCAAGATTTTGCGTTCCAAGAGCCAGGATCAGGGGATGGAACTTCTAGTGCCCACCAACTGTTTGATGAAATTCCCCAAGGTTTGGCCGGGGGTGGGATTTCTGCCGCCCATCAAGTGTTTGATGATATGCATTTGAAAACATCTAATGAAGGTTCAGCAGGGGGTGGAATATCTGGAGCCTACCAACCGTTTGACGAAATTCCCCCACATTCGGCCGGGGTTGGAGCTTCTGGAACCCATCTAGTATTTGGTGAATTTTGCAATGGTAAACTGCTGGGAGAAAAAATGAAATCAGGAACGAGTTTGAATAATATTCTGCAGAACGAGTCGCCCAAGGATGCTGTTTCCGAGTCATTGGCGACGTTTGTGGAGAAGAGGAAGACAAAGAAAAGTCCAATCCATCATCATCATCATATGAAGAGCTTATTGAATGCCTCAGCTGTATTTGCTCCTACTTATAATTATCTTCCTATTCCTATATATTATCCAACTCTCAGTGCCATTGACCATCGCCCTTTTAAATCTATAACTCACGGATTGACCCCTTATCATTCTATTGCTAAAGATGTAAAATATCCTGGTTCTATGACTTATATCCCTATTGATCCCTATTCCCATCTTCAGCCTAGCTTGCCTTTTGATCGGATGTCTATCAATGATCCCTTGCATTTTGATACAATGATCGTTAATGATGCCTTGCTTTATTGTGCTTTGTTTCCTCCTGGTGATGAATTTGAGAAAGATACACTGGTTCAGTTATGGATGGCAGATGGGATTTTTGTTGAAGAGCCGATGGAGAGAATAGCTGGCCTATTTTTTGAGGATTGTTTGACAAAGAATTACTTTCAGTTGAGCAGAACCAATTTGGTAACTGGTAAAGCTATGTATAAATTCATCAGAGACAGCCGCTTAGACACATTATTGATCTCAAGAGACAAACGTATTGGTAGAATAGAGGGTAGTTACAACTTAAACGATCTTTCTCCGGAAGTCTCTCATGTGTCTATACGATGTCACAATCTTAAAGATTTTACTGCTTTCTGTGGTTTTAAAAAACTCGAGCAACTCAGAACGTTAATATTGATCCAAGGCCAAGAATTGAGCTTCAAGCAAGTCTCACGCAGTTTCTTTTTGTCGTTGAGGCTGCTGCGAGTTTTGGATTTAAGTCAGACTCGTCTCATGGAGCTTCCAAGTTCCATAGAGAATCTAGTATGTCTATGTTACTTAGACCTTTCAGGTACTCCCATCAAATGTTTGCCTGAATCAATCGACTGCCTTAAGATGATACAGACCTTGAAACTCAGAAGCTGCTGGAATCTCTCCACTTTGCCTAATGGTATGAGAAAGCTAATCAACTTACGACATCTTGATTTCGATGTCCTTCACCAGTTACGGTCAATGCCTCAGGGGATGGGAGCGTTAACTAGCATCAGAACACTATCAGCGTTCCTTGTGGGAGTGGAAGAAGGGTGCAGTATTAGGCAGTTAAAAAGCATGAATAACATCTCAGGAAGCTTTTGCATCTCAAGGCTTGAAAACGTATTGACAACGGGTGAGGCTGAGGAGGCTTGTTTGTCTAACAAGTCAGAGCTAACAAAACTGGAGTTGCATTGGAGTGATTCACAAGATGAAGATGTTGTAGGAAATGATAATATTATTTCTTCACTTCAGCCAAATACAAGCCTAGAAGAGTTACGCATAAGTTGTTATGGTGGTTTTGAACTTCCTCATTGGATCTGTAATCCGGCATACTCCAAACTTGTTAGTATCACCCTCTTCAAATGTGAAAACTGTCTAGTCTTATCATCCCTTGGTCAACTACCTTCACTGAAATCTTTAAACATAGCTGACTTCCGCAAACTGAAGGTGATTGATCAAAAGTTTTACAGAGGTGCAGGCATTCCAGGGTGCATTGCGTTCCCAAAGTTAGAGAGGTTAACTGTTGAAAATATGTTCAGTTTTGAAGAATGGTCTGGACTTGGGAGGTTCAACTTCCCTCATCTTCTTAAGCTCACAATTAAACATTGCCCCAAACTCCAGAGGTTACGCGCACTATCTAGCCTAAGTTCCCTTGAACACTTGGAGATTAGTGGTTGTGAAATGCTTTCTTCTTTTCCTAATGGAAAACTGCCTGATGGGTTAGAAACTTTCATTGTCGAGGATTGCCCCTTCATTAGTGCAATGGCCTTGAATGATGGTGGTCAGGATTGGTATAAGGTTGCACATATTCCACATGTATGGATTGATCATCAGGAGATGTCGAAGAATCTCAGGTATATATGTTTCTTTCTCTTGAATGTGTATTTCATCTTTGCACTCAATTTTTCTTCTTTCCTTCCTCATGCAAAGAAAATTTTTGGTTTTCTGTTGCGAACTTCCCATGGTAATATGTACATAGGGATCATCAGGAACAATTCAGAATTCTTTATTACAGCATGTGAATGTGCTTTATTTACTTTGGCAATATGTGAAATAGATACATGTTCAAGATTTATCTTCTAATAGACGCTTTGATATTTATATTCTTGGCAAATTTCTACTTTTCTAGGATCATAAACTTCTTCTTGCATGTTGAAAGGCGTCTTTTTTGTTTATGTGCACAGGGAGATTTAGAGGAAATTCTACCATGGTCTGGACTTCTGATTTGAACTTTGGAGAAGGAACCATACTTTGTGGTTATCTGGTGCCATTCTACTCTAAACTGCAAATTTCAAGTCAATTCGTTCTGTTTTTATCTATGAGATTCCTTGACATTCTGTCTGCTCCTCTGATTATTGACATGCATGCATTACTAGTTTTCTGCAAGACTGCAAGTATATTCAAGTGAGATGTAGTAAATTGTACAAAAGGGGGAACATTGTAATACTAGTCTGCTTACTGTATGGGTGCTAGGTTATATATTATACACTACGTATCCAAGATTTGTGCACTAAAAACCAAGTTCTTTGGAACTTTAGTTACTTATCTATAAACTACTTCAAGGTTCGTATATGTATTGATAATTAACTTCATCTATTGAAAGTTATACAGTAATATTTATGACGTCCTGAACTACTATGTTACTGAGGACTTTGAATACAGGTTATAATTCTTCAATTTGAAGAAACTTTGTCAAAGTACATGTGTATAACTTTGCTTTCTCCCTTACTTTACCGATATCTAAACGGTTAAGGAGGCGGGTAGTGGAGGAATGAGGTAGGCTTCTTTTAACAGTAGCAAGAAAAAAAATAGTGGCTTCAGTAAGCTTGTGCATTAACGACTTTAGCGTAATGTTTAGCAGAGGCCCTAATCCGACTCCCCTCTCATATCATCAGTAACCATTCTTAAGCCTCGTTCTTTTCAACTTCCTGTATAGGACAAAATTTTAACCTGATATTAACTTAGTTCAATTCAGAGAATATCAATTCAAGTAAGTCAAGCAAAATCATTATTTTACAACAAAAATCAGAACATGTTAATCAGTTTAGTTCAATATAACTTATTGTTTGGTCAAAATTTTGCATGTATCTGTTTCTTTCTGTATAGTATGTGTACATTGACACTGTAACATCTTTGCAGAATGCAGATGACATTGTCCTATATCTGCCCTGGGTTTCTTGTTTCTTTTTCGTGGCGTTATGATTAATAGGACGGAGATATACTAATTAAAACTTCGGCATTGCTCACAATATATATCTATGTTAAATGAGGTGTGTATGGAAGAGTTTTCTTCAAGCACATGCATTTATCATTAATAATTATTGTATGAGATAGATGAAAATTAGATTCATGGTTCTTTAAAATCAAAATACGAAGTATGATGCTCTACAACGGTAAGAGAAATAATTTCTTATTAAGTCTTCAGATTTTGTGTTCTTTAGATGCTTTTATGTACTCCATACATCCTTCAAGGTTCTCTTCTGAATATTTTTTTCCCATAGTTTACTCTTGTTGTTTTCTAGTGAAATACATTTGCCTTTTGAAATTGTTATCGTAAAAAGAAAAGTTAAAATATACTGATCTTTCTTATTCCCTTCAGTGTGCCCGACAACTGTGTCACATGTGCTTTCAACATTATTATGAATTTATGATGTCTCTTAGAAAATGTAATTCGGTTTTCTTTTTAGTTTTGCTTCATTTCGTTAATAGAGAAAATGTGATATAGTTATGACTTTATGATGCATTTTTTTATGCTGCTATTGCATCTTGAAAAAAATATCCTACCTTACATGTGCAGGACCTATCTAGACTTGAACTAACTTCCCTACCTTTTCATCACAGGCTTAAGTTTAAGCATTGTCCTAGGTCACCAAGCTTACACAGACTGTCAAATCTTTGTTCCCTTGAAGTTTTGGAGAAAAATCACTGTCCATCGCTTGTTATTCAGGATGAAGGTCTGTTATCAGCATTTGCCCAATTAGTAAAGCATTTCAACATGTTCCTGATGTTTGGTTTGATAATTAAGGATATTACTTGGTCAAAGATCTTTCAAGTGCTTCTTTCCCTTTGTGTGTGTGTGTGTGTGTGTGAGCGTGCCCAGGCGCACGCTCGCTGTATGATTCAATCTTTAACCGTTATTTTGTTAATTAAGTCGATATGTTTGTAACTTTGTATGACAGTTATACATTTAAGAGAGGTAATGAGGAAAGGAGAGAGTTGGGAGTATGGAGGATTTTTGAAGAAGCTATTGTGAACAAGCCTGGGATATTTTTGCTGTTGTTTGTTGATAGTTTGGTTAGTTTCTACTCTGAATGTTCAACCTTTTGGGTCATGGAGGTTTTAAATGTACAACGATACATGGACTCTTTTGCAACCCCGTGCCCCCTAAAAGACCCATTACTGTATTGAACTGGTGAATCCATGCACACAGTGTAAACTATCGAGTTTTCATCTGTTTCGACCAGGATATTGATTTACTTTGCCAGGACCTCTTTCTCTGATGTCAAAATTTAGGTTGGTCAGACTAACAGTGGCATTTATTCCTAGTCGCATGTACGGTTCTTGTTGGTGAAACATCAGAAATTTATTTAATCAGAATCCCTAAGGTCTCCGACTTGGCTAGTATCATCTAACCCCTGGTTATTTGGCTATGCCGGGGCTGCTACCGCTAGGCCTGCTAGTTAGGAATCTTAAGATTATTAGAAAGTGTCAAACTGTAATTGAGATTGGTTATCTGATTGACAAGATAGTGTCCTGTGTAGACGGTACAGGCACGCCAAAGTTCTCTCTATTTAATTTCCATTTCACTTGTAAGAAGTACAAAGTATAAATTCTCGAGGAGGTTTAGTTTAAGGAGAAACTTTCTCTTATCTTTTCTCTTCCTATTACCCGACACTTACTCTAATCATACATTTTCTCTTATCGTTTCTTTGTGCCAAAAATTAAACAAGTATAAACAGTGGTGGTTATATCCCCTCAAAGAAAAGATAGTGATGGTTATAATTGGGAACGGTCTTGGTCAGCAGGATGGCTGGTGACTGGCTGGAGGGTGGGGGGAGAGTCATTTTAGAGGTGGGAGCTAGGCAGCTAGCCAGATGGGAGTCATCGTCTTGGTGGAGTGTATCGCAGTAGGTAACGTAGATTGAATACAATATCCAGGAGGGGGTGTGGTTTATTTTAACACTAATTAACTTTCTTTATTGTAATTTTTTTTTGTTTTGTTATGCCAGCACCATGTTAGTTGTTGACATCATGTAATTCATGATATCCTCACTTATTGGCACCTTCTAAGAAGCATCTTGAACGAGCCAACATAAAGCTGTTGACTTTGAGTTTTTAACATCTTATCTCCATTCTCCATTCTCCATTCTCCAGACTCCAGGGTTTCATTTTCAGCTAATGCTCCTGAGATAACAGCAGCATCTAATTATACAGAAAACACAGGCTTCATTTCCTACAACTTTATTGCCCTTGAATCTTGATCAATTAGTTGAAAGCCACTGATGGAAGCAATTCCGTCTTTCTTGGCGTTGGCTTTGCTTCAAGAGTTGCGAGAAAGATTCAAATCCTTAGTCATCGATGAAGCTGTTCGAGTAATTCGCTTTAATCCAGAATGCGAACTGAACAAGTTGGAGGGGGAACTTTTGAAGGCCCAAGCCTTGCAAGAAAGCTTTCAGTTGACAAACAACAAAAGTTGGCAACACTGGGTTGGAGATCTAACAAGAGTCTGCTATGACGCTGAAGACTTGATTGATGATATAGTGCTTGGTGGCTGCAGAACTACACTACTGGTGAAAATCTTGTCATATTTCACCAAGGGAAGCATGGCCCAACAGATGCAAGATCTCCAAGATAGGTTGAAGGACATAGTAAGTGGATTAGATATCGTCAACAAAACAAAGCAGAAAAAAACTGTTGACAGAAAGGAACAGTTACTGCCTCCTGTGAAGTTGATTGGGAGAGATGCAGACAAAGAGAGCATTATTGCCCTGCTTCTGGAGGAGAAAATAAGCTTTGTTTCTGTTGTTGGCATAGCCGGACTTGGAAAAACAACACTTGCTCATAATGTTCAATGTGATTCCAGAATCCGAGACAATTTTCATCATATAGTGTGGGTCTCAGTGTCTTCGAATTTCGATCTGGCAACAATTAAAGACTTCCTCATCAGGTATTGGAGGCAGGAATATGAGTACAAGTGTTTTTATACGACACACTTTCTAGAATTTCAGGAATTTTGTGTGGGAAAAAAGTTTTTGATCGTGTTGGATGACTTATGGAATGTCAAGAAGGATGATTGGATTACTTTCTGTTCTCTGTTTCAGTACTCGTCTGGTTTCAAACTTCTTCTCACCACTAGCAATCCGAATGTAGCATCCGTTACCAAAGCTATTCCATATCATTTGCAGTTGATGAGGAATGAAGATTGTCAGACTCTAATACTGGATAGAGCACTCTCTTATAATAATCTATCTGAACGTCAACGTGTAACTTTGGAGGATATTGCTGGAGAATTAGCCCAAAAGTGCAAGGGTTTGCCTCTGGTGGCCAATACACTGGGCCTCCTCTTATCTTCTAAACGTGGTGAGGATGAATGGGTGACCTTATCAGAGAGAGACATATGTGAGTTACGGGAATTCAAAGAAGAAATATTTCCTGCTTTTAGATTCAGTAACCCTGATCTGGCATCATATCTGAAGAGGTGCCTTGCTTACTGCTCCTTATTCCCTTGTGATTACGTCTTCAAGAAAGACAGCTTGGTTCAGCTATGGATGGCGGAAGGTTTTCTTCTGCCTCAAGGGAAGACAAGCCTAGAACAGATTGGAGGTGATTACTGGGATGAGCTACGATGGAGATCCGTCTTTCAACATGCACATCTTGATGACCACGATATGCAAACTTACAAAATACATGAATTTATTCGCAGGTTTGCTGAATTACTGTCCTCTGGCACATGTTTTATGTTTGAGGAAGGTGAACGGTCTAGCTCATCAGTTCATTGGTACAAAAAGGCTCGTCATTTGTCTTTGCTTTGTCATAGCATCCAACTGAAATTCCTCGAGGAAATTGAGAAATGTGATGGTCTGAGAACATTTCTTTTACTAAGTGAACATGGAACCCGAATTGGCAAAGTTCCTTATTCACTTTTTCAGAAGCTAGTGCGACTAAGAGTTCTAGACTTGAGTCATACTGATATCGATGAGCTTCCTGAGTCTTTGGGTAGACTAAAGCATCTTCGGTATTTAGATGCATCTCAGACGCATATCCTAAGGTTGCCTAAGTCAGCTTCTAACCTTAATGGATTGCAAATACTCAAGTTGAAAGGATGTCATGAACTTCTAGAGTTGCCAAAAGATTTGAAAAACTTGAGCAATCTTGTACATCTTGATGTGGACATTAGGAAATTGAGGTGCATGCCAGCAGGCCTAGGAAGTCTAAATCACCTTAAAACACTTTCTGCCTTTGTTGTTGGTAAGAGAGAAGGATATCGCATTACAGAGCTGAAAATTTTGAATCATATACGTGGTTCAATTTGCATTAGTAAACTTGAAAATGTCAAGGATGGGGCAGAGGCCAGGGAAGCCATGATGTGCAGTAAACCATTTATCAGAAGGTTGGAATTAGAATGGAGTCATTGCTCTATAGATGGTTCAATTGCAATCGATGTCCTCGCTGGCCTTCAACCTCACAAAACTTTGACAGAGCTGCAAATAATTAACTATGGTGGTTCTAGCTTTCCTGGTTGGCTAACAAGCCCAACCTGCAGACTTGTGAGTATTCATGTGCAACATTGCCGGCAAAATGATGTGTTGCCTTCACTTGGACAACTTCCTTTCCTCAAGAATCTTCATATAGAAGGTATGTGCTATGTAAAATATGTGGACAGCCATTTTTGCGGAGAAAGTAAAACTGGAGCCTTCCCTTCATTAGAGTCTCTGATAATCAAAGACATGATGCACCTTCAGAGGTGGGAAACATTGCCAGACAATAGCATGCCACAGCTCCGTGTTCTTTTGGTTCAGAATTGTCCAAACCTTTTCTTGATGCAATCGTTTAATCATATGAATTCATTGCAAAATTTAGAGATCAACCGTTGCAATAGGCTGAATTCCTTGCCTATGCTACCAGTGTCAATACAATCATTGATCATTATCAAAAGTGATGTGGTGAAACAGCTATATCAGCCTGAAGAAGGTCCTAAATGGAGAACCATAAGAGAAATTCCTTACGTGGAGATCGACTGCAAGATTGTGGTTTTTGAAGGTTGAAGTTAGTGAACCTCCATATGACAGTCCTTTCGTGTTGGTAAGGTTCTCATCCTTCTTTTCTGGAAATTCAACTGATAATCAATTCTTCTCCCTTTCTTTGCAGAGTTCTGAACATCTTTACTTAATTATACTATTGTTAATTAGCAGCTGAATCAGTAATTGGGATAATAACATACTACATCATGCATGTCTAGGTAGGCAGTAGCACCAAGTTCTAAGTTAACGATCAACCTCAATCCAAAAGATAATTCACTTTCTTGGTCAACTGGGAAAATTTTTAGTTACTTCATCAGTTTCTCTGTCCGGCCTAATACTTAGGATGTCTAATGTCAAATACTTCCTCCGTTTCATAAAGTTCTCACGTTGGTTAAAAGTTAAAACTTTAAATTTAACCGTAATTGGTTGTTAAGATATTAGAAAAAAAATCATTATTTTGATGGATGTCATTGGATTTGTTTTAATATGAATTTTCTTAATATCAAATTTTTATTATTTACTTGCACATACTTGAAGTTTTTGTTTTTTTGAAAATCTGCAAATTACTACCTAGATTTTTGGTGACTTTGCCAATTACTATCTAGCTTGTTAAAAGTTGTCAATTGCTACCTACGCTAATTAGTCACTAATCATTTCATAGTCAACTGTTAATCATACTTTAATTATTTTAATTAACTAATAAATTTTTAATTTTTTCTTAAATAATTAAAATAGTAAAGTATGACTAACGGTGGGTTATGAAATATTTATGATTTTTAAAAAAATAATTATAATTTAAAAAAATGTATTTTACTAAATAATTTAAATAAGTAAAGTATTATTAACAGTTAATTATGATATGATTAGTGACTAATTGGCCGAAATATGAGCTAAGGTAGTAATTGACAACAATAACTAAATATGTAGGTAGTAATTGGCAACTTTAACGTAACAAGCTAAGTAGTAATTTGCGGTGACTAAATATCTACTTCCTCCATTCTTATTTATATGACACAATAGGGTTTTGGACACTATTCACCCAACCTCCTTTGATTTCCTTTTGTGGTTTATACTTAAGTAAAAACAAAGTCGTGTGGGGTCTTGTTAGATTCGTCTCAATAAATATTTTATAAATATCAACTTTTTATAATTTTTTCTTATCCAAAATTGAAGATATTATTGTTTAAAATCGTGCATTGGCAAACTTGACTAAATAGTGCATTGGCAAACTTGACTAAATAATTGTGTCATTTAAATAAGAACAGATGAAGTATATAGTAATTTGTAAGTTTCCTTATTTTTTTGACATAGACTTACCTATTTAAAGATATTAATGGCCAAAGGAGTAGATAACATATTGCATAAAATGCAAAATTGAGAACTTTATGAACGTAGGGAGTATATAACTATGAGATGTTTGGAATACTCATCATAAATACAATTCCCTGTTGCCCTATATGGTAAATGCTTTTTCACACATTTTACCGTCACATTTTACCAAGATTGGTTAGGACTTAGGAGTGTGGGAATGGTCCCTCAGTCTCTGTTCGATAAGGAGTACAAAAATTGTGTCATTGCTTTATTATGACAATAAGACTGTATTTAGGCTGATCACTCTATTCATTTTTTAATTGATTACTTGCCAAATTTTTGATTTTTTTTAATTAAAACACTGATTTAAAACAATGTTTTTTTTTTTTTGATGTAAAACAATGATAAATTTGTCATTAAAGGAACTTTTTTGTTTTGTATAGTGATAAAGATCGCGACTTATGACAATGATTTATGTCGTAACTATTTTTTTTAATTACATAAAAATATATTATTATATTATAATTTCTATTTTTTTTCATTTACATAAAAGGAAATATAATGTTCATTATAACTATAATAAAAAAAAAATTTAAAAAATCTATGAACTACCTAGGTTAAATATTTTAATAGTAAAAATATAGCGTTAGCAATAGCATTAATTTAATGAGTCACGGTATATGTGACACCCTCGTAGTACCATCCCATAAGATTATGACGCATTTTAATTGTTGCAAATTGCTACCTTTTATCACCACTTTTTTTTACCCACCCCACCCACAAAATACAGAATAAATTTCTAATTCGGCGTCTAAACTAAATGACCTTTTCTTTGTTGGTGAAAATGCAGGAAGGACATGAACATGAATGCAGCCAAATGCCAATGAGTTGCAATGGTTAGCAAATAGCAATTGAGCTTTATTTATAAGCAATGTTTTGTTTAGCAATCACAGAGCCAATGTGTTTTCTTCTTCTTTGATGTTTAAGTACTTATAACTTATACTTGTGAAGTTCATTTGCGGAGCTGTCTCCTCTTGTTCGTTGGGTATTTGGGTGTATCTGAAACTGCGGAAGTGTGTATTGACAACATTGTCATTCACAATGATAATTATTTTTCTGATATTTACAACAATAGGTGTTGCACCCAAGGCACAATAAATTTATTGTATATCGAGATAACTTTTACCTAATTTTTGTAATTTTAACGTAATTTTGATTAACTTTTTATATTGTGAAAAAAGTTGATGGATAAACATTTTAAAAGATTACATGATTAGTTTATACATTATTAGTAATTTTGAAGGGATACTTTTTATTAAAGAGGAAAAAAAATAGGGAAATTCTCAATGATTACCCTGTAGTTTTGTGGATTACATTTGATAGGCGAATTTTTTTGAAATTCTTACTAATAGCATTGTATTCTTCATTTTTAATATAAGATGACATTAATGATGATTTTTGGTTTAAACAACCGTTAAAATTAGGTAAATTGTGAAAATAGATTTTTTGTGAAAATTACCTTATAAAAAAAATGTTGTAATTAACTACTTTATAATTATGTTGTAAGATATCCGTTTTAGAAATATCTTTACAGTTACTGTTTGTAAAAATGGTAAGAAAAAAATAGGAAAGTTGGTTGAATATAATAAATATGGATAAAGAAAGAGAAATGTGTAAAGAGATGGAGCGTTTTCCGTCAATAATGCTCAAAGATACATTAATTCCCAAAATATGTCACATTATAGCTTACTTCCCACTCTACCGTCCACGTCAGCAATTGAAAGAGAAAAAAAAATCTGGTTCAATTCTAAACCGCCATTTCAATTGGCGGTTTAAATTTAAACAAAACCTCCAATTGAATTGGCGGTTTATGTCACAAAACCGCACGGTTTTAAGATTACTATGGCAGTTTAAGATTAATATGTAGAGGTTTACACTTAAATGAACTGCCATCTCAATTGGCGGTTCATTTAAGTGTAAAACGCCATCTCAAATGGCGGTTTACCTGTACTAACCGCTATTTGAGTTGGCGGTTTTGAGGCGATCGATTAAAAAAAAATTAGACTGATTTTCTTGCTGACGTGGACGGTAGAGTGGGAAATAACTACAAATGTGACGTATTTTGGGAATTTACGGATCTTCAAGCAATATTGAAGAGAATCTCTCAAAAAGATGGGTGGGTGTAAGAAAAAAAAAATGAATAAAGTAAGAGAAAGTGAGTAGAAAATGGTAAATATTTTGGGGTAAGACGGGTAAGATAGTAAATTTTCATGTCCAAAAATAGAATAAAACAAAGTGAAAATAACATTATGAAACGGACTAAAACGGAAAAGATATTTTTGAAACGGAGGAAGTACTATCTTTGGTCGGATTATGAACATTGATTCAAGATTCCGGGATTGACTTTACTAGTTGTATCTCACGTGGTATCGAACGGGAAAATGGGTAATTAAATGGCACGTAAGATGCGTACGGTAAAGTCAATCCCAAAATTTTGAGTCAACATTCATAATTGGGGAAATGGTAGCTAGTATCTTACAACACAATTTTTTTATAAGCTAGTTGGCTACAACATTTTTTTTAAGGTAGTTTTTCGCAAATACACAATTAATTGGATAATTCTTGCGTGGACCTGGTCCACGCTAATATTAGTGTGGATCCAAATCAATAGTTTTTTCTAGCACTCTTTTGACACTCATAATGACATTTATTATTCATATTGTAACTATAATAAATTAAACAACAAAATTCTTAGACATAGTAATTTAACCATTTTTTGAAGCATAGTAACCCTATGTTTTTAAAAGAGAATTGTGACTTAAAATCAAATTATTCAAGCACAACATGTATCAAAGCCACTAGATATTTTTTCATAATAATCATAATAAAATGCCAAAATAATAAATTAAAAACAAATTATTAACTTTATTTTAAGACATGATCCACAAGAAATTTAGTGTAAACTAAGTCCATTTAAGAATGGGTGCAATTTTATAAGCCAATTTTTGATAAATTTGCCTTGAATTAAATATTTGTTTACCACGATTACCTCTAAAATCATGGTTTTTTTCATCCAAATCAATCCAACCCTGTTTTTCTCCCTTAGTACTATTCCCTTAATTCTCTCCTTTTTATCTACGGCCTGATTACAACTCGCGAGCTAGGGACATAAAAATAATGGCAGTCCTGAGTCCTGTATCACCCTGCTTAATTTACCTTATTTCAGTTACTTATTACTTATTTCAGATTCAGCAACTTTTGTGTAAAACCGCCTTACCGGAAAGACTACTTTGATTGGTTAACTAATTGGTTCCACTGCTTAATTAATTCGTTTCATTGATTAACTAACCAGTTCGATCTAGTGCTTAACTAATTAATTTCATTGCTTAACTGATGGTTTCAGTATTTAACTAATTAGTTTTCGTGATTAACTAATTAGTTTCAGTGATTAACTTATATGATACTTCGTACTAAATATGGTATTTTGTGTGGAAGACCGCCTTATATAAAAGTTTGTATTTTATATTTAATCAAATCATATCATATCAAAAAAAAATAAGTTCAGATTAGATCATATCAGAATAAATAAGTTCAGATCAGATGATGATTATTATTATTGGTATATATATTTATATCATTGTTATTATAATATTACTATTATTGATTTAATGATAAAAATGTTGTTGTCTAGATCTGAACCGATGTGTCCAGATCAGAACATGTATTATCAGTTCATGTCCAAATCATAACTGAATTTAACTGAATTTATTTTGTCTGAAATAAGTCAAAATAAGTCGAACAGAACTGAGCCTTATTTTGTTTGAAATAAACTTATCTATACTAATATACTAGTATAGGACCCGTGCGATGCACGGTTTACAAATTTTAACTTTAAGTGCGAAGTTAAATTAGTTTAGAAAAAAAAAAGTGGATTTTTCATTTTCATTTACACCTGTCACCCATAATTTCATGTTAGGTATAAAAATTAATTAACATCTTATACTATCTCTTTTTTTTTATCGTGTTACCCGTACCCATTTGGTTATATGTCTCATTAGTCTTTATTAGAGATGGACGGTGAGTTGGGTCTGACCTAGCCCATCCTGACACATCCCATAATGGGTTACGTGGGTAGGACCCACTTACGACCCATGACACAATGTATCGTGAGTCGAGTTTTTTCAACACAACCCATTTCGAGCAACCCCCTTAAAAACTCGACACAACCCACCACGACACACCCATTCCATCCAACCCAACACCCGAACCCAACCCACCCAATACACGAACTCAACCCACCGAACCATTTCTAATTTAAACTATTTTGTATGTTTAAAATGCTAAAAAAATATAATTTTATTGTTTAAATATACATTAACCACATTGATGTGAGTATGTGAATAACATATATTAATTCATTTAAATTCATATAAAATTTTTAACTTTTTAACGCTTAAAAAATCGTCTAAACCCACCTAACCCACATCAGTTCCTAAAACTTGTCTAAACCCACCAGACCCACCTAATACACCTGACCCTTCGGAGTCACATTTTGCCTAAACCTATCGTAACCCACCAAATCCATCGGACCCACTCGACACGCATAACCCACCACGACCCATGTAACCCACGACCCATCATGTACTTTGTCCATTTTTTCCGACACAACCCACGACTCAACCTACCCTGATTTAACTACAGGGGTTTGTATGTTAATTATCCCCGCCCCATGACCGACCAAACTCACTCATGAGCCATCCAACACGCCACGTTGGCCATATCTAGTTATTATCCCACTACAAATGCATCTTATCCGAATTTTTTTTTACCTTACATAGTAACTTTAAAATTTAAATATGAATCTATATAAAATGCATGTGCAGTATATCTACTCACTTTTGAGAATGTTGAACTTATTTTATTAATAAAATATTTTATTAACTATAAAATTATGGAAATTTTCGGAACAAATGATTATAACTTATATTACATATGTGTTTTCGTCACCCTTGGAAAAAAAGTTATATGTTCAGATATTATGTCTTTTTTTTATTGTGTTACCCGTATTATTTTGTTGCCCACCTCATTTTGTTACTTGCTCTATTTCAAGTTTACTCTTTTGAAATCAGTTATGATCAAATCCAATAAGTTTCATTAGGTCTATTAGATTTAATCAAGTCCAAATCCAATAAGTTTAGATAAATTTAAATTCATTTTAAATAAGGTGAAAAGAATGCACCCTACCTCCATTTTTCTTTATTCCATTTGTTTTTTATGTGATCAAAATAAAATTTAAAAAATTGGTTGTACTTTGTGGATTGTATTTATGAAGACAGAAACTACATTGGCTAAACTCAAAACCAAACCAACCACGTCACCATGGAGAATATTATTTTATCTGTATAAATGTTCATCACTTATCAAACCACTACTTATTCACGTCTAAACAGGGCGGAGATAGATGAATGTCCATTAAATCTGTTCCACCGATTTTTTTATTTTAATTATGATTTAACATATTTATATGGAGATATTGTAGATAATAATGTCATGCAATTGAGAATAATATTTCTCATAAAGTCATAATATCTTAGATATTAGTTAGTTTATTTGGATATAGTTTTCGTATTTTATTGATATGTTTCCAATGTATACTTCGTAAAAGGTTAATAATAAAAATTAAAACAACCATTAACAAATTATTACTAACAGCTTATTGTTATATTGTCAAATTGGTTGTTGAGTATTTCACGATTTTGATCAATATGAATAACATAGTAGCGCTCAAAAGAACGAAGAGTAGTATATGCTAAAATGCTTTCATTCCTTGATAGACAAAAAATATTTTCATTCCTTGATTATATTATATAGGGAAGGTAAACTAATTTTAATTTATCGCAAACTTGCATTAAAATT
This sequence comes from Spinacia oleracea, assembly GCF_020520425.1. Classification (NCBI taxonomy): domain Eukaryota; kingdom Viridiplantae; phylum Streptophyta; class Magnoliopsida; order Caryophyllales; family Amaranthaceae; genus Spinacia; species Spinacia oleracea. The sequence continues at coordinate 16,294,099 of NC_079489.1, forward strand.
TAATTGTTTTCCTATAGTAGTACATTTTATCAAATATAAAAATAATTTAAGTTTAAGATTCATATCTTGTGTACTCTTACATAAATTACTCCCTCTAAGAAATTACTATGCAATACGGAGTACATATTATTAGTAACAATTATATGATGCTTGTTTATAATTCTTATTTTAAAAATATGTATAGATATTCAGTTCCATTCTATAAAGACGTGAGTATGTACAATAAAATTGTACAATGGATTAAATAAGTACGTATATATGTTAGTAATGTTGTCAATAATATTATTGTGTATAAAGATATTGCATAAAATTGTTTTCCATAATAAAATATTCATGATATATTATTTAAGAAAAATATACATGATAAGATACAATTTTATTAGGTAGTACTCCATATAATTAAGATATTAGGTGTCAATTTCCTACGTACGTAAAACATTGAATTTTTTTTTAAATTACTTTTCCATATTGATAAGTCATTGTTACCATGAAATACAATGCATTCAATCTAGTATGACAATAATTAATCTATTAAATAATTTATGTGTAATATAATTTTCTGTATTAGAAAATGAGCAAATAAAAGAGAAAGGTATACTTGTCAGCACCATGTAGTCAGATTTTTAGTTTGAGGAAAATAACATACTTATTTATTTATACATAATTATATGAACTTTAAGAATGAAATCTTGATACTTTACATTTATATGTAGATTTTTAAGATATTCAATATCAAAAGAATATTTACGATTTATAACAACCAACAATATATTTCAGGTGCATATTTTTCCTTAAATACGACAAATAAATTTATACTTATGCACAATATTTGCAATATTAATATTTTGTTATATTTTTTTTAGATACGACAAAATATTTGCGCAATATTTTAGATAATAAGTATTTCATTCAAATTTACTTGAACGTAAACAATTAGTGTGCAATATTTTTTGTTGTTTATTAAACATGCGCTATAAAAAAGAAAGTGTCTTAGGTGTTTGATTCTATTAAACAGGCGCTATACCGCTATTAATAAAAATAACCAACTTCTCTTTCAACATTGTTTGGTTGTTCCTCGTGTTGTTTAATCTATTTAGACACGACAAACTATTTGCACAATAGTTTAGATAGTTCAAATTTAACGTAAATAATTAGTATGCAATACTTTTTGTTGTTTGATTCTATGAAACAAACGCTATTAAAAAGAAATAGTGTCTTAGTTGTTTGATTGTATTAAACAGGCGTTATGCCGCTATTAATAAAAATAACCAACTTTTCTTTCAACCTTGTTCGGTTGTTCCTCGTGTTGTTTAATGTTGAACAATATAGCTCATTTATGGATTATTGACATTGTTGGTATTGAATTACTTTTTTGTTTTTGATGTTATAGATCGATTTGCATTGGTTTGGGTGGTGGTCTTACATTAGGAAGAGTTTGGGAATTGTTTCTTTAAATTGTAGAGAATAATTTCATAAACCGTACTTTGAAAACATACTTCGTAATATGATATTGAACTATAAGCTAAAACATATTTCGTAATATGATAATGAAATGAAATATATATTCCGTATAATTGATTTGTTCACTAGAGGAAAAATTGTCATGTGCTTCCCTTCAAGTGCGGCTCATATGATAAATTGGCAGCACTTGAGAGCACAAAAAAGAAAGAAAAAATATATTTTCACAAGTGCGGGCTCATTTTAGAAAATTGGCAGCACTTGAGTTCAAGTGCGGGCTATTTTACGAAAGAGCCGCACAAAATATTTCTACATTTTCGCATTTTCCCTCTTATTGTTTCTTTCCTTCTTTGGTTTCTCTGCTCCTTCCCTTCTCTGATTCTCTGGGCGCAAAATTTAACACTCACAACACACCGAATGAGTCGTCGCTGATGTTCCCCACCGCGGTGTCGCCGCTGCTGTTCCCCCACCGTCGTGTCGTCGCTGCTGTTCCTCCACCGCCGCTGCTCATTCCCCTCTCTGGTTCTTTGCGTCCTAGTTTTACTTCTAGCTTCTTCCAGATCGAATTAATTCAGGTTCGTTCTTCGATTTTTTATTTTCGTTTTTTATTTTGGCGATTCGTTACATATTTCTCTCGAAATTAGTTTGCGAATCCCTTTTCGAACCTGAGTTTCTTATTAAAATTAGGGTTTCAATCTCAAATTCGCGAAAACTAACTGCAATGTTCGGATTTTCATATGAAGTTGGGGCTTATTCGTTGTTACCTCCTTTCTCCTTGGGCGATTGCGACCATGACATCAAAATTCTAGTAAGTGTTGGTACCTTCTTTCTCTCTAGGTGCATATTCTAATGGAAATCATTCAATTTTTCTTCTTGTTCCATACTATTTAAGTAATTATTTGTAGTTCTTAATTATTTAATTTGTGTATTTTTTGGTTGATAATTTTTCAAGTTTATTTTGTTAATTATAGTTCATGCCAGAGAGAACAGAAAACTATATTTGCAGATTCGTCCTCTGGTTTCACGTTTATGTGCATCCATATGGTACAGACCCTGCTGAATGTCTGGGCTTGATGCATAAGGTCAAAGTTTTTTGTTTACAATGTGCTTAAGCAGCTTATGCTCTCACCTTGCCTTCCTTGTTGACATTCAATGATTGTGATTCTTAGTTCCATAGTAATTTGAAGCACCCCTTGTTTGTATACTAGATGAAGAGAGGTAAAGATATGATAGTTCTCTTTTTAATACTCATGTAGTCTTGTTTACCTGAAATCATTTCAGTGTTTACTAAGACTGTCTCATAGATATGATAATGGTAATACTGTTGTCAACGTTGTTTATTTTGATTTGAGTATTCGAGGCAAAGAACTACTATAAATTCAATGACTGGATTACTGGTAATGTTTTATAAGTCTAGAAAAATAATAGATATTGTGTTTTTAGCCATGGTGGTTTGTGTTCTTCTTGGTCCTTGTTGGATTGGCGGCATAATTTGATTTGTAATCACGTGAGCTGGGCTTTAAATAGGTATGTGGATGACCAATGAGTTTAATCAATTGATTGAGACAATCATTTGAGTTTGCAGGTACCAAGGTTGTGAACCTTTAGTCCTTTGTTGCCCTAGATGGTCAAGCACATTTGACTTCCCAAGAGTTAGCTTCTCACCTGAAATCCACAAGTCCAATGAGGTGTAGTCAGAGGGATCTCTATTTATTAACTAGAGTTTTCATTCAAATTTTTGTCTGTTGAAGTTCTGCCTACACAAGCATTGCATACTACTGGCTTATACAAGCTTTTCAAAGTTATTGTCGTTTGAGTTCTACTCTTTGTTTTATGTCTCAGGCATGTTGCAGGTATCATCTCTGTAGCTTTCTGCTCAGGCCAGCAGGTTATGTTCAGGTCAACTAGGTCCATGGTACTGGTCTCCTGGTGGTCTCCAAAGCTGATGCAATGTTGCAACATCTGGTCTGTGTGTTCAGGGCCGAAGTGTGCTTTGTTTTGGTCAGCACTAGAAGGTTGTTGGGTGTTGGTTATGGCTGGTTGTCTTAAACTCAGTTGCAAGTTTGCAATGCTACTAGAAAAAGGGTCTTTAAAGCTAGATGTCGCAAACGCAGAGCTTGATAATGGAAAACCTTTCCAGGAAACAATGGATCAAGAGCTCAAGGGATTCGAGGTCGAACTATTGACGAACGAATTTTCAAACTGAACCCCAAAGGTCTAATTGTATCTCTCAACTGCCAAATTATCATTCAAATTTCGAATTATCATAGTAATATTCATGTGATTCAGATTTCTATGTTATTGTTTGTTCTGTTTGATCTTTAGGTGACATTGCTTTTATTTCTGATGATATTTCGAACGGAGGCTCGAGATATTCTTCAGGTAATTTATTGACGATTCTATTGGCTTTTATTCAATTTTTTCATCATTTTTCCGATTTTGATGATGTTGATGTATATGAAATTCGTTGTGGAATGTTAACTTTATGTTAACTTTAGTATGTAATTTTGTATAAGAGTTTCTTTAACAAGTATTATATTCGAATATTATGTCTATTTTTATTCTTAAAATAAATCAATTTATTATTTTTCTTTCTTCTTCATTATCTGTAATGTGCACTTTGATCTGCACTTTTGATCGAGACTGTTGTTGCTGCTTACTTCTCTACAAATTTGTGGCTTATTTTTTTTGGTACTATGTTCGTTGTCACGCACCACTGTCCTCTAGACAACTCAAGTCTAACAATCCTCTAGCCTCTAGTTAACTGATCAGTAGCAGGTCAGAATAACAAATACGTACAATGATCGACAATAGAAACAAGTAAAACAACCAACATAGTGCCAAGCTAAACAAGCAACAAAGTTGCAGATCAGTAAGCATAACACTAAGCAGGAGCAACAGTGCAGATCAGAATGCAGATTATGGAGAACGAGGAAAAAAGAGTTAGACTTATTGAGTTAGCGTAGAGGACAGTGATGCGTGGCAGTGACCTTTCTGCTTCGCTGCTGATTGTTCAGGTTTGGTAAGAGTTGACTCCGGTTGACTTTTTTCCAATCTGTTGTTTGTTAGTTGTGTCTGATCTTCACTGCTGTGTTTTACAGATTTGCTTTTCTACCGAGTTCATCTAGTCAATTTATTGTTCTACTTCTAGGGTTTTCTGTGCCTATCCTTTAAATCCTTGCAATCTTATATACCGCAGTGTGATTCAGAAGCATATTTCTGCAAACTCTGTTGTTCAAAAGATTTTTGCGCTGGCATTCATAAATATTATCTTGCTTATGTTACAGTCGTTCATAAGAGCACTAGTGGCATTTATCATTAATATTTTACTAAGGAGTGTACCGTATTTTTGGTGCTGAGATATTTCTTTTCTGTATTACATAGTTGGGGGGCATAGGAGCAAATCTTGCAGTAATGGCCAGTATAGGCTTATCTCCATTTCTACAGAAGCATGCCAAGAGTATCAGGACCATAGCAAAAAGCTTCCTGAAAGTTTGTGGGAGGATATCCTGGAGGGATCGGGAGTGATAGAGAATGACAAGGGAGTAGCAAAAAGTAGAGAACACTTTGCCTATCACTCATTTAGGCGTTTCTTGGACATGCTTGTCGATGTAGTAAGTACTTACTCTATGTGATGTCATATATTCTTTTCAAATTCTCATCCTCTCTTTGCTTGGAATTGTTCAGTAAAATATTTCTTTTTTTCACATTTAAAAGAAACTAATTAAGAAGATGAGCATGGCTATTGTTCCGCAAGATGCAATTTTTATGAATCAAAAGATTTTATAATTAATCACAAGTCTTACAAACATTAAACTAAGTATAATAAACATGTAGGGGTTTAAAATATTTATTTAGGTTCATTAGTTGAAAGTTGGGACCAAAATAAGCCATTTTAGTTAAAATGTAACCTTTAATGATCAAACGAGCCTTATATGTGCATAACTTGGCCAAACTAGGTGAGAATGAGTTTTTAGAACATAAAACTAAGTATATTAAACATGTAAAACGTTTAAAATACTTTTTAGGTTCATTAGTTGAAAGTTGGAAGCGAAATAAGCCATTTTTATTATTAATATGACCTATAATGAACAAACTTAGTCTTAAATGTGCATAACTTGATCAAATTAAGTGAAAATGAGTCTTATAAACATGTAAAGGGTTTCAACTACTTATTTATGTTCATTAGTTGTAAGTTGAGATCGAAATGAGTCATTGTAGTCGAAATGTGAATGATAATGAACAAACTAGCCTTAATGTGCATAACTTGACCAAAGTAGGTGAGATTAAGTATTTGAAACATAAAACTAAGTATGTTAAACATGTAAAAGGTTTAAAATACTCATTTAAGTTCATTAGTTGATAGTTGGGACCGATATAAGCCATTTTAGTAAAAATGTGACATATAATTATCAAACGAGCATTAAATGTACATAACTTGACCAAAGTAGGTGAGAATGAGTCTTTGAAACATTAAAAATAAGTATATTAAACATGTAAAGGGTTTAAAATAATCTTTTGGGTTTATTAGTTGAAAGTTGAGATTGAAATAAGTCATTTTAGTCAAAATGTGACTTATAATGTTCAAACGAGCAACCTTAAATGTGTGTAACTTGAAAAAATTGGGTGATAATGAGTCTTTGAAACATAAATATAAGTGTATTAAACATGTAAATGGTTTAAAATACTAATTTAGGTTCATTAGTTGAAAGTTAGGGCCGAAATAAGTCATTTTAGTCAAAATGTGATCTATAATGATCAAACGACCCTTAAATGTGTATAACTTGATCAAAGTACGTGAGAATGAGTCTTAGACACATTAAACTAAGTCTAATAAACATGTATGTGTTTAAAACTTATATATTTAGGTTCATTAATTGAAAGTTGGGAGCAAAATAAACGATTTTAGTCGAAATGTGACCTATAACGATCAAATAAGCCTTATATGTGCATAATTTGACCAAAGTTGATGAGAATGAGTCTTTGAAACATAAAACTAAGTATATTAAACATGTAAATGGTTTAAAATACTTATCTAAGTTCATAAGTTTAAAGTTGGGACCGAAATAAGACATTTGAGTAAAAATGTAACCTATAATGATTAAACGAGCATTAAATGTACATAAATTGATCAAAGTACGTGAGAATGAGTCTTAGAAACATTAAAATAAGTCTATTTAAAATTTAAAAGGTTTTGAATGCTTATTTGGTTCATTGGTTGAAAGTTGGAACCGAAATAAGATATTTTAGTCAAAATGTGGCCTATAATGATCAAATGAGCCTTAAATGTGCATAGCTTGACCAAAGTAGGTGAGAGTGAGTATTTGAAACATAAAACTAATTAAGTGTATTAAACATGTAAAGGGTTTAAAATACTTATTTAAGTTCATTAGTTGAAATTTAGGAGCGAAATAAGCCAATTTTATTATTATACGTTTTATTATTTCATTGTTATGAGGAAATTAAGTCTTACCTTATTATACGATTAAATATTTATATTATAACTAAAGTATATTTTTTTTTATGGTCGATCATTTTAAGGTATTCAATAATCCGAGGGAGCAACCTTTCACCATTGAGAAGATAAATGAAGTCGAGAAAAGTTGGCAAACTTCATTACCAGGGATTGTCTTTGATATTTTCTTGTAGTGAATTGTAGATTATGGATGCTAGATTTTCATATGATTGTAATGTAATCAATTTTTATTTTTACAATTATATACTATTCAATTTAATTATCTATATAATTGGATACTTTTTGATGTGATATATGGAGGTGAAATAGTGGCGTAGTCCAATTGTATATTATATGTAGCAGGGAAATCGATTGTATAACAAATTTCTAGATCAAGTGCGACTCATTTGTATATTAATCAGTGACGTGGTCCAATTGTAATATGTAGCAGGGAAATTGGTTATACAACAAATCTAGATCAAGTGCGGCTCATTTATAGGCCAAGTGCGGCTCATTTTTATGCTTGTGCTGCCCATTTCTATGTCAAGTGCGGGCTCATTTTCAAATTTGGCAGCACTAAATATGTCAAGTGCGGGCTCATTTTCAATATTGGCAGCACCAAATATGTCAAGTGCGGGCTCATTTTCAAAATTGGCAGCACCAAATATATCAAGTGCGGGCTCATATTCTAAAATTGGCAGCACAAAATAACATCAAGTGCGGGCAGGCCATGTGCTGCACATGTAAAAGCCCGCACTAAACCCCTTAAAATGAGCACGCACTTGAGGTTTTTTCCTCTAGTGGTTTGCCGGAAAATGTTTTTAGAATGTATATTATCAAAGGAATCTTTAGAATTTGTAATCAAAATAAATAATACACTTCCTTAAATAAAATAGTCTAATTCCCTCAAAAAAAAGTAATTAATTTTTCTAATTAAAAAGAGAGGCGAATCAATGAGTGACACTTGTCATCACCACATTGATTTCCTCTCTTTTAGTATATTACTAGTTTAGGGCCCGTGCAACACACGGCTACTACTAAAATAATTTATTATTTTAATAGTAACTAAAAGACTTGTGATATTAGGAAAACGTGAAAGTAAAAAGGATATATGAAAAAATATAAATTCAAAGTTGTGTAAAAAAAAATATTCAAATGAACTAAATTTCGATATTACTATGCAAAGTTAAAAATTATAGTCGTTTATTTGTATGTAGAACGATCAAAAAACGTTAACCAAACCAGAATTAATGACTCAAGACTAATTCGAAAAGACCCGAGCATAACCGAGTTAGTCAAATACAACATATTTTGAATTGAATAAAATCTTGATAAATAAACTTACCATGTATTATTATTGAGTTACCATGTATTATATTATTAATAGTAGACTAACATTAGAAGTTCATTTATCAATATTTTTATATTTCTTATCAGATTAAAAAGTTATAATAATACATAAATAAAATTATATCATAAAGGAAAAAATAATATTGATTTAACTTTCCTCCAATAATATATTATACAGTACACATCTATGGTAAGTAAATATATTTTTATCTTAGTTTTCAAAAAAAAAACGTAATGTAATTTATTTATTTTAAAGTAAAAAAATAAAAAACATTTTGGCGGGAAAAAATCGCACCAGGAAATAACACGTGTCATTCCTGGTGTAATCCCCGTAAATTTATAAATTTTATTAATATATTTTAACGTATATCATTTATATTTAAATAGAATTTATGAATTTTAAGTAATAAATATATAATTAACGTATATTTATTTTATTTTAAGTACGTTCTAAATACTTAACGATTTTTGAACCTTATTATATTTATATATTTAATGTATATTTAATTTCATTTAAATATATTCTAAATATTTTAACAATTTATGCAATTAAAAATAGTTTTTAGAATCATACTTTGAAAAGAATTTAAATTACGAAAACACGTTGAATTCGGAAAAACAATCCTATTCGATTTTGGATTCAACAACCCAAATCCTACTCCTAGCCCAATTGGGTAAAGCCCAAACCACTAAAACCCAAAAAGAAGTCAAACCCTCACCCAAAACTGATTCACGTAAAAAAAGAAAATCAAAGCCTCCTCTCCCTCCTTCAAGCTTCACGTACAAGAAAAAACCCCCAAACCTCCTCCACGTTCGTGTTCTCCTCTTCACTTCTGCAGCCTGTTGCACCACCGTAGTGACCACCGCCGTCAAGCAACCACCGGCATTCCGTCCGGTATCTCTCCTCCTCCCTCTCTGGTCCTTTCTTTTCTTTTTCGTTTTACCTCTCCTCCTCACTCGAGTGTTTTCTGTTGCTCAACCACCACCACCAGCGCAGCCACCGTGCCGCTGCTCGCCGCACTGCCTTGCTATCCCGCCGGCCAGTTCTCCTTCTCCCTCTTCTTCCCTTTCGTCTTTCCCTCTCTCTTTCCTTTTCGTGGTTTATCCTCTAACCGCAGCTCTGTTCATCGATCTAGCACCGCTGCCCACGCGACCACCTGCACCCTGCCCAGCCACGTCGCTCCGTCGACCACCTGCCACTGCGCTCACCGACCATCCGCCGGCCAACCCTCCTCTCTTCTTGTTTTGGTTAATTCTTAATCTTAAAACTAATTAATGTTTTAAATATTTAATTTTTGCTTCTCGAATTAAATTTATGATTTTTATGTTTAAGTTATGAATTTTTAGATTATATACGTTGTTTAATTAAGAACTTAATTTTCAGATTATGTAATTGAATTGAAATAAGGAATTTAATTATTAAAGCATGGATTTTTTTTAAGGTTTTAATATTCTAAAATCATAATAGAATGATTATACATTATTAACGTTTGAAATTATTTTATATTGCTGGAAATTTTAAAAGGATGTTTTATTGGAGTTCAGAACGATTTGGGATCATTAGTTTAGTTTAATACTTCCTCCGTTTAGAAATAGTTGCATCACTTTCACTTTATGCACTATTCATATATTAACTTTGACTCTCTTTTTACACATATATAAAATATAAATGTTATTGTATAAAAAAAATGGTTGGATTAGTCTTAATGTATACTTTTCAAATTATCAAAAAATAATTAATTTTACTAATGGATAATTAGAGATATTAACGGTCAAAGTTGTGCGTTGGAAAACGTGAAAGTCAAAGTGATGCAACTATTTCTAAACGGAGGAAGTAGTTATTATGCTTGGAGGATATTTAGTTAAATTTTGATGTTGGGGATGGTTCGAAATATGTTTAGGGTCTATTTAGAGTACTTTAGTATTGCTGTAAATTGTTGGATATTGATTGGGAATTTTATTGGTTGTTTTTAGGCGGAGAATTCTTTATAGGCGACTTTTGAATTCGTTAAAGTGGCCTATCAGTTTGTTTACACAAGGTACGTACATACCGTGTGCTTGGAATGTGTGTGATTTGTTGAAACCATATTGAAAGTGTTGATGAACTTGGTTATGTTGAAATTGTTGATGAATTTGGTTATGTTGAAATTGTTGATGAACTTGGTTATGTTGAAAGTGCATGTTTAATATTGTTGGATGGACATGTTAAGCATATATATTTCGTTATGAGAATTATAACATGTTAGTATGGATGATTGATGCGAACATGTTGGTTGGGAACATTAGATTATTATATATATTAATTCAGACCGATTGTTCATTGTTCCCTTTTAGTTTTTCACTACTTTATGAGGGCCGTGGACCTTGTTTAGTAAGTTGAAACCTTATACCCATATAGAGGGGTTGATCAGTATTAAAGGAAAGGTTGGATTTAATTGGAATGAGTCATGCTTGATGCCTTGTGATCACATACTTAATTCCAAGATAAAAACAATTGTGAATAATCGTGGATTGTATGACTTGTGTGATTGTTGAGTCATAACAGAGTTTAATTTGTAAATCATGTAAAGTGAAACTGAGTAGCAATAGCTTTAGACTGTGCACGTCTAAAGTGACGGACAATCAGGAGTTGGGGTCATGGGTAGCCTATGGCTTTTTCTGGGGCCGGATTGATCACCGGTTCTATTTTATTCAAAAGTCCCTCGATATCGCAGGTCATTGGGGTTTACGGAGTCGCGCCCGTACCTCGTCTTCCTTAGTGAAGAAGAAGAAGTTTCTAGTAGCAACTCGGTCCATTGACTGTTTCAATTAAAATAATGTTATTATTATAAAAGTCTAGTTCAGTCTAGCCTAGTCTAGTCAAGTGTGGTATTCAAATGAATATGTGTTGTTTGCCCTTACTTATGTTTCATTAGCATCATGTTAGGATTGTTCGTTTAATATAATCATGTTAGGATCATTATTAATTTAGTATGTAGTACTCAGCTTTGCTGATTACGTGCTTTTGCTTGTGCATGTTGATCGTGGCTATGCCTTATTGATCCCGTGATGACCCAATCTTTGGTGAGCAGTCTCTATGGATCAATAAGCATTGTCCATCTGCAGGTTTGAAGATGTTGCATCATCGGGATCGGGAATAGAGAGCTTGTATTTAGTTTTGATTTGCTAAGTTGACTTGGGTTTGTTTAATTGGGCTTTAAACTTGTTAGTTGATCTTATTTTCGTTGATTGTTTTGAGATTAACTATGTAATCGATTTATTTATAAACCTGAAGTTAGTTTTATGTTTTTCGCTGCAAAATTCTGAATAAGCCGTTACGTTTTCACACGGGCGATAATGCCTTGATAATTCTCTACGTTTTATATTAAAAGGTTATTTTAGAAAAGAGAGAATTGTCGGTGTGTTACACCTGGTGTCTCTTTTAGTATATAGTAATAGATTAAAAGGCATTTTGGAAAATGTCTATGTGTCACGTAGTACTTTTTCCTTTGCGCCACATCATTCACTCACCAAGTGGTATGTCATGTTATGGATAACCAAAAATCAATACAACGAGGTTCGAACTCTAGAGCTCATGTCTGAATGATAGTTCTCATTACCATCTTAACCAACCACCAATTGTGGTTTATTTCTTCACATTAATTTATAAATAAATGTTAACATGAAGTCTAAACCAACTAAATTTTTATTTGATTTTTTTATTTTCTATGGAATATTTTGAAAAAAAATAAAAATAAATAATTAGGTAAACTATGAAGAAACATGATGTCAGAATCTCATAAGCATCAACTATAGAAATACCTTGCATTGCTGCTTATATCTAATTGGGTGTTATTAATTTGAAGCACTTATTTCCACTAGAAAACAAATTATACAATTGTAAGATGATCTAATTGAAAAATTACTTGGCATGATAAATGACGTAGTGTGTTTGTGTAGTTGACAAACTTAATTGATGTTTTTCACTTTAAGGTATACATGCAAGAAAAATCTAAAATTTTAACTATTCAATGTAGCGATCGGGGCATCGCCCGGGCCACACACTAGTTTGTGTGTGAAAATGATTGAAAGAAACTTATTTTTCTGAACTTACCTTATTTTAACTTATCTAACCTTACTTTGTTTGAAATAAGTCAAAAGAGTCGAACATAAAAAATCTTAATCTAATCTATACAACTATGCTAGACCTTTGAATCTAAGTTCCTGTTCTTTGGGCGAAAGGAAGAGTTATGACTTACTCACTCCGTCCCAGTTTAATTGTCTCGTTAAGGTTTTCATGTTGTTTTGTGCTATAAGTAGATGTTGGTTTATCTATTATTTAATAGAAAAATAAGTGTAGCGGGAGATAGTGGGTAAATATTTTAATTGAACCTAACTTTTTTTTGCGAGAAAGCATTATATATATATATATATATATATATACTAATTTTTTTTTTGCAAAAGACAACCAAAAGTAAGTTTCCGGCATTGACTGAGCTTTTTCGGCCATTGACTTGCACGTGAGAAGCACGTGTGGCTTTATTTTACTAACCACACCCAATTTTGCTCCAAAATTCTAAAATTTAAAACCTAAAGTTGAAAAAAAAAAAATCGAAATAAAATAAAGTTTGGAATTCAAGACTCGGGAAAATCAGTGTCTTTAGCCAACTTAAGCCACACGTGCTGCTCACGTGCAAGTCAATGGCCGAAAAAGCTCAGTTAATGCCGGAAACTTCCCTAAGGTCCTTTCTCGCAAAAAAATTTACATTAAGGTGTGATTTAAAAATAATAATTATATAAGGTCATTTCTCGCAAAATTTGAGTTATAAAATGTCTTTTTTGGCAAATTTGCCTTATTTTTTTTTAATAATAATTTGTAATTAAATATATTAATTGTTTATGATACGCATTGACAAACGTGAAAAACAAAGTGTTGCAACTATACAGAATCGAAGGAAGTATAAACCAACTCTAATATGACCAGATAAGATTTCACCCCATTCAACCAGGGCCGGAGTTGGCTCGACCAAATTCGAGATGGGGTCAGAAGGATAATGAGCTAATGACATATTGTTGAGCTGCAATGACCCAACTTAATTTACTTAAACATTTAAACTCCACCAGATCTGACTAGGTCAACCCAAACCCCCATAGTCCACCAGTGACCCAAATTTGACACTTTCACTCCACTCGTTAGTCGGCTAGTCGCAAGTCCCAACACGGGCCAACCATATATCTCCGTCGTCGCCGGAAATTCGTCGGGAAGCATTTGAATTGTTCCGATCTGATGGACTCTTCCGGCGCAGGAAAGTTCCCAGAGAAGAACCGAACTAACTTTCCATGGGAGATGATTAATAGTTCTAGTTCTAGCTCTAGCGATGACGAAGTTTCCTCTGATGTGTTGCCTGAAAGGTCATCAGACTGTCGTTCTACTCTGACTTTTGCTACCGCTTTTCCGGGCGTCGTGGCTGAATCCTCCGTTTCTATCCAAACGCCCCAAAGAAATTGGGTTCAATTATTGAAATCAGAAGAAGTATTGTCTGAAAGATCTTCAGTATCTATTGATAATCTGAAGGCAAATTGGAATCATACTACGGAGCCGTCGGTGGCTGAATCCTCGGTGTCTGTCCAAAATCCCCTAAGAAGTAGTTCGGTAGTAATGTCTGCAAGATCTTCGGGTTCTCGTTCTACTTCGACTTCTATTGTTAATAATCCGAAGGCGACGCCATATTTTCCGGTGGCTGAATCCTCCGGTGTTAGCCAGATGTCTATTGAAAATACCCAAAGGAGTGGCTATTCTCCAGGACATGACTCTTGGGATGAAATTACACAAGGTTTCTCTACTATGGAGAACGAGTACGCTTTCATTGAGGATGCTCCAACTGCAATTCCAACGCGGTCACCGCCGCTACCGCCAGTGACACCGCAACTTTCACCATTGTGTTTTGCAACAGTGTCACCACCACAGTTTCCAATGTCTTCTGCACCAGTTTCACCGGAGTCAAATGTGGGCTGCGTGGCTGACCCATTTGCACAGGCTGACACGTCCATTGAGGAAGTACTGGCAGCTGCGGAGGAATTGATGATGCATTTGAAAGTGTCAGGTTCTGAGAATGACTTTGTAGCAGCAGGAATCACTGAGCGGTTGATGTTGACCACGAGGCGAGCAAAGAAATTGCTTCATTTTGGTGGTTGCTCAGACTCCTTGGCAGTGCGGAAGGACTTGATGTTTCATAAGGTGTTGATTCCTTCTGATGTTGGCAAAATGAAATGCTTTGTTATACCAAAGGTGTTTGCAGATAAATACTTCCCCAAGATTTCTTCTATAAAAAATCACCAGCTTCTCGGTTTTAAAGATCTTACTGGTAAATTGTGGACGTTTCTGTACACCTACTCGTACGATTACCAGAGCTATATCCTTGCTGAGGGTTGGAGCCGCTTTGTCGAGGAGAAACAACTCGCTGCTGGTGATGCTGTCTACTTCTACCATGGAGTTGGAGGGGAAGATAAATACAAGTTCTTCATTCACTGGAATCGTAGGGATGATGCTGCTGCTAACAAAGATCTTACTACTATTGCTGATGATTTCACTGCTAATGCCTTGCCTTATTGTGCTTTGTTTCCTCATAGTTATGAGTTTGATAAAGATACAATAATTCAATTATGGATGGCACATGGTGTTTTTGTCAATGAGCCAATGGAGAAAATCGCTGGTCTGATTTTTGAGAAATGTGTGATAGGGGGTTACTTGTTGTTTTGCCAAACTAATTTGGTGACTGGGAAAGCAATGTACAAATCCGGGAGAGTTGGCAGTTTGATTTCAAGTGTCAGCGATAAAATTGTTCATATAGAGGGAAACTCCAACTTAAATGATGTCTCTGTAGAAGTATCTCATATGTCTATAAGGTGTTACCGTCAGGAAAATTCCTGTAATCTACAAGAACTGAGAAGATTCAAACAACTGAGAACACTTATGTTTCTCCATGGTCGTGAATCGAGCTTCAAGCAAGTCCCACGAGATATGTTCTTGTCAATGAAGTTGCTGCATGTTTTGGATTTGAGTCAGACTCATCTTATGGAGCTTCCAAGCTCTATAGGGAATATGAAATGTCTTCGTTATTTAAACCTTTCAGAGACTCTTATTACCCGTTTGCCTGAAGCAGTGGACTGCCTTGAGAATTTACAGACTTTGAAACTCCGTGGTTGCTCAAACCTATCGTCCTTACCAAAAGGTATGAGAAAGCTGGTGAATCTGCGTCATCTTGATCTTGATGTCCGTAGGCAATTACGCTTAATGCCTCCGTGGTTAGGGAATTTATTTAACATTCAAACATTGTCGGCATTCCTTGTTGGTTTGGGAGAAGAATGCAACATACGTCAGTTGAAGAACATGAATAATCTCTCTGGAAACTTTTGCATCTCCAGGCTTGAGAATGTGTTGACAGAGGATGAGGCCGCGGAGGCTCATCTGTGCTATAAGCCGCAGCTTAAAAAATTGGAGTTGCAGTGGAGTGACACACAAGATGATGTTTTAGGTAATAGAGAAGTTGTATCTTCTCTTAAGCCAAATACAAACCTTGAAGAGTTGCATATTAGTTGTTATGGTGGTTTTGAACTGCCTAGGTGGATTTGTGATCCAGCTTTCACTAAGCTGGTCAGTGTCACACTCTTCAAGTGTGAGAACTGTTCAGTCCTACCATCTCTCGGGCTACTTTTATCACTCAGATTTCTAAACATACTGGATTTTTACAAACTGGAGGTGATTGATCACAACTTTAGTGGAGGTGTTGGCATCCAAGGGTTCAATGCCTTCCCCAAGCTGAAAAAGTTAGCTATAGAAAACATGCTGAGCTTAGAAGAATGGACAGGGATGGGGAAATCTGACTTTCCATGCCTTGTGACGCTCACAATTAAGAATTGCCCCAAACTCTCGAGTTTATGCACACTTTCATATCTCCATTCCCTCAAAAATTTGGAGATAAGTCACTGTGATACGCTTGAATCTTGGACTGATGGCAGATTGCCTGCTTCAGTTGAGACACTCATTATTGAAGATTGTCCCATGATATGTGTGGAGTCCTTACAGAATGGAGGTCCGGATTGGCATAAGGTGGCACATGTTCAGAATGTGTGGGTTGATAATCAAGAGATATCTTTTGGTGGGAGTTCTTTGATCGAGAACCCTTTCACAGATTATTTCGTCCCATGAGTCACGATCATGGGGATGAAGATTGTAAAACCAGGATGATGCAGGTTCTTCTGGACTGTGAGTATATATATTTCCACACAACTTCTCATTTTAATATGGCAAGTAGTTATATTACTAGTATTAGCTTGAGAACATGCAAAATAGACAGGACACTTGATTTCTAGGGTTTGTCTGAATTTGATATGACAAGTTAATAACTTGATATTATTATCTGTATTAGAGAAGATTACCTAGATGTCCTATTCAGTAGCTATATTACTCTATCTCTTGGATCTTACAATATGACATTGTTTAAAAGATATCTTTATTTTTTCAGGGACAGCAGAGTAGCTTTCAGTCAAATGTCCTGTTGCCGATTTGATTTCAACTTTGCAAATGGAAGGGTGCTCTGTATCTTTGGCCTCAAGCATCTGGGCTCTAGGTATCATTCTGCTTTATATTTTCATTTTGAAGCCGTAATGTTCTTTGGCAAATTACTGTGAGCACTCTCAAGTTTCTTCAGCTATTTTTGCTTTGGCCTTTTTATATGTATACTTGTAATATTGCATTGTATAATATATATTTCTAATTGCATGCAACTGATGCAAGTCACTTACAGTGTATATAATTTAACCTATGGAGATTTACCTTGGGACCCAACTCCCCTTTTCATGTTGCTAAGCTCTATACTGGAGTGTTTACTTGGCAGCAGTTCTTTAAAATGTTGTCCGTGCGACTATTCTATTGAGTTGTATTTCTTGTTTACTAGCCTATCTATCACAAGCATGTGAGTCTGTGAGCTGTGATCTATGAAGTATTATGGTTCCATGCTATCTAATACAGAGTATTCTATCACAGATCAGACGATATATATTTTCTCTGGCAACGTATTGCCAATCTATGGGAGGCCAAGGAAGTCATGCACTAAAATGTTTTACTTTCTTTTTGTTCCTGAGAGGATTATACCAGTATTTATCTTTTCATTGCCTATACTTAAACAAGAGCAATTTGCGAGAAATAAATTGTCATGAAAATTTTATGTACGGTTGTACCTATTATTGTTTGATAAAATACAGGAAAGGGTTTGGGTGAAAATGGGTTCGGTCCGAATGAGCCCAAGGGCATTACAAATTACAAATGAGGGAGGGAAGATTCGACCTATGACCTAACGTAAATAGGCCCTTGGCTTTTACCACTATGCCAAGACATCATTGGTGTTTACTCACCAAGTGACCAGGGAGAGTGTTGTGTTTATGGATTTAAGTCAACTTTATCAGCAGGCTCAAGAAGATATTACAAATAGGACTTAGAAGCACGCTAAAAGAACTTAAAGTCCAGAAGTGTGGAAAGAAATAAGCAGCCCTTCTTGCCAGTTTACCTTTATGTTACTTTGACTCTTCATTTTTAACTCAATTATTCTTGTTGAGACTCGTAGTTTCGCACACTCCAATTTAAGTATGGAAACTTATTACTTTGGTTTTGGCCATAACATGCTAAAATTCTGTCTGTTTTTATGTAGTTCGCTGGACAATTGGACATGCACCTGTCTACAACACTGAAAGGCAAAGTTCTGAGTAACATTGGTTTCCCTTGATCTTCCCTCCTCTTTCTTTTCTCACTTTCTGTTAAAAAGATGTTCTGTGAGCGTCTGAAACTCTTAACTACAGATTTAATTTGCTGATGAATTTGCAGACAACTTTCTGGAATTTAAACATCAGTAAATGACTAAAATCTACCTACTCCATTTTTTTCCTAGCAAACAGAATGTGTCTTTTTTATATTTTTTTATTTTAAACCTACATAAAGACACGACTGTAGAATCTTTGAACAGTCAGCCGTGTTGTGCTAGTTTACTTTATTTTACAATTTTAATGAGCTTCAACTGAGAAATATATCTATAGATGTTTACTTGGTATTGTTTTTTATCAAGACCATCTAACTCTAGGTTTTCTGGCCTAGTAGAGTGAATGTTTGCACGGATGATTTAATATTTCATGTTGATGAAACTCTAACCATTAACAGAGTACTACCAAATATAAAGTGCCAATCATTATTGATGTAGAGGCAAAGCCAAAAGAGATATCGCTTCCTGTGTTTCACTCGACTCTTCGGGAATGTGTATTACTGTATTTGTTAGTTAATGCTTCCGTGTTATATTACACCTGAGTTTTTGTATTGATCACCTTTCTCTTGTTTTTAAGAAACAAAATGGAACTTAGAAAGTGAAAAAGAAAAGCAAGAGCGGAGTGTTTGGGCAGAAAACATGAATGTTAGTTCAGCAGTACTATTTCTGCATTGGGCATTATTCATATTAGTGTAGATTGAACACAGTAGAGAGTTGTGATTTCAGGCTACCTAGAGTACTGAGTATCTTCTTCTTTTGGAAATACTCCCTCCGTCCTTTTTTGTTTACCCCATTTTCCTTTTTTTGGTTGTCTCTTCGAGATTGTTCAACACCCTTATGTTCTCTATCTACCTATCTCCTCATGGAACCACTTCACTAACCCCATGTGAATTATTTACACCCAACTCTTAATAAAGTGAAGTTTCTTCATTGAAGCAATAAAAAAGGGACGGAGAGAGTAACATAGAGAGTAACCAATGATGAAGTACATTGATCCGAGGTTCTTATCTTAGACGGTGACCTCTCTTTTTTCAAGTGTGCCCTTAATATTGAATTTTTTATTCCCTTTCTATAAAATTATTTGCACGCTGTTGTTTTTATACGTAAAGATCAGACAATCTTTAACCACTTTTCTTGTGTAGTGGATAATAGATAAGTACTTATATAAAGAGGATAATGGTGCATTGTATTTGAAAAATACTACAGTGACACATGTTGGTATTTGTATAGTCATACATGGCCTGTTACTTATTTTAATCCTACTTGATAGATTATGTTAAATATTAGTCAGAATATTTTGTAATCTCCTATTTTGGGTTAGCTAGAGGTTAAAATGGTGTGTCACATAATTTTCTTCATTCGTCGTTGTCTGCCTTGATTTCTGCATCTTCCAAGAAGCAACTTGAACTACCCCACCACCCACTTGGCTACATTGATAATTGGTGGTAATTTATTGTAAGCTGTAGCTATTGACTTCTTCCTTTTTTGTCTCCAGGTCTTCCAACTAATTGTCCTGAGAAAAAAGTGTGGATGGTGAGCACATTCCTGAACAAAAATACAAATAATAAGATAAGTGCCATCTATTGCTTGGGAAATCCCAGTATGGAAGCGTTTCAATCAGAATATGCAAAGGCTTTGCTTCAAGATTTGCTACAAAAATTCAAATCTGTAATCATTGAGGAAGCAGGTCTAGTGGTACAGTTTGATGCAGAAGATGAACTGAAAAAGCTGAATAGGAAGCTCTTGAAAGCTCAAACGTTGTTTGAGAGCTTTCAGCAGACCACCAACAAAACCTGGCAACACTGGGTTGGAGATGTAACCGGAGTTTGCTATGATGCTGAAGACTTGGTTGACGATATAGTACTTGGTGCTAGCAAAACTTCAGTGGTAGAGAAGATCTTGTCGTTTTTTGAAAGGAGGAAGATGGCTCAACAGATCCTAGAGCTCCAAGATAGGTTGGAAGATATAATAAATGGATTAGACATGGTCAACAGAACAAACCAGCAAGCACAACAGTGTTCACTCGGATGTTTCAAGAAGATTGCTAATGTTAAGGAGCAAGTAGTGTTTCCAGTGAAGTTATTTGGGAGGGTAAACGATAAGGAGAAGATAATCTCCATGTTGCTGAAAGAGACAAGTATGGTTTCTATAGTCGGCATGAATGGGCTTGGTAAAACAACACTTGCTCGGAGTGTTCAAGATGATTCCAGAATCCGAATGGAGTTTCATCATATTGTTTGGATATCAGTGTCAGCAGAATTTGACATGACCAAAGTTACAGACTTTATCTTGCAGCGGAAGCATGAGTGTGAGTATAGATTTCTTCCTGAGAATATCCAGAGTTCATTTGATGATCTGTATAAGGGGAAGAGTATTTTGTTTGTGTTGGATGACTTACGGGAAGTCAAGGGTAATGATTGGAGTTCATTCTGCTATTATTTTCTGTGCTCTCCTAGCTGCAAAGTTCTTCTCACCACTAGCAACCAAAATGTGGTATCAGTTACCAATTCTACTCCATATCATTTGCATATGATGAGGGATGAAGATTGTCGAGCTCTAATCATGAATAGAGCTTTATCTTTTAATAATCTATCTGAACGTCAGCGTGCAAGTTTGGAGGATATTGCTGGAGCATTGGCCCAAAAGTGCAAGGGGTTGCCTCTGGCAGCCAATATTTTGGGCCTTCTGTTATCTTCCAAGCGCGATGATGATGACTGGGTGACCTTGTCGGAGAGAGACATATGTGAATTGAGGGTTTTCAAAGAAGAGATATTTCCTGCTTTTAGATTGAACAACCCTTATTTGGCATCACATTTGAAGAAGTGTCTTGCTTACTGCTCATTATTCCCACGTGATTACGATTTCGAGAAAGACAACTTGGTTCAGCTTTGGATGGCAGAAGGTTTTCTTGTGCCTCAAGGGACAACAAGCCTTGAACAAATTGGGTGTGAGTATTTTGATGAGTTGTTATGGAGATCTGTCTTCCAACTTTCACATCTTGGTGACCAGGAGATGCCAACCTACAAAATTCATGAGTTTATTCACAAGTTTGCTGAATTTGTAGCCTCTGACACATGTTTTCGGTTGGAGAAAGGTGAGTGCTCCGTTCCTTGGCACAAAAAGGCTCGTCATTTGTCTTTGCTTTGTGATAGCATCAAACTAGCGTTCCTCAAAGAAATTGAAAAATGTGATGGTTTGAGGACATTTCTTCTGCTAAATGAAGGTGGAACACAAATTGGCCGAGTTCCTTATTCATTTTTTCAGAAACTAGTGCGGTTGAGAGTTCTAGACTTGAGTCATACTAACATTGATGCACTTCCAGAGTCATTGGGTAGACTAAAGTATCTTCGGTATTTAGGTGCATCTAAGTCACATATTGTAAGGTTGCCTAAATCAGCTTCTGACCTTGATGGGTTACAAGTACTCAAGTTGAGAGGCTGTTCTCAACTGTTAGAGTTACCAAAAAAGATGAAAAACTTGACCAACCTTGTACATCTTGATGTGGATATTAAGGAATTGAGATGCATGCCAGCAAGCATAGGAAGTTTAAGTTGCCTCAAAACACTTCCTGCCTTTATGGTTGGTAAAAAGGAAGGATATCGCATTATAGAGTTGAAGAATCTGAAGAATCTGCGTGGTACAATATGCTTGGGTAAACTTGAAAATGTTAAGGATGGGGGAGAGGCCATGGAAGCCATGATATGTGATAAACCATTTCTTAAGAGGCTGGAATTAGAATGGAGCCGTTGTTCTAGAGATGGATCTAAAGCAATGGATGTCCTTGCTGGCCTTCAACCGCACAAAAATTTGGAAGAACTAGTGGTAATTAACTATGGTGGATCCAGATTTCCTGGTTGGTTTACAAGCACATCCTGCATGCTTGTGAATATTCATGTGCAAAACTGCCAGCAAAATGATGTAATGCCTTCACTTGGGCAACTTCTTTACCTCAAGACTCTTCATATCGAAGGTATGGATCGTGTAAAGCATGTGGACTACCATTTTTGTGGAGAAGGTAGTAATAATGAAGCCTTCCCTTCATTAGAATCATTGAAGATTCAGGATATGATGTACCTTGTTGGGTGGAATAAATTGCCAGACAATAGCATGTCCCAGCTCCGTGATCTTATTATTGAGGAATGTCCAAGTCTCATCTGTATACAATCACTAAATCATATGAGTTCGTTGCAAAGTTTAGAGATCAACCGTTGCACAGAGCTGATGTCATTGCCTGAGTTACCAATGTCAGTTCAATCTTTGATCATTATCGATAGTGATTTGGTGAAACATCGATGTGAGCCTGAAGAAGGTCCTGATTGGAGCATCATAAAAGAAATTCCATATGTGGAGATTGACTTTGACACTGTGGTTCCTGGAGCTACACATCACAGTCTGCTTTAGCTGGTATGATTCTCACCATTCTTTCCAGAATTCATCTGACCCATCACAGTCTGCTTTAGTTATTGTTTTAAGTTTTACCAGATTACATAATTCGGAGAATATGGGAATTGTCCAATTTTCATAAAAAGTATGTGTGTAAAATGTCGTGACATGTATAATTAAGTGTCAGGACAATGCAAACTATCTATTGAGGTTGATCACTATGTTTCAAGTGATTGTTTCCACTTTATTCAGTTGGTTTACTAACATGTCCTTTTTTTTTTTTGGCGAAGCTGCAGAAATTAAGGAACATAGACACTGCCAAATGACAATGCAGAGACATTATGGTTAGTGATTGATATTTTGTTTTACAATTACATGATTATTGTGTATGTGTAGTTTACTGCTGTGTTTGTTTCAATGAAAAAACATTTTTCAAGGAATATCCATTGTAAAACGGTTTTCCTTTATTTGTTTTACTATTTAGGGCCCGTGCAACGCACGGCTACTTCTAAAACAATTTATTATTTTAATAGTAACTAAAAGACTTGTGATATTAGGAAAACATGAGAGTAAAAAGGATATATGAAAAAGTATAAATTCAAAGTTGTGTAAAAAAATATTCAAATGAACTAAATTTGCATATTACTATGCAAAGTTAAAAATTATAGTCGTTTACTTGTATGTAGAACGATCTAACAACGTTAACCAAACCCAAATGACTCAAGACTAATTTTCGAAAAGACCCGATCATAACCGAGTTAGTCAAATACAACATATTTTGAATTGAGTAAAATCTTGATAAATAAACTTATATGTTAGTCTACTTACCATGTACTATTATTTTAACGGTTTTTTCATGAAATGCCCCTGAGGTTTGCAATAATGCACCAAATACCCCTGCGCGTTTCAAAATTCATAATATACCCCTATATTTTCCGTACTGTTCACCAAATACCCCTATTATGACTTTCCGTTAGTCCTCCGTTAAGTCATGTTTATAATTCACCAAATACACCTATTTGTAAACTTATTGCACAATATACCCCTATTTTAAACTTATTGTACCAAATACCCAAATTGTGGAGTTTGTGTAATTGTGTGTTTGTGGTGTGGAATTTCGTCTGTACTTGCATTTGAACTTATAAGTTTTTAGCGTTGTATTGGACTGATCTAGAATCTAGTAGCCAAAATCTGAACATAATGACATGGTAGTTATTTTTTGAAGGAGTAAACTATAAAGAACAAGGCCTACCTTTTTTTTTTGGTAGAAATTGGCAGAAGCTTAGATTAACTTAAAACAGGAAGTACCACATTGTATGTGTATCCTCCTGGTTTATGATCCCTACAACTTGTTTACAATCAGACACAATGTAAACTATCCTCCATGCCTATTCCTTAGCCACCATCAATCCCATTCTTATTGCAAAAATTTCAGCTACTAGAGGTGAAGGTAAGTAACGTTTTTGATAAGCCCCTAACATCCATTGTCCCTTGAAGTTTCTGACTACTATTGAAGTTCCTGTCATCCAAGACTCCTTCTCCCACGAGGCATCTACATTGATTTTAAGAATACCTTAGGGTGGGGGGTGCCACTGGCCAACCACAGAACAAGGGCTACTTGAACAAAGAAAAACAAGGCCTACATCTAATATGCGTAGAATAGTTAAAAACATTTCCAAGGGGACTGCTTTCTTCTTTGTAAATACAACCGCAAGATATGCTGCGTTGTTTAACCTTGAAATCATCAAGCTCTATGAGGCCAAGTTCTTTGCATGCATTCTCTCGGAGATTCGATATACTTCATCCACACTCCCACATTTGGAATACATGAGTTACATGACCCTGCATTTTCTCTCTGAGGCATATCATCAAACACCTTACATGCATCTATCATATAGCCCACACAGCGAATACAACTCCATCAAAGAAGTCATTAAAACACAATCTCTCACATATCCATCAACCAAAACCCTCCAATGAATATACATCCCCTCGATAAAGCCAAAATTCCCAGTACAACAATCAAGACAAAACGACAGAGTAAGACAATTTGACACTACTCCCTCCCGTCTCATCCTCCAATAAAATTCAACCCCATCAGCGGGAAAATTACTACGAGAAACTTCCCTAATCATGGTATTATAATGCGAAATTTATACATTGAAATCTGAGTGAAAAATCGATAAAGATAGATTATTATGAGGGTGAATTTAGGGTTTGCTGCCATGGATGACGTTCTTCAGAGCTAGGTTTTGCAGAAAAAAGTTGGAAGGAGTTTCAGATTCAAGGAGAGAGAAAGAAGATGATGCGGAGAAGAGACGATGAAAGCAGAGGAAGGAGAAGAAATTTGGGGTGGAAGAAGAACGATGACGAAGGAGGGAAGTTGAATTCATAGGTGTCGCAGCAAAAGGTGGGATGGAGGACGGTAAGGGGCAAAAAGGTAAAATGATGCTAACGGTGGACTAACGGACGTTAAATCCAAGGGCAGTATATGAACACTAATGGAAAATAGGGGTATATTATGAATTTTGAAACGCGCAGGAGTATTTGGTGCATTATTGCAAACCTCAGGGGCATTTCATGAAAAAACCGTTATTTTAATTAACATTCTTTTTTTTTTGCTAAGCAAGTAAGGATAATATTAATTCCACAAAACAGAATACAACCTAGGCTAACTCAAGGGGAACAAACCAACTAGGTTGGACCATTCCTCACAAGAGCAAGCACAACACAACTAAGTTTCAGAGATTCTGAAACCACAAACTATCCTTCCTACTTACATTCTTTGGCATTACAGCCATCACTCTACTCTTAACTGTCTGCTTTAAAACAGTCATTACATTCAAAACAGTAGGGAAAGCTTTATCCCAGAAGCTACTATTTCTACTCCTCCAGATCAGATAGGTCAAAGCAACCATGCTAGCATACATAACACTTTTCCTAAATTTGGAACTGCTGCTGTTAGACAGTTGTTTAACTCCTCTCTGTAAGGTAGTAAAGGAGCTTTGAATCCCCAACCAATTCTTCAAATCAGTGAGACATCTGCTACTGTAAGGACACTTGAAGAACAAATGTTCATGATCTTCAGGGGCTTGACCACAGAGAAGGCAATCTGAAGTTGAGCTAACTCCAATTCTTCCCAATTTTGCTGTTGTTTGCAATCTGTGCTGAATTGTCAACCAAGAGATGAACCTATGTTTTGGCACAGTAAGCCTATTCCAGACCATCTTGTCCCAGTGAACCATGGGCTTGGCATCAATGAGCTTATTATACACCAATTTCACAGAATATTTAGGCATATTGCAGAATTCAGTAGCAGTAAACACTTGCTTGATTTGTTCTCTAGTATCACAGATTTTCTTCCAGTACCAACTAGAAGAACTAGTAGGGACAAAATCCCACCAATCCCCATCCTTAACATAAACTGAATTGATCCATTTTATCCAGATGTTATCTTGCTTATTGGCTACAGCCCAAACATACTTCCCCAGATTAGCCACATTCCACACCTCCACATTCCTAAAACCAAGACCACCTTGATTCTTATCACAGCAAGTCTGCTCCCAAGCTATGTAACTTGGCTTAGAGCTATAAGCCTGTCCACTCCATAAGAAGGATCTACAAATTTTGGTAATCTCTTTTAGAACACTCTTGGGCAAAATATAAATCTGGGACCAATACATATGGATACTAAGCAAAACAGCATTAATCAATTGCATCCTAGCTGTATAAGAGAGGTTCCTAGAACTCCAAACTTTGATTCTAGCAGTCATTTTATCCACCAACATCTCACACTGAGCTGCTGTAATTTTCTTTGAACAAATTGGAACTCCCAAATACCTAAAAGGTAATGCACTTCTAGTAAAACCAGAAGCAGCAATCACTCTATTTACATCAGATTCAGTCATACCATGACAATAAACAGAAGACTTTTGAATATTAGCAGAC
This sequence comes from Spinacia oleracea, assembly GCF_020520425.1. Taxonomy (NCBI): domain Eukaryota; kingdom Viridiplantae; phylum Streptophyta; class Magnoliopsida; order Caryophyllales; family Amaranthaceae; genus Spinacia; species Spinacia oleracea. Next base: position 16,320,484 of record NC_079489.1, read on the forward strand.
AAACCAGATGTTATGGAGAACAATTTGAAAGCTTGCAACAGAAGATAAATGGAAGGGAAGTCACCTTTGCTACACAGGATCAGATCATCAGCAAAACACAAGTGAGTGAGCTTAATATCTCTGCACCTTGGGTGAAACTGAAATTGAGGGAGAGCACTCATTTTCTGAAGAATTTTTGATAAATATTCCATGCAGATGACAAATAACAAGGGTGACATGGGATCACCTTGTCTCAACCCTCTTTTGGATTTGAAAAATCCTTGCATTGAGCCATTAACCATCAAAGAAAACATGGGAGTAGTAACACACTCCATAACAATCTGCACAAAGGAATTAGGGAAACCCAACTGCTCAAGCATAGATTTCAGAAACCCCCAATCCACTGTATCATAAGCCTTCTGTAAATCTATTTTCATTAAACAGCTAGGCTTAACTGATTTCCTACCATACTGCTTAACCAAATCCTGGATCACCATGATATTATGAACAATGTACCTCCCATGAACAAAACCACCCTGATTCTCCTGGATAAGATCAGGCAAGATCTGTCTCATTCTCCCACACAATACCTTGGTAACACATTTATATAAGGTATTACAGCAAGATATAGGTCTATATTCACTCACATTCTTTGGGCATTTAGTTTTGGGAATAAGGGTAATAACAGTATGATTCAGCTCCTTCAACAATTTGCCACTCTGCAGAACATCTAACACAGCAGCAATCACATCATCCCCCACTATGTGCCAAGCATAGTAGACTAACATTCTTAATTACCAGTTACCATGTATTATATTATTAATAGTAGACTAACATTATAAGTTCATTTATCAATATTTTTTATATTTCTTATCATATTAAAAAGTTATAATAATACATGAATAAAATTATATCATAAAGGAAAAAATAATATTGATTTAGCTTTCCTCCAATAATATATTATGCAGTACACATCTATGGTAACTAAAATATATTTTTATCTTAGTTTCCTAAAAAACGTAATATAATTTATTTATTTTAAAGCAAAAAAATAAAAAAAAAATTTGGCGGGAAAAAATCGCACCAGGAAATGACACGTGTCATTCCTGGTGTCTCTTTTAGTATATAGTAAAAAATAATAAATAGATAGATTACAAGAAAACTTCTAGAGAAAGCTAAAGAGTCCCGCGTCTATGAACACAAGCACATTAAATAATGAAATAAAGTAATGTTAAAATTAAGGTAATACGTAGTATGTTTTTAAGCAAATATGTCAAGTTGCACGCAATTTGGTATAGTAATGCTAATGAATATATTTTCTTTTAATGGATTATAAAACTTTTAGGAAGGCATTACAAATTAAAAGATCTCGTTGCATTATATTGGAGGAAGGTGATCAACTCAAATTTATTTGAGGGAAGATGATCAACTCAATTTAGTAAACCAACTAATTCTAGGATTTTTTTTAAAAAGAAATCGACTAAAATAACTATGGTCACGCCATCTAGCCATCTAGGAATATATATCTTTAATATTTTTAGGAAAATAATTAACTTACATCTCATATTCCAAATTTACGATCTTATTTTCGCTATAAATTCAAAGGTACGTAGTTTAACCCTTTATGCGTCCCTAATAACATTCACCTTTGATTTTAGCAATGGCACGAAGTAATCGTAATGGAGCTTCTCTATATACCATTTTCTCCGTGTTCGTTGTTTTTTCTCTTTTGCTCATAGCCAATTGTAAGTTATGTAAATACGTTAATGTTTCTTATGTACTACGTAGTTTATAATATACATATGGTGATCGATTTAATAGTACTACACTACTACCTATATAATGTGAGCATCACTCAAATGCACTATATACTATATATTTTTATTCCCGGTGTATTTAAAATGTTTCGATTTATCGTTTGATATATTATTTACTTTGAATATATGTAGGTGATGTTGATAATGGTGAAAAGTACGAAGGATTGAAGACAAGAGAACAAAACAAGGAAATATTAAAGGGAGTTGAAATGTTGAAGTTTGGTCGGAAACTTGCAAAACCAACGTGTGTGGAAAGGGCTTGCGGCTTTGTGAATCCCCATGTTAATTGCTATTGTTGTAATCCTTACTCATGTTATGATACTAAACAAGAGTGTGACAAAGTATGTCATTAAGCTTGTTCATATGAAGTATTACTTCAAAATAATTAAATAAAAGAGCTGTTTCTTCTCTTGTTATCAATGTTGCTTTCTCTTTTATTATAAGCATAAAATTGCCCTTTATTTAATTATAATGTGAGAGATTCCCAACTTTTCAAAAGAATGAGATTAAAAAGGAGACTCGTGTAATTAGAAAAGAGAATTTGACTATGCAAACTTGACAATGAGAACTCATAAACAAAAGCATTGATCTAGTTACATACAACTTGACAACTTCCAAACGAGGGGAAACAATGCAACTAAAACAAAAGAGAGAGAAAGTATTTGTTACACGGTATAATTATATAAGAATACTTGGTTCGAGCTATAGGTGTTACAAGTTGAGCATGCTCATCATGTACTACTCGATGTGGAATTTGGTTAAAGCTTGGTCAAAGTTTGGCTTGAGAGGCCTCGACTTGAAATCTTAATGAGTTAACTTAATCTATTATTAGCTCGTCTTGAAAGCACGTGAATAGGTTCGAGTTTTTTGGCCAAAAAAACATTTTTTAAAACTAAATTTAATAGAAGTACATATTTACGTGCTCAAAGAAAAAGATGACTGAAATACTGAAGTCTGAATTGATTGTTAAAGAATGATACATTGACTGCTCATTGGACTTTGGGAGGACTATAGAAAACAAGGTTAATAATTCTTTAGTGGAAAAAAGATTGTGATTTTAGTTTTACTTACATACTCCGTAGATTTTTTGCTGCATACCTATGCATGCAGAGCTGGGTGCATATGAGCTTTTATAGACATCGTGAAATAGTTAAAATTGAACATGATGTAAAAATAAATGAACATGAAAAAAAAAAATCTTTCTTCATACTTCTCTTTAGAGAAATAATAATTTAGATTAATTTAGTAATATTAATTAATATATCAGAAAAATTTAGTACGTCCGCACAAGTTTAATCACTATACGGTACATTTCGATAGAAAATTATCATTCGAAAAATAAATAAAAAATATAAACATTGATGAATCTTTTTCTTCTTCTACGTTCCTCTTTCCTCTATGCTTCTTTCTCTCTCCCCTGCAACTTTTTCTCCATCTTAATAGTTCTTATTTGTCCCTTCTCGTCGATAAATTTTCTACCACCAATTGCAAACGGATTGAGTTCACCAACTTCTCCTCCACTTCTTCTTCGACTCTGTCTTTTTTCCTCCTTGTTAAATTCTGAAAATTGAACATTGAACCTTTTTTTAATTAAAAAAGAAATTGACAGGATATCAAACATAGTATGAACATTAAATTTCTAAAACTGAACATTGAGTTTTAAAAATTGAACATAACAAAGAATAATAGGTGAATTTTTTTAGAAACTAAAAAAAATCACCTATTATTGATTTAAACACATTTACTCCAAAAATTGAGTATTAAATATTTTAACAGTAATTTAAATTTACAAGCCCATAAATTGAACATATTATTTATGAACGCGAGACATAAGAAACTGAACATCACACAAAATTATTGAACAGATATTAGTTTTATAAGTTGAGTTTAGTTGAACATGATTTTATATAAGTTGAACATAAGACTTTAGAAACTGAACATCACACAAAAGTATTAAACATATATTAGTTTTATAAGTTAAATTTAGTTGAACATGATTTTATATAAGTTGAGCATAAGACTTTAGAAACTGAACATCACACAAAAGTATTAAACATATATTAGTTTTATAAGTTAAATTTAGTTGAACATGATTTTGTTTATTTGAACATGATTTTATATAAGTTGAACATAAGACTTTAGAAACTGAACATTACACAAAAGTATTAAACATATATTAGTTTTATAAGTTAAATTTAGTTGAACATGATTTTGTATAAGTTGAACATAAGACTTGAGAAACCGAACATCACAAAAAAGTCTTGAACATATATTAGTTTAATAAGTTGAACGTGATTCTTTATAGGTTGAACAAGATAGTTGAAAAACTGAACATCATTCAAAATCAAGACGAACAAAGTAGAAAATTATCATTTTTAAGAGAAGAAAGTATATGTTCAACAATATTATCAGCGTAAAATAGATGAAGCTAATACTAATTACTATGCTTAAAATTAATCCATATCACAGCCAAAAATTTAGCAATGCAACTTAAGTTAACATTTCACAATTACACAAATTATATAATTAGATAGATGTTTTTAGTGCAAAACATAATTGATAGATAATCACATCATATATTGTACTAGTAAACTGATTTCAATTAATAAAAACTACAACATAAGCAAATTTCTCTCAATCGCAAACAAATATCGTTCAAAAAATAAAACTAATTAACATCACACAAAAGTGTTAAATTTAGTTGAACATGATTTTGTGTAAATTGAACATGATTCTTTATAAGTTGAACACGAGAGTTGAAAAACTGAACACCACACAAAAGTATTGAACATATATTAGTTTATAAGTTAAATTTAGTTGAATATGATTTTGTGTAAAGTTGAACATGATTCTTTATAAGTTGAAAACTGAACATCACAAAAACATGTTATTATTTGAGAACATCACTTTTATAAGTTGAATGTGATAAATTATAAACTGAACATAACAAATTCAGAATTAATATTTAACAATAATTATCACAAGTGTAACCACAAAAAATACAGAAATCAATCAACAAAAATAAAAGGAAATAAAAAAGAACAATAGAAATTCCATACCACACCAATCAATAGCTTTCTTCAAAACATTATTGGCACCATGAGCACACTCACCTCGTTCAGAATCGAAGTATTAGGGCCACCTCTCTTCGTCTTCGCGCAATACGTCCCTGCTTCATCCTCAACTCCTCTTATCTCTGTCTTGCTGAAGAAGCTTGATCAATCTCTAGTTGACCTAAATTCCGACTCACAGTTCGAATATCAACAAGCCAATCCCCAAATTTCTTGTTCTCTTTCTTCTCAACGTAAACCCTAACTGCCGGAATATGCTATTCCAGCATTTGTTTCAAGTCGAAGACCGCGCAATCTTCATCAATCTCCGCTCGATTTGACGAAGAACAGTAATAGATCGGCGAAGAAAGACGTACATTATTTTTCGACGGCATATCAAGGCAGCGGTGGCAGAGAAATCGGAGGAGTTAGCGATGGAAGCAAAGAATGAGCGCAGCATATCGACGACGGCGAAAGGTGGAGGGGAGAGAGAAGGAGTGACATCAATGGAGGAAAGAGAGTGGGAGGTTTTGATGATAGAGAAAATGGTGAGAGAAAATGGGCAGAGGTTAGAGGAGAGAGAAAATGGGTATGTGATATAAAATAGGGGCGTGGTTTCTTATTGTTGAAACACAGTCGTTTAATTGCATATGCATATATAGATAGGTGCATACCTATCTATATATTAATAATTATCCGTACTACTGCTTACAACAATCATGAAGAAGAGGACAAGAAATAAACAAAAATTATCGAGTCTTAATTATAGTTTGGCTTTAATTACTATTTTTTTTTTTGGGGCCTTGGATATTAATCTCGGATTAGGCTAGATAATACTTTCTCCATTTTTTTTATAATTGCACTATCTTGATTTTAGCACTATTTTCATATTCTTATATACTTATTTTTTGTGATTTATATGTAAGGAAAAATATATTCATGTGGGATCTTATTAGATTCGTCTCAAAACATACTTTCAAATTATCAATTTTTTTTTTTTTTTAAATGTATAATGCGAGATATTAGTGGTTAAAATAGTGCATTGGCAAACGGGAAATCTCAGATGGTGCAATTAAAAAAATGGAGGAAGTATATCGATATCTATTACTATATACTAAAAGAGACACTAGCAATGAGACATGTCAATTTCTGGTGAGATTTTTTTTCTACCAAAAGTTATATTTTTTTCTTTTTCCTTCTTCAAAAGGTCTTGCGCGCACAAAGTGTACAATAAATTTATTGTACACCAAGATAACTTTTATGCAGCTTTTTGTAACTTATTTAACCTATTTTTCTATAACTTTTATATTATAAAATTAAAAAGTTGATAGATAAACATTTTAAAGGGTTAAATGATTACTTTATACATTATTAGTGATTTTGAAAAAATAATTTTTATTCAAATGAAAAAAATTATCATTAAATAGGTAACTTTTACGTATATAAATGTAACTTTTGAGGATTTTGAGTCAACTTTTACTCCAGTGTACAATATTTATTGTACACCCATTATAAATAAGAATTTGTGTTCCTTCTTTTTCTTTTAAATTTTTCAAATTTGATACTACATAATATATTAAAGCAATATTTTCTACGATTCGGTACTACATAAGTAAGATTTCAACGACTTTACATAAATAATATCTTGACATAAATTATTAGAGCAAAGTATATTTCAGCGACCTTACATAACTAGATTTTAGCCCGTGCGATGCACGGATTTTATTAAATTGTTATGTTTAAATAAAAATCCTATGTATGTACCACTTTTATATATTATATTAGATTAGTTTTTGATTTTGCATTGAATTCCATTTTAGATTTTTTTTAATTATGAGAGTGTTTGTTTTTGGATGAAATTGTATATGCGTAATATTGATAATTAATTAATAAAAAATATCTACGTGACACTTAATCATTTCTTTACCTGACACCCGACTTTTTTAATTCAAAATTAATTTTGAAATCTTATTTTTCATTGGCCGAAACCATTAGATTTTTCTACGTGGCGCTCTAATATTGGATTAATGTTTGATTTTAAATTGAATTTTATTTAGTTTATTTTAGATTATTATTGATTTTGGATGCATTTTATTTTAGATTTTTTTTTAATTATTAGAGTGTTTGATTTTAGATGGAATTGTATATATATGTAATTAATTAATTAATTAAAATATCTACGTGGCACCTAATTAATTATCTACGTGGAAATAGATTATTTTTTATTATTAGAGTGTTTGATTTTCGATGGAATTGTATATATTAATATATTAAAGCAATATTTTCTACGATTCGGTACTACATAAGTAAGATTTCAACGACTTTACATAAATAATATCTTGACATAAATTATTAGAGCAAAGTATATTTCAGCGACCTTACATAATTTTTCTTTTAAATTCCTAAATATAATAAAGCAAAATTCCAGTGGTTTCATATTCAGAAGGTTGACAATTCTTAATGCCTTTTAAAGTGGTCATAATTTTATTTTTCCTTTTTTAGTATTAAATTCCCTAAAATGAGTACAATTAATAATATTTGATCATAAATAAGATTTTAACGACCTTGCATTAATAAAAAATTGATTTTTGCAGGTAAATTGATCATAATAATAATATGATTTGATATAGAATCGTGAAACTGATAAAAAAAGAAGGAAAAACGATATAGAATTATAATCTACGGTGCGCGTTATGAAATTTACCTATTACAGAAATTTTATACATAAGAAATAAAAGGAGATCTTTGACAATTCATCTAGAAATTTTGCTACACCTACATCACTTTCATTCTTCAAATCAACGCCTATCGCACAAAAAAAAAACATTTTTAGACTAAAAAAATAAAATGTTTAGGAATATCTTCATGCAGTATAAAAACCATAAAGCTAGGTTAGAGATTAAAAAAACTACTACTACATTTCTAGTATAAAGAAAAAGGCAAATGATATTTACTTAGAGCAACTCCAATGGTTGCATTTAGGGACTTGCTTGCAATTTCCAAAATTTTCAAGCAAGTAGCTACTTTGGAGCAATTTTGGAGCAATTTTGTTAACCATTGGAGCAATTTTGTTAAATTAGCTAGACAAAGCAAATTAGCTCTACCAAGCTAATTAGCTTGGAAAAAAAATAAGCTTTTTTCCCCTAATTATTAGGAAAGTAGACGTAAGAACAGAATAAAAAAATTAAAAAAAGAAGTTAAAACAAAATTCAAGCTACTTGCTAACCATTGGAGCATGTTATTGCTAGAAAATGTTGTTGCTTGAAAAATTGATGTGGCATACCAAGCAACAATGATATTAGCTAACCATATATTAAAGATGCTCTTAAGGGCTGCAAATAAGCATTAAGTACACTTATATTTTTCAATAAATAAATGGAATATATCGGAAGAGGTTAATATCCAGAATTGATCAAGTTCTAATGAATCAAGATAACCCTTCGTTCCGGAAAATGCCAACAATTATTTAATGTGTTTACAATACTCACGCAGGCAGCCAGGCTCACTTAACAAAAGAAAAACCACTAAACTTCCCTTTGAAATCTCTGTCTACAACAATCAACAAAAGTAAAACATACTTATACGATTTGAACTTGTATTTTGCAATTATCTAATACTCCGTACAACTCATTTTCATATTTGTGAACTATTTTATATTTGTGTTCCAAATTACCCGTAGTACTTTGTAGCATGTTTTAATCTAGAACATATTAGATGCACCCGGATACACAAGGCGTTTGTGAAAATGTATATGTGTCACATAGACTCCTTCGGATTAAAACTTTCACATCCTACCATCTCAGCTAGATACAATGTATGTCATATTTTCAACGTAAAATACAATATTTTAAAATTGGGCACATTTTTAGAAAATGTAAACCCGACTAAAAGTTAAACCCGGAGCAACGCCCGGGTCACACACTAGTTTTCCATTAAATATGTGCAAAAGCTTCAATAATATGCAATCGTGGGTGGTACACTACATGACTTATTGGCGCGTATTTTAAAAAGCATCAACATTCATACTCCCGCTCTCTGCTATTTCTTTCACCATTCTATTCTTCCCCAAATTATCGAAACCCTAGAATTTATTTCAACTCGCCAATTTCCAGGTTTGTATTCTATTAATTCAATTTCACTCTTTTCTAATTTCCGGGTTTTCATTTCGTTATTGATTTGCATGAATTGATACCCATTTCACATCTGCAAATTCATTCCTTCCGAATTAATTAGGGTTTTCATTTTGCAATAATTACAGTGAAATTCGCCATTACATAAATTTTACGACTACTTGGTAAACTTTGTAAGTTGTTTCCACTGCGTATTAAACTAGTGTTGATGCATACTTTAAATGTGTGACATTTTATATGAGAAAATAGAAAAATGAGTAACTTAGTCGATGATTTTTTTTTCCTTAAAAAAAAATCAATACGTTAGTAAAAGTAGAAAAATCAGAAAAAGTTGATTAATTAAATTATTGAATCATAAACCCCGCAAATTCTAATCGCTTGAAACTCTTCCCCTTTTTTATATATCAATCAAGGGTCTTAGTTGATATGGTGAAAGGGTTGAGTCGCAATTGGAAAAGTAGGAACGATGATTTTAGTTTAGTGTATTTATTCATTTAAATGAGAGGTATATATGTGCTTATAATAATAATTAAAAGAGAAAGAAACTTGGGTAATAAGAGAATAAAATAATAAATAGCTTTTTTATTTAATTATATAAAACTAAGCTTAATGACATACTTTGTCACACTCTTCTTTAGTATCATAACATGAGTAAGGATTACAACAATAGCAATTAATATTGGGGTTTACAAAGCCGCAAGCCCTTTCCACGCATGTTGGTTTTGCAAGTTTTCGGCCAAACTTCATTTCAACTCCATTCCATATTTCCTTGGTTTGTTCTCTTATCTCCAATCCTTTGAACTTTTCACCATTATCAACGTCACCTACGTAAATTCAAAATAAATAATCAAAGGATAAATCAAAACATTTTAAATGCAATTTTAATAAAATATATATAGTGTAATACATTTGACTATTTGAGTGATGCTCACATTATATACTTAGTAGTGTAGTACTGCAAAATCATCGTAAAACTAGTACTTCCTAGTACATAAGAAACATTAAAGTATTTGCATAACTTACAATTGGCTATGAGTAAAAGAGACAAAACAACGAACACAGAGAAAATGTTAATTAGAGAAGCTCCATTACGATTACTTGGTGCCATTGCTAAAATAAAGGGTGAATGATATTAGATTATTATGGATGCATAAAAGGTTCAACGAGCATTGAATTTATAGAGAATACAAGATAGTAAATTTGGAATATGAAACTTAATTTATTTATTTTCCTAAAAATATTAAGGAAATTAAATATATTCAGATCGTAAATTTGGATTATGAACCTTAATTAATTTATTTATTTTCCTAAAAATATTAAGGAAATTCGTAGCTAGTATCACCATAAATATTTTACTGGAATTTGTTTAATATCCCTAGCATTAGTTAGTTTACTAAAATTGAGTTGATCACCTTCCTCGAATAAAATGCAACGAGTCTTTTAATTTGTAATGTCTTACTAAATATTATAATCCAGGAAAAGAATATATTCTGTTGCATTACTATACCAAATTATGTTGATCTCTTTCCTTAAGTAATAAACTAATATTGCGTGCAATAAGATATACGAAGTACGGAGTATTTGCTAAAATCCTTGAATATTGAAATTACTACCAAAATTAAATGCGTGAAATCGATGGAAATTCGGAAATTAGAGATACTTTATGCACTTCTATATTAAATCGAAATAAATTTGCAAGAAATATAGAGCGTCACGTCTCTCTTAGAAAACATCTTCAATTTTATTTTTTTTAAGTTCCATGCTCTTCCCTTCTCCAATTTCATGTCATTCTTCAACTATATTGAATGACTCATAATTAATCATTATTTAATTGATGTACTCTATGTAGTAACAATGTTTTAAAGATTTTTATAACAATATTTTGAATATACTTAAAATTATAAAAAAAAAATAAAAAAATTCACATATATTACCTTCATTGAAATTTTGTTTACGCCTTAAAATATGTGTTCAAAGTATGAATATTTTAACTATAATTTTTTTATTATTATATACATCAAAACACTATCATGTACTTCGTAATATCTTGTTAAATTGATTTCGACTTTTTCCTTCACAATATCAATTTTATATTTTACATACAAAATTAAATATAATATTAGTTAAATATTATAGTTGAGTCCATACAAATAGTACTTAAAAGAACGTTAAGGAACCAATGTAACGTACATCTGTTTCTTGTTTATTTTAGGGAAAGAGGTGTAACCCTTAAAGACGGCAGTCATCAACTTTTAAAAAATAAAAATTAATATATTAGTGGTGATGATCCCTTAGAAATGGGTACGTGTAGTATTTTTGCTTGGAGAGTCTTTAGTCTTTACGAGGGGTGTCATGAGATTTTTGGGTGGGTTCATTCTGGTATTAGTTCTAGGGATGAAAATGGATGGAATTTGGATCAGGTGGAGCATTAATCGTATCTATCACCCGCATTCATCTGCTACGCCCGGTTCATCTGTACCGACTGTACGTGACCCACTTTACTCCATTATTCGCATTCCGTTTATCTAACAACCGCGCGTGGATCGGGTGATATTCGGGTGAAAATTATTTATCATTAAAAATCCACCACCTAATCATATGCATAATAATTAACAAAAAAAAAAGTTATATATCTAAATTTATTTCCGAAATATATAATTATTTCTTATCACGCATAAGTGCATAACTTATAACCAAAAAAGTTTAATTAACAAGCACTAACATTAACAAATAACGGATTTAACAACACATTATGTGTAAATATAAATACAAAAAATTTATTTAAAATAAATGGGTGACAGATTGGGTGATAAACGGGTGATGGATTAAAAACATCACCCACATCCATCACCCGCTTTTCATCCTTTTAATTCTTGTTTCACCCGTTTAATTATAGCGGGTGACATGATTAATGGATCATCCACTGGATATTTCCATCCGTATGTATTAGTATTCGAATGAAGAGAATTTGGCTCAAATTAATATGATGAATTTCGATTCAAACCACTAGGATATTTTCGATTCAAAGTAATACTGGGACATTTTCCTTGGACCCCAGTACCCATTTCCAGCTTTTTCTTTCATGTCTGGTTGTGTTACTAATCTTATTAGGGTAATGATAAAAGTCGAAAATTTTGACATTTAAACGCGTCACAATCTTACTTACATGCCACTTTTTTAGGAGGCATTATGTTCACCTTAAAAAAATAAGTTTCAGATTCAATAAGTTCAGATAAGTTCCGATAAGTTCAGATAAGTTCCAATAAGTTCCAATGAGTTTCAATAAGTTCTGATAAGTTTAGATAAGTTTTATTAAATTTCAATAAATTCCAATAAGTTCCAATAAGTTTCAATATTAATAATAATATTATTATTTGTTTATTTATTATTATTAATATTATTATTTTAAATAATTATTTATTTTAAATAATTATTTATTATTTATTATTATTATTATTTATTATTTATTATTTATTATTTATTATTTATTATTTATTATTATTATTTATTATTTATTATTTATTATTTATTATTTATTATTTATTATTTATTATTTATTATTATTATTTATTATTATTATTTATTATTATTATTTATTATTTATTATTATTATTATTTATTATTTATTATTTATTATTTATTATTTATTATTTATTATTTATTATTTATTATTTATTATTTATTATTTATTATTTATTATTTATTATTTATTATTTATTATTTATTATTTATTATTTATTATTTATTATTTATTATTTATTATTTATTATTTATTATTTATTATTTATTATTTATTATTTATTATTTATTATTTATTATTTATTATTTATTATTTATTATTTATTATTATTATTATTATTGTTATTAAATCAAATGCTAACAAAGTCAAATATTTTACAAATAATTAGTGTGAAGCCGAGATACAATCTGGGCCCCCACTCCTCTGGCTGAAGCAAAACCTATCCTGGTGAAAATATGAGCAGCAGCACGAGCTCTAATGTCCTGCGTCGTAGAAAACTTCTGAATCCGCTGCAACAACATCCTTATCGAGCTCCCCCAATGAAGAGAAAGAGAACGGAAGAAAGCCATAACCAATGGCCCTGCAACGTACTTCATTTTTAACCCGCTTCCGAGCAGCTGCATCAGTCACAACCAGGCCAGGAGAAAAGCCAGACAACCCCGATTGTGTCAAAGGAGATGAACCCGTCAAGTCAACACACACATCACAGCCCCGATCCCAAGAGTAGAGCAACACGTCTGCTGGTCGAAGAGCTCCATTGTTCCCTCCAGATAGCCCAATATATCAACCTCTTTCCGCGCCGAAATCCCAGACCGATAACAAACATCAACAAGGGTATCCCGAACCACATTATGTCGATCTTTAATACCCACCATGCCAGCACATGACACCGCATGATCACCAAAGATGTCTCCCGCAAAGACCCTGGAACAAGCAGAACATGGCGCCGTAACAGAGATAAAGGAATCCCCAACCGGTAACACAACACACATCGGTAAGACTTAGCATTCATCATCTGTCCCAATAAGTTCAGATAAGTTCAATAAGTTTCAATAAGTTCAATAAGTTCAGGTCAAATAAATTGAATAGAACGCATCCTTAATGGTGCCATAAGGATGTCACTTAGACTTTGACTCAATAACTTTCTTTTTTTCTATCCACATCATAGTTGTACTATGACAATATTAAATAAGAAAAAAATAAAAAGGAAACAATTTTTTTTATTGAGGTAAGAAAAAATTTATTATAATTTTCAAGTTAAAAATAGAAAAAGAGAAAATATAATATAATAAATATTTTGTGAAATTAAAAAAATACATTTATAGTATTATTTGCTAATAATATATTTTTATGCACTATATATTCTGATTATTGCGCCTAATTCTTAAATAGACTTGGTCCACACTAAATTTATTGTGGACCATGCATAAAAGAAGATCAACAATTTGTTCCTAACTTATTTTGGCATGTTTATCATGATTATTATAGAAAATAATATCAAATTGGTGTCCTTGATACATGTTGTGCTTGAATAATGTGATTTTAAGTCACCATTCACTTTTCAAAACATATGGTTACTATGATACAAAAAATGGTTACTATATCTAATACTTTTGGTATTTCATTTATTATAGTCACTATATGAACAATAAAGGTCTCTATGTACGTAAAAAGGGTGCTAGAGAAAATTATTGGTTTTGGATCCACACTAATAATATTGTGGATCAGGTACACGCAAGTAAAATTCGATTATTGCTACCACTAGTCTATCTAAATTCTCGATCAGACAATCTATACATTTGGTAACATTTTTAACCAACCCAACATAGATCAATGTTACTTATGGTAATCTTAAAGGACCAATAAGCTTAATTATTATGATTTCCTTAAATTTTACTTATGTTCTTAAATCATTTGAGTAATTCGTATTAACTCATCATCATCAAGTTACAGCTCTAATCCATGATTTTACTTGGTAAGTTGTATTCCACTCCGTATTAAACTAGTACGTACTACTTGATACTCCTCCCCTTTTTAATGGGCGTTTTTATTCGACGCCCTATTCGGTTAATAACGCCCTCAATAATTACGTGAAAGTACGATCCTGCCCCCCTCCCTCATCCCCCTTCCTCCTTCGCTGCTCTTTCCTCTTCACCCTGCATGTTCCTCCGGCAGCCAAATCCGTTTCGCCGGCACAACCACAACCGAATTCCGGTGGGATTTGTTCCACCAAAATCTCGTCGCCGGTTCCCATTTCCAGTAACCGGCACAACTCTGTTTTTGTCCAACAACCGTTGGCTGCCGTTTACTCACAGCACAACCTGCTTGGTCGCACCATCGTCGCCGGAGCACTCCCCTTTCCGCCGTAGCTGCAATCCCCTATCGCCGGCGCTGCGCATCCCGCTCGCCACACTGCACTCTCCTCTCGCCGGCACTCCTTGTTTTCCTGTATTGCCGGCGTTTGGAATTTTTCTCGTCGCCCACGTCGATTTCTTGCCGGTAGAGTGTCAACGAAAATGGCTCCAAAGAGGAGGCCTATGTAGAGGTCATTTCCTCCTCCTCCATTATCTCCGGCGAGAAAGGTAATTTTTCTTTTTGATTTTTGCTTTCTCGCCGGCGCACAGGAATTGCACGGCCTCCATGTCTGCCGCGCACAGTCTGTGCGCCGGTGACATGTGGGCCGTGCAGATTTGGTGCACCACTTCCATGTCACCGGCGCACGGTGTATCCGCGGTGGACATGGAGGCCGTGCAATTCCTGTGCGTGGGAATTTTTTTAATTTTTTTTTAATTTTTTTAATTTTTTTTTTAATTTTTATTGTTGTTTTAATTATATTTCTGTTTATATTATGTAATTTGTTGTTGATTTTTTTTAATTATTGTTGTTTTAAGTGAATTATTTAATTTTCTGTTTTTATTTTGATTGTTCAATGTAATTATTTTAGGGTTTATTATCAAATTATTAGCGTTGAAAAATATTTACTCCGGCGATAAATTATAGTTTATAAATTATTAGAGTATAAATTATAGTTTATAAATTGTGATTTTTTTTTTTTCCGGCGAATGAGATGGTACGCCGGCGGAGGGGGAAGAGGAGATGAGGGGGAGGGGTGAAAAAATGTGATGGGAGGGGTAAGTTTTTATAAGGGCAAGATTGTACTTTCACTCCAATAATGCGGGCGATATTAACGTATGCGGGCGTCGAATAGCGATACACCTTTTTAATATATCAATCAAGGGTCTTAGTTGATACGGTGAAAAGGTTGAATCGCAATTGGAAAAATAGGAACGAAGAATTTAGTTTAATGTATTTATTCATTTATACGAGAGGTATATATATGCTTATAATAAAGGGTTTTGATATATGCAGCCCTTGCGTCTGCGCATAAAAGTTAGCAAAACTCACTATTTAATGCATATTTTATACTCCCTCCGTCTCTTTTTGTTCTTTACGTTTCCCTTTTTGGGTATTCAAAATGTTTTTTACATTTCATTTTATATTATCACATAAATGATTTAGTATTCTATCAAAATTTGTGTCCAATTATTATTTTAACCAATTAAATTCATTGGGCCGTTTAGAATCTCACACTTTTTCATTGGAACATTAAATTTTTCTCATTTCCAAATATCAATATTTTGATAAAAGTGAAAACATTATAAATAAATGTAATTTATCTTGTTTAAATAAAAAAAAATTGAGGAATCTCGATGCAAATTTATTAATCGTTAAAACGCGTGAAAAATACCAAATATAAAGAACAAAAAGAGACGGAGGAATTAGTTTTAAAGGAATCTAATTGAACGAATAAAAAAAATTACTCCGTAATTTGTTAACCTATTTAATGCACTTCATAACAACAAATTTAGAGTTCCAAATTTATTTTATTTTTTGACAAATTAGAGTTCTACTTTGGTCACATAACTCACTGCGCAGTAGGACACTTTGACTTGTGACACTGTTCATAAATTTCAGTTTGACTATCATTTGTTATTTACGGGTAGGAAAAATATAGTCGTGTGAGATCTTGTTTGATTCGTCTCGATATGTAATTTCGGGATATCAATTTTTTATAATTTTTACGATTACAAAATTAGAGATATTAATGTCCAAACATTTACATTGACACGCGTGAAAAAGATAAATTGTCCCCATTATTTTGAAATCGAGGAAGTATCTCTATTATATAAGCCAGCTCCTGAGGGCTTTTTTGTAAATTAACTTTTCGTGTCCCCCATGTAAAAGACTAAAATAGCCTCAAATCGTTAACTTTGAACCCTAAGCAGCTTCATTCATCTTCGATGCATCACTCATCTTTCTTTCTCCTCCCTTCACTCACCACCCTCTCTCTCCTCCGCCCACCACCCCTCTTTACTCCCCTCAAGTCGAGAGACTTCTGTGTCTTCTCCGACGATGACGACGGCGATGGTAAGTATGAAATGGACGATCTCAAACTTCAGTTCTCTCTCATCTATCTCTCTCCCCTCTTTCGATCGATCTTTCTGCATTTCTCAAGGTTAGTTTTAATTATTCGTCGATCGATCTTCCTTGAATATTCGATTCTATTTAACCATTTTTATGATTTCCTGCATCGTTTATTTTGCTCAGTTTGTCGATTTGTTTGATCCTTCTATTTCACGATTCAATGATTCGGCGATTGGCCTTCACACGACCCTCACAACTCTGCCCTTCTGATCCTGCAAATGCCTCCGTAAGTTACCCGCTTCATCTTTGAATTTCATCGTATTTTTTTGAAATAATTCATATTTTTATTACAAATGGAGTTCATCTGATCTGGGTTTTGCTGTAATTTGATTATTGAGTGATGGAAATTTGCCTAATGTGGGATAATTGAAGTTATCTTGAATTTATTTCTTCAAATTTGTCTTGAATTTTAGTCAACTGAAGGTTTCGTACAAATGGGTGGCTCGATTTTTTGTGCTAATTTAGGAAATTCATGGGTAATTGAAATTATGTCTCATGATTATGCTATGAAAAGTATTAATTTGTCTCCTCAAATTCAATTAGAATTGGTTCGTTTTAGTTAAGCGAAAGGTTTTGCATAATTGGGTGACTCAATACAAATTTTGGAATTTAATGGATAGCTATGAGCTCTTATTTTCGTCAAACATGGAATAATCTGATCTGGGGTTGCTGTAATTTGATTTTTGGATGTGAACATGTTCATTTTTGTTGACGGAGTAATCTGATCTAGGGTTTGTTGTAACATGTTCATGTCTGTTCATTTTTAGAGTTTCCTGTCACAGGTAATTGCAAGAGTAAGCTGCTATTCACCTGTTTTCGTAATCCTTCTTTTCCTTGATTTATACAGAACATGTTCATTTTTTTTTTATGGTTTTTAGATTTTGGGTAGTTTGGTTGTTTACTTGATTGTGCTTGGTTGATCAGACATGAACATAACTTGCTTCCTGCATTTTGGTTTAAGTGATTATGTAGAATGATAACAAGGGAAGCGTGTTGCTTGGTTTATTTAATACTCGACTCTCAATTTTTCATGGTTAAGTACGAAGTTGTTTCAGGTTCTTTAGTGTGTGATTGTTACTTTGCAGTATCATGCCTTGAATATCATCGGAAATTATCATGTGGGTCATCGTTTATGTTCGATTCGAATGTTCTGTAGTATGAATTATAGTTGGTTTTTATTAGGATTCATGTTGTTTTAGATAGTTAGGTTTTAATAATTTCAATACACCTACTGGTTCGGTTTTAATCAATTTTTTGTCTATGGCGGTTTATTCAATTTTTTGTCTATGGCTGTTTTAATCAACTTTTATGTATCTTGCAATTCCTTCAGTGCTCTTGTATCGTTATTATGGCGGTGAACCCATGACTATGAACAGTGTTCTCATGATGGTTTTTGGGTTGTTTGTCAATGGATTATGTGCATTCATAATTAGTGTTGTTTCTGCGGATTATAACAATCATAGCTCAATATTACTGTTATTATTTATGGTACAGGATCAGCGGGTGCAGCATTAAGTCCTAAATATGCACACGATGCCTCTGAGATGTGGATGACCGAGGCTGAAATGGCTTTTCCGAACTAGAGGTATCCACCATTAGCCAATCCCTTCATGATTTGTTGTTCTTTGAGGTTTCATGATTGCATTGAATAGAAGCTAAAACATGTGTCTGTTAGCTAAAACATGTAATAATTCTAATGTTGAAGAGAATAAATTGGATTTTGGTGAAGACGATGATGATGGAGGAGAGAGAAAGGGCAGGAGAGATTAATCTATCTCTAAAGGTTGAATTACAGGTGTCATTTTAGTTTGCTACAAATGTAATAAATTCATTAATATTTGCTCTTAATAAACTAAATTACTCTTTTTTGTTAGGTTTGATAAGGGATTTTGAGTGTTAAGGTGTTTATGTGGATTATTTTTGTTACTATGAGGTTGAGAATTGCTGTGACAAATTGTTGATACGATAGTAATTGTAGTTTCTGGGTGTTGCTTTAGTTAGATGATGGGCCTGGATCTTGAAACTTATTCTACTTGCAAGATCATTTATTCATTCCGTTGCGTGCGTGCATATCTACTATTCTACTTGCAAGATCATTTATTCATTCCGTTGCGTGCGTGCAGATCTACTAATCTACTTGCAAGTTTCAAGACCCTAGCCTTGACACCCTAACCCCAACATTTATTTGTTTATTATTTTTTAATTTTTTGATGTGATTTTTATTTTAGATTGATTTAATTTGCTATTTTTATGGGTTTATTTTTGGGTTTAATGAAATTGATGACTAAAGCCTCGATATTTTTGTTAGTATTTGCTCTGTATTTTTGGTTTGATTTTTTTCATTTGTTTTGGGTACTTTGATGCTTTTTTGAAGGTTTTATGCGGTCAGTGGGGAGGTTAAGGATTTGCAAGTTTCTGGGTTGTTTTTTGCTATAGGGCATGAACCGGCTACTAAGTTTTTGGGTGGGCAGCTGGAGTTGGATGATGATGGCTATGTGGTGACTACACCGGGGACGACGAAGACCAATGTTAAAGGTAAAATTCTGTATTTTTCAAGATCTGCAATTGGAATTTTGTTACCCATATGAGATAATCTGCTGTGTATTATGTAGTTGATATTTTTCCAGATATAGCTGACCTTTTATATATAAATGTGAACATTTGCTTATTGTTCATGCTAAATAATCTATAATTGTGAACAATTGCTTATTGTTCATGCTAAAATCTGTGTACTGTCTGTGTACATGACTAGCTCATAATAATTAGAGCAACTGTTACTTTTTTGACAAATTTTGTTATTCACAACAACTGATCAAACCAAACAATTGGAGCTATTAGTTATAACTGGGAGTTTAGGATAATTTGTGTATTGTCTATGGATAATTTCGAGCATTAGACGGATATTGGAGCTAAAGTCGATACGAATATTATTTTTAATCGTTTTGGCATTGAAGGTTGATTGAAATTGAGTTGGTTATAGTCATAACATTTGCTGATTTGAATTTATACTCATCATGAAAGCCAATGTTATGAATATAAAACTTATCGATAAAGAGATTTCAATTTATACTTGAGTTGGTTGATTGAAATTGGGGGTGCATACATTTTTCGGGTTTAATTTGATCAAGCAGTTTGGTGTTTTGTATTATGAGGTTCATTAACTCATTTAGTTTTTGATTTAATATTTCTGAAATTTTTGGGATTATTTTCTGAATTTATGAGTTAATTGATTCTTTCTAAATTTTTGAATTTTTTTGATTTTTTCCGAGTTCATCAAAAGTGGAGACGCATCAAGGAGAAGAATCAACAATCCGGGAAAAATATCTACGAAAGAAGAAATTTAGTAATATGATGCAAATTTTGAACTGTTTTAGTTGTTTTTACTTTTTATTACTGGATTTGAGTAAATTGTGTTCATTTCTTATTTTAAGGAAAATCGCCACGAATTATGTAATTTGGTCTGGTTTGTGACAATATATCCATCTTTTTTTTAGTTTGTGTATAATCTCGCACGCATCGCGTGCATCTAAGACTAGTAAAATTGAGTTGATCACCTTCGTCGAATATAATGCAACGAAATCTTTTAATTTGTAATGTCTTCCACTCTTCCTCTTCCTAAAAATTATAATCCATGTAAAGAAAATATATTCCTTTGCATTACTATACGTCTAAACCAAATTGTGTTCATCTCCTTCCTTTAATAATAAACTAATATTTTGTACAATAAGTTATATATGCTAAAATTACTTAAATTTGACGATTACTTTGTTTAGGTAATTAACTTAAATAGTGTTTATGTATGCAATGACCATTAATTATAGAAATACTAAATATTCCATAAAATAATATATGGTATATTTTTATAAATACCATTGTATCTCTATTATATAAGCCAGCTCCTGAGGGTATTTAAGTAAATTAACTTTTCGTGTCCACCTAGCAATTTACGAAAACACCCTTCTTTCGTTGTTTATCGTGCTGAGCGACTAAACCTTAACCTTTCCTCCCTCCCGTTTTCTCTCTCCTTCCTCCAGTTTTTTCCTACGATCCTCTTCATCTTCTTCGATCTTCTTCCTCTAATCCTCTTCCACCAAACCCCATCCTCCATTCTAACCCTAAATATTTCGTCTCTCTTTCACCACACACACTCTCTCTCCTCCGCCTCTCGCCGTCGCCATCACCATCACCATCACCATCACCGTCTGATTTTCTAGAGATTGGGGTGAGATTTCAACAATTGTTGTAAAATTTTCATTCTTTTCCAATTGATTCTGGAGATTTTGTTGAATTTGATGTGTTTTTTTTCTCCCGATTTTATTGTTTTTTCCAATTGATTTTTTCGGGTAGTTATGTACAAATTTAATGATTTTGATGCCCATTTCGTTGCTTAATTTTGATGCCCAAAATCAGCCTGTGGTGGAGGGCAGCGGCAGTGGAGGCGGAGGTGGAAGCGGAGGTGGAAGCGGCGGACCAGCGTACAAATTCACTATTAATGAAGAACAACAGCGGACCAACTGGACGACCCATCACCAGACTTCATTCAATCCATCCTTTTATTCATCCATGCCAAACTCACCATTAATCCTGATCATCGATTCGCCTTCGCCTCTCTCTCAAATTCAACTGCTTGGGTACTCCATTCCCTTCAATTTACTTTCTGCTTTGAATTTGATTAATTAATTGTTCAACTTCTTTGAATTTCTGCTTTGAAACTTCGAATTTTGTTTTATAGAATTTATTTTGGGTTTTGGTTGGTAATTGAGATAGAATTTGATCAAATTTGGCTGAGACTTCGGGAAACTTCCAAGATTTAAAATATGATCCAAATTTGTTGTTTCATGCTTCCAGGACTTTTTTTTGCATCAATTTTGTTGTTACTTCGGATTTGGTTTTGTTTTTGCGGCTCTGATTTTACAAACCAGGGATTTCAATTGCTATTTTGTTTTCGTTTTTGCAATTTTCATTACTAATTGAAAGCGTATTTATAACGAGGTTTTGCTTTTGATTAGGTTTTAGAAACCCATAACCCAAAACCTTCGAATCTCTCTCCCATCAGTGTGTTGCGCCGCCCCGCTCGCTCGGTCGACGGTGTTGCAGACCACCACTCTCCTGTGCGGAGGAGCTTTAATTGCCACACAAATACCTAGGAGTCCGCGCGTCTTGCTGCTTCACCCTAACCGGCTTTGACCATCAATGGCGGAACCTAAAATCAAATACTATCATCAACTTCGGCACTATTTCTTCTGAATTCCGTTGAAGTAACTGATAACTTAGTCTTAATTTACTCATGCTTAACTCACTTCCCCCGTTCGTTCAATTACTTTGGTGCATTTAGTTTATGAATTGAAGAACAATCGTGTTTTTCTTGCTTTATTCAATTGTATTGATTACAATTTATTTGATAATTTGTTGCAGAATTTTATTCATGATGAAGATATACGGCTTGATACGATCAAAGCTAGATGTAATTTCCTGCAATTTGAGCTCAATTTCGTTTGATTTTGCTTATAATTGATGAAATCATGAAATGTATGTATTTTGAAAGGGTTTTTGCATTGTTACAGGTAGAAAAGTCATCAAACGACATGCTGAATTGATGGAGCGTCTTTCAAGGTATGAATTATTCGAAATTGCTAATGTAATGTGGATAGACCGTTAAGTGTCAAGAACTTGATTAGAGAGTTTGGTGCCCATATGTAATGAGTCTTTAATGTGCTTCTTGATCATACATGATGAGTCTTTAATCTTTTACCGAACGATTGGCACCGTTGCTTATTCTTTCGTGGCATCGTTTACAGTACGTCTATTTGAATGTTTTCTTCCGAGTGTATTAGCTTTTAAATTGTTGATGACAATTTGTACTCAGTATCAGTACATGTCTCTTATGCTAAAAGGCTAAAAGTTGATGGCAATTTGTACTCAGTATCCGTACATGTCTCTCATGCTTAGCTGATTTGTGCTTAGTGGTTCGAGATTAACGCTGCGTGTTGTTAGTGGTGAATTATTTTATTTTCTTAGAATTTTGTGTTTGGTTTTATAATTATCACATGTTATTTAGTTTTTTGGTTTTATTTAGGAAAAATTCATCTAACAGAAAATCCAATTCTCCTAACGCAATTCTCCTAACAGAATCCGGTGGATGGTACGAGAAATCCAGTGCAGTACACCAGGACTACAGCTCGATCCCCATGTGGTACCAGGTTTGAAATTTTGATTTTCTACTTCAAAAATCCCCAAATATATAAGCATCAATCTGGGAAGCAATCATAATGAATTAATTTAATTATAATCTAGAAAAAGCAGCAGAAATAACAAACTTAAACTGAAAGAGGAAATTAACTGGTATTGGTAAGATAAAAAATGGGTTGAATTTGTGCTTTCTCTTTCGTCACTTGAGGCAGGATGTATTGCTGTTTTCGGCATAACCATGACTCTCTTATTTCTCTCTCTTTCTCTTATCCTCTGTAAGTTGTACACTAAAAGATTGAAAATGTGAAATGCAATTTGTATCCACGGTAATTGGCGTTTTCCATTTTGAATGTTCTGTTCTCTGAGGCAATTCGTCCAACAGTTGGTGGGTATTTGGGAAATCAAAGAAATTAGGTGGTTTCTTTAGTACAAAATTTGGGTTTTGAATTGAAGAAGAATTGAATTGCAGGTGAAAAGTTGGTTGGGATTTGTTGATGTAATGATGAGAAAAAAAGGTGTTTGTCGGATAAAATGGAGAAATATTAAAGAATTGAAGTCAAATGATTTCCTCCACCATGAACATGAAGTGGGCGCATCTGAATGATGAACATTGACAACGTCCATGTTCAACGTGCATTTGGCTCCAATTTTGAATTTATGTTTTTTCGTTTAATGCTTTGCTGCATTCTTGCGGTTTCAATTTCTAATAGATTTAATCAATTTACTACTATTTGAATGTGAATTTGAACCCTAGGTTTTTGCCATCACCTAAAGTGAGAGACTATCTAGACTATGTGTTTTTTTCATGCTTGATTTCTTTTTATGTTAGATTGCTATTTCAAATTGAAGTGTTTCGTACTGTATTCTTCAAGTTCCCTCTCTGATTGTTCAAGTGTTGGACTGCAGAGGCGCCGTTACAGGATTAATGAGAAGATATTGCAAGAACTCATTCCTCGCCGCAACAAGGTATAAATTTAAAGACTAAATCTAATACTCCTATAGTCCTATATAACTTTATGGCTAATCCGGTATGAAATAGTAAATGATAAATATGGTAATATCTAATTTTGTAAGATAAGTCCCATGAATTGAATTTCATCCAAAGTATATGTTAATGCAACTCTATCCTCCAAGTCCATGGTAATGCTTATGGTTATCCACCTCCAAAGATCTGCCAATAGAACATAATCTATGCCAAACACAAATAACCAGGTTTAGGTTCAGGATCAGGTTCATCTAAACCCGAGTTCTGAATTGCAGGTTAAGATAACTCTTCACTTATATAATTCAGGCTGTAACTTACCTAAAGCGTCTTTAGAGGGCTAAGTTAGTTGTTTTAGTGCCTTAGTAATGAGTCTGTGGTGGTGCTTCTGTTTTAATCTGCAACAGGTGTGTTGGGAGCCTGTTGGCTTGCTGCTGGTTTTTTGCTCAGTGCAGGCTGGTAGCTTGCATCTGTTTTACTGTTTTCAGATTGGGCACAACTTCTTCTTTTGGTTGTTTCTAGACTACGGTGCTGCTGTTGTTTTGGTGTATGCAGGGGGTTTGCTTAATATGGTTTAAATTGGTAAATTTTGCCACCTTATGCCTTTACAGTCCAGTAATTACTTTGCCATTGTTGACGGTGCTTCTTTAATGTGTTATCTTTTGTTTCCAGCCAAGTAGATTGTGCTATCAAGATACGCAACCTAGAGACTAAGTTGGATTCCGTAGTTTGTACAATAAAAGTTCGTAAAGAGCTGGAGAAATATGTTCCAATGCCATCCAAAAATTGTAGTTTGATTACTAAGATCGTAAAAAGCTGGAGAAATATGTTTAGTTACTTTGGTACTAAGATGTTGATTGTTAATCATGTAAGCACATGAATAAATTGTGTTACTATTTAGAATTTTTTAAAAAGGGACGATTAATTTTTCTTTAGATGAACTTTGCGAACTTTTTTTCTTGCCTACTATTCCATATTTGTGATGATTAATTGTAATACTACAGTTTTATATAATCTCGCACGCATCGCGTGCATATAAGACTAGTCTCTATTATATAAGGGAAGTCCTGGGTCAATTTAGTAATTGAATTTTTGGTGTCCCCTTGTGGAATAGACTAAAGTACCCTCCATAATTTCACAATTTAATTCAATTAAAAGCTGATTATTAATTTTAAAATTTGATTACAATAACAAATCAAGAAAGTCAACAATCAATTAACTCCACCAAACCTAAAATCAGCGTTATGGACTTATGGGTTGCGTTTAGGGAAACAATCAATTAATATTCCATATTAATTTGTTAAACACCAAAAGAATCTTGGATGATTATTTGATTTCGGAATAGTAGGACACTTTGACTTGTGACACTGTTCATAAATTTCAGTTTGACTATCATTTGTTATTTACGGGTAGGAAAAATATAGTCGTGTGAGATCTTGTTTGATTCGTCTCGATATGTAATTTCGGGATATCAATTTTTTATAATTTTTACGATTACAAAATTAGAGATATTAATGTCCAAACATTTACATTGACACGCGTGAAAAAGATAAATTGTCCCCATTATTTTGAAATCGAGGAAGTATCTCTATTATATAAGCCAGCTCCTGAGGGCTTTTTTGTAAATTAACTTTTCGTGTCCCCCATGTAAAAGACTAAAATAGCCTCAAATCGTTAACTTTGAACCCTAAGCAGCTTCATTCATCTTCGATGCATCACTCATCTTTCTTTCTCCTCCCTTCACTCACCACCCTCTCTCTCCTCCGCCCACCACCCCTCTTTACTCCCCTCAAGTCGAGAGACTTCTGTGTCTTCTCCGACGATGACGACGGCGATGGTAAGTATGAAATGGACGATCTCAAACTTCAGTTCTCTCTCATCTATCTCTCTCCCCTCTTTCGATCGATCTTTCTGCATTTCTCAAGGTTAGTTTTAATTATTCGTCGATCGATCTTCCTTGAATATTCGATTCTATTTAACCATTTTTATGATTTCCTGCATCGTTTATTTTGCTCAGTTTGTCGATTTGTTTGATCCTTCTATTTCACGATTCAATGATTCGGCGATTGGCCTTCACACGACCCTCACAACTCTGCCCTTCTGATCCTGCAAATGCCTCCGTAAGTTACCCGCTTCATCTTTGAATTTCATCGTATTTTTTTGAAATAATTCATATTTTTATTACAAATGGAGTTCATCTGATCTGGGTTTTGCTGTAATTTGATTATTGAGTGATGGAAATTTGCCTAATGTGGGATAATTGAAGTTATCTTGAATTTATTTCTTCAAATTTGTCTTGAATTTTAGTCAACTGAAGGTTTCGTACAAATGGGTGGCTCGATTTTTTGTGCTAATTTAGGAAATTCATGGGTAATTGAAATTATGTCTCATGATTATGCTATGAAAAGTATTAATTTGTCTCCTCAAATTCAATTAGAATTGGTTCGTTTTAGTTAAGCGAAAGGTTTTGCATAATTGGGTGACTCAATACAAATTTTGGAATTTAATGGATAGCTATGAGCTCTTATTTTCGTCAAACATGGAATAATCTGATCTGGGGTTGCTGTAATTTGATTTTTGGATGTGAACATGTTCATTTTTGTTGACGGAGTAATCTGATCTAGGGTTTGTTGTAACATGTTCATGTCTGTTCATTTTTAGAGTTTCCTGTCACAGGTAATTGCAAGAGTAAGCTGCTATTCACCTGTTTTCGTAATCCTTCTTTTCCTTGATTTATACAGAACATGTTCATTTTTTTTTGATGGTTTTTAGATTTTGGGTAGTTTGGTTGTTTACTTGATTGTGCTTGGTTGATCAGACATGAACATAACTTGCTTCCTGCATTTTGGTTTAAGTGATTATGTAGAATGATAAGAAGGGAAGCGTGTTGCTTGGTTTATTTAATACTCGACTCTCAATTTTTCATGGTTAAGTACGAAGTTGTTTCAGGTTCTTTAGTGTGTGATTGTTACTTTGCAGTATCATGCCTTGAATATCATCGGAAATTATCATGTGGGTCATCGTTTATGTTCGATTCGAATGTTCTGTAGTATGAATTATAGTTGGTTTTTATTAGGATTCATGTTGTTTTAGATAGTTAGGTTTTAATAATTTCAATACACCTACTGGTTCGGTTTTAATCAATTTTTTGTCTATGGCGGTTTATTCAATTTTTTGTCTATGGCTGTTTTAATCAACTTTTATGTATCTTGCAATTCCTTCAGTGCTCTTGTATCGTTATTATGGCGGTGAACCCATGACTATGAACAGTGTTCTCATGATGGTTTTTGGGTTGTTTGTCAATGGATTATGTGCATTCATAATTAGTGTTGTTTCTGCGGATTATAACAATCATAGCTCAATATTACTGTTATTATTTATGGTACAGGATCAGCGGGTGCAGCATTAAGTCCTAAATATGCACACGATGCCTCTGAGATGTGGATGACCGAGGCTGAAATGGCTTTTCCGAACTAGAGGTATCCACCATTAGCCAATCCCTTCATGATTTGTTGTTCTTTGAGGTTTCATGATTGCATTGAATAGAAGCTAAAACATGTGTCTGTTAGCTAAAACATGTAATAATTCTAATGTTGAAGAGAATAAATTGGATTTTGGTGAAGACGATGATGATGGAGGAGAGAGAAAGGGCAGGAGAGATTAATCTATCTCTAAAGGTTGAATTACAGGTGTCATTTTAGTTTGCTACAAATGTAATAAATTCATTAATATTTGCTCTTAATAAACTAAATTACTCTTTTTTGTTAGGTTTGATAAGGGATTTTGAGTGTTAAGGTGTTTATGTGGATTATTTTTGTTACTATGAGGTTGAGAATTGCTGTGACAAATTGTTGATACGATAGTAATTGTAGTTTCTGGGTGTTGCTTTAGTTAGATGATGGGCCTGGATCTTGAAACTTATTCTACTTGCAAGATCATTTATTCATTCCGTTGCGTGCGTGCATATCTACTATTCTACTTGCAAGATCATTTATTCATTCCGTTGCGTGCGTGCAGATCTACTAATCTACTTGCAAGTTTCAAGACCCTAGCCTTGACACCCTAACCCCAACATTTATTTGTTTATTATTTTTTAATTTTTTGATGTGATTTTTATTTTAGATTGATTTAATTTGCTATTTTTATGGGTTTATTTTTGGGTTTAATGAAATTGATGACTAAAGCCTCGATATTTTTGTTAGTATTTGCTCTGTATTTTTGGTTTGATTTTTTTCATTTGTTTTGGGTACTTTGATGCTTTTTTGAAGGTTTTATGCGGTCAGTGGGGAGGTTAAGGATTTGCAAGTTTCTGGGTTGTTTTTTGCTATAGGGCATGAACCGGCTACTAAGTTTTTGGGTGGGCAGCTGGAGTTGGATGATGATGGCTATGTGGTGACTACACCGGGGACGACGAAGACCAATGTTAAAGGTAAAATTCTGTATTTTTCAAGATCTGCAATTGGAATTTTGTTACCCATATGAGATAATCTGCTGTGTATTATGTAGTTGATATTTTTCCAGATATAGCTGACCTTTTATATATAAATGTGAACATTTGCTTATTGTTCATGCTAAATAATCTATAATTGTGAACAATTGCTTATTGTTCATGCTAAAATCTGTGTACTGTCTGTGTACATGACTAGCTCATAATAATTAGAGCAACTGTTACTTTTTTGACAAATTTTGTTATTCACAACAACTGATCAAACCAAACAATTGGAGCTATTAGTTATAACTGGGAGTTTAGGATAATTTGTGTATTGTCTATGGATAATTTCGAGCATTAGACGGATATTGGAGCTAAAGTCGATACGAATATTATTTTTAATCGTTTTGGCATTGAAGGTTGATTGAAATTGAGTTGGTTATAGTCATAACATTTGCTGATTTGAATTTATACTCATCATGAAAGCCAATGTTATGAATATAAAACTTATCGATAAAGAGATTTCAATTTATACTTGAGTTGGTTGATTGAAATTGGGGGTGCATACATTTTTCGGGTTTAATTTGATCAAGCAGTTTGGTGTTTTGTATTATGAGGTTCATTAACTCATTTAGTTTTTGATTTAATATTTCTGAAATTTTTGGGATTATTTTCTGAATTTATGAGTTAATTGATTCTTTCTAAATTTTTGAATTTTTTTGATTTTTTCCGAGTTCATCAAAAGTGGAGACGCATCAAGGAGAAGAATCAACAATCCGGGAAAAATATCTACGAAAGAAGAAATTTAGTAATATGATGCAAATTTTGAACTGTTTTAGTTGTTTTTACTTTTTAGTACTGGATTTGAGTAAATTGTGTTCATTTCTTATTTTAAGGAAAATCGCCACGAATTATGTAATTTGGTCTGGTTTGTGACAATATATCCATCTTTTTTTTAGTTTGTGTATAATCTCGCACGCATCGCGTGCATATAAGACTAGTCTCTATTACATAAGGGAAGAGAGGAGGGACACTTCGGTAATCTCACTTTTGGTGTCCCCATGTAAAATACTAAACCACCCTCCATATAACATAATTAAATTAAATTAAAAAACTTAAAGGTAATTGATTACAAATAATTTATCAATTAAAGGCTAATTATTTCTAGGTTGACCGAATACATACCTATGCCTAGAATCATGGGATTGATTGACCCATTAAAGACTAATTATGCTAGGTTATTTATGCTAGGTTGACATTAGTCTATTGGAGAATAATTTACAAGGTACTTCATATATTACAATTATAACAGATTCTATCATAATTAATCTTGATAACTAGATAATGGCAAGCAAAAAATCAAAAAAATCAAAAGTGAAGCGGTTGTAAAAAAAATCAAAAAAAAAAAGCAACAGCAAAATAAGAAAGAAAAAAAGCGCAAAAATTCCTTAATCACAACAATAGACACTGCTTAACGCAGCAAAAATCAAGCCATATTCGATCAAAACAGTAAATATGAAAAAGGAAAGTCACATTCGATTTAGTTGAACCCACCGATCAAGCCAAAATGGAACAACTGCCAAAACGTCTAAAATATAATAATTGATACTTATTACAATCACTAAAATGACAAACTTTTTGGTTATATCAAAGTCAAAAAAGTTACAATAAAATATTTAGTTTTTACAATCTATAAAATCATCACTTAACAAAATGCGGAAAACCTAAAATGGACGTCATATGCGACGAATATTTCAACAGAATTTAAAACACACAAATATCAACAACACCACTCCATAACCATTTCCTCTCCTACGATTGACGTCGCGCTGATTCAAGTAAGTACATCATTGGTCATGAATCTGCACATCTCATCAATATTCGATTAAGCCACTCAATCAATTTGTTATTTCGAGGAATAGGGGGAAAAAGTAATGCAGAAAATTACATGACTTGCCTATGAAAAGAGAAAAAATAAATTTATTACACAAAATAACGATAGCATATGGCAATATATTTTGAAAATGTTATTGTATAATCCCCTCTCATATATTTAACAATTTCATAATTTTTTTGAAATTATGGCTAGATAGAATATAGATATGTTGTACTAAAAACACTTGCGTCCAGTTTTGTTTGCAGGTTTTACACTTCATCATTGCAACCGATAACCAACACTAAATAACAAAAGACAAGGTAGGTTTTGCATCGTCCCATTACACATAAAACTTATTTAAATTGACAATTCATGAATTTTAATTATGAGATGTTCAATTCCATATTTACAATTATGATGTTCGATTTTTAATTATGCAGGTTTTAAGCTTTTAAGTTCATCGTCGCATACAATAACCACCGACATTTAACTTTAGGCTTTCCTCGAGAGAGTTATTGTCAAATTAGGTCTTATAATTAGGATATATATTTAAAGTTTTATTTCTTATTTAAAGTATAAATGTTAGTGTGTTCTTATTTTCACTAAATATTTCGTTACTACAATATTAGTCGTGTTTCTAACTGCTAAGTTCTTCAATAGATTTATTTTGAATACTTTCTTTACCATAATGTCGCGTGCAAATTATTACTTTAAGGACATTAATTTTCTATCATCGCAATAAGAAAAGAGATCTATGCATCAAAAAAACATTAATGAGAATTTGACTATGAAAACTTGACATTGAGAACTCATAACCAAATCATTGATTTTGCAGTTACATACAACTTCCAAACGAGGGGATACAACTAATATAAAACAAAAAAGAGAAAAATTATATGTTACTTGTTATAATTATATAAGAAAAAGGTTGGTTAGAGCTAGAGGTGCTAACAAGTAACAAGTACGTGGAGCATGCTCATCATGTACTACGTACTCGATGATGAATTCAGTTAAAGCTTGGTCAAAGTTTGGATTGAGCGTTCTCAACGTGAGACCCTAATGTGTTAAACTCAATCTGTTATTGGCTCGTGTCAAAAGCACGTAAATAAGCTCGAGTTTTTCGATAAAAATTTCATTTTATAAAATTTAATTTAATACTTGTACATATTTACGTACCCAAACAAAAGAAAAAAAAGGACTGAAACCTGTATTGATTGTTAAAAAACGATACATTGACTGGTTCTTGGACTTTAGGGGAACTATAGAAAACAAGAAGGTTAATACAAAATAATATTAACAACTTTGCTAAGTACGTGCTAATTAATAGTACAATGCAATCCTACTAATAGATAATACTCGTAATTAGTCAAAAAGCAGCCATAGTCATAAGCTCGAGAAAGGCAGACGTGGATATCATAACCCAGCTAATAAAGGCACATGTTATAGATAGTATACTCGCCAAGCAAATACCACTCGTTGATCTACATTCGAGAGCAGGCCCAACATTAAGATTGAAATCCAAGGTGCCTGCAACAGAGCTCGCAGTTGCCACTGTAAACAACCATGTGATCTGCTACCAAATGAAATACAAAAAATAGTCAAAATTTCCACTTTTAGTCGTTGAAATCTACAGCCGAGTTCCCACAACCCCAACCGCCCATTAACATATACAATAATGATTTATTCTAAAGCTAAAGCCCAAACAATAATTATAACATATGGCCCAAGTCTAAGTCCATTACACTAAGTTACCCAGCCCAAATTTTTGGCTGGATAGGTATGCACGCAGCTCAGCGTGCATACTACCTTCAACGACGCCGTTTATGCAGTTTTTATTGGAGTACAAGCAGCAGAAGATCAGATCAAAGATCAAACTGACAACAAAGCTCAGCT
The DNA here is from genome assembly GCF_020520425.1 of Spinacia oleracea. Taxonomy (NCBI): domain Eukaryota; kingdom Viridiplantae; phylum Streptophyta; class Magnoliopsida; order Caryophyllales; family Amaranthaceae; genus Spinacia; species Spinacia oleracea. The sequence continues at coordinate 16,352,834 of NC_079489.1, forward strand.
ATTCACTGCACTACTGAACTGCTTGCTGACACTTGAGGATAACAATGCACAGATTGCTGATGTGTAAATAGTTTGTTACAGATTGCTGATGTGTAAATAGTTTGTTACAGATTCTAAGAGTTAGTTATAACTAACTCACTGCTGTGTTAGTTATCTTAGAAACTAGCACACTAGTATATAAGAAGATGTGTATTGCTGCTGTATAATGTAACAAACATTACCAGAATTCTGGAATTAATAAAATCATCTTCTTCTCTCTCAAACATAGCTCTAAACTTAGAAGTTCAACATGGTATCAGAGCAGGCATAGTTCCTGTCCAATCTTCTTGTTCCGCATTTCATCAAAATTGCTGAAAAACAAATCAGAAAGCAGCAATCCAAACTCTCATCCAAGTTCAAAGAAAATCTGAGAATCAAATTCAAAACCTCAATTTAGCTAAAGTTTTCTTTTCTGGTTTCTTTTCTTAAATCAAAATGGCAACAGAAGCAATGCAAGATCCCAATAGTGTATACTACATACACACATCTGAAAACCCTTATGCAGCAGTTGTATCTGACAAGTTTGATGGAGAAGGATATGCAGAGTGGAAAAGAGGTATTCTACTGGCTTTTGCAGTCAAAAACAAAGTTCGATTTATTGATGGTTCTTTGCCAAAACCAGCTATTAATCATGCTGATTATCAAGCTTGGGATAGGTGTAATAGCATGGTAATGGCATACTTACTCAGATCACTAAGTCCTACAATTGCCAAGAGTGTAGTGTTCCTCTCAACAGCAAGAGAAATCTGGAAAGATCTTGAAGAAAGATTCTCAGTAACATCAGGGCCACAATTTTATGGTCTGCAACAAAATTTGAGTGAAGTTTCACAGGGTGAAAGCAGCATTACAGATTTCTTTACCAAGATAAAAATGATTTGGGATGAGTTGAATAGTGCTAAGTCTGTCCCAGTTTGTGTCTGCACTGGTTGTTCCTGCAATGTCACCCAGAAGTTTATGCAAGACAAGGAAGAAGAGAGGCTGATTCAGCTGTTAATGAAGCTACATAAGAAACATTCTCAAGTAAGAACCAATATCTTGATGATGACACCATTACCAAGCATTGCTACTGCTTACAGATTGCTTATTCAAGATGAAAAACAACAAAAAATGTCTGATGATCAAGAAGTGAAACCTATGGCTTTTGCTATTGCTGATGACAGAAGGCAAACTTACTATAACAACAATACCAATAGAGTTTTTCAACCAAAGATATTGCAAGGTCCTGGAAATAGTAAATTTGCAGTATCAAATAAGAGAGTTGGGAATTCTTTCTTCTGCAACCATTGTAACATGGCAGGACATTCCATGGAAAAGTGTTGGAGGTTACATGGGTATCCTCCTGGTCACAGAGGAAAAAGATTTGCAGGAGTTCTCCATGGTTCAGATGATACACCAGCTGATGAAAATGTCACTCATATTTCTGAAGAGCAGTATCAGCAGTTCATGAGTTTGATCAACAAACAAGAGCAATCTGAACACACAGCTAATGTGGCAGGTACATGTCTTATTACATCTTTTAATACAAGGTGGATAGTTGACAGTGGAGCTACTGACCATATTTGTTCCAATCTGAATCTATTTCTTACTTATTCTGAGTTCAAAAAGGATGTTAAAACTATCACTGTAGCTGATGGTAAGAAGGTTGAAGTCAAACACATAGGTGATGTTAAAATTGGGAAAGATATTGTGCTCAAGAATGTTTTGCATGTGCCTAGTTGTCACTTTAATCTCATTTCCACTCATAAGCTGTGCAAAGATTTGTCATGTGATATTATTTTTAGTCATGATAAGTGCTTGATTCAGGAACATTCTCAGAAAACTTCAGTGGTTCTTGGTAAGATAGATTCTGGTTTGTATGCTGTGATTGAGGGTGATTTGGAAACTGAAAGACTGGAGAACAACAAATCAAGTTCAGAAGTATTGATTACAGTCAGTGAGGACATCAAATTGTGGCATTTAAGATTAGGTCACTTGCCTTTTGATAAACTACATTTAGTGAATAAGTCTTTGCCATCTGTTGGTAGGAATTGTGACAGTTTTTGTCAAATCTGTCCTAGGGCAAAACAATGTAGACAGCCATTTCCTGTTAGTCAAACCAAAACTCAGCAATGCTTTGAACTTCTTCATATTGATGTATGGGGTCCATATAGAGTAAAAACTCATGACAATTGTACATTCTTTCTTACAATTGTAGATGATTTTTCAAGGAATACATGGACATTTTTGATGAAAAATAAGTCTGATTCTGTTGATATTTTGTCTAATTTTCTAAATTTTGCTCAAACTCAGTATGGATCAAGAGTGAAATGTTTTAGAACAGACAATGCCAAAGAACTTTGTGAAGGTAGAATCCTGTCATTATATCATCAGTTTGGCATTAAGCATCAGAGAAGTTGCACAGATATTCCACAGCAAAATGGAGTAGTGGAGAGAAAACATAGGCATCTTCTGGAAACTGCTAGGGCTTTGTTTTTTCAATCTAGACTTCCAGTTAGATTTTGGGGAGAGTGTTTACTCACTGCTACTCACCTCATCAACAGAATGCCCCTTTCCAGTATCAACTTTGAAATTCCTTATGAAAAGTTGAATCATTCTCAGGTTGACCTGAATCATTTAAGGGTTTATGGATGCCTTGGTTATGTTTCAACAATAAAAGCTCATAGATCAAAGTTTGATCCAAGGTCTGTACCTTGTGTTTTAGTTGGGTATCCACCTGACCAAAAGGGTTACAAAATGTTGAATTTGGAAACCAAACAAATAATAATTTCCAGAGATGTACTCTTTCATGAAAAACACCTACCATTCCATATTTCAGCCACACAACATACAAACACAAGCCCAATATTTCTTCCTATTCATACACCATTTGATTTACAAACTGATTTTGATATTCCTGATGTTTTTAATACAGCAACACCCACTCCACAAACACCTATCTTAAACACAGACCCTGAACCACAAACACCTATCTTAAACACAGATCCTGAACCTGAACCTATTGAAACTCTTGAACCTCAACCACCTCCAGAAACCATTGCTACTGAACCAAATCCACCACTCAGACAATCCAACAGATCACATAAACCTCCAACTTGGTTGGATGATTATGTGTGTACAGTGTCTCATCTTGGTTGGTGTAACATTATCAGTTACAATGATCTACCACTCTTTCACAAAGCTTTAGCCACCCAAGCAACCAAAGTCACTGAACCTGTCAACTTTTTTGAAGCAAGTCAGTCTGCAGATTGGGTAACAGCAATGGACAAAGAGTTAGATGCTCTCAATTCTAACCAGACTTGGGAAATTTGTGTTCTTCCTAAAGGAAAAAAGGCCATTGGGTGCAAATGGGTTTTTAGGGTGAAATTGAAGAAAGATGGGTCTATTGAGAGGTTTAAAGCAAGGCTTGTGGCTAAGGGATTTACTCAGAAATATGGAGTAGACTATGAAGAAACTTTCTCACCAGTTGTCAAAATGGCCACTGTCAGATGTCTGATTGCACTTGCTGTTACTAAAGGCTGGACTATCTACCAACTAGACATCAACAATGCCTTTCTCCATGGTGACTTGACAGAGGAAGTATACATGAAAGTTCCTGATGGGGTTCCTAATCCAGAAAACAAAGTATGCAGGCTCAAAAAGTCCCTTTATGGCTTAAAACAAGCCAGCAGACAATGGTTTGCTAAGCTAACTTCAGAATTACTTCATCTTGGTTTCATTCAATCCAAGAATGATTACTCCCTTTTCATTAAAACACAAAACCAAACACATACCCTAGTTGCAGTATATGTGGATGACATATTGATTACTGGTCCAAATCACTCAGAAATTGTTGCCCTCAAGTCTCATTTGCATAACAAATTCAGCATCAAAGACTTGGGTGAACTGAGTTACTTCCTTGGTATTGAGATTTCCAGAGTTGAAAATGGAGTTTTTCTCACTCAATCTAAGTTTACTAGAGAGCTGCTGGCTGACTGTGGTCTAGATGTATCAAAATCTGCTAAAACACCTCTTCCTGTTAAACTCAAACTCACAAATTCTTCAGATGAACCCTATACTGATCCTACTCAATACAGATGCCTAGTTGGCAAACTGAACTTTCTTACTCATACTCGACCTGATCTATCTTTTGCAGTGCAAACCTTAAGCCAATTTATGCAATCACCTAAACTATCCCATTTCAATGCCTTGACTCATCTTCTCAGATATGTAGCACACTCAATTGGTCAAGGTATCTACATTCAATCCTCTTCACAGCTGGTTTTAAGGGCTTACTGTGATTCTGACTGGGCTGCATGCCCTGATACTAGAAGATCTGTTACTGGCTATGTTATGCTTCTTGGAACCAGTCCTATCTCTTGGAAATCCAAGAAACAAAGTACCATTTCCAGATCTTCTTCTGAAGCTGAGTATAGAGCCATGGCAGCTGCAGCTTCAGAGATCACCTGGTTGGTCAGATTATTGAAGGAAATGGGTGTGTCTGATCTCCAACCTGTTCAGTTGAGATGTGATAATCAATCAGCAATACATATTGCAAAGAATCCAGTTCATCATGAGCGCACAAAGCACATTGAATTGGATTGCCATTTTACCAGAGACAAGGTGTTAGAAGGGTTGATTGATCTCACTTATGTTCCCACTGCTGACCAGTTAGCTGATATGCTCACAAAAGTATTATCCTACCCTCAACATTCTGAACTAATCTCCAAGCTAGGTATGCTTCAACTTGAACCACCACCTAGCTTGAGGGGGGCTATTGGAGTACAAGCAGCAGAAGATCAGATCAAAGCAGAAGATCAGATCAAAGATCAAACTGACAACAAAGCTCAGCTATTCACTGCACTACTGAACTGCTTGCTGACACTTGAGGATAACAATGCACAGATTGCTGATGTGTAAATAGTTTGTTACAGATTTCTGATGTGTAAATAGTTTGTTACAGATTCTAAGAGTTAGTTATAACTAACTCACTGCTGTGTTTGTTATCTTAGAAACTAGCACACTAGTATATAAGAAGATGTGTATTGCTGCTGTATAATGTAACAAACATTACCAGAATTCTGGAATTAATAAAATCATCTTCTTCTCTCTCAAACATAGCTCTAAACTTAGAAGTTCAACAGTTTTAGAGGCAATCTCCCCTTCCTTCTTTAGCGCCTGACTCTGTGTTCTTTTTTTTCCCTTTTCTCTTTTATCAAGCTTGTTTTCAAATCATTCCCTCTCCTCTTCCCTTTTCATATTTGTTTATGATAATTTTGCAGCAATTAATCACCCCAAGGTATTTTTGTTCAGTTCCGTTTATCTTTTCGCTAATTTTCCTTTTAATCTTCTCTTCTTATTCAATTTGCTAGTCTGAAAACTTTAATTTCTAGCTAATTAAGTGGAGTAAATCCGCATTTTGTTTTCTTAGTATTGCTATTACCCTTTTTTTTTAATATGATTTTAGTTTATAATGATGGGTGTTTAACTGTTCTTCGTTAAATTGCCCCTGGTTTGTAATCATTTCCTAGATTATCTTGTTTTGGGGATAATTTTTTGATTTTCCTTTTTATTTTTGTTGTTAATATGAGATTCCTATCATAATTATGCATTGTTGAGGTTGGGTTTTGTGGCGGAGGACGAAATTGGGAATTGAAATGTGTCTGATGTTTGATGTGTTCTCTTGTTCTTGTTTAGGAGTAATGAAGAGGTGAGTTTTGGAAATAGTGATGATGCGAAGATGATGGATATTGAGGAAGTAGAAGTTGTGGATGGCCAGGCATGTTTTAGGTAAAATCTGTTTACAATAATTCTGAACATATCTCACTTATATTCTGAACATGAATCACTTATATTCTGAACATGAATGCCTTTGTTTTAAATTTATACGAAACTAATTTTATTCGTCTTTGAACATAAAGTGTTAAGGTATGAACATTATTATATTATATGTGAACATTTTTGTTGTTGCTATTAAGTTATTAGTATAAACCTATTTTATTTTCAGATAATAAACATGTGATGTTAATATATGTACAATGTACAATTATAACTGAACATCCTTTTTACCTTTGTTTTTAACAGTATGCAAAGAAGTAATAGTGGTCAAGAAAATTACACTTGAGAAACTGAACATTTCTATTTTTGTAATATCTAGAAAGAAATATGTGGTAAGAGAGCATTACCGGGTGTTGTTAATCATTTGTAATATTTTGTGTAAGTATTTGAACATGTATTGTCTTAATTATGAACATTGTGTGTCATGTTTTGAACATTTCCCTTCAATTTGTGTTTTAGTACATTTTAGGGTGGATTTGGATCTCAATCTAAGAAAAAGAAAGTAATATATTCGATGTATGCTCTAAATTATGCTAATAAGGTATATTTGAAGATTTTTTTTTGTCTTAATATATTATTCATTATCTTTATTAATTTCATGTGGTTCCTTTTGAAGGTACTCTCAATAGCGGGATTGTCTACTTCTCTTGATGTTCGTGTATCGCTCTATGATGAGATTATGGCCATTTTTGATAAATAGTTTGATATAACGATTATAGATATTTTATTCGTCGAATATCAATATGTAATACATTTGAACATCTTATTTACGAGTAATATCTTACGTCACTTTCTTAAGTACTTGGCGTTTAAGTTTCTTATTGTATTTCTGTTTAGATTGGAGAATGGTTAGTTCAAAGTTCATTATTGAACATATGTAATGATTAAATGAACATATGATCTAATACATTGAACATAAGGTGAATCGTATGTGCTATAATAATAAAAATATAACACATAAATTGCCTCAAACTAACCTTTTTCTTCCTACCGGAAAATCATAATATTTTTAACTAGTTGAACATAATTCGGTATAATTTGAACATAAGACTTGAGAAACTGAACATCACACAAAAGTGTTCTTATTTATGAACATATCATAGTTTTATAAAGTTGAATTTTTTGTGTTATAAATTGAACATTGAACATTGAACATTGAACATTGAACATTGAACATTGAACATTGAACATTGAACATTGAACATTGAACATCATCTTTTATAAGTTGAACATGATGAATTATAAACTGAACATAACAAATTCTGAATCAATATTCAGAAATTACTAAGGGAGGGCCTTATAAATTATGAATAGAAAAAACTTTTAACCCCAAAAAAATTATAGAAAAAGAAAACTCCTTTATCAAAAGAATGAATAAACATTCAACTGAAATCTTGATCATCTTAAACTCCTTTCGATGTTTATCTGTCAATCCATCAACAAACCCAGCCTTATAGTATACCTCGCTCCCACCAGATCTCCCCACCTTATCTCCTCCAAGAACTCCATGATTTCTCCTCTTTTTCATCATCATCTTTCGCCGCCGACTTCTCCAACATTTTGATGAAGACTTTGACGGAGGTTATTGCGACGGAGTTAGGGTTTGATTGAGGACTGGTTGATGGAGATTTATCGCCGTAGATGATGATTTAATCACAATTTGGTCGGTCATGAGAGAGAAATCTCATAAATTTGACGGTGTTTCAATGAAAAATCAACTTGAAAGATGAGAGAGAGAGCTTGTGGATTTGCTGCGGGTTTTGCGTGTAGAGCAAAAAAGCCAATGATACGCGTCGTTTGTGTGCGTATGCAATTATTACTGGCTAGATAGGTATGCAGCCATTAATTATTAAGTTACCAGGCCAACAGTAGTATCAAGTTCAACTATCAACCTAATTCATCACTCAATCAACCCAACTAATCTTTTCAATTTATACATTGATAAAGAAAATCTATTATACATAAATGATGAATCCACATCGAATTACGGAGTAATACATAAATGATAAATCATGTCTAATATAGCAGAAATATAAACATACCCAGTCAACAACGGTAAATATGAAGAAGAAGCGAGTAGTCCTTAGATCTCTATTCACTTTTAGCGCCCAAATGTCTACACCCGCCTCATAACAGGACCATGCAGCTTGCCATGCCATTGCTACAATAAAATAGCTAAATAGAATATTTTAAAATCGTTAAAATTATAATACTCCTATAAAGGAGACCATTAAACTAAATTGACAAAATATTATGGAAAATTCTCAACTTTAACTTTGATTACTTAGTTTTGGTAGCCTAAAAATAATAGAATTTTCAAATATGACCCTTAACTATGGTTTAACTAATTTAATTTATAGCATTAATGCAGCTTATTTAATTAGGTTAATTTGAATTAAATGACTAACTATGGTTAACAAAATATCTATTTTAGTTAAATACCCCAACATCAATTCGGGATGGTCCATCTTCATTCATATTATTGTCATCAGTAGTGTAAACCATTATCAACTATAGCAAGTTCTCTCACAGACCTTCCTTAATCTATCCATCTTCATCCATGTATACTACATACAATAAATGAATTCTCTAGTCTATCTTTTGCTGCCTCCCTCATAAATTAAAATTTTCCTTACTTCTCTTTCACTGATTATGGGACTCAAATTAGACCCCAAAAACATGTGGGTAGTGTTAGAATGGGTTATACCTGTCTGAGTCGTTAGAGAGGTGGAACTTCGGGCGCGCCGCTAGAACAGGCAGCAGAAAGGCGGCGATAGAGAGACTACATTGTCCGATCCTCAACGCCAAACCCACCCTTGTCCCTGGGCAGCCACTCATCAAACTCATCTCTCTTCTTTTTTTTTTTTCTGCTTCTTAATATGAAATTATAGTGCTGCTAGCTCATTAATCGGTTGGGTTTAAGTGTTTAACTTTTAGGGAGTTTGGATTGTTGTTGGTGCATTGTAATGAAAGCCGGTAAAACAAACCAATAATATTTTCTGCTTCTTGTTGTGGTGGAGGTGGTAGTACGTGGTTCTTGAATCTTGATATTTATAACAAAGAAGCCGACATAATTGAGAATGAATGAAAACAAAGCTTGAAGATAGTACATACTATATTTAGTAAATGTTACTCCACTATATACCTTCTCTCTCGTAGGGTTTCTAATTCTGTTAAAGCTCAAATAATGGTGGGATTTGTCATTCACAATGACGTTATTCAACTACACAATTATGGTTCACTCTTTACCTTAAACACATTCACTCAAACAATGGTGGCAAAACAGAGTACGGCGTATTTGTTATTCTTAGCAAAATCGGAACAGTACATGTGGGTCTATGGATCCTCTCACTTATTTATTCCACTTCTACGTGATAAAAAGAGTATACATGGATGTTGTGCCATGTGTCATCAACTGGACAAATAAGAGGGAATTTCCCCATAAAGTGGTTTGAATGTAGGAAGTATTTTCGAATATCAGATATTTGCTCGTAAATACATATCATAGCAAAAGATAAAATAGGAAAAGGACAAAAAATAAATTGAATGGTATTTTTTTATAATGGTACTTTTTTTACAGAATGGTACTTTTTTTATAAGAATGGTAGTTCCTTTTTTATCTTTTAGCTATTTGTCTTTTAACTGATATGTGTGTTGCTACACATATCTGATATCCGAACATTTTTAGTAAAAAAAGCAAAAATAACGCAAATGGCTAGGGACATACTTTATAATCTAGATTCTTTACTATGGTCATACTCCAAATTTGGTAAATAGCTACGGCCGGAATAATTGCTACTCATTTGGTGTTTTTTTTTTAAAGGTATATATGTCATTAATTTTTGGTAAGTGATGTTAAGTTCTGTGTAAGGCACGATTGCTACTAAATAATTCGTATATTGTTAGTACAACATTGGCTTATCTTTTTCTTACAAAAATTGATTTGATTTATTTTCCCATCAATTCAACGCTTACCATTTTTTCATAACAGTGTGTCTTATGTGTGACCAGTCCCACCTAGGGGTGTCAATTCTCAATCCGACCCAGTGAACCTAATGGGTTTGTCCGACCGTTTAGAATCCGAACCGTTTAGAACCCGCGAGCTAGGATCAAAAATTCGAACCGGTCCGATCCGTTAAGTTTTCAATCCGATCCGATCCGTTAGCCAAATTAATATGTTCCAATCCGATCTGTTTCAACCCGAATCCGATGAGTCCGACCCAAACCCGGTACGTTGATCCGATTTGACACCCCTAGTCACACCATCAACTTGATGGTGTGACGCGCGCAACTAATATGGAGAAAGTTATAGACGAGTGTTACTTGACTTCTATGCCGGTGTTACTTATACATTGTATTCGCCGTTATTTTTTTTGTTTTAGTGCAGTTTCTTGCAATTCATGTTAGAGGTTGCTTGTATAGACGAGTGTTACTCGATACTCTATGCTGGTGTGACTTATACATTGTATTCGTCGTTATTTTTCTTATTTTATTGCAGTTTCATGTAAGAGGTTCCTTGTATAGGCTAGTATTACTTGACTTTCTATGATGATGTTACTTGTACGTTGTATTCGCTGTTATTTTCTTGTGTTAACTACATTTTCTAGAATTTCATGTTCGAGGTTCCTTGTATAGACTGGTGTTACTTGATCTTTTATGCTGATGTTACTTTTAGTTATTGCATTTTCTTCAATTTCATGTTAGAGGTTCCTTGTATAAACTGGTGTTATTTGAATTACTATGCTGATGTTACTTATACCTTGTATTCGCAGTTACTTTTTTTTGTTTTATTGCAGTTTCATGTAAGAGATTCCTTGTATAAACCAGTGTTACTTGACTTTCTATGATGATGTTACTTGTACGTTGTATTCGCCGTTATTTTCTTGTGTTTACTACATTTTCTTAAATTTCATGTTCGAGGTTCCTTGTATAGACTGGTGTTACTTGACCTTTTATGCTGATGTTACTTGTAGTTATTGCATTTTCTTCGATTTCATGTTAGAGGTTCCTTGTATAAACTGGTGTTACTTGAATTTCTATGCTGGTGTTACTTATACCTTGTATTCGCGGTTACTTTTTTTTGTTTTCTTGCGTTTCTTCAATTTCATGTTAGAGTTTCTTTGCATATACCGATGTTACTTTATTTTCTATGTTGATGTTACTTTATTTTCTATACTCATGTTACTTTATTTTCTATGCCGATGTTACTTTGTTTTATGCCTTTAAACGCGTTGGTTATTTATAAGTGTGAACATGTCACACCATCAAGTTGATGGTGTGGCTGGTCTCATATAAGACTTGAGGTTTTCATAATACGGTTTTATTTATGTTTAAAAGTACAAAAAATATTTTGTAACTTGAAAATCTTACGTGACGCTTCGAAATTTCTTGAAAAAACTCCCCTTTATATATTAGATTTTAAAATATTTTTTGTAGTATAAATTACAAATTGGTCATATTTTTTAATTTTTTTAGTGCATCTGAATTCAAAACATTTCTTTAATTGATTTTCGAATAACAATTTTTACTTAAGGTCCACTCAGAAACAAAATGAATGCTCAAAAAAGTTATTGAAGTCGTGCTTTGCAGGAGCAAACTACACTACTACTCCGTACATTTTTGAACAAATGCAACTACACAAAAGAGGCATTGATAATTGATCTTAAGCTTATTCTAACTTTTTGAAGTTTATTTAGTGATTGCATGAATTAGAAAGTTACTTCCTTTATTCCTTATCTTGTTGTTGTAATCCAGAGAACTATGACCCTTCACTTGTCCCCTTGTTTCTTGCAATTCTCTACTTTTTATTAATTTCAGGCAACGCAAAATTATCAAAGGATACTGGTTAATATTTATATTGCTCATGAGATCAGACATTTGAGATTTGAGAATGTATATGATATTGTTAAAGTTCATGATCTTGCATGAACTAATTACTGAAACATCAGTAAGAACAAAAGAGAATATGAACATAGAGAGAAAGAGAGGGAATTCTTATTATTGAATTGAATTCTTGAATGATTACAGCAACAACTAGAACTATAAATACAAGCTGATTGGTGAGGTGTCTCAACCAATTAGAGTGAAGCAAAAGTACAGCTCAGCATCTACAATGATCTATTACATGTAACTGAATGCTAACTAACTCCCTGATTTCTAGGGATGGTGGTTAGAGCTGATGTCATCTGTATGATGTCATCTGTATGATGTCATCTGTATGATGTCATGCACTTCTAGAAGCCTCGTGCATCATTGCTGAGTTGCTGCTCTTGTTGTGATGAAGTGTGCTGTGGTCAGAAGAACAATGCACACCAACACCCCCCTTCAAACTTGGTATGGGTAAGGGATTGACCATGCCAAGTTTGGATGATAATGTTCTGTGTTGACAGCCAGGAAGTATCTTGGTGAAAATGTCAGCAAGTTGGTGTGTAGTAGGAAGATAACTTAATTGTAAGAGACCTTCAAGAACCTTATCTCTAGTGAAGTGACAATCCACTTCAATGTGTTTTGTCCTTTCATGAAAAATGGGATTTTTAGCTATATGAAGGGCAGATTGGTTGTCACAATGAAGCTGAACAGGTTGTAGATTATGGATGCCTAATTCCTCCAAAAGTCTAACTATCCAAGAAACCTCACTAGCAGCCTGTGACATGGCTCTGTATTCTGCTTCAGAAGAGCTTTTAGACACAGTAGATTGCTTCTTAGATTTCCAGCTGATAGGAGAGTTACCTAGAAGAAGTATGTAACCTGTGACTGATCTTCTGGTAGAAGAACAAGCTGCCCAATCAGAGTCAGAAAAGGCTTGAAGAGTGAGATGATTTTCAGCTTTGAGTAGAATGCCCTGGCCTGCTGTATGGTTAACATGTCTTAGAGTATGAGTAAGGGCATCAATGTGAGAAAGTGTAGGAGAATGCATAAACTGACTTAGAGACTGTACAGCAAATGCAAGGTCTGGCCTAGTATGAGTTAGGAAATTGAGCTTCCCAACATAACATCTGTATAGATCAGCATTGGGATAAGGTTCACCTTCTGTAGAGAGTTTGAGATGCAGGGGAAAAGGGGTGACAGCAGATTTAGAAATGTCAAGTTCACACTCAGATAGCAACTCTTTAGTGTACTTTCTTTGAGTGAGAATATAACCATCTGGAGTATGTGTAACTTCAATTCCAAGGAAGTAGTTTAGAAGTCCTAGATCCTTAATGCTGAAGGTGTTGTGTGTTAGGTTATGATACATATGATATTACATAAATCATGCGGAAACAACCATTAACCCAGGAATACATATTATTTACACATAATCATTTAGCATAGTTTAGATGCATATCTTTGTTGCGTGCCTTCCCTAGCTGCGCCCGAACCGAACAAGAACAAGTCTTTAGGACTCCAAGTGTCGTCCCTCCGTAGATAGTCCACAGCACGTCCGGATCCGCCTTAAGATTGACCAACTAGAATCGCCCTTAAGGTACTATTATTTTCGGTACTTTATAGGCAAATGTGTGACTGAATTTTCTCTCAAAAACTCACTTTGAATACTTTGAAACTTGTTATAAATTGTGAGCCCTAGCCTCATATTTATAGGGGTATGGAAAGGGAATCAAAATCCTATTCAGATACAAATTAATTAAACCTAGAATCCTACAAGAACTCTAATTTAATTAATTTATCAAATAGAATTAGGAATTTAATCATTAACCGAACTCTGCATGTTTTAGGAAACGTGCACGAACACAAACACTTGCACACACACACGCACGGCAGCCACGATGGGCCCCCATGCGTGCGCGCGAGCAGCAGCCCACGCAGCGCCCGCGCGCGCTGCGCGCTGCGCGTGCTGTGCGCGCTGTGCGCGCTGCGCAGCCTGCTGGGCCTGGCCTTGCGCTGGGCCTGGCGTGGCTGTTTGTGCGGCGCGCTTGGCTTGTTGGGCGATGGCCTGGCTTCGTGCTGGGCCTCGTCCGGCAGGCCTCGTCCGATGCTTATTCGTACGATGCGCTTCCGATTAAATTTTCCGATTCCGGAATTCATTTCCGATACGAACAATATTTAATATTTCCGATTCCGGAATTAATTTCCGTTTCGAACAAATATTTAATATTTCCGTTTCCGGAATTATTTTCCGATTCCGGTAATATTTCCGATTCTGACAATATTTCCGTTTCCGGCAATATTTCCGATTCTGGCAATATTTCCATTTCCGATAATATTTTCCGATACGTACCATGTTTCCGTTTCCGGCAACATCTACGACTTGGATAATATTTATATTTCCGATACGATCCATATTTCCGTTTCCGGCAATATCATCGTTTCCGGAGTATTCATTTCTTGCCTGTGACGATCTTAGCTCCCACTGAAACCAAGATCCGTCGGTTCCGAATATTCATAGATGGAGTATTTAATGCCATTAAATACTTGATCCGTTTACGTACTATTTGTGTGACCCTACGGGTTCAGTCAAGAGTAAGCTGTGGATTAATATCATTAATTCCACTTGAACTGAAGCGGCCTCTAGCTAGGCATTCAGCTCACTTGATCTCACTGAATTATTAACTTGTTAATTAATACTGAACCGCATTTATTAGACTTAACATAGAATGCATACTTGGACCAAGGGCATTATTTCCTTCAGTCTCCCACTTGTCCTTAGGGACAAGTGTGCATTTCCTAATTCCTTTGTCGCTCGATGCTTGCTCTTGAACATAAGGTAAGAGTTGTCATCCTTATTATGTCCAGAGGTGTTCCTCGGTTTCAGAGTTCAACTGATCAAATAAACAGATAATCATAGCCTATGATTCATCCGAGCACGGCCATGCATTTCACAGTTTCTAGCTCTCCGAGTGGCCTTGTACAACTTTTAAGCATCTCATCCCGATTTATGGGAGGACAATCCCAATCTTGCGATCTTGAGATTAGACTTCGTTTGATAGGTGATTACCTGAGCGTTGCCTTTATAGCCTCCTTTTACGGTGCGACGGTTGGTCAACGTCAAGGCAACCAGTTCTCAAACAAGTAATCTCAAATCACTCAGGTATTGAGGATTTTGTGTCTAATAATTTAATGAAATTTACTCATGACAGATTTTCATCTCTTACAGTAAAGTTTCATAGGTCTTGTCCGATACTAGTCTTCCCAAAGTAAGTATCTATGCAAATGATTATGACATTGCCATGTCCACATAGTTCAAGAAACAGAACTACTAGTCATCTTGCATTCTAATCGTCTAACGTTTTCTATGCGTCCAATTTTATGGAAAACTCCGATTAGGGACCATTTTCAACCTTTGACATTCAAGTTCACTTGATAGACATTTCTTAGTCACAGGACTGGTCCTGACAGTCTATCTTGAATATATCGTCAAATTGAAGGGACTCATCATTTAATAAACCATAAATTAAATGGAAAAATGAATTCATTTCATTTATTGTGAATGATTAACCAATAATGTTTTACAAAGATTTAAACTCTAAAACTTTAAAACATTAAACAGAGACATCAAAGCCATTCTCCAATATGCTTGATTCCCATAGCTGCAGTGTGCGAGTTGTGCTTCGCCTGCGGCAGAGGTTTAGTTAATGGATCTGATATGTTGTCATCAGTTCCAATTTTGCTTATCTCGACTTCTTTTCTTTCAACGAACTCTCGTAGAAGGTGAAATCTACGAAGTACATGCTTGACTCTCTGGTGGTGTCTAGGCTCTTTTGCCTGTGCAATAGCTCCGTTATTATCACAATACAGGGCTATTGGTCCTTTAATGGAGGGGACTACACCAAGTTCTCCTATGAACTTCCTTAGCCATATAGCTTCCTTTGCTGCTTCATGTGCAGCAATGTACTCCGCTTCAGTTGTAGAATCCGCAATGGTGCTTTGCTTAGCACTTTTCCAGCTTACTGCTCCTCCGTTGAGGCAGAAGACAAACCCAGACTGTGATCTAAAATCATCTTTGTCGGTTTGGAAACTTACGTCCGTATAGCCTTTAACAATTAATTCATCATCTCCACCATAGACCAGGAAGTCATCTTTGTGCCTTTTCAGGTACTTCAGAATGTTCTTGGCAGCAGTCCAATGCGCCTCTCCTGGGTCTGACTGGTATCTGCTCGTAGCACTGAGTGCGTACGCAACATCCGGGCGTGTACATATCATAGCATACATTATTGAACCAATCAATGATGCATATGGAATCCCATTCATTCGTCTACGCTCATCAAGTGTTT
Source organism: Spinacia oleracea (assembly GCF_020520425.1). Taxonomy (NCBI): domain Eukaryota; kingdom Viridiplantae; phylum Streptophyta; class Magnoliopsida; order Caryophyllales; family Amaranthaceae; genus Spinacia; species Spinacia oleracea. Next base: position 16,368,895 of record NC_079489.1, read on the forward strand.
TTGGGCACTGAGTCTTGCTTAGAGTCATTCCATGAGACATGGGTAGGTAGCCTCGCTTGGAGTCCGCCATCTTGAACCTATCAAGCACCTTATTGATATAAGTGCTTTGACTAAGTCCAATCATCTTTTTAGATCTATCTCTGTAAATCTTGATGCCCAATATGTACTGTGCTTCTCCTAGATCCTTCATCGAAAAACATTTCCCAAGCCAAATCTTGACAGAGTTCAACATAGGAATGTCATTTCCGATAAGCAATATGTCGTCGACATATAATACTAGGAAAGCAATTTTGCTCCCACTGACCTTCTTATATACACAAGATTCGTCCGCGTTCTTGATGAAACCAAAGTCACTGACTGCTTCATCAAAACGTATATTCCAGCTCCTGGATGCCTGCTTCAATCCGTAGATTGACTTCTTTAGCTTGCATACCTTTTTAGCATTCTTTGGATCCTCAAAACCTTCAGGCTGTGTCATAAACACAGTTTCTGTTAAAACGCCGTTTAAGAAAGCAGTTTTGACATCCATCTGCCATATTTCGTAATCGTAATATGCAGCGATTGCTAACATTATCCGAATAGACTTTAGCATTGCAACTGGTGAAAAGGTTTCATCGTAATCCACACCGTGGACTTGCCTGTAACCTTTTGCGACCAATCTAGCTTTGAAAACTTCAAGTTTCCCATCCTTGTCCTTTTTCAGTTTGAAAACCCATTTGCTTCCAATGGCTTGGTAGCCATCTGGCAAATCGACCAAATCCCATACTTGGTTTTCAGACATGGAGTCTAATTCAGATTGCATGGCTTCTTGCCACTGCTTGGAGCTAGGGCTCGTCATAGCTTGCTTGTAAGTCGCAGGTTCATCACTTTCAAGTAATAGAACGTCATAGCTCTCGTTCGTCAAAATACCTAAGTACCTTTCCGGTTGAGATCTATATCTTTGCGATCTACGCGGGGTAACATTTCTAGATTGACCATGATTCTCACCAGATTCTTCTAAAGATCTCTGAGTTTCATCCTGAATGTCATCTTGAGCATTCTCTAGAGTTTGTTGTTCGACTCGAATTTCTTCGAGGTCTACTTTTCTCCCACTTGTCATTTTGGAAATGTGATCCTTCTCCAAAAAGACACCATCTCGAGCAACAAACACTTTGTTCTCAGATGTATTGTAGAAGTAATACCCCTTTGTTTCCTTTGGATAGCCCACAAGGATACATTTGTCAGATTTTGGGTGAAGTTTGTCTGAAATTAATCGTTTGACGTATACTTCACATCCCCAAATCTTAAGAAAAGACACATTTGGAGGCTTTCCAAACCATAATTCGTATGGAGTCTTTTCGACAGCTTTAGACGGAGCTCTATTTATAGTGAGTGCAGCTGTATTTAGTGCATGTCCCCAAAATTCTAATGGAAGTTCGGCCTGACCCATCATTGACCTGACCATGTCTAGCAAGGTTCTGTTCCTCCGTTCCGACACACCGTTCCATTGTGGTGTTCCAGGAGGAGTCAATTCTGATAGAATTCCACATTCTTTCAGATGGTCATCAAATTCATAGCTCAGATATTCACCGCCTCTATCAGACCGCAGTGCCTTAATCTTCTTGCCTAATTGATTCTCTACTTCACTCTGAAATTCCTTGAATTTGTCAAAGGATTCAGACTTATGCTTCATTAGGTAGACATAACCATACCTACTGAAGTCATCAGTGAAAGTGATAAAGTAGCTGAAACCACCTCTAGCATTTGTACTCATTGGTCCACATACATCTGTATGGATTAAACCCAATAGTTCATTTGCTCTTTCTCCAACTTTAGAGAAAGGTTGCTTTGTCATTTTGCCAAGTAAACATGATTCGCATTTACCATAATCCTCTAAGTCAAATGGTTCTAGAATTCCTTCCCTTTGAAGTCTTTCTAAGCGTTTCAAGTTTATATGGCCTAATCGATAATGCCACAAATAGGTGAGATCTGAATCATCCTTTTTGGCCTTTTTGGTATTTATGTTATATACTTGTTTGTCGTGATCTAATAAATAAAGTCCATTGACTAATCTAGCAGATCCATAAAACATCTCTTTAAAATAAAACGAACAACTATTGTCTTTTATTAAAAAGGAAAATCCCTTAGCATCTAAGCAAGAAACTGAAATGATGTTTTTAGTAAGACTTGGAACATGGAAACATTCTTCCAGTTCCAAAACTAGCCCGGAGGGCAACGACAAATAGTAAGTTCCTACGGCTAATGCAGCAATCCGTGCTCCATTTCCCACTCGTAGGTCGACTTCACCCTTGCTTAACTTTCTACTTCTTCTTAGTCCCTGTGGATTGGAACATAAGTGTGAGCCACAACCTGTATCTAATACCCAAGAAGTTGAATTAGCAAGTATACAGTCTATAACGAAAATACCTGAAGATGGAACGACTGTTCCGTTCTTCTGATCTTCCTTTAGCTTCAAGCAATCTCTCTTCCAATGCCCCTTCTTCTTGCAGTAGAAGCATTCGGATTCAGAAGTGGGTTGACTGACCTTCCTCTTTGCAGATTTGGCGCCAGTTTGCTTAGTTGGGCTGGCCTTGCTGCCACCTTTCTTAGCATTCCTCTTCTTTCCAGATTTCTTGAACTTGCCCCCACGCACCATAAGCACATCCTGCTTATCACTTTTGAGCGTCTTTTCAGCGGTCTTCAGCATACCGTGAAGCTCAGTGAGCGTTTTGTCCAGACTATTCATACTGTAGTTCAGTTTGAACTGATCATACCCGCTATGAAGAGAATGGAGGATGGTGTCTATAGCCATTTCCTGAGAAAATTGCTGATCCAGCCGACTCATATTCTCAATGAGTCCAATCATTTTGAGAACATGAGGACTTACGGGCTCGCCTTTCTTAAGCTTGGTCTCAAGAATTTGCCTATGAGTCTCGAATCTTTCGACTCGAGCCAGATCTTGGAACATGTTCTTCAACTCACTGATGATTGTGAAAGCATCTGAGTTGATGAACGTTTTCTGCAGATCCGCACTCATGGTGGCGAGCATTAGACATTTCACATCCTTGTTGGCATCAATCCAACGATTGAGGGCTGCCTGAGTGACCCCGTCGCCTGCAGCTTCGGGCATCGCCTCATCTAGGACATACTCCTTTTCTTCCTGCATAAGAACTATTTGCAAGTTCCTTTGCCAGTCAAGGAAGTTTTTCCCGTTCAACTTCTCCTTTTCGAGAATTGATCGAATGTTGAATGAATTGTTGTTTGCCATATTAAAAACTACAATTGAAAAGAATAAACAAATAAATAACCATTCACAGTTTCTCTTAATAAACTTAAATTCTAGCATACATGCATAATTCAATGTTTATTAAGCATTTTATTCAAATTATGTGTTCCGGCAGGTGTGAATAAAATGATTCCAAGATCCTAAAATCATTGAAGAACTAAGCACAGTTTGTCGACTTAATCCTAGAACATCTTAGGTAAGCAAAAGCCTTTTGCTAATAGTCTAGAAACTATTCTTGGTTGATAGGTACGTCTAAGAACTTATTAGGTAAACCTATCGAATTTGCCACGACATAAAAGGACTCCTTACTTATATCGTTGAGTTTCACCAAAACTAACATGTACTCACAATTATTTGTGTACCTTGCCCCTTTAGGACCAATAAGTAACACCTCGCTGAGCGAAAACTATTACTAGATTGATGTAAAGGATATCCAAGCAAGTGTATATTTTGGCATGGCACCTTTTAACTCAATTTTTAAGTTTGGAACTTAAGGCTCTTACTATGTTGGTTAGATTTTAAGTGAACTAAAATCCTTAATCATGCAACATAATCAAACTTTTGATCTCATGCATTTTAAGACATATTTAAAAGCAATAAATAACTTAAAACATGCATAAGATATTTGTGATCTAGTATGGCCCGACTTCATCTTGAAGCTTTGACTTCAAAGTCCGTCTTGAAAATCTCCGTGGGAGGCACCATTTTCTTCAAATAGGATAAGCTATAACTAATTACAACTATTTGATGGTTCGCAGACCATATTTGAATTGAAAAATAACTTTGGTACTTTAGACCAATTACATTCAAATTAATGGTACGCAGACCATATTTTCTATCCTATTTGGGCCATACTAGTCACTTCATAACCTGCAAAACAGTGCATATACAATATATACCATTCACCCATTCATTATCATGAATGGCCCACATAGCTGGTTAGTAAAACACATTATGCATCACGTAAACATTTGCAGCAATTAATCAAGGGCACCAATAATCTACCAATTATTCAGTCCTTATTAATTCTAATCAAGTTGTTTTAACCTTAAGGATTTGTAGACCTAATCAAGAGTTTATGACTAAAAAACGCTCCCACTTAAACCAATAAATTTATATGCTTTACTAATTTTAAACATAAAAATGTATTTCTAGTCTAACCGGAAACATACAAATTTAATTAAAATCTAAAGCTCATATAAATTTATAATTGAATCCAAAAATTTAATTTAATTTCAGTCGTATTTAAATTAATTCATGATTTTAATTTTAGTAAAATAATTAGAATAAATAAAATTTATTATAATTACAATATTCAAAATTAAAATCCAAGAAAATAATTTAAATTATTAATTTTAAAATTAATTAAAATTACGTGAACTGAAATTTTCAAATTAAACATTCAAAACGATCTTTAATCGTAACGCAAACACCCTACGCGTTGCACGCCCATGGGCCGCACGCACACAGCCATTGCTGGCCATGTGCGCGCAGCCCATGCGCTCGTCGCATAGCTGCTGCATCCCCATCGCAAGCCTCCGCACGCATTGGTGCTCGCTGCGCGCGCCAGCGCTCATCGCACGCGAGCTATCGCTCGCAGTGCGCGCGCGACATAATTACAAATTAATCATAATTACAAATTAGATTGCATAATTAACAAGACTAGGCATTCAAACTTGTTAAACATATGCAGTAGGTCAATCAAAAATTCAAGATTTATCAACAAGAATCGCAAATATTTAATTTAACATCTTAAATTTACGAAATTTTGCATTCGAAAAACTAAAACCTTCGAAAAGTCATAGTTAGGCTTCGAATTTGAGAATTCTGGGTTCGGCAGAAAAATACTATTTTTGTCAAAATTTTAGAATGCCTTTTACATGCGGAATTGACACAAAAAGCACTCAATTCGGATGAGTAACGAAGAAACTGCCGAAAAACTGCGTACGTATAATTAAATAAACGCAATTTGCAATTAATTAACAATTACGAAAATTAATCACCCCTTTTAATTCTTGCAAATTTGTAATATTTAACCATGTTCATGCAATTTAGATTATGAAAATAATAAGGGGCTCTGATACCACTGTTAGGTTATGATACATATGATATTACATAAATCATGCGGAAACAACCATTAACCCAGGAATACATATTATTTACACATAATCATTTAGCATAGTTTAGATGCATATCTTTGTTGCGTGCCTTCCCTAGCTGCGCCCGAACCGAACAAGAACAAGTCTTTAGGACTCCAAGTGTCGTCCCTCCGTAGATAGTCCACAGCACGTCCGGATCCGCCTTAAGATTGACCAACTAGAATCGCCCTTAAGGTACTATTATTTTCGGTACTTTATAGGCAAATGTGTGACTGAATTTTCTCTCAAAAACTCACTTTGAATACTTTGAAACTTGTTATAAATTGTGAGCCCTAGCCTCATATTTATAGGGGTATGGAAAGGGAATCGAAATCCTATTCAGATACAAATTAATTAAACCTAGAATCCTACAAGAACTCTAATTTAATTAATTTATCAAATAGAATTAGGAATTTAATCATTAACCGAACTCGTGCTGGGCCTCGTCCGGCAGGCCTCGTCCGATGCTTATTCGTACGATGCGCTTCCGATTAAATTTTCCGATTCCGGAATTCATTTCCGATACGAACAATATTTAATATTTCCGATTCCGGAATTAATTTCCGTTTCGAACAAATATTTAATATTTCCGTTTCCGGAATTATTTTCCGATTCCGGTAATATTTCCGATTCTGACAATATTTCCGTTTCCGGCAATATTTCCGATTCTGGCAATATTTCCATTTCCGATAATATTTTCCGATACGTACCATGTTTCCGTTTCCGGCAACATCTACGACTTGGATAATATTTATATTTCCGGTACGATCCATATTTCCGTTTCCGGCAATATCATCGTTTCCGGAGTATTCATTTCTTGCCTGTGACGATCTTAGCTCCCACTGAAACCAAGATCCGTCGGTTCCGAATATTCATAGATGGAGTATTTAATGCCATTAAATACTTGATCCGTTTACGTACTATTTGTGTGACCCTACGGGTTCAGTCAAGAGTAAGCTGTGGATTAATATCATTAATTCCACTTGAACTGAAGCGGCCTCTAGCTAGGCATTCAGCTCACTTGATCTCACTGAATTATTAACTTGTTAATTAATACTGAACCGCATTTATTAGACTTAACATAGAATGCATACTTGGACCAAGGGCATTATTTCCTTCATTGTGAAGGTGAGATTTGAGAGAAGAGATTTCTGTCTCATCAGATCCTGTGATGATGATATCATCTACATACACAGCAACAATTGTAATGTGTGATGATTGATGTTTGATAAAAAGAGAGTAATCATTTTTTGATTGTCTGTAACCTTGAGACTTGAGTTCATCAAGGAGACGAGCAAACCATTGTCTGGAGGCTTGTTTCAAGCCATAGAGTGACTTGGAAAGTTTACATACATGACCAGGAGGGGCAGTGAGTCCTTCAGGAACCTTCATGTAAACCTCTTCATCCAATTTGCCATGGAGAAATGCATTATTGATATCTAACTGGAACAATTTCCAGTTTCTGCTGGCTACAAGTGAAATCAGGCATCTTACAGTGGTCATCTTCACAACTGGAGAGAATGTTTCATGGTAATCAATACCATATTTTTGAGTGAAACCCTTAGCAACCAATCTGGCCTTGTATCTTTCTATAGTGCCATCTGCATGCTTTTTTATTCTGTACACCCACTTGCATCCAATGGCCTTCTTTCCCTTTGGAAGAAGAACAAAATCCCAAGTATGATTATTGTTTAAAGCAGTGATTTTTTTTCCATTGCTTCCAACCAGTTAGTATCTGAAGCAGCTTCTCTGTAAGATGTTGGCTCAATATGGTGCAAAGAAGCAGCAATTAGAACCTTTTGCTGATCAGGCTGACTGGCATAAGCAATAAGATTGCACCAGTGTTTGACAGGTTTAGAACAAACAAAATCCTGTAAATGAGCTGGAGATTTAGAAGTTCTTGTTGATCTTCTGTGAGGCTGATCAGTGGGTGCAGACTGATTAGGAAGAGATGTAGAAGAAGTAATAGATACTGTGGGAGAAGATGAATGAGGTGATATAGGTACTGGAGAAGTGATGGGAGTTGAAGAAGGAGTATGTGAGTGTGGGTTAGAAATATCAGATAGAGGTGTATCTGAATTGGGATTAATGTGTTCTGAAAAGGATGTGACAACAGGAAGGAAGAATTGATTATCATAGGCTGATTTAGGAGTGGAAGAATAATGAAAGGGAAAATGATGTTCATAGAATGTAACATCTCTAGAAGTGAGAATCTTGTTAGTTGTGAGATTGAGAACTTTATAGGCCTTTTGAGTGGAAGGATAACCAATAAAAACACAAGGATCAGCTCTTGGATCAAATTTTGATCTCTGAACTTTAGAAGTTGTAATGTAACACAAGCATCCAAATACCTTCAAGTGGGACAGATTAGGTTTGGTTTTGAACAACTGTTCATAGGGAGTGGAGAAATTGATGCTTTTCAGTGGCATTCTGTTGATTAAATATGTTGCTGCAAGAACACAACTACTCCAGTATTTGTCAGGTAGCTTGGACTGAAAAGACAATGCTCTAGCTGTCTCAAGTAGGTGCTTATGTTTTCTTTCAACAACACCATTTTGCTGAGGTGTGTGACTGCAACTTGTTTGTCCCAAAATGCCTTTTCTGAGAAATATATCTTTCATGCCACCCTCAGTTAGATCAGGTGCATTGTCTGATCTTACATATTTGACAAAAGTTCCAAAATGATTCTCAACATATGACAAAAACTGAGACATGATTTGAACTGAATCTGTTTTATTTCTCGTGAGGTGTGTCCAAGTCATCCTAGTATAGTCATCAACAATAGTGAGAAACTGATTACACTTAGATGAATCAAGAACAGAATAGGGCCCCCATACATCAATATGCAACAATTCAAAAGGCTTATTAGTCTTGATGAAACTACTTGGAAAAGGTAATCTGGTCTGTTTGGCCATAGGACATATTTGACAAAAAGTTTCAGCTAAGCAACCATGTACATCAACCCCTGTTAGTCCCTTTATTTTACCAAAAGATATATGCCCTAGTCTAAGGTGCCAGAGTTTGGCCTCTTGTACTGCAGTAGACTTGGTAGTAGACAATGCAAAAGGTTTTGAAGCTGTATTATTCTCTGATCTCAACAGATCTTCACTCAAGCTGTACAGACCCTTCTCCAACTTACCAAGCAGAATACGCTTGTTCTTGGAAAGGTCCTGAATGTAACATTCACCATTTGTAAATGAGACTGAACAATTTTCATCACAGCACAGTTTAGAGATAGATATCAGATTAAACTGGAACTCTGGAACATGCAAAACATTTCTGAGAATGATTCCTCCACCTAAGTTCACTAAACCCTTGTTCTTTACTTGTAATTCAGTTCCATTAGGTATAGTGATTGTATGCTGTCCATCATGCATAGGTTCAAATGATGTAAAGAGAGACAAGTCTGAACACATGTGGTCACTGGCACCACTATCTAATATCCACTTTAATCTGAAATTAGATAGGAGACAGAATGTACCTTGAGGTTGATAACTGGTTGCCATTCCAAGTGAGTGAGTGCTTGAATTATCAACTTGATTAGCATTTTGTTGGCTATGTAGACACTTCATTAATTGACTGTATTGCTCTTCAGTGAAAGAAGCATGGACTATACCAGATTCTGAATTTTCTTGAATGTCTTGAGAAACATCCAAGTTGGCTGCTGCTGCAACTCTCTTTCCTTTTCCTTTAAAATCCTTTGGATAACCATGAAGCTTCCAGCACTTGTCAATAGTATGATTTTTCATTTTGCAGTGTTCACAGAATAGGCTATTTCTAGTGTTATGATCACTAGAATTTCTGATATGATAACCAGTTCCTGCATACTGAGAATTAGAACCAGAATTAAACTGATTCTTGTAAGGTTTGTTCTCAAATCTCCTAGCACTGAATGCACTAGATTCTGAATGTATCTGAACTCTATGATTATTCACTTCCTTTTGTTGTTCCTCCTGAAGTAATAATCCATAGGCTTTTGAGATAGTAGGTAACGGATTCATCATAAGTATAGTACTCTTAGGAAGTTCATATTTCTGATTCAACTTCATAAGAAATTGAATTAGCCTTTGATTCTGTTGAGTTTTGAGTAACTGCTGTGTGAGTGTGCAACTACAGCCAGTGCATACACAGACAGGCAATGGTTCTAAGCCATCCAGCTGGTCCCATAACATTTTAATTTTAGTGAAAAAACTGGCAATTAATTCATCATCACCTTGAGTTAGCTTACTGAGTTGTTGTTGCACAGAAAAGAGTTGAGGTCCTGATTCTCTGCAAAATCTGTCCTCTAACTCAAGCCATATTGCTCTTGCTGTTTTGAGATATAACACACTCCTTGCTATTTTAGGTTCCAAGGAAGCAAGCATCCAAGAAATCACTAAGTCATTGCACCTGATCCAAACTCTATAGTTTGCAGAATTTGCTGCTGGTTGATTTAGGCTGCCATCAACAAAGCATAACTTGTTTCTAGCTGACAATGCTATCATCATTGATCTCCTCCAATCAATGAAATTTTTACCTTCTCCTTCGAATTCAAAACTGACTAACTTTGTAGCATTTAGATCACTATTACTCAAATAGTAAGCAGAATTAGGATTTAGTGTTTGATCTTGCTGTTCTGTAGGCATTTTGATGATGCAAAACTACAGATTATTGTGACTTGTCTGTGAAAGATTTGAAAAAGAGAAAGAAAAGATGCAGGATCAAACGATCATCTGCTCTGATACCATGTTAAAGTTCATGATCTTGCATGAACTAATTACTGAAACATCAGTAAGAACAAAAGAGAATATGAACATAGAGAGAAAGAGAGGGAATTCTTATTATTGAATTGAATTCTTGAATGATTACAGCAACAACTAGAACTATAAATACAAGCTGATTGGTGAGGTGTCTCAACCAATTAGAGTGAAGCAAAAGTACAGCTCAGCATCTACAATGATCTATTACATGTAATTGAATGCTAACTAACTCCCTGATTTCTAGGGATGGTGGTTAGAGCTGATGTCATCTGTATGATGTCATCTGTATGATGTCATCTGTATGATGTCATGCACTTCTAGAAGCCTCGTGCATCATTGCTGAGTTGCTGCTCTTGTTGTGATGAAGTGTGCTGTGGTCAGAAGAACAATGCACACCAACAGATATATAAAAAATAGAAATGAAGAGTACGATGTTATAATTAATGAGGATTCCATGAGGACTGTTATGAGTAGAACATGATGAAGAAACGCACATATATTCCGATCTAAGGAAACTTCACCGGATAGGAAATAACTTGATTCTTGTAACCTATTTTCCAGAGTAAAATAACACATATCATCTAACTTACACCCGAGTGGCGCTTATGGTGCCAAGTTGGGTCAGATTGATTCATCTTAAATGTACTATTTTAATTTTAAGGTTCGTGATATAAACTATGTGAATAAGAGCTTAGGTTTACTCTATCTTTCTTCTAATGTAGTTGTCCTAGTCTTGTAGTACTGATAATGGGATCGCAGCACGACATGACTTGGGCGTTGCCTAAATTTTTTCATTCTATATTGCATAACTTGGTTGTTTTCCAACATTATAGGTTTGTATTGTACAAGTTAGATACAAAAGTTGTTGCTGCAAAAGCAAGGGGGGCAAATACAAATGCAATTATTGTTTTTGCTCATGTACTTTTGATGAGAGGCACATGAATGCAATATTCTTGACCTGGTAAATTATTCTTTTAATTTGCTTTAGTTTTATAAAGATATTCATTGTGATTCTTGGATCAACACGTGTTATTGATTTGTCTTTTACATAAAAATTAAATAACATGAGTTGTTCCTTTATGTCCAGTGGTTTCTTTTTACCAACTTTATAGATATGTTGCCTATGCATTTAGCTTACATGCAGCTTTATATGATTTGGTTTCGGTCCCTTTGTTGAATTTCTCGGGTTTCAGCCTGGTCATAAGAGGGGTTTGTGGTATTGTTATTCATAGTTTGCTATAGCTTGCCTAATTCGGATGCTATGTTTCTGTAATTATTTTATGATCTAAGTTACATATGTATAGAAGCAAATGGATTTTGCAAACAGAATTTGTTTGATTAAGTTCGCAATTGGAGAAGTATGTGCTGATAAGGGAGTAGCTTTCGTTTTTGTTATTGAAACTTGTCTGAGTGATCAATATCCAAACTTTGCACCATATGACGGATCTAGTTCTGCTTTCTCCATGTTGATATGTATTGTATGTTAGACTCCTAATGATCCTGATTCAAGATCCTAAAGAAAAAGTCACTTGTGGCTACGTCAACTCTTTCTTTGTTTTAGCTACCTAAGCATTCTGTTTTTAAACTAATGATTATGCTTGATCTTATAACTTGTAGGTGTTAGGACTAGGGCTGTCAAATCGGGTAATCGGTAGGTTACGGGTCGGGTATAATCGGTTCGGGTATAATTGGATAATGTAGTTGTGTGGGGTGCTGTCAAAACAGTAACTCGAGTCGGGTCCGGGTCTGGTCTTCTCGGGTCTCGGGTCATGATTTGGTCGGGTAATGTAGGGTCATTTATCACCCGGGTGCAGGTCGGGTCCAGGTCAGGTTCGGTCAGGTTGAAAATTTATCGGGTCATGTCGGGTTATTTTTTCATTTCGGTATAGGTCAGGTTCGGTTCGGGTTCGGATCGGGTCTTTTTCTAATCGGGTACAATTACGGGTTCGGGTCTTAACGAGTCAGGTCAAGTTCGGATCGGATAATTATCGGGTCGGTTAAAATTCAGGTCGGGTTCACTATCGGATACGGGTTAAGACCGGGTACGATAGCTATCATGTCTACTCAAGTTTTAACCTTATAATTAACTTTTATAAATTTGGTTAACGCTTTTCACTTGTTCTAGATTAGGTAATTATAAAAAATAATACTGCGTATTAACTTGATTTAAGTTATTATTTAGTTAGGTCAATGACAAATCAGGTTGTCAACAGGTCCCGTAAATTCAGGTAACGGGTTGTCACGAAATGAGTCAATAACAGGTTTCATCGGGTTATAATCGGTTTCGAGTTGACATCGGGTCGGGTGTTGATCGGGTTTCGGGTCATTTTTCGGTCAGGTAAGCTGACTCAGTAATGTTATCGATTATATTTCGGTCGGGTGCCAGGTTCGGGTTCGGGTTCGGGTCATGCATTAACGGGTCGAAATCGGTCGTCGGTTTTAACGGGTTGGATACGGTCGGGTTACAGGTTTCCTATTTTAACAAAATTTCGAGTCTCGGATCGGGTCCAAGTCCTTAAAAATACAGGTCGGTTTCTCGGATCGGGTCAATTTTTGACAGCTCTAGGTCATTGTGCTTATGCACATTGAATGTATGAATTTTTTTCCCCGGGTAATTTCGGTTTTTGTCATAAACCAGTTGGATCGGATCCGTTTTTAACAGACTTGTATAATGAGCTAAATGGAGAAGAAATGAGCTATTGGAGGCTCTTGTTGTTGATTTCGCGTCATTTTGTGGTTTCTAGTTATGAAAAAGTTGTTATTTAGACATTATATACAAGTATTTAGAAACGCTAATATAGTGAGGCAAAAATCCAAAATGAGTCGTCCGATAGTCTATAGCATCGACGTGGATGAGATGCCGCCAGTAACGGCTGAAAACGGCCCACCCGGAGTGCGAATGAGCTACCTCCGGGGAACGGCAGGGACCAAATGGGGGCTCGTGTTGCGTGGCTTGCAGTCGCTATTCGCCATAGGAGCTTTTGTTTCCATGTTCACCACCAGTGACTTCTTCTTCATCGGATTTTTTTAGTAAGTCGGTAACTATTTTAGTCATAGTTTATTGCTATTTGATGTTTGCTTACCCCAAATTTGAATATATTTGTCGATTACACAATAATCTTTTCTGGTATTTGAAAATTTTGAAGTTGTTGGGTATTGATTTAAGTTTGAAATTGAACTTTTCTGGGTTTTGCATGTGCTTTAGCATTATTCGTACAAGTTGCATTTTACTTGACTCGCGTGTTACATTCACTTATGAACCTGACACTTAGTTTTAAAATGAGGATCGAGTAGGGGAGGAGATCAGACCTGATTGCTGAAGAAGACGAAGAAGGAATAAAATGGGGTTCTGTTCTGTTTTGTTTTTTATTTGGTTTTATTTTTATTTTTCTATTTGCCTTTTTATCTTCTCTTTTTAATTCCTTTTTCTTGCTTTAATTTTCTTTTCTATGTTTTCTTTCCTCTTTTCTGTTGTAGAACTTCAAATGGGGACAGCAGCTTTACTTTCGCTTTTTTTTAAAACTTTTTTAGGCTGTTTTATTTCAAATTTATACAATAGACGAAAAAGAATAAAAAATATGTATAATAGGTAGGCTTCACCTACAAGAAGCGAGCGCTTTCACCAGCCACAATCCTGATATTTTATGGGCCCTAGGCAAAATTAGAAGGAAGGATCATTGTTCAAAATTTCAATTTAATTTTTATTTTTCACGACCATTACATCTTGCATCATAATAAATCCAGATGGCAAAACCAGGACACCTACTTCACAACCTTTTTATATGTTCTATCAGGATTCAGGCAAGCTAATCGGTATTGGTTCTTTCAAAATTCTCTTCTCACATAACAATGAATCATCATAAGTCATATGATATGTTGCACCGGTATCAATAATCCAAGTAGTGGAAAAGGATTTAGTAATATCTGCACAATTTAAGAAAGCATTTGATGTGAACTAGAAGCACCAGAATTGTTCACACCAGCACTATGCTTGCCCTTCATTGCCTTCATCACCTCCTAACATATTTTAAAATAGCCACAATAAAATGGGAGTCACCACAATACAATAAATCTTAACCATTAAATAAAATTGACTAATCTAAACCATTGATTTTGCTGACTTTTTAGTTTAATACTTCCTCCATTTTTTTTAATTGCACCATCTGAGATTTCACGCTTGCCAGTGCACTATTTTAATCACTAATATCTCTCATTATAAATTTTAAAAAATTATAAAAAATTGATAATTTGAAAGTATATTTCAAGACGAATCTAACAAGATCCCACATGAATATATTTTTCTTTACATATAAATCACAAAATATAACTATATAAGAATATATGAATAGTGCTAAAACCAAGATGGTGCAATTATTAAAAAATGGAGGAAGTATAAATAATTTTATAATAAAATAAGTTTTTCAAAATAAAAATAAATAAAATGCACGATCTACAATTACAGGTTTAAAAAAGTGAACAAAATTTACGGAACTCTTGGAACTCCATTTTGTAGGAACAATGACTAGTAATGAACGAATAAACTTATCTTTAACCAAGTCGTGGCGTGTATGAACACTGCCCTAAAGTTGAATTTGCCCCGTTACGTACACACGGCCTCTTGACAATCAACCTCCAGGGTTACACGACATCTATCTCGTTGGTGTAGTACAAAAAGATAGATTGAAAACGAGATTGAACGTTGCCCAAAAACGAACCAGAGAGTATGTGTTTGAGAGGAAAATTTTCGGAGAGGAGTTAAGTTTCTGTGTGTTTTTTGTGAAAGAGGAAGGCACAATAAATAACGGAAAGCTGAAGAATTATTTCGGGAAGGAAATAAATTCGGTAATCAATTAGAATCAATCAATGACTCAATTTCCGGAATAAGATCTGTAACCGTTATGGAAAATATTCGGTTACCAAAATAGCCGTTACACAGGACTGATCGGCGGTAAAAAGGGCCCCAGCTGCGAACGCGCCGCGCCACTCGCCCGAGCCCGGCCCGGCCCCCGCGCGCACGTGTGCGGTGGCCTAGAGCCTCCTCTCAAGTATTCTAACAAACCTATTAATGAAGTGTGGATATATAAAGTGGGTAATACTCTTGTTTTTTGTCAATGTGGGACAAGCACAATTTTCATTCTTTTGAAGCAAAAACTACCTATATTTCCAACACATTTTTGTTTCTTTGAGATAATCTTCAACTCCAATCTTGATTGTCTTGCGCGAATCAAATTGGAGGAAAAAAATGATGTTACAATTGTGAATTACAAATTTGGATGGGTTCGTTTGAACAAATTTCTGAAATTCTTGGGTTTCATTCTAAATGTTCTTGGCATAATCATACCGAAAAATTGATGAAGAGAGATAAAATACCAAAAGTAAAGTTTGAACGTTGGAATCAAATTAGAAAAATTTAATCGTATCATAATCGAATTAGGAAGAACAGTAGATGACTTTTTATTTATTTTTTTTATTTTTACCAGGAAAAAAAAAAACTGATGAAGACAGAAAATAGTAAAATAAATTGACGTGGAGAACAAAAAGTAGATTTTTTTTATTATTTATTTTTATTTTATCTATAAATTATTAGTAATATAAAGTCAACAGAATCAATGGTCCAGATAAGTCAACAATAATGAAGGGCTTAGATTTAATGCATTGTGGTGGCTACCATTTTATTGTGGTCACTCAAAAACCTTCCAAGATGATATTGCTTTTGTCAAAATAAAAATGATGTTGTCTATTGTGACTTGTGTAGCAATCTTTAGAACCTTAATTTACATTGTGTGCATAAGTACGAGTTTCTCATTCTTCGCAACTTTTAATAACATGGAACTATTTATCTCTGTTTCCAGCTTCCTTGCTGTAGCTACTGGCCTCCGGTGCTTCTTGAGCCTTCTTTTGGCGGTGTTAGATGTACATGCTATATCAGTGAAGCGTAAATTTTCTCATCCCGTTTGTTGTTATTGATATGGTAAGATGACTTTTATGCATATGTTTTATGAAATTTTCATGCTTGCTTGAATTTTGTTATGAGTGTTAGAAATTTTCACTAAAAGTTTTGTCGTTGTTTATAAACTAGAGGCATGAACAATTTGTTTTGCTCTCCCTTAATCTAGTGAAGTTATAAATAATAGATCTCTGGAGTTGACATTAGAATTCGGTCAATCTTCAACTTCTAAGGATATCGACCGTCTGATTTGAGTCTTCATCATATATGCAAAGATATGGTAATAGATGAACCCCTGGACTTGGCAAAATCCAGCTCGGTTACTGTGGATTTTGTGTAAACAGAGGAAGAGGTGACTGATGGTGCATGTGACCTATAATTCTTTTTGTTTCCAAATAACCTTTCAATATTTGTAGGAGGATATCTCATCAATAAACCGTTGATTTCACAAACGTACAATACTAATCCCACCAATCAGAATATATAAAATAATCCAATGTTCTGTATCCTAAATAACTGGTATAGTTGGAAGCATTTTATTTTTAACATAATCATGACATTATGTGTTTGTAAAACCACGAATGATTTGTCTTTGGCCATGATAAGTGGTTGACAGGCTATAACTCTTAAGGTTTACAAAACTTTGCTTGATTTAAAAGTGGCTCATAATTCAATTTTCATTATGTTCATCTTGCAGATCACTTCTGCACTAATACTTATTGCAGCATGTGGTTCTGTGGGAATCGTTATCGTGATGAATGAATGGAACCGCTGTTCCGGGAACCAGTGTACAAGGATTGAAATCTCGATATCTCTCGTTTATATGACTTGGATTTTCAGTATGCCTTCCTGTTTGTTGCATATATGGTCATTAGGCTCTCTACGCCGAGTACACTGGTAAGTCGACCATATGTGTATAGATTTGTGTATATTTTGTTGAATGTATCATTTGGTTCTTTGGGTATTTGGTTTAGTTTTCATGCGAGTCGGAGGTTATGCTGGCTAGGAAATAATGAACCAGCTTAGTACCATTATAACATATTCGGTTTCTATCTTCACAGACACTAGTAGTAATCTTGGGTCGCTTTTTCAAAATAAAGGAGTAGAAGATATCCAGCGGACCGGCGCAAATTACCTTCTTTGATTTAGGTTTTTTTTTTTTTTTTTTTTGTTATTTATCGCGTATGTTAATTAGAAGACAATATGATGAATTTATTTATTTATCGTTCAGTACTATCCTACGTGGTAATTAATATATCTTAGAGAAATTCCAAGTGAAATATTTTGCTTAGAGTTGATTGTATATTTGTAGTTCTTGACTGTGTATTAATAGAAATTTATTGTAAACTATTTTTCGTTGACGGTATATTTTATGATTGCTCATGTATACAAAAATGCAATATTCTTTTTGCAAGTGATTGACTGGATATTCATAGTTGTAGATTTCGTATTAATAGATGTTTATTGTATAGGGGTTTTTTTTAATGACTTCCGCGTTTTCCAAAAAGCGTCTGCATTTAGTGTAGGAAAATATAATTTTTCCTTTTTAATATTCACCACCCCTCCAATAATAATAACTAGTCTTATATGCACGCGAATACGCGATGCATGCGAAATATTATCTTAAGGGGTTAATGAAAAATAAGGTCATGTTCTTTTGGACTTAGTTCCGGTTCCATTAAGTTCCGTTCAATTCAAGTCCTTTCAATTTAGTTCAGTTCAGTTTCTGCATTTAGTGTAGAAAAATACAATTTTTCCTTTTTAATATTCACCCCCCTCCAATAATAATAACTAGTCGTATATGCACGTGAATATACGATGCATGCGAAATATTATCGTAAGGGGTTGATGAAAAATATGGTCATGTTCTTTTGGACTTAGTTTCAGTTCCATTCAATTCAAGTTCTTTCAATTTAGTTCAGCTCAGTTCAAAAGAACGACATTGTGTTTATCTTCGTCTTTAATGATCTTATTTCATTATTTTGTTTATTATTATAAGGATTTTATCAAAATTACCACCTTATAAAGTCCACTTTTTCAAACTTACCACCTTACAAAATTTTAATTTAAAATTATCACCTAATAACATCACAAACCTTCAAAGCTACCACCTATAAACGGATTCTGTCAATTTTTCCGTTAACAGGTGATAACTTTGAAGGTTTATTAATGTTTTTCCTCCAAATTTTTTACTTTTGGGTTTGAAATTACCACCTTATAAAATCACAAACCTTCCAAGTTACCACATGTTAACGGAAAAATTGACAAAATCGGTTAATAGGTGGTAACTTTAAAGGTTTGCGATTTTATAAGGTGGTAATTTTAAATTAAAATTTTATAAGGTGGTAAGTTTGAAAAAGTGGACTTTATAAGGTGGGAATTTTAAAAATTTCCTTATTATAATGTATTAATTATATTATAATGTCCATATTTATTTAATTTTATTATTATTATTATTATTATTATTATTTTATACTTACCAATAATATTACTATTTCTACTATTAGTATTAGTATTACTATTGTTATATAATAATAATAATAATAATAATAATAATAATAATAATAATAATATATTATCTATACTATATATTAAAAAGTGTCTCTAATAACGTATATGTGTCACATAGAATTATCTAATTACTAGAACATGACACATCATCTCCTTAGCAAATAATCTATACCACATATTACATACATAAAAAATGTCTTCCAATAAGATTTGAACTTGAGACATGTTACATGAAAAGTTGATATCTTAATTACCATCTTAGCCATCATGAGATATGATCTTCATTGCCCATGAATAGATATAAATTGGAGCATCCAAGTGTATAATATACACTAACTTTTTACATAATACACACCACACTATATGATGTTCAAAGTAGTAATCTGGGGCATCGCCTAGGCCAAATACTAGTTATATACTAAAAAGACACACCCTGAATGACACGTGTCATCTTCTGGTGCGTCCTTACTTTTTATATATATATATATATATATATATATATATATATATATATATATATATATATATATATATAATGTCTAATTAAAGATTTTGAATATTTTCTATTCTTTTCCCTTTAATTTCCTTCTGCGTAGAATATTATAAACTATATTTATCACAAAAACATTATGATTTTATGTATTATAGAAAAAATCTAAAGTAATATGATAATACTGATTTGAACAAACATTATATGGTAAGCATGAAAATAATGTGATAGTACAATTAATACTGATTTGAAAAATATATGTTGAGTATGGAAATAATTAATATGATAATACTGATTTGAAAAATATATCTAGAAATAATAATTTTTGTATATTATCAATTACATTTTCCCTCCTTTAGTACAATATGTCAACTAAAAAATTTAAATCAAATTTATAGAAGATTTTTTTATTTTTTCCCATTTAATATAGTCACGTGATAAAATCGGCCAAGGGGGTGCTAGATCCAAATTTTAGATGTCGGTTACGAGTATGGATAAAAACAACAGGTACCCGTTAAAAATCTAATAAGCTTTTTTGGTATTTTATTTTAAACTTAAATACTTTAATCTAAATCCTAAGTTTTCTAGCCTTTAACCAAGTGATGATTTTAACTAATATCCGTCCATTGCACAGGACCTAACCTAGTAATAATGATAATTATTACTCCCTCCGTTCTTGTTTACTATTCCCCTTTCCGTATTGGGATGTTTTATTTTGTTAGTCCCTTTTAAAATCTTTCTTTATTTGTTCAACAATTATTCATGTTTTACCCTTATATTATAATTATAATTCTCTTTTCGTCCCAAATAAATATGCAAGTGGTCTCATTATTTTCTAATTTAACAACACTAAACACTCCACCTACCCATATTTTCTTAATTTTTTCTCACTATAATAAAAACAAGTAAAACACTATTTTTTTTAGTTTAACTTTATTTTTTAAATATTACATTGTTAAACTATTTCGATGTTTGCTACATAGATAATGTCTCTAGAAGAACTTTGCAAAATATTTTTGTCCCTTACATAGTTGTTTGATGTTATAAGATGCATGTAGTATCACAATTTTGTTTTCTAGTTACTTTCGTATGCATCGTGTTCATATAAGACTAGTACGCAATATTGGATCGCTCAAGTTTTCATAATTATTATTATTATTGTTGTAATTTTATTGTTGTTGTTATTATTATTATTATAATTATTATTATTTATTATTATTGTTGTTATTATTATTATTATTATTATAATATATTATTATAATATATTATTATTATTATTATAATATATTATTATTATTATTATTATTATTATTATGGGAAACCACCAAAACGTTACAAGCTTAACAAGCTACAAAGATCAAGTAAACTACAAGAAGTTGGTGGGGAGCCGAGATACAATCTTAAAAGGGTAATATCGTATTTCCTTCTTTAAATATAGGCATTTATAGAAAAAGTGGGCGTAGAATAACGATACAGTACTCCCTCCGCATTTTATTAGGAGTCACACTCACCTTTTTCGGCCGTATTTTATTAGGAGTCACACTTTCATTTATAGTAACTTTCCTACCTCACCTTCTAATTATTTAATATAACTATTTATTCTAGGGACCACCGCTACAATAAAATTCCTCTCACTTTGATTAATTTTCCATCATCTTTTTTGTATTTGTTTATTACTCCCTCCCCCACTTGTTTTATTACGTTTATTAAATTCAATTCCATCAATAATATGTGTGTCGGTCAACATGTGACTCCTAATAAAATACAGAGGGAGTATCTTTTAAAACCTACATACCGAGATTTCAAATGCCCCATGTTAAAAAAAATTGTGTCATTCTTTAAAGCTAAACTGAACTTAACTAAACTTAACTAAATAATAAATAACAATTAAATAACAGATAATAGATAATAATAAAAAATTATAAATTATAAATAATAAAAAATAAATAATAAATAATAAATAATAAATAATAAATAATAAATAATAAATAATAAATAATAAATAATAAATAATAAATAATAAATAATAAATAATAAATAATAAATAATAAATAATAAATAATAAATAATAAATAATAAATAATAAATAATAAATAATAAATAATAAATAATAAATAATAAATAATAAATAATTAATAATAATAAATAATAAATAATAAATAATAAATAATAAATAATAAATAATAAATAAAAATACTAAATACTCCCTCCATTTCTTTTTTATCTTCCTGTTTCTATAAATGTCGTTCCTATTTGATCTTCCTGTTTATATTTTGGGACATGACTTTTTACCATAAATTTCCCCACCATCCCTTATTTAATTCATTCACATTTCCCTATTCACCCACCCAACCTCACTTTTATGATTTTTTATTACTTTCATAAAAATATCTTCTCTCTCCTTGATTTCTTTATTACTTTATTACTTTTTTCATTTATTTATTATTTTCTCTTACACCCAATCATTACTCTTACACCCAATCATTAAAAGATTCCAGTTTCTTAATTTCCACCCAAAACTCCAAACAGAAAGATCAAAAAGAAACAGAGGGAGTAATAAATAATAAATAACAATCCGTAATTAATACTCCATCCGTCCCTTAATACTCGCATCGCTTTCCTTTTTGGGTCGTCCCTTAATACTTGCACCGCTTCTATAAATGAAAATTTAAACCAATATTATATTATTTCTCACACTTACTTACTAACCCCACCTACACCCATATTCCCTACAAAAAATCATTTAAAAATTCACACCCCCACTCACCACTCCCCACATCTTACACATTTTCCACTAACTATATTAAAAAAATACCCCACTATCAACTAACACCCATTAAATTAATAAGTCAATTCAAATGTCTTAAACTCCGCACCGGTCAAACCACTGCGAGTATTAAGGGACGGAGGGAGTATTTATTATTTATTATTAATTAATTATTTATTAATTATAAATTATAAATAATGAATACTTTGTATTTAATAACTAAATACTACGTAATAATAAGAAAAGATAAATATTACATTATAGTAATTAATATAAGTTTATAGTTATAATAAGTTATACAATAATAATAATAATAATAATAATAATAATAATAATATCAAACAGTGTCGTAGGAAGATTTGTGATGGCCATTACACTGCTGCAGTCCGTGTTCTTTCTTCTTCTGGTGTACGTTGCGCCTTATAATAAGGACACTCTTGCGGATTTACAGTCGAAACACCCTTCTTCTCCAGCCCGTCCTTGCCTGACATTCCTGTTGATCAACATCATCTCATGGCTACTTCTGCTGTTGTTTTGGACCGGATTCGGAGTTTCCCATGTGGCACGTCTTGTGGGAGGGAGGGACGGTTTGCGAGCTCAGCACCTTATGGATTGTTTAAGTGGTGCTGGTGTGGCTGTTTCAAATGAGTTAGTTGACTCCATTTGTGGGGTGGTTAATCTCTTTTTAGCTGGGAAATGTCCTGTGGATTTAGGAGAGTATGTTGCTAGTGCTCCCCTCACACCTCTTGTCAATCCCGGTGGTGGTATTCGTCCTATTACTGTGGGTACAGTTTGGCGACGTCTAGTTTCGAAGGTTGGTGCTATTATGGTTGGTCCGTCTTTGGGAATTGGTCCGTCTTTGGGAAGCTATTTTGATGGTCTTCAATTTGGTGTCAGGGTATCTGCGGGTGGTGAGGCAATTCTTCATGCTGTGAACCGGTTGATTGAAGTTCGGGGTTCTGATGTGGGTCTTTCAATGTTGTTGGTGGATTTTCAAAATGCCTTCAATTTAGTTGATCGAGCGGCCATGTTACGTGAAGTTCGCCTTCGATGTCCGGGCATTTCGCGATGGGTTGAATTCTGCTACTCTACTCCAGCCAGATTGTATTATGGGGAGAACACGTTATGGTCGTTTCAGGGGTGGAGCAGGGTGATCCCCTTGGACTTCTGCTCTTTGCTTTGATTTTACAACCCCTGGTTTGTAAAATCAGGGACGCTTTTGATGTACATTCAGGCATGGTACTTGGATGATGGCACTATTATTGGTGATACCTTGGTGGTGGGGAAGGTTCTGCAGTTGATTATGGAGGATGGGTCTTGTCTCGTGTTACATCTTAACGTGGAGAAGACCGAGGTTTTCTGGCCTACAGAGGACCCTCAAAGCAAGCTTGTGGGAGTCTTTCCCCCTGATATTGCTCGTTCTTTGCATGGTGTTAAGTTGCTTGATGGTCCCGCTAGTTCCAATCCAGTTATTAGTGGTGAGCTTGTGATGCAGAGGGTGACCAAGACCATTGGGCTTATGGATAAGGTTGCTCATCTTGATGATCCTCAGTGTGAGCTATTGTTACTTAGGGCATGTACCGGAGTTTCTAAACTCTACTTTGCTTTGCGTACTTGTCCTCCTGGTATTTTTGAGGCGGCTCAGCGTACTTTCGATGAGGCTCTTCGATCTTCCTTGGAGCGTATTGTTACTGCTTCGGGGCCTGGCTTTGGCGATTGGCAGTGGCGACTTGCCACCTTACCCTTTTCTTTTGGCGGACTTGCTGTTTATTCCGCAGGTGATGGTTCGTCATTATGCTTTTCTTGCTTCTCGATTGCAGTCTTTTGGTTTGCAGACAAAGCTCCTACGGCATGCTGATATTGTTGGTCCTGGTCGAGAATTTGAAGATGCGTTGAGTCTATTTGGTAGAACGGTGGAGTATGACATTCTGAGTAACCCTAGTGAGGTCGCTGCCCCTAAACTCATGAAGAAATTGGCAGATATATATTTCACAAAGGTTACTGCATCTGCAGAATCCATCTTCTCTTTATCTTCTCGACAATCGGCGTTGTGGAAATCGAAGCAGGGAGATCACTCATTCACACCTCTTCTTGGCTTCGTGCGGTCCCCATCTCGGGTTTGAGACAGACGATGAATGCTAAGGCTTACCGATGAGTGTTGTGTTACCGGTTGGGGGTTCCTTTGTTCTCTGTTACGGTGCCATGTTCTGCTTGCTCCAGGGTCTTTGCGGGATACATCTTTGGTGATCATGCGGTGTCATGTGCTGGCATAGTGGGTATTAACAAGTTATCAAAATCGTGATTCTACTTTGAATCGCAAAGGACTCTTAGAATCGAATCGTAAAATCGAATCATAGAATCGTAAGATTCTACAAACAAATATAATCAAGATTTTATTCTCAAATTTAATTTAAAGTGCTTATATTATAGGAAAAAACTTAATAATTGAAATATATAGTTGTTTAATAGCTATATAAGCAATAATTGTAAATATTTTTCTATTAATTACTTTCTCTACATGATTCAAATTTACGAGGTTTTCGCTAGTCCAGAAAAAAGTGTAGAATCATGTAGAATCGTGAATCGAATCGTAAGACATATTTGAATCGTAGAATAGTAAGATTCTATGATTTAAATCGCGATTTTAATAACCATGAGTATTAAACATCGGCATAATGTTGTTCGGGATACCCTTGTTGATGTTTGTTATCGGTCTGGGATTTCGGCGTGGAAAGAGGTTGATATTGGTTTATCTGGATGGAACAATATGGCTCTCCGACCAGCAGACGTGTTGCTCTACTCTTGGGATCGGGGATGTGATGTGTGTGTTGACTTGACGGGATCATCTCCTTTGACACAATCTGGGTTGTCTGGATTTGTCCCGGGCCGGGTTGTGACTTGTGCGGCTATTCGGAAGCGGGTCAAGTACGAAGCACGTTGCAGGGCCATTGGTTATTGCTTTCTTCCATTCTCTTTCTCTTCTTTGGAGGAGCTGAATAAGGATGTTGTAGCGTTGCTAAAGTGGATTCAGAAGTTTTCTAGGACACATGACATTAGGGCTCATGCTGCTGCTCATATTTTCACCAGGATAGGCTTTGCTATAGCCAGATGAGTGGGGGCCCAGATTGTATCTCGGCTTCCCACAAATTATTTGTAAACTATTTGACTTTGTTAGCATTTGATTTATAATAATAATAATAATAATAATAATAATAATAATAATAATAATAATAATAATAATAATAATAATAATAATAATAATAATAATAATAATAACAATAATAATAATAATATCCCTCCGTTCTTGTTTAATTTATTAGTTCCCTTTTCGTATTGGATGTTTTTTTTATTAGTCCCTTTTAGAATCTTTCCTTATTTTTTCAACAATTATTCTCCTATTACCCTTATATTACAATTGTAATTCTCTTTTCATCACAAATAAATTTGCTTGTGGTCCCTTTATTTTCTAATTTAGCAACACTAAACACTCCACCTAACAATAATAATGTGTTGGATTGCAATGAACTGAACTGAACTGAATGATTCTGAACTGAACTGAACTGAACTGAACTGATTTGAACTGAACTGTCAAATAAGTTCTGAAATTGCAATTAAACCAAAAAGAATAGGGTCTTGCTCAGGTTGAGTAGTTGACTGAGTTAGTTAAAACCCCAACCAGACAAAATGGACAATAAGGCCCAATTCAAGGTATTGATGTTAACATCCAATCAGAATTTTACTTGTACAGACTTTTACTTGTATTTCCTAATCAGAATTCGTATTTCCTAATCAGAATTCGTATGCCAAGTACAGACTTTTACTTTTACTTGTATTTCCTAATCAGAATTCGTATGCCAAGTACAGACTTTTACTTGTATTTCCTAATCAGAATTCGTTTCCTTAACAATGAGATTGTTACCATGATATAAATATTAGATTTTAGCCCGTGTGATGCATGGATTCTATTAAATTGTTAAGTTAAAATAAAACTCGTATACTCCCTCTGTTCCATAATGTTCCTCATGCTTACTATTCATATGGTCAAAGTTTAAAAACATTGACCGTAATTAATAGTATGATTAAGAGTATAAATGTTAACTTGTGGGATATCATTGGATTCGTTTCAATATAAATTTTCTAAATATAATTTTTTTATAATTTTTACTAATACGAAATTAAAATTATTAACGGTCAAAGTAGTGTATTGGAAACCGTGCATAATGGAAAAGTGAGGAACATTATGGAACGGAGGGAGTATATAACAACGGTTATATTTTATATATTAGATTAGATTAGTGTTTCAATTTATATTTGTTTTTAATTATTAGAGTGTTATGAAGTTACATATGCGCACGTAATATTATTAATTAATTAATAAAAATATATACGTGACACATGACTTTTTATATTCAAAAATAATTTCGAATTTTTCATTGGCCGAAACCATTAAATTTCTTATGTGGCGCTCTAATATTGTATTAGTGTTTGATTTTGGATTAAATTTTATTTAGACTTTTGATGAATTTTGGATGAATTTTATTGTAGATTTATTTTTTAATTATTATAGTGTTTGGTTTTGGATCGAGTTGTATATATTAGTAATTAATTAATTAAAATATCTACGTGGCACCTAATTAATTATCTACGTGGAACTCGACTTTTTTAATTTAAAAATAAATTTAATATCTGATTTTTTATTGGCCAAAAGCATTAGATTTCCTACGTGGCGCTCTAATAATTCAGCAAATATGTCTCCTTTATATATATAATAATAATATATATCATTGGCCGAAACCATTAAATTTCCTCGTTGCGCTCTAATATTGTATTAATTAGTGTTTGATTTTGGATTAAAATTTATTTTAGATTATTGTTTGATTTTGGATGAATTTTATTTTAGTTTTTTTTTAATTGTTATAGTGTTTGATTTTGGATGGAGTTGTATATATTAGTAATTAACTAATTAATATATCTACGTGGCACTCGATTTTTTTAATTCAAAAATTAATTAAAAATCTTACTTTTCATTGGCCGAAATCATTAGATTTCTTACATGCCGCTCTAATACTTCAGCAAATATGTCTCCTTTATATATACGGAGTATACTAGATTTTAGCCCGTGCAATGCACGGATTTTATTAAATTGTTAAGTTAAAATAAAACTCTTATATATACCAATTTTATATATTATATTAGATTAATTTTGGATTGTACTTCATTTTAGATTTATTTTTTTTAATTATGAGAATATTTTATTTTGGATGAAATTGTATATGCATAATATTAATAATTAAATAATAAAATATCTACGTGGCATTTAATTATTTATCTACGTGGCACTCAACTTTTTTTCAATTCAAAATTAATTTTGAAATCTTATTTTTCATTGGCCGAAACCATTATATTTCCTATGTGGCGCTCTAATGTTGACATCGGTGTAAGTCCGGGATAATCTTTTGTTCGGGGATTAATGTTTGATTTTGGATTGAATTTTATTTTATTTTATTTTAGATTAGTGTTTGATTTTGGATGATTTTATTTTAGATTTATTTTTTAATTATTAAAGTGTTTGATTTTAGATGGAGTTGTATGTATTAGTAATTTATTAATTAAAATATCTATGTGGCACCTATTTAATTATCTATGTGGCACTCAATTTTTTTTAATTCAAAAATAAATTGGAAATCTTATTTTTTCATTAGCCGAAACCATTAGTAATCCTACGTGGCGCTCTAATAATTCAGCAAATATGTCTCCCTTGCTATCTTAGATTAGATTAGATTAATAGTCTAGTTATCTTATATTTTTCATAACAAAATTTAAAATTATAATCTTATATGTTTTTATATCTCTTGTTAGTTATCAAACTGTAGTCTCTCGACTCTCGAAGGCGACCATCTATCTTTCGGACTTGGACTCAATCCGCGAGGATGTTATGGTGTTGCTCTTATTTGATTCAAATAATAATGATTCAAATAATAATTTAGTAAAAACGTCTAATCACTTTGTTAATTTAGTAACAAAATCAAATAATCATCAAAAATTCTTTTCGGGTTCAACAAATTAATATAGAATTAATTGATTTTTGTCCTAAACACAACCCATAAGGCTTATTTTAGGTTTGGTGGAGTTAATTGATTGTTGACTTTCCTGATTGGTTATTGTAATCAGTTTTTAAAATCAATAAATAATCAATTTTATGAATCAATAAATAATCAGCTTATAATTGAATTAAATTGTGAAATTGTAGAGGATACTTTAAACTATTCCACAGAAGACACCAGATATGCAATTATTAAATAGACCTTAGGTGTTCCCTATAATAGAGATACAGTAGTATTCATAAAAATATACCATATATTATTTTATGGAATATTTAGTATCTCTATAATTAATGTCCATCGTGTACATAAACACTATTTAAGTTAATTACCTAAACAAAGTAATCGTTAAATTTAAGTAATTTTAGCATATATACATTATTGTACAAAATATTAGTTTATTATTAAAGGAAAGAGATGAACACAATTTGGTTTAGACTTATAGTAATGCAAAGGAATATATTTTCTTTACATAGATTATAATTTTTAGGAAGACATTACAAATTAAAAGATCTCGTTGCATTATATTCGAAGAAGATGATCAACTCAATTTTATTAAACTAACTAATGCTAGGGATATTATAAAAAAATCGACTCAATTTTAATATTTTTAGGAAAGTAAATAAATTAAGTTTCATTATTCCAAATTTACGTCTGATATTTGCTATAAATTCAATGCTAGTTGAACCTTTTATGCATCCCTAATAATCTAGTATCATTCACCCTTTATTTTAGCAATGGCACAAAGTAATCGTAATGGAGCTTCTCTATTTACCATTTTTTGGGTGTTCGTTGTTTTGTCTTTGTTGCTCATAGCCAATTGTAAGTTATGCAAATACTTTAATGTTTCTTATGTACTACGGAGTACTAGTTTATACAAGTATACATATTTTATTCCCATTGAATGTAAACTGTTTTGATTTATCCTTTGATATATAATTTATTTTGAATTTATTTAGGTGATGTTAATAATGGTGAAAAGAACGAAGGATTGAAGACAAGAGAACAAACCAAGGAAATATTGAATGGAGTTGGAATGATGAAGTTTGGCCGGAAACTTGCAAAACCAACATGCGTGGAAAGGGCTTGCGGCTTTGTAAACCCTTATGTTAATTGCTATTGTTGTAATCCTTACTCATGTTATGATACTAAACAAGAGTGTGACAAAGTATGTCATTAAACTTGTTTTATATGAAGCATGATATCAAAATAATTAAATAAAAGAGCTAATTAAATAAAAGAGCTATTTATTATTTTATTCTCTTATTACCGAAGTTTCTTTCACTTTTATTATAAGCATATATACGTCTCATTCAAATGAATAAAATACATTAAGTTAATTTCTCGTTCCCACATTTCAAATTGCGATTCAACCCTTTTCACCAAATCAATTAACACCCTTGATTGACACATTAAAAGGGGAGGAGTCTCAAGCGATTAGAATTTGGGGGTTTATGATTATATACAATAATGTATTAATCAACTTTTCCGATTTTTCTACTTTTACTAATTAATGTATTAATTTTGTTTGAAGAAAAAAATCATCTATTCAATTACTCATTGTTTTATTTTCTCATATAAAATATCATGCATTTAAAGCGTGCATTAATCTATATAATTAAAGAAAAGTGATAGTTTTAATGAGATGTGAGCAAATCTCCAATACTTCCTTCTCACCTATGCCATGTCATACTCGCTCAAAAGGCAACTAATCAATTCACAATTTTAATGCTTCAATCAAGCACTAATCAAGCAAGAAAAAAGAATCGAAATAGTAATAAAATGAAAAATATCCATTTAAAATACAAGAAAATAGCAAATTTTGTATTAAATGAATGAAATATAAATACAAATAAATAAGGGTGAAAAAACCAGGTTGCATATCTTTAGAATGGAAATTTGAATAACATAAATATAATGATAAGACTATTAATTTCGAAATAAATCTGCAAAAATTATGAAATAAATTGAAAAATAATTCGAAACAATCTAACAAATATAGATGAAGTCATTCTTTAATTCTGCCTTTGATGTATATTTAATCAGTTTAATAAAAAAAAAATATAGGTAATTCACTTAAATGGTTAAACCATACAATTTAAAACGTAGGCTACATTATTATAATTAACTAGTATAGTATCCGTGCGATGCACGGTTTATATATTTTAACTTTAAGTGCAAAGTTCAATTAATTTAGAAAAGAAACATAGAAAAATACATAGATTTTTCATTCGTTTTCACGCACCACCCATTGTTTCATGTTAGGTATAAAAATCAGTTATCATCATGTGTTTTGACAGATGTCAATTCTCAAGTTGAACCATTGAACCCGCTAGGTTGGTCCGATCATTTAGAACCCAAACCGTGAATAACCCCCGAGCTGAAACCGAAGACCCGGACCGACATGATATATTAACCCGATTGAGATCTGAAACCAGGTAACAAACTCGTTTCGCAGCAACCCGATCCATTTCAACCCGAACCGGATGGATCTGAAAGTCGTTAATGACCAAAAACCATTTCAATCTAAACCGTTTGAACCCGAGAAAAACCCGTTTACAATACAAACTGTTTTAACGTGTAACCCGCTTAATTCGAACCGTTTACAACCCGTAACCCGTTTAATTCGAATCGTTTATAACCTAAAACCTGTTTAATCCCGCTAGTGATCTTAAATTCTTAACACTTTTAAAAGTCAGTTATTGCCTTTACCCCCCCTAATTAAGGCCTCAATATTAGAATTTTTAAACGTATTAAAAATTGTGATCGATTTTATAATTTGGAATCGAATTCGGCTGACCCGACGTTTAACCCTCTACCCATTTTATCTCGCCACTGATTTATCCATATTGTATGAACTTATCGATAAAAACTTGAACCGAGATAAACTTGAATTTGATGTAACCCAGCTATACCTGTTCAACCCGACCCATTTCAGATCCGATATTCAGTTCAAATACTATCTCATATTTTGTTGTGTTACCCGTACCCATTTCAAGTATCTGTTCAATCTCAAGTATATTCTTTTGAAATCAGGTCTGAACAAATCCATAAATTTTATTTGATTTAATCAGTTCCAAGTCTAGTAAGTTTAGATAAGTTCAGATTAATTCGAAAATTTTATTTCAAATAAGGCGAAGAGAATGCACCCAACCTCCATTTTTCTTTGTTCCACCCGCTTATTACATATGTGGTCAAAATAATAAATAAATAATTGATTATACTTTTTGGATTATTTATGAAAGAAATAAACTATGTTTGCTAAAACGCAAAACGAAAGAAAATCCACATACTACATCACCACGAAGAATACAATTTTATCTCTATGGATGTCCATCACTCATCGAATCACTACTTATATATTCCCGTACATCTAAAAGGGTGGAAACAGACAAATGTTCATTCAACCCGCTTCACTTATTTTATTATTTTAATTGTGATATAAAATAATTTATTGAGATATTGAAGATAATAATATCATAGAATTGAGAATACCCCGCACTCGTAAAGTCATAAAATTTTAGATATTCGTGAATTTGTTTGGTGATAGTTTCTACTTTATTTATGTGTTTCCAGTACGTTAATAAATAGCGGAAAACTTTAATAGCGGACACAAATTTTGATATAATATTAAAGCATTCACCCAAAAGGGAAAACGTAAAGAACAAAAAGAGACGAACCCCCAATATTTCTGTTTGTTATCCGCGAGAGAAAATAACATACAAAGCGACATGGAATAGTGGTTAAACATTTGAGTGTGTCTTGCTTGATTTTGGGTTCGAACCCCATTACTGATTGTTTTTCGCCTTGGTTTTAAGTAAACACACGCTGCTAATTAAGAGGACTACGGTCTACATAGTATATTTTTTTTGTTAAAGGGTCATTTTGACATATTTTCCTGAGTTACCTATTATGTTATTTGGGAGTTACTTAATATAATATTTAGTGTTACTATTTTAGAGTCCGGATCCTCTGGAGTTTTAATAAAACTCTACATCTAAACCATACATTTTAAAATCAATGACTCATATTGATCAGAAAAAATTGGGGGAGTTTTTGGAAAGATGATTTTGAACCATTGATTTTTCATTCAATGGTTGATATGTTCAAACTCTACCTTGTAGAGTTATTTTAGAACTCTAGAGGATCCAAAAACCTATTTTACTACACTATAATAAGGGATATTAACTTTTTTTTTTGAACGGTTACTTTTTAATCATTTCGAGTTATATTTTATAAAAATTGGTTACTTAATAACGGGGCATAAATTACTATTTTACTACTTTTTTTATAGGACTATTTTACTACTTCGTATTAAGGGATATTAACCTTTTTCAAAAGATTACTTTTTAATCATTTTTAGTTACTTATTGTATAAAAATTGGTTACTTATTAAACGGGAGATGAGTTACTATTTTACTATTTCATATCAAGGGATATTATATTACTTTTTTTTTCTAAAGGTTACTTTTAATCATTTTGAGTTACGTATTTTACAAATTTTGGTTACTTATTTAACGGCATATGAGTTACTATTTTACTACTACGTATTATGGGATACAAAATATAAACTCTTTTTTCAAAGGTGATACGTAGTTTTTTTTCGAGTTACTTATTTTATAAAATTGGGTTACTTGTTATAAGGGAGATGAATTACTATCCTACTTGTTATGAGTTGCTACGTTTTAATCATTTCAAGTTAATTATTTTATGAAAATGGGTTAAATAATTATTATACAATAGATGAGTTATTATTTTACGTACTCTCCTTATTAAGATATCTATATACTAAACGAAAGAAAATTCTATATTAGTAATTGTATATTAATAAATAATACCCGTGCTTGCGAATTAATAAGGTAATCTACTAATATATATTAATAGGTATATTTTGAATGAAGCCAATATTAAGAGAAGTTATTCTTATTCTATATTTGGAACTATAAGATCTTAATATTCTATAGTAGATTATATTTAAATATCATCTGAATATTCTATATTAGATTGCTAACTATATTCTAATGTATCTAATTATGTAAATATATTAGGAATTTAGTTTTTTAATTTTTTTTTTTTTACACAGGGACACTTGTCAGCTCTAGATTGAGCTCCCTGTGTTTTAGTAGATTATATAGATTGACATTTTATCTAGGCGTCTACCAGCATTTTAATTGTCTAATATCATTAAAAAAAAAATCATAAAGACCGACATAGATATATCCTGATTTAATAATTTCAAAACTACTCTCTATTTATATTATTACCATCTTAATGTACAAAGTACGAGTTTTTAATCTAATGCACTTTTTTTATTTACTTTCTATTTTTATATAAATCTCGTATATTAGCACGGGCTCACACTAATACTAGTTTTGTACGGAGTGGAATATAACTTACCAAGTAAAATCATGGATTAGAGCTGTAACTTGATGATGATGAGTTAATACGCATTAATCAAGTGATTTAAGAACATAAGTAAAATTTAAGGAAATCATAAAAATTAAGCTTGTTGGTCCGTTAAGATAACCATAAGTAACATCTATGTTGGGTTGGTTAAAAATGTTATTAAATGTATAGATTGTCCGGTATAATCATTTTGATCGAGCAACAAGTACTAGTAGACTAGTGGTAGCAATAATCAGACTATAGAGTGCATAAAAATATATTATTAGCATATAATACTATAAATTACACAAAAATATATT
This sequence comes from Spinacia oleracea, assembly GCF_020520425.1. Taxonomy (NCBI): domain Eukaryota; kingdom Viridiplantae; phylum Streptophyta; class Magnoliopsida; order Caryophyllales; family Amaranthaceae; genus Spinacia; species Spinacia oleracea. The sequence goes on from NC_079489.1 coordinate 16,402,558, forward strand.
AGATTATATTTTCTGTTTTTCTATTTTTTAATTTAAAAGATAAATATATATTTGAATGAGATTATAATAAATTTGTTCTTCCCTAGAAAAAAATGGTTTCCTTTTTTTTCTTCTTCTTTTATGATTATCTTAATTATTTAATATTTTCATAGTAAAACTATGGCGTTGATAGTAAAAAAAATATTATTGAGGCAAAGTCTAAGTGACACCCTTGTGACACCATTAAAAGAACGACATGTAGGGTTGTGATGTGTTTTAAATGTCGCAATTTACGACTTTTATCATTACCCTAATAAGATTAGTAACACTACTAGACATGAAAAGAAGAAGCTGAAAATGGGTTTATGATTAGTAACACTACTAGACATGCAAATGAATCTCTAAAATTTGGGGGGTTTATGATTCAATAATTTATAAATCGACTTTTCCGATTTTTCTACTTTTAATAATGTATTAATTTTGTTAAAGGAAAAAAAAAAATTATCTACTCAATTACTCATTGTTTTATTTTCTCAAATAAATGCATTTAAAGCGCATTATTTTTTTCATAAAATTAAGAGTGATGATTAATGAAAGGTGAGCAAGTTAATGAACAAGTTGTCACTACTCTTGATGTTGAAGGGTTCATGCAGGCAACTTCTTTCAGCAGGCAACAATGTCAGCAACTGAAACCAGTGAACACAAGGAATAGATTTCAGACACTGGGGTTCCCTGATGATAATGATGGTGAACATGACTCTGATACTGAGGTGTTTGGGGATGGTCTGTTAGATCAGGGGTTGACTGCCCCTGGGTCTAATGGATAATATCCTTTGCTGGAATGTGAGGGGATTGAATAGAAGAGCCAAACAATCTGAAGTGGGGAGGTTTATCCATTCTCACAAAGCTAAACTTTTCAGTCTCCTTGAAACAAAGGTCAAGGCACCAAAAATGGGTGACTTGTACCTCAATATCTGTCCAGGGTGGAATTTCACTACCAACCTTGGTTGTTCCTCTGTAAGAAGAATAATTCTGGCATGGGATTCTTCTACTTTTGATGTGGATATAATGTCCATGAGTAGCCAGCACATTCATAGTGTTATCAAACCAACAAGCACTGGTGTCAGTTTTCAGTGCACATTCATATATGGGATGAATTTGAAAAATGAGAGATTGCCCCTTTGGAACTCTCTCTCTCACATTGCTGATAACTGTAAGCAACCATGGGTCATTATGGGTGACTTTAATGCACTAATGGAGATTGAGGATAGAATTGGTGGGCCTGTTAGGCTTGGTGATATTCAGGCTATGAGGAACTGTATGTTCCATTGCAATCTCTCCACCATTAAGACTGTGGGTAGACAATATACCTGGAACAATAAGCAAGAAGGGGAGGCAAGAGTTTTTTCAAGAATTGATAGAGTTTTGGCCAATGCTAGCTGGTTGGATCTTTTCCCTACTGCAGAAGCAAACTACCTCCCTGAAGGTGAGTTTGACCATAGCCCTATGTTGCTTTGCTTTCACAAAAATGATAACTTAAAAAGGCCTTTCAGATTCTTTAATATGTGGGCTAATGCTGAGAACTTTATTGATGTTGTTCAAACCAACTGGGAGAAACCTGTGTTTGGTTGTACCATGTACAGAATTCTACAGAGACTCAAGTGGTTAAAGGTGGACCTGAAACAAATGAACAAGGAGGGTTTTAGTAATGTTGAAGCTGAAAACACCAAACTCTACTCTAATTTACTACAAATCCAAGCTAGATTACATGCCACCCCAAATGATGGAAGCTTGGCTGATGCTGAAAAGCTAGCTGCAACTGATTATAAACAAGCTCACAATGCTTATATGTCTTATCTCCATCAGACAGCCAAGATTAATTGGCTAGCTCAGGGGGATGAGAACACTAGAGTTTTCCACCAGAGTATCAAGCAGAGAAGAAGACACAATACAATTCACTCAATTCAGAACATGCAAGGTGACAGAGTCACAACAATTGAAGGGGTGAAAGATGCCTTCACTCAGTTCTACTCTGATTTATTCTGTACTAAAATGGAACACAGAACTCATGTCAATCCTGTGATTATTAGAAGAGGGCCAACACTTAATGAGTCTCAGAAATCTTTGCTGGATTGTGATTTCTCAATGGATGATGTGAAGAAGGCTTTATTCTCAATTCCTAACCACAAGGCTCCTGGAATGGATGGCTACAATAGCTATTTCTTTAAAACTGCTTGGCATGTTGTCAAAGATGATCTCTATAAGGCTATCACTGACTTCTTTACCACAGGGAAAATCCTCAAAGAAGTTAATGTAACATCAATTACTCTAGTTCCTAAAATCCCAGTTCCAGCTGCTGTGGGTGATTTCAGGCCAATAGCTTGTTGTTCTGTCATCTACAAATGCATTTCCAAACTCATCTGCAGTAAGCTCAGTTTGGTGCTTCCTAAGCTAATCTCTCCCAATCAGGGAGCTTTTGTTTCTGGTAGATCAATTCTGCATAATGTTCTTATCTGTCAAGATATAGTTAAGATGTATAACCAATCTCACACCCCCCCCCCCCTTGCTGTTTGATGAAAGTTGATATTAGGAAAGCCTATGACACAGTAGAGTGGGAGTTCATTGAGGAAATGTTGACTGAGCTTGGGTTTCCTATTTTCTTCACCAAACTATTCATGACTTGTCTTTCAACAACAAGTTACTCTCTTCTCATTAATGGTAGCCCTTCTGGTCTTATCCAGCCTAAAAGAGGACTCAGACAAGGGGATCCCCTCTCCCCCCTCCTATTTACCCTTTGCATGGAGTATTTTTCCAGAGCCATGTCTACAGTTGGTGAACACCCTCAATTTCATTTCCATACCAGGTGTAGAACTATTCAGCTGAATCATTTGTGTTTTGCTGATGATCTCTTGATGTTTTGTAAAGGGGACATTACTTCAGTTAGTCTGCTCTTGGAAAGTTTTAACCTGTTTTCAAACACTACTGGCTTGCAAGCAAATCCTTGTAAATCCTCAGTATACTGTTGTGGTATTTCTAATGCTGACAAAGAAGAAATCAGTGTTGTTTCTGGCTTCAGCTTTGGAGAGCTACCTTTTAGGTACTTGGGTGTTCCAATCAGTACCAGGAAACTTCAGGCTGGTGAGTGTGATCAACTGGTGAACAAAATAGTTGCTAGAATTAAAATTTGGAGCTCAAGACATCTATCTTTTGCTGGAAGAATGCAGCTTGTTAACTCAGTTCCAATGAGTGTCAGTGTGTACTGGTGTCAGATTTTCCTCCTTCCTAAGAGTGTTATTAGGAAAATTAAATCTGTATGCAGAGCTTATCTTTGGCATGGTACATATGATGATAGCAGCCTGGTCCAGTGGCATGGATTAACCTGTGTGTTTCAAAAACACAGGGTGGGCTTGGGTTCAGAAACCTTGCTATTTGGAACCAAGCAGCTGTTGGGAAACTGGCATGGTCCATTGCTCAGAAAGAAGATAATTTATGGGTAAAATGGGTGCATGCAGTCTATGTTAAACAGAAGAATTGGTTGGTGTACATGCCCTCTATTGCTGCTAGTGGGGCAGTAAAGTATATCTGCAAAGTCAAACTTGATTGTACCAATAGGCTGCATTCTGACTCTTGGCTAACAACCACAAAATATTCTATTGGAGACATGTATAAGCAATTGAGTGAGCAACAGGCTAAGACCAATTGGTCTCATTTTGTTTGGAATAGATTCACCATTCCAAAACATAGGGTCATTCTTTGGTTGGCTCTGCAGGACAGGTTAAAAACTAAGGCCAGGTTGTTCCCTTATGGGGTTACTGATGATGATCTGTGTGCTCTCTGTGGCTTACATACAGAGAATAGCTCTCATCTATTTTTCTCCTGTCACTACAGCACTGAATGTTGTAGGAAAGTTCTTCACTGGTTGGGGTTCAACACTCACAAAACAAGCTTGTTCATGATCCTCAAATGGGCTCATAGGCATTGTGTGGGTGGTTTTAGAAGGAGAGTGTGTTATGCTGCTGTTGCAGGGGTGGTTTATCAGATTTGGAAGGCAAGAAATTCAGCAATTTGGGATGCTAAGGTTCCATCTTTAGATAGCAATGTTAACAGTATTCAGTCTGATGTTAGACACAGAATTAAGAGTATCCTAGGTAGGAAAGTGAGTACTAGAGATAAGGATTGGTTATATTCCTTGTAATGTTTCTGGTTTTCTGCTCTTTTGAGCTTTGGTGTGCCTGCTAAAGTGGAGGGAGTCCTTCCTAGAAGGTTTGTCTCCCTTTAGTTGGGCTTAGTTTGTAATAGTTGGTTGATTAATATATAAAATCCTCTCTTACTTGTCAAAAAAAAAAAAAAAAAGGTGAGTAAACCTCCAATTCTTCATTTTTACCTATGTCACGTCATACCCACTCAAAAGACAACTAATCAATTCACAACTTTAATGCTTCAATCAAGCACTAATCAAGTAAGAAAAAAATCAAAATAGTAATAAAAGGAAAAATTACCATTTACAAAACAAGAAAAAAAATTGTATTAAATGATTGGAATATAAATACAAATAAATAAGGGGAAAAAAATCAGGTTGCATATCTTTAGAATGGAAATTTGAATAACATAAATATAATGACAAACTATTTCAAAATAAATCTGCAAAAGTTATGAAATAAATTGAAAAATTATTCGAAACAATCTAACAAGTATAGATAACCTCATTTTTTAATTTTGCATTTGATGTATATTTAATCAGTTTAATAAAAAATGTAGGTAATTCAATTAAATGGTTAAACCATACAATTATAACGTACGCTGGATATATCCCGATTTATTAATTTCATAACTACTCCCTATTTGTGTTATTATCATTGTAATGTACAGAGTAAGAGTTTTTAATATAATGCATGCACGTACTATTTTATTTACTTTTTAATTTTATAGAAATCCCGTGCATTATTAGTATGGGTCAATACTAGCTAGTACTAGTTTTGTACGGAGTAGAATACAACTTACCAAGTAAAATCATGGAAACTTGATGATGATGAGTTAATACGAGTTACTCAAGTGATTTAAGAACATAAGTAAAAATTAAGAAACTCATAATAATTAATTAAGCTTGTTGGTCCGTTAAGATCACCATAAGTAACATCTACGTTGGGTTGGTTAAAAATGTTATCAAATGTATAGATGGTCTGATATAAGAATTTAGATCGAGCAACAAGTACTAGTAGACTAGTGGTAGCAATAATCAAAATATATACTCTAGTGCATAAAAATATATTATTAGCAAATACTACTATAAATGTATTTTATTAATTACAAAAAAAATTTTATTAGAATATATTTTCTGTTTTATCTATTTTTTAACTTAAAAGATAAATATATATTTGAATGAGAATATAATAAATTTGTTCTTACCTCAAAAAAAAATTGTTTTTTTTTTGTATTTAATATTTTCATAGTAAAACTATGGCGTCGATAGTAAAAAAAAAAGTTTTTGAGTCAAAGTCTAAGTGACATCCTTGTGGCACCATTAAAAGAGTGGTATGTAAGTAAGATTGTGACGCGTTTTAAATGTCGTAATTTACGACTTTTATCATTACCCTAATAAGATTAGTAACACAACCAGACATAAAAAGAAGAAGCTGAAATGGTTACTTGGGTCCATTTAGAAGCAATGGGTACTTGAGTCCAAGGAAAATGCCCCAGTACTACAGTTGTTCGAATCGAAATTCATCATATTAATTTGAGCCAAATTCTCTTCATCCGAATACGACTAATAATACCTAGGGATGGAAATATTCAGTCGATGATCCATTAATCAGGTCACCCGCTATAATTAAACGAGTAAAACAACAATCAAATGGATGAAAAGCGGGTGATGGATGTAGGTCGGATGCGGGTGATGATTTTTTATCCATCACCCGTTTATCACCCGACCTGTCACATATTTATTTTAACGGTTTTTTCATGAAATGCCCCTGAGGTTTACAAAAATGCACCAAATACCCTCGCGTCTTTTGAATCACATAATATACCCCTATTTTTTCGTAGTGTTCATCAAATACACTTGGAGGTAACGGACGTTAGTCCTCCGTTAGCTGTAGTTTACCATTTTACCCTTAATGACATTCTTTCACTTAAATCTCATTAATTTGCAAATTTTCTCTCTCCTCCCACTCAACCCACCTTACCCTCACCACTGAACCTCCGTCTCCTCACAACCACCACTCCTAACCAACACCACTCCTCACCTCCGTCACCACCTTCGCCCCCGCTGCCGTCGTCAACACCCGTCCCAGTGTCGACTTCCTCAACATTTCCTCCATCGACCTTTCTCTAACTCTCCATAAAGGGCTCCCACTTGGCTCCGGTCTCAGATCTTCGGCGGCTTCTGTTGTTGTGAACTCCCTCTTTGGCTCCCCTCTATATCCAATCGACCTCATACACGACGAACTTGAGTACGAATCTAAAGTTTCCAGTGTACGATTAGCGAGAATCTAAGCTATTGAAGGGGGAGCGTTGTAATCTAAAACTATTGAAGGGTGAGCGTTCAGATGTACGATTAGCGGGGCAGGGCCCACGGCGGTGGCAGTGACGGATAGGGAGGAGAAGGGAAGGGAGATTGGAGAATGAATGGTGGAGTGTTTTGGAAGGGAGGGTGCTGTTGTGATTCAACAATTTGATAGAGTGGGTGCTAGAGTTGTTCTTCCACTTTCTCATTCTCTTTTTCTGGTTCATTTGATTTACTCACTTCCCCTTCTTCAATTTCTTTTTTTCTACCTGTTGTCCTCCACAATCACATTCTTTGTAAATTTCTTTCCCATCTTCCTCTTTTAATTGTGGTTGTTTGTTTTCTTCTTCTTTCCCATATGAATTGTGTTTCTGGTTTTTTTTTTCCTCAAAGATTTTGTCATTTTTGATCAGTTTTTACAGATTAGTATTGACTATTGAGATAGGTAGGGAAGGAAAGTAAATTGTATTTTTTTGTAGAAGATTATTTGAAATTTTGAATTAAAATTTAAAACAACAGTGAAAAATCGCATTATGAAAAACGTTGTAGGTGGTACTGGCCATTGAAGAGAGAAAAACTACAGGGACTGTTTTGATCGATCAAGTTGTCCAATAGAGTTTTGTTTACCTCCCAAAATAAAACATTGGTACAAACTTCTAAAAAATGGAAGCTCTTTCATGTGTGCGTACCTAGCTTAGATATCAAAGCAACTACTACTCCGTAATATTTTGTTCTACAGTTCACAGTTTCCACCAATGTAGAGCATTTAGTGACATATACAAAAATTGAAGGGGACCAATATATTTAGTTGTCTTGGATGGAAAAATAATACGGAGTACAATAGACATTAAAAATGTCAGCAACATCAACAACATTCAACACTTAGTTGTGTTCATAACTAATAAACTTGATTCCATTTCTGTAATATAAAAGTCGTTTCGGTATTTGGTGCAACTTAGTTTACAAATAGGTGTATATTGTGCAATAAGTTCATAGATAGGTGCATTCTGTGAATTTTAAACATGACTTAACGGAGGACTAACGGAAGGTCGGCTTAGGGGTATTTGGTGCAAACTTAGGCAAAAATAGGGGTATATTATGTGATTCAAAAGACGCGAGGGTATTTGGTGCATTCTTGCAAACCTCAGGGGCATTTCATGAAAAAACCGTTTTAAATAAATTATTTATATTTATATTTAAACATAAATGTGTCGTTAAATCCACTATTTGTTAAAGTTAGTGCTTGTTTAACTTTTTTGATTATAAGTTATGCGTGATAAGAAATAATTATATTGTTTCGGAATAAATTTAGATATATAACCTTTTTCCTTTGGTTAATTATTATGCATATGATTAGGTGGTGAATGTTTAATGGTTAAAATGTTTTATCCGAATATCACCCAATCCACACGCAGGGATAAATGGACGGAATGTGGTTGATGAGTAAAGTGGGTGACGGATAGATCGGGTGGAGCAAATGAATACGGGTAATAAATGCGGGTGATGCTATACCCGATCTAAATCCCACCCATTTTCATTCCTAAAACTAATACGAGAATGAACCCGCCCAAAAATCTCATGACAACCCTCGTAAACAAGAAACTGATGGTTGATGACTACCCATTTTCATCCCTAGAAGGCTAGAACTAATACGAGAATGAACCCGCCCACTAATATTTTTTTAAAGTTGATGACTACCGTCTTTAAGGGTTACATTTCTATCCCAATAAACAAGAAACTGATGGTATGTTACATTGGTTCCTTAAAGTTCTAATAAATACTATTTGTAATTTGTATGGGCCCAAATGCAATATTTAACAAAAATATTAAACAAATGATGTTTTGAAAAAAAAAAATCGAGAACAATCTAAGAGCATGATCAGCCCTATATTTTAAGACTTGAGTTACGCTGACATGGTATATGACTCACCTAATCTTAAGATTGAACAAAGTAACTTGAGCATTGAAGTGGAAGCGTTTTGCCAAAGTCTTAAACTGAGTCTTGAAAAACTAAGACTCCTTGTGTGAGTTGAGTAAAATAATAAAATAATAAATTGTGCATAAATATACAATAATATCTTACATGATAATGTTTTGATGTATATAATAGTCAAAATTTATAGTCAAAATTTTCATACTTTGAACACATATTTCAAGGCGTAAAAAAAAATCAATAATGAAGGTAATATATGTAATTTTTTTTTTAAGTACCTTCAAAATATTGTTGTTAAAAAATCTTTAAAACATTGTTATTATACAGAGTACATCGATTAAATAATGATTAAATTACGAGTCAGTCAATATAGTTAAAGAAAAGACATGAAATTGGAGAAGGGAAGATCATGGAATTTAGAAAAAATAAAAATTGAAGATGTTTTATAAGAGAGACACGTGACACTCAGATTTCTAGCAAAAAATTTTGTTATTAAATATTACTCCGTGTCTCCGTAATGTAGAAGTGCATAAAAAATTTCTCTAATTTCCGATTTTCCATCGATCTCACGCATTTAATTGGGTAGTATTGGTAGTAATTTCAATATTCAAGGATTTTAGCAAATACTTCGTATATCTTATTGCACGCAATATTTGTTTATTATTTAAGGAAAGAGATTAACATAATTTGGTATAGTAATGCAACGGAATATATTCTTTTCCTGGATTATAATATTTAGGAAGACATTACAAAATAAAAGACTCGTTTCATTTTATTCGAGGAAGGTGATCAATTCAATTTTAGTAAACTAACTAATGCTAGGGATATTAAAAAAATTCGACTAAAATACTTATACTAATATTAGCTACGAATATATTTCCTTAATATTTCTAGGAAAATAAATTAATTAATTAAGTTTCATATTCCAAATTTACGATCTGAATATATTTAATTCCCTTAATAATTTTAGGAAAATAAATAAATTAAGTTTCATATTCCAAATTTACTATCTTGTATTTGCTATAAATTCAATACAAGTTTAACCTTTTATGCATCCATAATAATCTAATATCATTCACCCTTTATTTTAGCAATGGCACCAAGTAATCGTAATGGACCTTCTCTATTTAACATTTTCTTTGTGTTCGTTGTTTTGTCTCTTTTGCTCATAGCCAATTGTAAGTTATGCAAATACTTTAATGTTTCTTATGTACTAGGAAGTACTAGTTTATACATATACATATGATAATTTTGCAGTACTACACTACTAAGTACTACGTATATAATGTGAGCATCACTCAAATAGTCAAATGTATTACACTATATATATTTTATTAAAATTGCATTTAAAATGTTTTGGTTTATCCTTTGATTATTTATTTTGAATTTATGTAGGTGACGTTGATAATGGTGAAAAGTACAAAGGATTGAAGATAAGAGAACAAACCAAGGAAATATTGAATGGAGTTGAAATGATGAAGTTTGGCCGAAAACTTGCAAAACCAACATGCGTGGAAAGGGCTTGCGGCTTTGTAAACCCCAATGTTAATTGCTATTGTTGTAATCCTTACTCATGTTATGATACTAAACAAGAGTGTGACAAAGTATGTCATTAAGCTTAGTTTTATATGAAGTATGACTTCAAAATAATTAAATAAAAAAGCTATTTATTATTTTATTCTCTTATTACCCAAGTTTCTTTCTCTTTCAATTATTATAAGCATATTAGAATTTAAATGAATAAATACTCCGTAACTTAGTACCCGTGCGATGCACGGTTTTTATAATCTAAACATAAATTTGTATGAAATTTGTTAGAAAATTATCACCAAAGTAGAGCTTACGTATATTCTCCAAATTAAAATTAGTTACTGATAAATTTATCATTGCTCATTCGGTGTCTTATTTATCCAACCAATTAAAACAAATAAGAGTACATAGTTAAAATGGAAATTTCATGAAATACCCCCGAGTTTTTTCCATAATTCACCAAATGCCCATCAATTTTCAATAATTCATAAAATACCCCTCACAAATGACTTAATACCCCAAATACCTCTTCATGACGTCATAATCCCTAATTAAATCACCTACCATCTCATCTACTCTTTACTTTGAAAGTAATACCCACTCAATACTCGCACAACCGCCCAATCAACCTCATTACCCGGTCTCTTAACACTTACACCATTTGCTTTATTAAAAAGTCGGGGCCTGTACACTCGTACCTGCCTACAGTTCTCATACGCATCCCCTCCATCCACGATTGGAACGATACCCACCCCTCTCAATCCCCGGCCGTCTCGAGAGGTACAAACTAAAATTTATACCCTCTTCATCACCACCCTCGCATGTATCTATGCCCGCCTCAAACCCACACTTAGGCTCAACTTTGGTAAGGGAGTTTTGAATTTTACAACTCTATTCTAGAGATTTTGACAATTAGTTTGTCTGATTAGAGTACGGAGTAATTATATTGAGTAAATAAACAAAATACTATATTATATAAGTAAGTAATAAATTTTATTTAATATATTTATAATCAATTAGATGAAGGATTAAAGACGCAGGAGATCCAATCTAAAATTCATTCTCACCCCATCACCCGTGACGTATACATTTTTAACCCCCATCATCCACCAGACTTTTCTCCATCACCGCCCACTTGGGAGCGGAACCACAGGGGATCTTCCAAAAAATCCTCCCCACTGATATTCTGACATCCCTATATTCCATAAACAATCCAATTTTTCTTTGAACTAACTTTTAAATATATTGACAGAAGTTTATTACGAAGTACTAAAATTGATTGTATTAGCTACAATATTGATAAAAAATATATATTTAAAAGTGACATAGATAATTATGATTATGTGAGTGTTCTCAAATCCAATCAATTCAAACTTGCAACATCACCAAGGTACATGGGTACATGGGTACATGTTATCCTTATACCAGTCTACCAACAACAAATATGTATTTGTTAGTCAACATTGGTCAACATTAGTCAATCATCTACGTTTATCTTCGTTGTAAGCCCAATCTAAAATCAAAACTCGCGCCATATTCAAGTGTGATGCACCATTTACATATATAAATTTAACTTTGCACAAATTTCAATGTATCATTGCAATACATTAAGATATGAAAAGTTTTTTCATTGTAAACATATTAATAATAAGGAAAGTTAATCATTTAGATCTTATGATTTTGGAAATAATTGATTACAATACATCAATCATAATTTCAATCAATGTGCCCTTAAGACTTCAATAAAATGAGCGGATAAATTATTATCCGTGCTTCGTATGAAAATATTACGATAATGAGAATGTTTCAAAATTTGTTTTGATATTTAAGATTAAGTATAGGTTAGGGCCCGTCATAAAAAAATGTATGTGGCTAGGGGTCTCATTGTTATTTAACATTGAGCCTATAAAATGTTTGAAACAACCTTGTTAAATATATTAAATCAAGAGTTCTCGTTTGTTATGCATATCCATATTCATTATATGACACAAATTCTTAAAAAGTTGATAGTATTATAATAATTTAATTGATAGTACATGTTCAACTATTATAAGATTTTCTATGTCGATCGGTTATCATAAATTTCATGCAAATATTTTTTTTGGATTATAAATAATAAACGATCAAAGGTAAACGTTCATTATACATTATTCACATCCACTATATGTAGTATGACACAATTTCTAAACAAAACATGATACTCGTTAATTTACACTATAAGAGAGGGAAATTAGAGAGCGGCATCCGACCCGCTTTTAAAATAATTTATTTAAAATAAATATGTGACAGGTCGGGTGATAAACGGGTGATGGATCGGGTGATGGATAAAAAATCATCACCCGCATCCGACCTGCATCCATCACCCGCTTTTCATCCATTTGATTGTTATTTTACTCGTTTAATTATAGCGAGTGACCTGATTAATGGATCATCGACTGAATATTTCCATCCCTAGGTATTATTAGTCGTATTCGGATGAAGAGAATTTGGCTCAAATTAATATGATGAATTTCGATTCGAACAACTGTAGTACTGGGGCATTTTCCTTGGACTCAAGTACCCATTGCTTCTAAATGGACCCAAGTACCCATTTCAGCTTCTTCTTTTTATGTCTGGTTGTGTTACTAATCTTATTAGGGTAATGATAAAAGTCGTAAATTACGACATTTAAAACGCGTCACAATCTTACTTACATGCCACTCTTTTAATGGTGGCATGGTGCCACAAGGATGTGACTCAAAAACTTTTTTTTTTTAACTATCGACGCCATAGTTTTATTATGAAAATATTAAATACAAAAAAAAAAAAACAATTCTTTTTTGAGGTAAGAACAAATTTATTATATTCTCATTCAAATATATATTTATCTTTTAAGTTAAAAAATAGATAAAACAGAAAATATATTCTAATAATTTTTTTTTTGTAATTAATAAAATACATTTATAGTAGTATTTGCTAATAATATATTTTTATGCACTAGAGTATATATTTTGATTATTGCTACCACTAGTCTAATTTAAATGAATAAATACTCCGTAATATTAGAGTTAAAATATCCTAATTTTTCTACTTTTACTAACGTACTCCGTATTAATTTTGTTTTAAGGAAAAAAAATCATCTACTAAGTTACTGAGTTACTCGTTTTTCTATTTAATTTCTCATATAAAATGTCACGCATTTAAAGTGTGCATTAACACTAGTTTAGTACGCAGTGGAATACAACTTACCAAGTTTACCAAGTAGTCGTAAAATTTATGTAATTTTAGCAAATATATTAAATTGCACGCATTGTGTATTTGTATTTCAAGGAAATAAGGAGATTCACAGAATTTAGTATAGTAACTAGTATATTACCCGTGCGATGCACGGTTTACATATTTTAACTTTAAGTGTAAAGGTAAATTAATCTTGAAAAGAAACATAGAAAAATTCGTAGATTATTTTATTCCTTTTCATGCATCACCCATAATTTCATGTTTGGTATAAAAATCAGTTATCATCATATACTATGAGAATGCCAATCCTCAACTTGAACAGTTGAACCCGCTGGGTTGGTCCGATCATTTATAACACGAACCGTTAATAATCCGCAAGCTGGAACCCAAAACCCAATCCGATTATATTCAACCCAAACCGATTTACTTTATCCATACCATACAAAATTGGTATGGGTAACACAATAAAAAAAATGAGATGGTATTTTACTTTATGCAGCTAGAGATGCCTTTGAGACGCGACAGGGGTATAAAAGGAAATGCATCTCCTCTCCATTACTCATTCGTGTATCCACACCCGCATCAAACCCACCCTTAGACCTAACTCTTGTTTTTTTTTTTTTTTTGTATTCTGATTTGAGTAAATAACAAAACATTATAATAGGTAGATTAGTAGTAAAATAATTGTTGATATACTACTCATAATCAATTAGGTGAAAGATAAGTGGGGTGAGCAGGTACAATCTAAAATGTCATCATCGACCCGTCGCCCGCGACGAATACATTTTTTAACCCCATCACTTGCCAAACTTTCCTCCACCTCACTCACTTGGGCGGATGTGCAGGGGGATCTCCCGAAAAACCGCCCAATGACAATCTGACATAGATCCCTATATTCGGTGAAAAATTCGTTTTTCCTTTCATCCAACTTTTGAATATATTGACATAAGATTATTGCTAAAATTCATTGTATTAGCTAAATAATGTTGATAAAAATATATATAGTGACGTACATAATTAGGATTGAGTGAGTGTTCCCAAATCAAATAAATCCAAATCCGCCTCATCACGAAGGTGAGTACATGTTATTGAAGGAAATAATGCCCTTGGTCCAAGTATGCATTCTATGTTAAGTCTAATGAATGCGGTTCAGTATTAATTAACAAGTTAATAATTCAGTGAGATCAAGTGAGCTGAATGCCTAGCTAGAGGCCGCTTCAGTTCAAGTGGAATTAATGATATTAATCCACAGCTTACTCTTGACTGAACCCGTAGGGTCACACAAATAGTACGTAAACGGATCAAGTATTTAATGGCATTAAATACTCCATCTATGAATATTCGGAACCGACGGATCTTGGTTTCAGTGGGAGCTAAGATCGTCACAGGCAAGAAATGAATACTCCGGAAACGATGATATTGCCGGAAACGGAAATATGGATCGTATCGGAAATATAAATATTATCCAAGTCGTAGATGTTGCCGGAAACGGAAACATGGTACGTATCGGAAAATATTATCGGAAATGGAAATATTGCCAAAATCGGAAATATTGCTGGAAACGGAAATATTGTCAGAATCGGAAATATTACCGGAATCGGAAAATAATTCCGGAAACGGAAATATTAAATATTTGTTCGAAACGGAAATTAATTCCGGAATCGGAAATATTAAATATTGTTCGTATCGGAAATGAATTCCGGAATCGGAAAATTTAATCGGAAGCGCATCGTACGAATAAGCATCGGACGAGGCCTGCCGGACGAGGCCCAGCACGAAGCCAGGCCATCGCCCAGCAAGCCAAGCGCGCCGCACAAACAGCCACGCCAGGCCCAGCGCAAGGCCAGGCCCAGCAGGCTGCGCAGCGCGCAGCGCGCGCGGGCGCTGCGTGGGCTGCTGCTCGCGCGCACGCATGGGGGCCCATCGTGGCTGCCGTGCGTGTGTGTGTGCAAGTGTTTGTGTTCGTGCACGTTTCCTAAAACATGCAGAGTTCGGTTAATGATTAAATTCCTAATTCTATTTGATGAATTAATTAAATTAGAGTTCTTGTAGGATTCTAGGTTTAATTAATTTGTATCTGAATAGGATTTCGATTCCCTTTCCATACCCCTATAAATATGAGGCTAGGGCTCACAATTTATATAAGTTTCAAAGTATTCAAAGTGAGTTTTTGAGAGAAAAATTCAGTCACACATTTGCCTATAAAGTGCCGAAAATAATAGTACCTTAAGGGCGATTCTAGTTGGTCAATCTTAAGGCGGATCCGGACGTGCTGTGGACTATCTACGGAGGGACGACACTTGGAGTCCTAAAGACTTGTTCTTGTTCGGTTCGGGCGCAGCTAGGGAAGGCACGCAACAAAGAGTATGCATCTAAACTATGCTAAATGATTATGTGTAAATAATATGTTGTCCTGGGTTAATGGTTGTTTCCGCATGATCTATGTAATGTCATATGTATCATAACCTAACAGTGGTATCACGAGCCCCTTATTATTTTCATAATCTAAATTGCATGAACATGGTTAAATATTACAAATTTGCAAGAATTAAAAGGGGTGATTAATTTTCGTAATTGTTAATTAATTGCAAATTGCGTTTATTTAATTATACGTACGCAGTTTTTCGGCAGTTTCTTCGTTACTCATCCGAATTGAGTGATTTTTGTGTCAATTCCGCATGTAAAAGGCATTCTAAAATTTTGACAAAAAAAAAATTTTTCTGCCGAACCCAGAATTCTCAAATTCGAAGCCTAACTATGACTTTTCGAAGGTTTTAGTTTTTCGAATGCAAAATTTCGTAAATTTAAGATGTTAAATTAAATATTTGCGATTCTTGTTGATAAATCTTGAATTTTTGATTGACCTACTGCATATGTTTAACAAGTTTGAATGCCTAGTCTTGTTTATTATGCAATCTAATTTGTAATTATGAGTAATTTGTTGAAAATTAGAATAATTTAGAATTAATTTGATTTTCATAATTAATTGTAATTTAATTAGAAACCTATGATTAAAAACCACCATAAAAATTGTAAATTTATGATAAATTTTAAATTTTTATGACCTAGACTTGAATCGATAACAATCGGAAATCAATTGGATAATAAATTTTCGATTTTTCGCCCTAAAATTATGAAATTAATAATATTTATTAATTTGTCATTAATTTTATAAATTTTAAATTTTTATGCGATTCGTTCATAAAACTTGCACGCACAAAGCAATGGACGCTTCGTGTTACCCTTAAGGGGTGTTGTATAATGAGGCATGCGACGACGAGCAAGGGAGCTCGTCGCCCGTGCGGCACGAATGCAATGAGCAAGGGCGTAGTGCACGAGCACAAGGCAGCAGCCCTGCCTTGTGTCGTGTGCCACGAGCAATGGACGAATGGGCATGGGCGAAGGGCGAGCCAAGGCAGTCGCGTGTGGGCAGCATGCAAGCTGCGCCACAACGCGCGCTGCCTCGCACAAGAGCGCGCAGCCTCGCGCGCAGCGAGCGCAAGCTCGCGTGCCACGAGCGCTGCGCCCAGCATTGCTCGCGCGCACAGCGAGCGATGTCGCCCGCCCAGCGAGCGATGTCGCGCGCCCAGCGAGCGATGTCGCGCGCCCAGCGAGCGATGGCTCGCGCGCCCAGCGAGCGATGTCGCGCGCGCACTGCGAGCGATAGCTCGCGTGCGATGAGCGCTGGCGCGCGCAGCGAGCACCAATGCGTGCGGAGGCTTGCGATGGGGATGCAGCAGCTATGCGACGAGCGCATGGGCTGCGCGCACATGGCCAGCAATGGCTGTGTGCGTGCGGCCCATGGGCGTGCAACGCGTAGGGTGTTTGCGTTACGATTAAAGATCGTTTTGAATGTTTAATTTGAAAATTCCAGTTCACGTAATTTTAATTAATTTTAAAATTAATAATTTAAATTATTTTCTTGGATTTTAATTTTGAATATTGTAATTATAATAAATTTTATTTATTCTAATTATTTTACTAAAATTAAAATCATGAATTAATTTAAATACGACTGAAATTAAATTAAATTTTTGGATTCAATTATAAATTTATATGAGCTTTAAATTTTAACTAAATTTGTATGTTTCCGGTTAGACTAGAAATACATTTTTATGTTTAAAATTAGTAAAGCATATAAATTTATTGGTTTAAGTGGGAGCGTTTTTTAGTCATAAACTCTTGATTAGGTCTACTAATCCTTAAGGTTAAAACAACTTGATTAGAATTAATAAGGACTGAATAATTGGTAGATTGTTGGTGCCCTTGATTAATTGCTGCAAATGTTTACGTGATGCATAATGTGTTTTGCTAACCAGCTATGTGGGCCATTCATGATAATGAATGGGTGAATGGTATATATTGTATATGTACTGTTTTACAGGTTATGAAGTGACTAGTATGGCCCAAATAGGATAGAAAATATGGTCTGCGTACCATTAATTTGAATGTAATTGGTCTAAAGTACCAAAGTTATTTTTCAATTCAAATATGGTCTGCGAACCATCAAATAGTTGTAATTAGTTATAGCTTATCCTATTTGAAGAAAATGGTGCCTCCCACGGAGATTTTCAAGACGGACTTTGAAGTCAAAGCTTCAAGATGAAGTCGGGCCATACTAGATCACAAATATCTTATGCATGTTTTAAGTTATTTATTGCTTTTAAATATGTCTTAAAATGCATGAGATCAAAAGCTTGATTATGTTGCATGATTAAGGATTTTAGTTCACTTAAAATCTAACCAACATAGTAAGAGCCTTAAGTTCCAAACTTAAAAAATTGAGTTAAAAGGTGCCATGCCAAAATATACACTTGCTTGGATATCCTTTACATCAATCTAGTAATAGTTTTCGCTCAGCGAGGTGTTACTTATTGGTCCTAAAGGGGCAAGGTACACAAATAATTGTGAGTACATGTTAGTTTTGGTGAAACTCAACGATATAAGTAAGGAGTCCTTTTATGTCGTGGCAAAATCGATAGGTTTACCTAATAAGTTCTTAGACGTACCTATCAACCAAGAATAGTTTCTAGACTATTAGCAAAAGGCTTTTGCTTACCTAAGATGTTCTAGGATTAAGTCGACAAACTGTGCTTAGTTCTTCAATGATTTTAGGATCTTGGAATCATTTTATTCACACCTGCCGGAACACATAATTTGAATAAAATGCTTAATAAACATTGAATTATGCATGTATGCTAGAATTTAAGTTTATTAAGAGAAACTGTGAATGGTTATTTATTTGTTTATTCTTTTCAATTGTAGTTATTAATATGGCAAACAACAATCAAAACATCATCATGGGTTCTGAGCTTATGGTCAAGCTGAACCTGACAAATTTTCTTGAATGGGAAGCTAAGCTAGTTGAAATAGTCAAACTCAATGGACTTGAGTATGTACTGTCACATCCCATGCCAAGCTACTATGCCAGAGACATGACCCCTGAGAGATTTTACGCCTGGGATGCGGATCTCAAAAAGGTTATGAGTCTCATGCTGAACAATATCCCTGATGATTGGGCTAAAAGGTTTGTAGCCTATGAACCTTTTACGCTCATCAAGAATCTGAGGGATATCTGTCGTGGAAGTACGGAGGACAGGGACCTGAACGTCCATGAGTTGATTGAATCAATGTCTGATCTAAAGGTTAGTTCTCCCAACAGGTGTTATAGGATGGAGGTCCAAGAAACACATGTTCAGCTCCTTCGCACTAAACAGAGGGTAGGCGTCCCACTGAGGTTCCATGTGGATCTTATGTGTTCATATTTTGATCGCCTAAGTCTACTAGGAACACCAATAAGCGAAAGGATGGCAGTCTCTGTCTTGCTTAATTCACTACACAGTGGGTTTGGTCGCTTCAAGCAACTATACCTAAGTGAACCAAGAGAAGAAACAGTTGCAGAATTTATTCACCTTGTCAGAAAGGCTGAAATAGTACTGGACTGTGAAGCCAAAGATTTACTCAAGGCTAGAAAGAGACCATTCAAGAAAGGTGGAAAGTCCAAGGGCAATGCTAAATCAAAGCAGGACAAGTCTACATCAAGCTGTCTTTATTGTGATGGAATAGGCCATTACAAAAGAGAATGTCCAAAGCTAAAGGAAGATCAGAAGAACGGAACAGTCGTTCCATCTTCAGGTATTTTCGTTATAGACTGTATACTTGCTAATTCAACTTCTTGGGTATTAGATACAGGTTGTGGCTCACACTTATGTTCCAATCCACAGGGACTAAGAAGAAGTAGAAAGTTAAGCAAGGGTGAAGTCGACCTACGAGTGGGAAATGGAGCACGGATTGCTGCATTAGCCGTAGGAACTTACTATTTGTCGTTGCCCTCCGGGCTAGTTTTGGAACTGGAAGAATGTTTCCATGTTCCAAGTCTTACTAAAAACATCATTTCAGTTTCTTGCTTAGATGCTAAGGGATTTTCCTTTTTAATAAAAGACAATAGTTGTTCGTTTTATTTTAAAGAGATGTTTTATGGATCTGCTAGATTAGTCAATGGACTTTATTTATTAGATCACGACAAACAAGTATATAACATAAATACCAAAAAGGCCAAAAAGGATGATTCAGATCTCACCTATCTGTGGCACTGTCGATTAGGCCATATAAACTTGAAACGCTTAGAAAGACTTCAAAGGGAAGGAATTCTAGAACCATTTAACTTAGAGGATTATGGTAAATGCGAATCATGTTTACTTGGCAAAATGACAAAGCAACCTTTCTCTAAAGTTGGAGAAAGAGCAAATGAACTATTGGGTTTAATCCATACAGATGTATGTGGACCAATGAGTACAAATGCTAGAGGTGGTTTCAGCTACTTTATCACTTTCACTGATGACTTCAGTAGGTATGGTTATGTCTACCTAATGAAGCATAAGTCTGAATCCTTTGACAAATTCAAGGAATTTCAGAGTGAAGTAGAGAATCAATTAGGCAAGAAGATTAAGGCACTGCGGTCTGATAGAGGCGGTGAATATCTGAGCTATGAATTTGATGACCATCTGAAAGAATGTGGAATTCTATCAGAATTGACTCCTCCTGGAACACCACAATGGAACGGTGTGTCGGAACGGAGGAACAGAACCTTGCTAGACATGGTCAGGTCAATGATGGGTCAGGCCGAACTTCCATTAGAATTTTGGGGACATGCACTAAATACAGCTGCACTCACTATAAATAGAGCTCCGTCTAAAGCTGTCGAAAAGACTCCATACGAATTATGGTTTGGAAAGCCTCCAAATGTGTCTTTTCTTAAGATTTGGGGATGTGAAGTATACGTCAAACGATTAATTTCAGACAAACTTCATCCAAAATCTGACAAATGTATCCTTGTGGGCTATCCAAAGGAAACAAAGGGGTATTACTTCTACAATACATCTGAGAACAAAGTGTTTGTTGCTCGAGATGGTGTCTTTTTGGAGAAGGATCACATTTCCAAAATGACAAGTGGGAGAAAAGTAGACCTCGAAGAAATTCGAGTCGAACAACAAACTCTAGAGAATGCTCAAGATAACATTCAGGATGAAACTCAGAGATCTTTAGAAGAATCTGGTGAGAATCATGGTCAATCTAGAAATGTTACCCCGCGTAGATCGCAAAGATATAGATCTCAACCGGAAA
Source organism: Spinacia oleracea (assembly GCF_020520425.1). Classification (NCBI taxonomy): domain Eukaryota; kingdom Viridiplantae; phylum Streptophyta; class Magnoliopsida; order Caryophyllales; family Amaranthaceae; genus Spinacia; species Spinacia oleracea. The sequence continues at coordinate 16,423,341 of NC_079489.1, forward strand.
GATACTTAGGTATTTTGACGAACGAGAGCTATGACGTTCTATTACTTGAAAGTGATGAACCTGCGACTTACAAGCAAGCTATGACGAGCCCTAGCTCCAAGCAGTGGCAAGAAGCCATGCAATCTGAATTAGACTCCATGTCTGAAAACCAAGTATGGGATTTGGTCGATTTTCCAGATGGCTACCAAGCCATTGGAAGCAAATGGGTTTTCAAACTGAAAAAGGACAAGGATGGGAAACTTGAAGTTTTCAAAGCTAGATTGGTCGCAAAAGGTTACAGGCAAGTCCACGGTGTGGATTACGATGAAACCTTTTCACCAGTTGCAATGCTAAAGTCTATTCGGATAATGTTAGCAATCGCTGCATATTACGATTACGAAATATGGCAGATGGATGTCAAAACTGCTTTCTTAAACGGCGTTTTAACAGAAACTGTGTTTATGACACAGCCTGAAGGTTTTGAGATCCAAAGAATGCTAAAAAGGTATGCAAGCTAAAGAAGTCAATCTACGGATTGAAGCAGGCATCCAGGAGCTGGAATATACGTTTTGATGAAGCATTCAGTGACTTTGGTTTCATCAAGAACGCGGACGAATCTTGTGTATACAAGAAGGTCAGTGGGAGCAAAATTGCTTTCCTAGTATTATATGTCGACGACATATTGCTTATCGGAAATGACATTCCTATGTTGAACTCTGTCAAGATTTGGCTTGGGAAATGTTTTTCGATGAAGGATCTAGGAGAAGCACAGTACATATTGGGCATCAAGATTTACAGAGATAGATCTAAAAAGATGATTGGACTTAGTCAAAGCACTTATATCAATAAGGTGCTTGATAGGTTCAAGATGGCAGACTCCAAGCGAGGCTACCTACCCATGTCTCATGGAATGACTCTAAGCAAGACTCAGTGCCCAAAAACACTTGATGAGCGTAGACGAATGAATGGGATTCCATATGCATCATTGATTGGTTCAATAATGTATGCTATGATATGTACACGCCCGGATGTTGCGTACGCACTCAGTGCTACGAGCAGATACCAGTCAGACCCAGGAGAGGCGCATTGGACTGCTGCCAAGAACATTCTGAAGTACCTGAAAAGGCACAAAGATGACTTCCTGGTCTATGGTGGAGATGATGAATTAATTGTTAAAGGCTATACGGACGCAAGTTTCCAAACCGACAAAGATGATTTTAGATCACAGTCTGGGTTTGTCTTCTGCCTCAACGGAGGAGCAGTAAGCTGGAAAAGTGCTAAGCAAAGCACCATTGCGGATTCTACAACTGAAGCGAAGTACATTGCTGCACATGAAGCAGCAAAGGAAGCTATATGGCTAAGGAAGTTCATAGGAGAACTTGGTGTAGTCCCCTCCATTAAAGGACCAATAGCCCTGTATTGTGATAATAACGGAGCTATTGCACAGGCAAAAGAGCCTAGACACCACCAGAGAGTCAAGCATGTACTTCGTAGATTTCACCTTCTACGAGAGTTCGTTGAAAGAAAAGAAGTCGAGATAAGCAAAATTGGAACTGATGACAACATATCAGATCCATTAACTAAACCTCTGCCGCAGGCGAAGCACAACTCGCACACTGCAGCTATGGGAATCAAGCATATTGGAGAATGGCTTTGATGTCTCTGTTTAATGTTTTAAAGTTTTAGAGTTTAAATCTTTGTAAAACATTATTGGTTAATCATTCACAATAAATGAAATGAATTCATTTTTCCATTTAATTTATGGTTTATTAAATGATGAGTCCCTTCAATTTGACGATATATTCAAGATAGACTGTCAGGACCAGTCCTGTGACTAAGAAATGTCTATCAAGTGAACTTGAATGTCAAAGGTTGAAAATGGTCCCTAATCGGAGTTTTCTATAAAATTGGACGCATAGAAAACGTTAGACGATTAGAATGCAAGATGACTAGTAGTTCTGTTTCTTGAACTATGTGGACATGGCAATGTCATAATCATTTGCATAGATACTTACTTTGGGAAGACTAGTATCGGACAAGACCTATGAAACTTTACTGTAAGAGATGAAAATCTGTCATAAGTAAATTTCATTAAATTATTAGACACTAAATCCTCAATACCTGAGTGATTTGAGATTACTTGTTTGAGAACTGGTTGCTTTGACGTTGACCAACCGTCGCACCGTAAAAGGAGGCTATAAAGGCAACGCTCAGGTAATCACCTATCAAACGAAGTCTAATCTCAAGATCGCAAGATTGGGATTGTCCTCCCATAAATCGGGATGAGATGCTTAAAAGTTGTACAAGGCCACTCGGAGAGCTAGAAACTGTGAAATGCATGGCCGTGCTCGGATGAATCATAGGCTACGATTATCTGTTTATTTGATCAGTTGAACTCTGAAACCGAGGAACACCTCTGGACTTAATAAGGATGACAACTCTTACCTTATGTTCAAGAGCAAGCATCGAGCGACAAAGGAATTAGGAAATGCACACTTGTCCCTAAGGACAAGTGGGAGACTGAAGGAAATAATGCCCTTGGTCCAAGTATGCATTCTATGTTAAGTCTAATAAATGCGGTTCAGTATTAATTAACAAGTTAATAATTCAGTGAGATCAAGTGAGCTGAATGCCTAGCTAGAGGCCGCTTCAGTTCAAGTGGAATTAATGATATTAATCCACAGCTTACTCTTGACTGAACCCGTAGGGTCACACAAATAGTACGTAAACGGATCAAGTATTTAATGGCATTAAATACTCCATCTATGAATATTCGGAACCGACGGATCTTGGTTTCAGTGGGAGCTAAGATCGTCACAGGCAAGAAATGAATACTCCGGAAACGATGATATTGCCGGAAACGGAAATATGGATCGTATCGGAAATATAAATATTATCCAAGTCGTAGATGTTGCCGGAAACGGAAACATGGTACGTATCGGAAAATATTATCGGAAATGGAAATATTGCCAGAATCGGAAATATTGCCGGAAACGGAAATATTGTCAGAATCGGAAATATTACCGGAATCGGAAAATAATTCCGGAAACGGAAATATTAAATATTTGTTCGAAACGGAAATTAATTCTGGAATCGGAAATATTAAATATTGTTCGTATCGGAAATGAATTCCGGAATCGGAAAATTTAATCGGAAGCGCATCGTACGAATAAGCATCGGACGAGGCCTGCCGGACGAGGCCCAGCACGAAGCCAGGCCATCGCCCAGCAAGCCAAGCGCGCCGCACAAACAGCCACGCCAGGCCCAGCGCAAGGCCAGGCCCAGCAGGCTGCGCAGCGCGCACAGCGCGCACAGCACGCGCAGCGCGCAGCGCGCGCGGGCGCTGCGTGGGCTGCTGCTCGCGCGCACGCATGGGGGCCCATCGTGGCTGCCGTGCGTGTGTGTGTGCAAGTGTTTGTGTTCGTGCACGTTTCCTAAAACATGCAGAGTTCGGTTAATGATTAAATTCCTAATTCTATTTGATGAATTAATTAAATTAGAGTTCTTGTAGGATTCTAGGTTTAATTAATTTGTATCTGAATAGGATTTCGATTCCCTTTCCATACCCCTATAAATATGAGGCTAGGGCTCACAATTTATATAAGTTTCAAAGTATTCAAAGTGAGTTTTTGAGAGAAAAATTCAGTCACACATTTGCCTATAAAGTGCCGAAAATAATAGTACCTTAAGGGCGATTCTAGTTGGTCAATCTTAAGGCGGATCCGGACGTGCTGTGGACTATCTACGGAGGGACGACACTTGGAGTCCTAAAGACTTGTTCTTGTTCGGTTCGGGCGCAGCTAGGGAAGGCACGCAACAAAGAGTATGCATCTAAACTATGCTAAATGATTATGTGTAAATAATATGTTGTCCTGGGTTAATGGTTGTTTCCGCATGATCTATGTAATGTCATATGTATCATAACCTAACAGTTATCCTTATACAGTCAATATTAGTCAATCATTTATGTTTATCTTCGTTGTCAGCCCAATATAAAATATAAACTCGCCCCATCATCAATGTGATGCACGGTTCACATATCAAAATGCAGATTCCAAAGTTCTCTAAGATACACTTCTTCCGTTTTTTACTTCACCATTTATCTTTTATAAAAGTTGAATAATAGTTGCACCATTTCCTTTTATGGTATGTTTTCACATGCTTTTGGGTGTGTTCACACTGTAAATACCCATTTTACTCTTACTCACATTTCACATTTCACATTTACCCATTATTACAACTTGATATAGTATCATCATATCATGTACGGTAAATATTAACATATACCATAATAGACTATAAAAATGTACAGCTCGAGATAATAAGTCTTTTATTTGGCTTGATGACAGTACAATTTATTTGGAATGACATTTAAGGTATTTTTATTGGACCATTTAATAAAAATGAGATATCTTAATCAGTAATAGTGAATAGTAAAATATTACTCTTGAATAACAACGGCGAGATCTAAAATAACCTTATATAATGATATTATAAATCGTGTATAAAAATCTTGAACTATATATAATACATTATCATAAAGATTAATTTTAATACTTAGTGCTTTGTAGTTATTAGTTAAGTACTCCCTCCAAAATGGAGAGGCGAATGGTTCTCATTTGTCAAAAGAGAGTCGAATGTATTGTTTGCTCCTCTAATATTTTATACCTCATATATTTTAGAAGGTGAATTTAAAAACTGCACAAATATCATATACGGAGTAAGTTTCATCTCTAAAATACAAATTGCTGACAGAATTAAATATGTGATATTTTAATTATTCTTATTTTAAGTTTAATTTATTTATATTAAAAGAGAGGTCAATCAATGAGTGACATTTGTCATCACCACATTGATTTCCTCTCTTTTAGTATAATATATATAGATTATTCTCACGCCTAAACAATATGTAAAATTAATATTATGTTTTTTGTGTTTCTATTGTTATAGCCTAAAAAATAGGAGAGTGGGAGTATAAAATCTCGCAGCTGCATATATTTAGATTGGGCTGTATATTTTTTCTGGAAGTTTTGTTATTTGATGCGTGATATTATTTTGTTACAAAATATTTGTTGCTTTAATTATTTTTTTAACATTTTTGTCAGCCGTTTTTTCTGGAAAGTTAACATTAGAATCAGAGATATTATTGTTTTGTGAAATATTTGTTGCTTTATTAAAAAAAAAAAAAAATTCGTAGCCTTTTTTTCCTGGTAGTTTAAGATCATGTGCGGTATTAGAAAGATGTTCTAAAATGTTTATGCTTAGTTTTTTTTAAAAAATTTTTTAATATTAAAAGAGAGGACCAATCATGTGGTGACATTTGTCATCACCACATTGAGTTCCTCTCTTTTAGTATTGTATATAGATATATAGATTATTCTCACGCCTAAACAATATGTAAAATTAATATTATGTTTTTTGTGTTTCCATTGTTATAGCCTAAAAAAATAGGAGAGTGGGAGTATAAAATATCACAGCTGCATATATTTAGATTGGGCTGTATATTTTTTCTGGAAGTTTTTTTATTTGATGTGTGATATTATTTTGTTAAATATGTGATATTTTAATTATTCTTATTTCAAGTTTAATTTATTTATATTAAAAGAGAGGTCAATCAATGAGTGACATTTGTCATCACCACATTGATTTCCTCTCGTTTAGTATAATATATATAGATTATTCTCACGCCTAAACAATATGTAAAATTAATACTTCCTCCATTTTTTTATTATTGCACCATCTATATTGGGCACAAGGATTAAGAAAGGTGGTAAAAGGTGAGAGATTGACAAAAATATCCATGTGATTAAGTACAAGTTGTAGGTAAAAAACAAGTGGGGTTTGGTCCCCACCACCCATACAAGGATAAAAATGTCATTTCAGGTAGGTAAACTTACTAAAAAAGGAAATGGTGCAATTAATATGCAACTTCCGAAAAAGGAAAATGATGCAATAATAAAAAAATGGAGGAAGTATTATGTTTTTTGTGTTTCCATTGTTATAGCCTAAAAAATAGGAGAGTGGGAGTATAAAATCTCGCAGTTGCATATATTTAGATTGAGCTGTATATTTTTTCTGGAAATTTTGTTATTTGATGCGTGATATTATTTTGTTACAAAATATTTGTTGCTTTAATTATTTTTTTAACATTTTTGTCAGCCGTTTTTTCTGAAAAGTTAACATTAGAATCAGAGATATTATTGTTCTGTGAAATATTTGTTGCTTTATTAAAAAAAAAAAAAAAATTCGTAGCCCTTTTTTCCTGGAAGTTTAAGATCATGTGCGGTATTAGAAAGATGTTCTAAAAAGTTTAAGCTTAGTTTTTTTTTTAATTTTATTTTTAATATTAAAAGAGAGGACCAATCATGTGGTGACATTTGTCATCACCACATTGAGTTCCTCTCTTTTAGTATTGTATATAGATATATAGATTATTCTCACGCCTAAACAATATGTAAAATTAATATTATGTTTTTTGTGTTTCCATTGTTATAGCCTAAAAAATAAAAGAGTGGGAGTATACAATCTTACAGCTGCATATATTTAGATTGGGATGTATATTTTTTCTGGAAGTTTTGTTATTTGATGCGTGATATTATTTTGTCACAAAATATTTGTTGCTTTAATTACTTTTTTAACATTTTTGTCAGCCGTTTTTTCTGGAAAGTTAACATTAGAATCAAAGATATTATTGTTTTGTGAAATATTTGTTGCTTTATTAAAAAAATAAATAAAAATCGTAGCCTTTTTTCCTGGAAGTTTAAGATCATGTGCGGTAGGAGAAAGATGTTCTAAAAAGTTTATGCGTAGTTTTTTTTTAATTTTTTTTAATATTAAAAGAGAGGACCAATCATGTGGTGACATTTGTCATCACCACATTGAGTTCCTCTCTTTTAGTATAGTATATAGATGCTAGGAATATGTTTTTCTTATATGGGATTATAAAATTTTGGGAAGGTTTTACTAATAAAATATCCCGTTATATTGCATATTTATCATATTGGAGTACATTTATGTATATTTAGTGATAAGTTTTTTCATTTTAATAAAATTTATTCTTTGAAAATCACTAATAATGTATAAAGAACTATTTAACTCTTTAGAATGTCTATCTATTAAGTGTTTTGTATGATATAAAAGTTAATAAAAGCATATTAAAATTTACAAAAAAAAAACTGGATAATTTTTTTTCTTCGATATACAATAAGTTACAACTTGTGCTTGCAAGACCTTTAAATTGGAGTATGGTTATGAATACAGCTATTTATTTTTGTTATACCCAAAATAGTACAGAATACTTAAAATATTATACTTGATTTGACTACAAGAAAAAACATGCTTTAGCGATTGAATTTTGCGACTACTAAAATTTTAGTCACAAAATTAGTTTTTGCAAATTGCAACTGAAGGAGAGAAGTAGTCGCTAAGTAGTTGCAGTATTACGACGGTCATGTGATGTCTGCAACTAAGTTGTTATTGTTTGTTTTGTTTTTTTTTTTTTGAAAGGGAAGATACACGAAGGTTAGGAAAGTCTTCTCTTAAGGCTGTAGCTTAATTTATCTAAAGAAATAAAATAAGAAAACTTGTTGTCTACGTAAGGGTCAATATCTTGGTGTGTCTGAACTTGGTGACCTAAGGAGGCAACATAATCAGCCGCACGATTGGCTTCCCGATACACATGACGAGAATCAACATGTACAACTAAGTTGTTATTGTGTACTCCGTACACCACAATTTATGAGTAGTATATTTTATTTCCTACAACAATAATAACGAGGAACTGTTGTGGGCTGTGGGGATGGGCCAGCATGATATGGTTATTACTTAAGAAAATTGGGTAATATTAATCTAATTTTTGGCCCATTTTCTTTTATTAATCCCATCCACGATTTCTTTTTTAATAATCCCACTTTTAGTACCCAGCAACGAAATGGCTTTCCTTTGAGTTGATTCATTTTTGTCCTTGAGTCGAATTGGAAGCACTATTGGGGGCTTAACCCTGTGTTCTCTCCTAATCAGGTCGGGGGGTCTTCTACTAATACCCAACCACTGAAGCACAACGCTATTTGAATATGGAACATCATAACAACGGCTTTCCCAGGCGACGTTTTCTATTTACCGGGACTCGCTGTTGGACAAGTCCCGAAACTGTTTTTAAGTTTTTAACTACTCGAGGAGAACTATGGGCGGGGGGAGGAGGAGGGGAAAGGGATTTCTAAAGAAAATGCAATGAATTGCGTCCTTCCGTTCATGAATGTAAAAAGGCTTTTTCAAAAGTCTCTTCCAAAAGCATAGCTTTAGCGCTAAGTAGAAGTAGAAGCTATAGGCGAAGACTTTCGCTTGGATTTTCTTCATGAAATGTTGATTGCCTTGGAGTTTCCTGTTTGCTTCACTAAATGGATCAGAAAGCAACCCCTCCAATTGCTCGCCGGCCCAGACTTTGCATAAAAATATTGATCAGCGTCTCCTCTGAGTGACAGCTGCCTTCTTGCATGCGAAAGGAAATCTACATGCTTTGATCTCGAATTAGCGTTCCACGAAGCTTTCGGTTGTAATAGCTAAAGCTATGCTTTTGGAAAAGGGCGAAGTTCTTTTCCCAAGCCATCTCATCAAGGCCTAGCCAAAGGCGTGAGATTCATTGTTTTCCAAGCCCAGAGATTTTCCGGAAAGTCTAGGTTGGCTCCCAGCTCCATCTCAGCCGGCTTCTTCTCCTGCGGAGCTCTGATAAACGGTGGCCGAAGCGCTATGCCGGGGCGGGGGGACGAGAAAAGAAAGCTTTTTCTTCGCTCTTCCGGAACCGGTACAGAAATGGGTGCCAACTGCACTTGGTCAGTAGAACATAGTCTCGACGGCCCTGCGAAAAGGTCTTTCAGGGTGCCATGATTTATTTGGTACGATGTGTTAAGCATATGCCTTTTGACACAAATCAAAACCCGAGCTCTATGCTGTTGGGGAACTCTGCAAGGGGAACGTAGTCGCTTAAGCGATCGGAGCGAAGTTTTTGGAGCGGTAATTGATTCGTTTAAGTTTCCGAAATTATTCGACCAGAAGAGGGTATTCTCGAGCGTAGATTGATAGAAATTTGAGGTCAATCTTATTGGGTTTATGTATCCGGTAACCGATGAAAAAGTCAACGAGACGGTGATAAATTGATGATGATGACTGAATATATCGAGAGAGTTGTGAGATTATTTTAGGTTTATCACTTGTTTTAGGTCTACCGCCTACAACAGGTTTATCACTTGTTTGGCCCAATAAAAGTCGTTGGGTAGTAAATGTGAGATTATTAAAAAAATATGATGTATGTGGGATTAATAAAAGAAAATCGGCCAAAGGTTGGATTAATATTACCAAATTTTTCTATCTCTATTATATAAGTGAATAAGTGAGATTATTTTAGTAAATTTACTTTTGGTGTTCTCCTTGGATTATTAAAATATCCTCCACATTTATAGAATAGATAATATAATGACAACCTACCCAATATGAAAAGCCCAAAGAATCATTTTAATCAATCTAGCCCCTTAAATAAATCCTTACCAATTTAATCAATCTGTTTAAATGCGTTCGGCTCTGTCTAACTTATATATTTCTTTTATTCGCATGCATTGCATTTCTATTATATTTTTACATGTTATTTCAGATTTAAATGTAATAACACAAATCTATTTCTTATATTCGCACGCATCGCGTGCATATAAGACTAGTATATATTAAAAAAGATAGTGATGTTGGATTTTTGTTAACCCTAAACAAGGAATAATGACACGCAACTCTCTGCCTCTTAGGTTTCATCTTCCTATCCAATGTGAGTTTTGTTTCACCTCCCTAATCTTCCTGTGATTTTAAGGGTTTGTTTTTATATTCTTTTGTGACATTACAGGCTCCGTTTTATTGGACTTATGTTGACTGAACTTATATTATCTGAACATAACGGAACTTATCTGAACTTATTTTATCTGAAAAAACTTATTTGTCTGAAATAAACTTATTTGTGTGTGAAAATGTCTGAAAAAACTTATTTTTGTTGAACTTATATTATTTGAACTTAACTGAACTTATCTGAACTTATTTTGTCTGAAATAAGTCAAAATAAGTCAAACAAAACAGGCCTTAATTAGGCATTGCTTTCAAGGTCCTAATACTTTTAAGTTCCATTAGAACGAAAATTTGGGGCTTCCACAGTTGTATAATTAATTAATTATGCATAGATTATGATATGATTTATTCATATTGGCGTCATGTATCCAACACAATAAGGACTGTCTTATTTTAACCCTTAACTAGTGTGTGGCCCGGGCGATGCCCCGATCGCTACATTGAATAGTTAAAATTTTAGATTTTTCTTGAGCTTAATATTTGACGAAATGCATGTATACCTTAAATGAAAAACATCAATTAAGTTTGTCAACTACACAGACACTACGTCATTTATCATGCCAAGTAATTTTTCAATTAGATCATCTTACAATTGTATAATTTGTTTTCTAGTGGAACTAAGTGCTTCAAATTAATAACACCAAATTAGATATAAGCAGCCATGCAAGGTATTTCTATAGTTGATGCTTATGAGATTCATGACATCATGTTTCTTCATAGTTGTCCTAATTATTTATTTTTACTTTTTTCAAAATATTCCATAGAAAATAAATAATCAAATAAAAATTTAGTTGGTTTAGACTTCATGTTAACATTTATTTATAAATTAATGTGAAGAAATAAACCACAATTGGTGGTTGGTTAAGATGGTAATGAGAATTATCATTCAGACATGAGGTCTAGAGTTCGAACCTCGTTGTATTGATTTTTGGTTATCCATGACATGACATACCACTTGTTGAGTGAATGATGTGGCGCAAAGGAAAGAGTACTACGTGACACATAGACATTTTCCAAAACGTCTTTTAATATATTAGTATAGATAGGATATTGTAGTACTCTCCAATTAATAAGTTTAGAACAACCTAAATCTAACAATATGGTTGGTTATATTTTATCCTTATTTTACAGAATTCATGAGGTCATTTTAGTAAATGGATTTTTGGTGTCCCGTTATGGAATAGATTACAATACTCTTAATAAGTTTTAATTTAATTTAATCATAATAATTCTAAAAACTGATAATTTAATGTCATATTGTAAAAAAAATGAAATTTCAATGCACGTAACAATCAAAAGTCAACAACAATTTAATTTAATTCTATAGCAAACATGAAAGAGGTTATTAAGGCAGTTAAAAAAATTGGAATTCATCCCTTCAATCTTACATTTTTTTATTACAAAATTAAACTTAGTCTTACTCTTAATCATACCCTAATTTTATATGGTTATACAAGCACTTTGCGGCAAAAAAGGCAAAAAAATGAAAAAATGAACAAGTAAAAATCTTTTACGTTTATTTTAATTAATTTGTTATTACATTAATTCCTATATAGATTTTATTACATATAAATATGTATATTTTTTTTCTTCAGTTCTAAATAATTTTTCTTACATGTTTTAGAAAATGTACATCCTTTTAAGAACGTGTAGCGTGTATATAGGACTACGTTTTAATTAACAAATTAGAGAAGAAAGTCATTGAAGTATTATTTTAGTTCATTAGAATCAAACTTTAGTTTAAGATATCGATAATGCACTTATAAAAATTGTTAAAATATCCTAACACTTATAAAGCTTTGAACTTGATTTACTATTCACCCAATAGTAGAATACCCACACTACCCCCGTTTCATGCCTAAATTTTATTTTTGTCTTATTCTTAATAATAGTGCTCAGACTATATTACCCTCGGTTATTTTACTTACACGTGTTTCTTTTCTCCTTCTCTTTCCTCCTTCCTTTTCTTTCCTTTTCGATTGAACGCTGGGAAGTGAGAACCCTATCTTTTCTTCTATCTCCTCCCGTCTTTCCTCTGCCATTCATCATCTCCTTCCTCCTTTCACCTGGTTTTTCGAGTTCTCCTTCCTCTTTCTACATTGGATCTTTTTCTCTCTCCTCCAAGCAGCTTCAATTCTCGTCTGCTACTTCCGACGATTGTTGTAGCAACTACAATCTTTGACCCAGGTTTGTTTTATTCAGTTTCTCAATCTATTTTCTTGATTTTGATTTCTTTGATTTCATGGCACTCTTTATGAATTTGTATGAATTAGGACTGATGGTATGAATTTTTTAATTAATTATGTTACTTTGTTAATTTTATGATGAGATCAAAATTGTATGAATTAGGGCTGATTGTATGAATTTGTTAATTAGTTATGTTAATTTGTTAATCTTATGACGAGATCGAACTTGTATGAATTTGTATGAATTAGGGCTGATTGTATGGATTTGTAACCCTAAACTGAATTAAGTTGTGAAGACTAATTGCACTTGCTTAATTTAAGCTGCTTGTCCAACTAGCAGTTCATAGTTCATACTCTTACATTATTTGAATGTACGAACATCTTCAAGCTTACAATTGACATGTGAATTTTCTTTTCTTGCCAGCTTGTTCTGGTTTACATGTCCAAGGTGGATGGAAAATTCAATTTTAGTCAGTGTCAACTTCTTGACCGAGATTATGAAGGTTATCTTTGCAATTGTTATGATTTTGATTCAGGTAAACTTGTTAATCTTTTTAGTTATAAATTCTGTCAATTTTTTCTTTTTTAGCTTAAGTTTGGTGTCAAGCTCTGAACAATTCTCTTCACTCTGCATGGTCTGTCTTCCCCCCACTCTTTTTTTTTACTAAGATCACAGGGGGGAGCAGACAAAAAAGTTTTGGTCTCCATCACTTCATATATGCATTTTATTATATGGGTAGGGACGTAGGGTGCTTTGCTAAAGTTGACAACTCAAGTTGTCTTGATTAGTTCACTTGTTTGTTGTCCTGAATGTGCTTTCTTCTGTTTATGTCACCTTGAATCATGATTCTGATAACATATCACTCTAAAACGGAATCAGGTCTGCACAAGCTTCAATCGGCCTGGGGTATGGGCACAAGTATATGACTCTGTCTATACATGTTAACCTCTCTGGAATCCCACAAACCCTTTACATCCTAGGTATTGTTGTATTTAGCGGTCTGAGCATAGCGCTGTAAGATGACTTATGTTGCATAGATCTCATATTATCAAGAGATGTGACTGTAGACTAGAAATAGGATAATTGACATGAGAATACTTGATGGATTAAGCTCTTGCATCTGTTTTATCTTGTGGCATTAATTTCCTACACGAACGACCCCTAATGGTGAGTATAAGTATATAACATAAAGACGAGCCCTCTACCTCAAAGAAGCGTTAAGGAATGTTGGTATACATATAGGAAAGTAAAAGGAAAAAAGGTCTTGAAGCTAAAGAATTAGTAATAGTCTTCTCCGTATAAAGAAGTGATCTACATAGACCGCTTGGTAGGGATGCCAGTGGGTTTCATGGGAAATTTTAATTTTACTGTTTTAGTTAATTTTTTCATGTTAGATTTTACTTCAAGATGAAAGAGTAAAAACCGAAAAAGTTACTTTAGGATAGTTATGGGGGCTACATTTCCATAACTACCAATTTAGTTTACTTTTAAGTTAGGCTATTCTGCTTACATCTGTACTTTGGGGAACTTTTTCTTTCATATTGTTGACTTATCTACTCTGGTAACTGGTAACGTTTGCAGGCCAGACAAAAAATTTGGAGAAAAGCCTCTTCCATCTGTCTCCACATTTGTTCAGGTATTCTTTTTTATTATGTCACAACATTCACACTTGTAAATTGTAATTCCCCCTTGTAGTGTATAATTTATGTTCTTTTTAGCTCAGTATGTCTTTGCTGGACAACAAAGAACGCCAGGAGGATAGCAGTATCCCCTGGGTCCCTCGTGAGAAATTTTAAGTTGTTATGGTGAATCAAACAAATGTCCATTTATATTGGTACTAAACTATTATGATCTTCATTATTTATTTAGTCTTCCAGGAATCTTGATCTTTTGCATCTTGTTATTTGTTTGGGATTGATGATATTAGTTAAGGTCACATTAAAAAAATTCCTTAGTATACCTTTTGTATCGCGATACGTTGATTGGTCCAGGTCAACTAGGTAATTTTTTTCTTGGGACAGGATATGTAAAGCTTCAAGCAATTTTTCAATTTGACATAGGAAGGAATACAAGCCTTTAGGTTTTGGTATTAGGGTAAGATTTATAGTTTAGTACCTTTCAAAGTTCAAACTCAGTGACTGGGTAGTCCTTAAGACACATGATAATATGGATCAACTAAGGTTGCTTTTTTTCTCACAGCAAATGCTGTAAATAGTCATTGCTGGCATATGCTGAGAGGTATGTCTGCCCGGCGTAATATTTTTACAAAATAGAAATTATTTAAGTTGAAGTATCCTTTTGAAAGTATGTCACTTTGTTCTTTCTTCAAAACAAACCCATCATCCTAACATTTATAAAGGCTTGAACTTCATTTACTATTCATGTAACAGTTAGATTACTATAATGCCCTTATTTCTTCTTTGTTTTACATTCTGCCCTTTGCCTCAATCTGATGCCACGTTCCCCCCTTGCCATCGGCTCTCCTCTCCTCTTCTCTTCTCTCCCCATTTGGTGCCCTAATTCTTTGTTTTGTTCTTCAGCTCTCTCTCTCCTCTTCTCTCATGGTAGTAACTAGATATGCTATGGCTATCTTTCTCTTCCTCGATCTTACCTCCCTCTCATCTACTACCGGCCATATTCTTTGATCAAACAAATTTCTCTGGTCTCCTCGCCCTCTTCCTGTTCCTCTTCGATAAATCTTTGTCTGGTTTTTTCACCCCTTGTCCTTTTCTCTCTCATGTGAATCTCCTCTGATGACCATCAAAGTATCGCCGGCAATGTATCTCAATTGGGTTGTGCTTTTGTGTGTGTAATTTGTGTAATCTTGAGCAATGTAATTATAGTTTACATACACTCTTTTGTAGTTGGGTTATTACTGATTTTTATGTTCCAGAAAACAAATCAAGGGTTTTAATTTCTAGGGGTTTTTCTCAAATTTGTCCTTTTTTTTGGTGAGTATATTTTGAACCGAAATTCAATTTGTAGGTAACTGATTACTGGGGCGAGTACTTGAGGTCCTCTGTCGATTTCTTCTCCCTGAATCGTTTCTTGCTCGTCGGACTCAACTAAGCAATGATGTAAGTTTAACTCCTAATTTCTTTTTAGTACCAGTGAATTGATATAAGATTAAGTTGAATTGTAGTAATCTGAGTGCGGTTGCTTTCAGCTTGATGCTGATTAGTCGATTAAAAGGAGGATGTATAGGGAATTACCAATAGAGATTTTATTGTTAGAGCTACTAAGGAGGATGTATAGTGGAATTACCAGTGGAGATTTTAATGTTAGAGCTATCAAGGTTAGAGCTTTTCGCCTCTTCTGTTGATTTCAGAATTAATTGGAGCCTATACTTCTTAGTGTTGTAAGTGCACTTAAACTACAATATATGTCTGTAGGATGTGGCACATTTTCTTGAGGCTTTTAGGCAATCTTAAAGCATTTTTATTTTAACCATAAATTAGAGAAAGTATGATAGTGATTGAACTATTATTAATTTCTGATGATCTATCTTAATCTGTTAGCTTATTTGGAGGTTTTTGGTTTGTTGGGTGTTTCCACAACTCTGATTTTTACGTGGCCCTGTTTAGTCTGAAATTTAAAAATTCTTCCGCCTTCCACAGTATGTGTTTATTCAACTTTGAAGAGACCTGCTCATATATCATTTTTATTAATATTATTAATGTAAGTGTTCTACTGCTTGGTCAAGATAGAATCTTATAGTTGTCATTTGAATGTTATTTATTATGTATTGGAACTCGCAGTAGTAGAGATGTAAATGGAAAGACCTTCCTGTGTGGAAGATGTAGTTTCCTGAAGATGTTATATTGGCTTGTGATAGTTGATTAGTTGTTATTTTCCCAGAGATGGCTCATCTATTGTTTGTGCATTACAGGTTTCTTCAGTTCGTGCAAGCAAGTTAGATGATAAAAGACTGAGCATATTTACTGGAACAAAGACTCTTCACTTACACTGTGTGTCCAAAGAAGATAGAGAAGCATGGATTGAGGTGTTGTTAGCTGCAAAGATCTTTTCCCCAGGGTGCTTTCAAGCATTGAATTTTCTCTTGAAGACACTCTTGTGTCAACAAATAACCTTCGGCGAAGGATGTTACAGGAAGGTGTTGCCGAGCCAGTGATTAAAGATTGCGAGTCTATTATGCTCGTAGAAGTCTCTAAGCCGAAGAATCAATTTACAACTCTTCCACACAAACGTATCTCTTTGCTGGAGACTTTGAGACGGTTAGAGGTATGTATCAGAATCACCCAACTTTATTAAAACTGTCAGGTCATTTGGCTATTATATGCAGTCTAAGAATTAAAATTCTCCGTAGTAGGATTTGTGTATTTTGCAATTCTATTGAAATAAACGGTGTGATACTATGACAGTGTGACATAGATAACTTTTAAAGTGGTATAAAAAAAACCTTAAGATTTATATTTTCCTTTTATAGACAAAGAATCATGTTACGAAGTTACCACGCATCTCCCTTTTCCTTCCTGCGTTTGTGTTTTAGCTATATTCTTTTAACAACTGCTACTATCTTCATATGTGAGCTTTTTCTTTTGTGGATCAACCTACCAGAAAATACTTCGCTTAAAAGATCCTCTTTTGACTAATAGTTGCAAGTTTATACGTATATCCTTATCCGCTTGCATTATATCTTTCAAAGTATCTTGAGTCGTGGAGAGTGTTTAATTACTGGTTATGAATAATGAGAAGTGTAGTACGTTGTTAATATGATCTTATTTGATCTATCAGGCTTTAATCCATGGGAAAGACCTACCCAACTGTCAATGAGGTCAACCAGAAATCTAATCGAAAGGCTAGGAGAAAGTGAATGGATTTTATCTTTCGTCTTGCGTAAATTAACTTGTTCGAAATTTCAGTTGGAACTGACGTTTTATTTAGCAACAACAAAACTTTGATGATTGATTTGTTTGTTGCACAGATGGCACTTTACTGTTACCTTTGATTGTATGTCAAAGACTGGAGGACGGTACAGTGAGGCACTAGGAGGAGTTGTCTCATGGGGCTCACATAGTACTACTGCTCTTTCCGCTTACTTGAATGAGGTATCTATTGATTCATGTACGAGTAAAATGATTAAATTTCTACATCTTGGTTGATATTTGTTTTCCACTTCACCACATTGTTGGTGCATAATTGATAAAACCTTCGGTGTAGTGGAATAACAAAAATAATTAAGCTTGAATACATGCCTCACGTGTTACTTAGATGTAGTTAAATGCAGTAATAGTTTTCCTAGCAATTTCTGGGCCATTGCAGATTAACGTGCTGATCAGGTTGGTTCTACACCTTTATGACTATATGTATTAGGTTATTTACTTGGCCCAAGAGAACAAGGGGAATAGAAAAGTATGATTGGTAGCAAGATTATGAATCGTATTGTATGTCAAAGTCAAGTAGGCTCAATTGTCTTGCACAATAAATTTTCAAATATTTTGGATAATTTATCTACTAAGATACGGTTATCTACATTCAAAACTTATTAGTCGTCATCATTCTTTATTTGCAGTTGGTATAGATTCGACTATCTCCACATTGTTGTAGTGGAATATATCCAACATAACATGCAAAATTTTCAAAGTTAAACGATTCAACAATTTCTGATTCGATTATGTTGAAATTTCTGATTCGATTTTGTTGAAATTTCTGGGGTGTGGGGGGGGGGGGGGTGGTGTTATAGGAGTTTTTGGTATTTAATATCATAATTCATAAGAGTTTTAATGAAATAAATTATAATACCCAGTTGATATTTCCTTGTGTCAGCCTTTTTTATCTTGTGCACTGTGCCCCTTTTCTCTTTTAATCAATACTTGGATTGTCATTGCGGACTCATAGTGGTCAGTTGTATGCTGGGAAAATCATAATTTGAAAGAGCTGCATTTCAACAAGATAAGGCATCTTCATCCCACTTGTGAAAATTTTAACTTGCCAATATGTTGAAAGCCAAACATCCATGCCTTCAGCCTCTCATCGCTTGACATTGAGATTAATGTATTTCCTTTATGGATAATTGTTTTTGCATTCTTTCATATTGAAACGGAACGGTTTCTTTGAGATCATTTATATTCTTGTTGACCGTAATGTAGCAAATGTATTGTTCAGTTAATTGGTATAGGACAATTAGCAATACTATTATGAGAACTGTCAAAACTGGTGTCAAACGCACTTTCCGATTATCGATTAGTTAAGAATATAAATTTTAGGGAACATTCTTTTGGAGGTTGGATTAGTTGTTATGAAATTATGGTGCAGTTTAGACTAGACATGTAGTTAAGAATGTAAAAATAACTATGCAACCAGCAAACCGGGAATAGTGTGCAGTACTGTAATGCATGTATTATAATTGCGAAAAGAAAGAACGGTGTACCACGAAAGTTGTTTACATGATATATTGATATACATATGCACTTATATAGAATAAAGTAAAATTATACCACTAAGCTAGGCGGTAAGTAAAGATGTAATGGAGTAAGAAAGAGAGCATGTGCCTAACAAAGCTCTGGTCAAGGGCATTATGTGTTTGCAGACTGGATCCTTCCTTTTATTAGTATTGAACTAATAGATAAAATTACCATAAAAGGGCATAACAATGTACTCATCGTACTCTAGAGATTGAAGCTTTGGTTGTTGAAGTGGAAAACCAGATGATTTTGCTTCCTGCTTAGCTTGTGAGACCTTGTTTCCTTGGCAACGGTCGGTGTAAGAGTTGCAGGGCCACAGACTAAGACACCAACATCAACCGCCCCTCCCCCCAATGTTCTGACAATTGTTCAAAAATTTCTGCAATAATAATTGTAATCAAGTTGTTGATCAAAAATGTCTGTCCATAATTCTTTCATGGATACATTACTTTTAAGGGTGGGCAGATTTGGGTTTTAATAATGATGCTGAATAAAGAGATTTGACAAACCGGCCTTAAACATCTGCTGGAAAATTCAAATTTCCTATGTTTTATCCTACAAAGGATCCTCAAGTTGCTTGACTGAAGTTGTTAAGACTCAGTTCGTTTCAGTTTTCACTTTATGAACTTATATGAACTCATTTACTTGTGAAGTTTACTTGGTAGCCCTTATCTAAAGATGTTTTTTCCCGTAACTTATAGGTGAAGAGAGCAAACTTTGGTGTTAATTCTGACTTTTGAGATAAAACTATCGTATCTTGCTACATTTTTAAAAATAACAAAAGAAGGGCATGAAAGGTTTTGGATTACAACGAGCCTTTAAGCCGACAAATTTAACAAGTGATTAACCCTTGTATAATCTTATTTTAAGCATTATCTGAGAAATTTATATATTCCTTGATCGTATTATCATTAGTTGATCTTATTTGACATGCCAATTCAAACAATTGGTTAAATTTGGTGGTTTGTTCTTCATTTCTCTGTTTTAGGTTAGTTTTTAGTACGTATTTGATTTTTAGTTGTTATGGTTGATTTTTAGTTGTTATGGTAACTCAACAAGCGCTTCACCCAAAACATCGAGTGATCGCTATAGACGTAATTTTTTACTCTGGTTATGGTGGATTATCGAGCTACCTTCTTGTGCATGTTAAGGTAGTTGTTTCATATGTAGAGTATATATGCCATTTTCTTTGTCTATAACTATTTGTAAATATCTACTGTAGTATTTTGATTCAATTTGTTCTATCTGTCTTAGTATTAACACCGCTTAATATTAACACCACCATAACTTATGTTGCCTGATTACTTTTTAAATTGTTAAATGTCTCAGATTAAGTAGAAACAATAAGGCCTTGTGAATTATGTCAAGGCATTAAGCTTGCTCATTTTCTGTCAATAATTTCACTTTGCTGACACATTGTATTTCCTACAGCAAGGGTTCAAGACGAAGATTTAGTTTCTTAAATAAAAAATTGGCAGAAGGTGTAATATCCCGATATTTTACGATTTCTTAAAATGTATTTTTATAGTTGTCTTTAATTATTTGATTATCATGTAACAACTTTCCTAGTTTACATAGTTTATTTTTGTAATTTGGAAGAATAACACCTCATTTTATTTTTATACAACCCTCGTATATATATACATGTGATAGAGTATAAATACTCTTTAACCCTAAAAACCTTATTATGTTATTCATCAGTTTTACCAGGGCAGCCGTATCTTTTTTCCCTCTACCAAGTTTATCTTGTTACGTTCATCACCATTCAATCGAATTCTTTGTTTCATGCGCACAAATGAAATATATAACCTTAATCATGGCAAAAGTCAAAACCTTTCTTCATCCTTCATTAAATTCACGGAAGAGAATTAGATTATCAAATACCTTCATCAAAGATCAACAATATCTCGCATCCCTATTACTATAAACCAAGCATGATTCTTTAGCTTTTGGATTTAAACTTGATATCATGTCGTCGAGATGCAGCGGATATTGTTCTAATGCATAGTCTCGAACCCTCGCGAAGGTAATCACGCTTAGTCCCTTCTGTATATTATTAGTTGTAATCACGCGCACTCGTTACTTTGGAGATGTTTAATTATACTACTTATTATGTATATATTCGAATTGTATGATGTATTGTATGGTATATTGTGATTATATGATCGCTTTGTTGATCTGATTTATAGTGATATATTGGGTTATATGAGAAATGTGTAGTTGTTATATTGATTAGCAGTGCGTTTGATGGTTGCATGTTTATGGTAGTGTAATTTCTTTTGTTGTTACTAGAAGTCAAAGTAATGAGATTTGGATGAATTATTTTGGGAGTATTACTTCTATCAAGAATGAATGTGTTGGTGTGATTATTATTAGAGTAAATCATATTATTTATCGTTTGGGATTTTAGGTCTTTATTTTGATAAGGCTCGGAATTTAGGTCGTTGTTGTTACGGGCCTAGTTGATAATCCGTATAATGATATTTTGGGATCTTATTCTGTTATTGAGAAGTATAGATCTTTAGCTTAAAATGGGTGTTGATCATTTAATTTTGATCAAATGATGAGTTATACTTCGTATTAGTCCTTGGTGATGTTTATACTTCGTATTATTTTTATCATTTATTATTATACAAACTGATTGAAATTGATTGTATATTCTAATGGTCCAACTTTATTTGTAAGTTGTTTAGATTACAACTCATGTAGTATATATGCGTATATCTCCGACGCTATTTAGTTTTTATATTAGTTGATGCATTAATTGTAGCGGAGGGGTATGAAAATTGAGGTCTAGATTGTTTATCTTGAGTTGTCTAGAAGAATTATACCATACGATTTGGATTAATTATTTTGGGATGACAATCGATCATCTTGTAGTACATTTCCTCCTATGATAACATAACCGGTTAAATAGCACATTGTGCTTTATTATTTGGTCGGAGCCATGAGCACGACCCTAGGCTTAATCTACTCCTTTGAGTTAAAAACACTCACGGGGGGGTGTGCACACTTAAAGACTAAGACCTGTTTGGTGGTTACATCCAATAGTCCAATACTATTGGGTGGTGGACTAGATTCACATTTTTCTGGTGGTTACATCCAATAGTTTAATATATACTAATGGGTGGTGGACGCGATCCACATCTCTCTGGTGGTTACATCCAATAGTTCAATATATACTATTGGGTGGTGGACTCGATCCACATTACTCAAATGGTGAACTTATAAGAAATTAAAAATAAACCCTTGTTACTTATTGTTATAGGTACTAGTTTTATAAGAATTGTATATCAATTTGTATTTATGTGTTTGTTAAATTATTATTATTATTATATGTCTGTTTATCCAATCAGCGTTGATTTCTCAGCTTTTGCTGACGTGTGTGTTTATTTGCTATGTGTGTTTGCGGCCATGTCTTTTTCTTATGGTGGCCCTGCGACGATCCTTTTGGAATTTGTCCTCTATGGTGAGCAGTAAAGATGACTGGAGCAGATTGATCGTGAAGGATTGCCTTTAGAAGTTAAAGGAAATCAAGTGTTACTGTTTACTCTTTTATGACAGTTGTACAGTTGTAAATAGATCACCTAGTAATTGAGTTTTAATAGTTTGAGTTGTGTAAGCCTTAGCACTTGGCAATGTGGTCAAGTGTGGCGGTGATACCTCCGATTTACTAACTAGAAATAAATAAGAATATAAAAGACTTTATAAAAATATTGCGGAAGCTTACACTTCTTATTTATTTCTAGTTAGTAAATCGGGGGTGTTACAGAAGGCAGGGGATCTCTATTTGGCGGTTGTTGTAGAACTACTCCAAAGACGATAAATGGCGGACTCTCTTCGAGCATTCAGTCCCTCCGAGTTAACAAGTCATTCACACTTTTGTGTTGTAAATGAGTAATTAGGAAATGTGATCTATGCTTGTGTACTGTTGTTGCCTTCATTGTTTCATATAATTCTGAGGATTTGCTTCCGAATTTGTTTACTGAAGGGACCTTCTCGCTTCTCGTTTCTCGTTTTCTATGATCTGTATATAAAAATATTTGGATATCAGTACAAAGGCGAGCTTTGCATACAAAACAAATACAAGTACTACAGTTTGCAACCATTAGTCGTTCGTTTTTATTATTCTAAGCTGACTCGTGAACTTTGACCCCGATTTTACACGTAGTGTTTTTACGATATATGTTTGTATCCCTTGGGGGATCGTGCGCGCTAGCGCACGGTCCAACAACTAGTTTATAAAACATTAGAACGTACTTGCATATATATCAAATCAGATTTTTAAAAATATTTGCACACATTGCGTGCATAAATTACTAGTAAGATTAGTAACACAACCAGACATGAAAATAAGAAGCTGAAAATGGGTACTTGGGTCCATTTAGAAACTATATTGGAAATTTCTACATGGGTCCAAGGAAAATGTCCCAGTATTAGAGCAAGATTAGCGCTAGTATAAGCTAAGACTTCCACATCATCTTTTTATTAATCAGATTTTTGTCGAGACCCCTCGTACTCATTAATTCAAGACTCCTAAAATAAAAAATAAAAAAAAAATAAAAAATAATAATAATAAGATTCAATTTACAATTTAAACGTCTTAAGTAGAGTCTTGGAATTCCAAACTCTTGCTCAGACTTTTGTCATACTCTTCCACTTAAATGGGAGGTCTTAAGTTAATACTCAATAAGACTACTGCTCAGACCAGCGCTAATCTTGCTCTTACAGTTGTTTGAATCGAAATTCATCATATTAATTTGAGCCAAATTCTCTTTATCCGAATATGACTATTGACTAATACCAGAATGAACCCGCCCAAAAATCTCATGACGACCCTCGTAAAGACTCTCCAAGCAAAAATACTACTGTACACCCATTTCTAAATGATCATCGCCACTAATATATTTTTTTGTTTTTTTTTAAAGTTGGTGACTACTATCTTTAAGGGTTGCATTTTCTTTCACTGAAACAAACAAGAAACTGATGGTATATTACATCCTTTACTTAAAGTTCTTACAAGTACCAGTTGTATGGATTTCAATGCATTATTTAACTAATAATATATTCAATTTTGTATGTAAAAAAATAAAAAAGTTGATATTCTGAAAACAAAAACCGAGGACAATCTAACAATGATCTCGATCACATTATAATGTTTTGATGTACGGAGTATAAAATAGCCAAAATTTATAGTCAAAATTTACATTCTTTGAACACATATTCTAAGGCATAAAGAACTTTCAATAATGAAGGTAATATATGTGATTTTTTTTATTATAAGTACCTTCAAAATATTGTTGTTATAAAAAATCTTTAAAACATTGTTATTATATAGAGTACATCAATTAAATAATGATTAAATTACGAGTCAGTCAATATATATAGTTGAAGAAAAGACATGAAATTGGAGGAGAATGGAAAAGCATGAAACTTAAAAAATAAATAAAACTGAAGATGTTTTCTAAGAGAGACGCGTGAGTGCGTGACACTCTATATTTCTTGCAAACATTTTTGTTATTAATTTCTCTAATTTTCGTTTTTCCGTCGATTTCACGCATTTAATTGGGTAGTTTTGTGATTTTAGCAAATACTTTGTACTGTATATCTTTTTTTTTTTTTTTTTTATAGGCTTAATTTGCATAAAATAAAACAAAGTTCTGTATTGTATATCTTATTGCACGCAATATTAGTTTATTATTTAAGGAATGAGATTAACACAATTTGGTATAGTAATGCAACGGAATATATTCTTTTCCTGAATTTTAATATTTAGGAAGACATTGCAAATTAAAAGATCACGTTACATTTTATTCGAGGAAGGTAATCAACTCAATTTTGTAAACTAACCAAAGATCTCGTTACATTTTATTCGAGGAAGGTAATCAACTCAATTTTGTAAACTAACCAAAGATCTCGTTACATTTTATTCGAGGAAGGTAATTAACTCAATTTTGTAAACTGACCAATGCTAGGGATATTAAAAAAAAATTCGACTAAAATATTTATAGTGATACTAGCTAGGAATATATTTCCTTAATATTTTTAGGAAAATAAATAAATTAATTAAGTTTCATATTCCAAATTACGATCTGAATATATTTAATTTCCTTAATATTTTTAGGAAAATAAATAAATTAAGTTTCATATTCCAAATTTACGATCTGAATATATTTAATTTCCTTAATATTTTTAGGAAAATAAATAAATTAAGTTTCATATTTCCAAATTTACTATCTTGTATTCCCTATAAATTCAATGCTAGTTGAACCTTTTATGCATCCCTAATAATCTAATATCATTCACCCTTTATTTTAGCAATGGCACCAAGTAATCGTAATGGAGCTTCTCTATTTACCATTTTCTCTGTGTTCGTTGTTTTGTCTCTTTTGGTCATAGCCAATTGTAAGTTATGCAAATACTTTAATGTTACTTATGTAAGGAAGTACTAGTTTATACATGTACATATGATAATTTTGCAGTACTATACTATTATGTATATAATGTGAGCATCACTCAAATAGTCAAATGTATTATAGTATATATATTTCATTCCCATTTCATTTAAAATGTTTTGATTTATCCTTTGATATATTATATATTTTGGATTTATGTAGGTGACGTTGATAATGGTGAAAAATACAAAGGATTGGAGATAAGAGAACAAACCAAGGAAATATTGAATGGAGTTGAAATGATGAAGTTTGGCCGAAAACTTGCAAAACCAACATGCGTAGAAAGGGCTTGCGGCTTTGTTAACCCCAATGTTAATTGCTTTTGTTGTAATCCTTACTCATGTTATGATACTAAAGAAGAGTGTGACAAAGTATGTCATTAAGCGTAGTTTTATATGAAGTGTGACTTCAAAATAATTAAATAAAAGAGCTATTTATTATTTTAGCTATTTAACTCTTTAGAATGTCTATCCATTAAGTTTATTTTAATGACATAAAAGTTAATAAAAACATATTAAAATTTAATAAAAACTTGATAAAAGTTATTCCGGTATATAATAAGTTACACCTTATGCGTGCAAGATCTTTTGATTGGAGTAAGGTGATGAATACAATTTGCTGTTATACCCAAAATAATACGGAAAACTTGAAATATTATACAAGGAATACTTAATTTCGATACAAGAAAAAACGTGCATTAGCGATTGAATTTTGGCGACTACTAAAATTTCAGTCACAAAATTAGTTTTTGCACTGAAGGAGACAAGTAGTCGCTAAGTAGTTTGCAGTATTACGACGGTGATGTGATGTCTGCAACTAAGTTGTTATTGTGTACAACACAATTTATGAGTAGTTGCAAAGTAATCATGACAGATGCGATAGATAATACAATCAAGCCACAAGATGGATCAATACGAGATTTTCTGAATCTATACGTGGTATACCATTAAAATGGTATATTAAGGGTAAAATAGTAACTTCAGTTGATATATTAATGGTTAAATGGTAAATTTATGTAATAAATTGAGTATGTTGTTTGGAACCAAATAAAAATGAAACCACGTTATCAAACTATGTTGTTTGGTATCACAGAGAAAATACAACTCTTTTCTTGTACCAAACTATGTAGTTTGGTACGAAATAAAAATGCAGAATATTAGTATAACATTTCAATGGTATACCTAGTATAGAATAAGACTTTCTCGGATAGATACTTCTATACTTGGGGTCCTATTCGCCGAGTCAGTTATCAGTTATATAGAGCCAAACAGTCTGTATTCTGTATCCACTTACCTGCTAATCTGATATACGTAGGTATAAAATTCACCACAATAAAACTGTCTTTTGTACTTGTAATTTTATCGTTCTATCATAATTCATATATGAGGTAAGCCTACCAAACTGAATACAATAAAAAGACTGAACCCTCAAGGCTCAAGAGATGAATATCCACCAGGTTCATCAATGCCATAACAAATTAAACCAGCATGTAACAATATCAATTGACAATCAGAATGAAGTTCAACACACCAGCTAACATAAACTCCAATATGCTCAAACTCCCCATAAGATAATATCATTATGTGAGGTGGTGGGATCTTGTTCCTTATACATGACGCGTTCATAAATCTCAACATCACAAGTCTTGGAAGCTCTTGGAAACATCAATAACTTCTCCCTGACTTCTTCACTGGCAGAATCCGGATCATAACCAATCATCATGCTCTTCAACACATGGGAATTATTTAACAAATACTCTACTACTTGTACTTCATCTTCGTTTCCTTTAAAACACTGAATGCCAATTATCTCCAGATTTTCTAATAAACAATTTGGGACTTTGTCGGGTGGAGTCCATTGGTATAGATCATCATCTGACGGTCTGTTATCACTGTCGTTGATCCCCTCCTGCAAATGTTCACAAATAACTGATAATGCACCCCTAGATATTTTAAGACAAACCAAGAAATATGCTTCCACTCACCAAATCCAAAATAAAAAAAGCTAACTTGGGAGTGCTATGGAGCAATTTTGAAAAACAGGTCCAACCCGAGTATAGATTTAATTGCATGATCAATGTCGTCAAATGTGGGAATGCAGGCCAGGCATAGCTAAGAGCCGAACCAAGTACCTTCATAAAGAATAAAAATAAAATTTAACAAAATGGAATTGAATTAAATCATATTAGTACTGAACAAAATTATTTTGCATGCTCTATTGCTCGGAAAAAGGCATGAATCAAGGTTGGAAACTTGGAATGTAACCCAATTAGTACTTAAATGAAGAGAGGAAACTTACATCTATAGTACTCCAATGCAATGTCAGAAGTTCAGTGGTGGCAATCCCCTTTAAAAGATCAAGGAGGTGGTGTATGTACTTGGGAACTAAATCATCAAGCCATATGGCTTCATAATTGACAAAAACATTAGATACCCGCGATACATCTTTCACCACATACTTAGAAAACGAGTCATCATCTACGGAGAGGTATTCCAGATTGGGTGTATTGATAATAATATCATGCTCCTCTTCATAACTGCTTTCAGTATTTACCAGTCGCAAACTTAATCTTCTTAGAGTAGAAACAGAAATATTAATCTTCAGGCCCTCAGGGTAATCAATGAAACCCAACAGGTACAGTTTTTCTAAGACTGGGCAACAAGACAAGAGCCGATTCACAGCATCCTCACTGTCAGGGAATATGACCTGAAGATTAAGTGACTTGAGACAAGGAAAACTAACTACGGACTCAGGTATTTGAATGTCAAAACAATCAAGATTGAGATACACTAATGTGTTGTAAGAAAGAATGCATTGTGGCAGAGGTGATTCAGGTAAGATGTAATCATCTGTGTTGTTGGCGTGTATAGTCAGCTTTTCAATTTTACAACTCTTTATACTAGCAATCCATGAGTTTAGACGAGAGACGTCTATTAACAACGGGCAGAAAAGCTCAAATGCCAAAAAGTTTGCCGAGTTACAACTTTTAAGCACATGCTCCACAAGGTTTGAAAATATATCAGGATCAAAATCAAAACCTCGCAAACAAATACGACCAATGCCTTTCCAAAGATACCTCCATCTGGAGGACAATACACAAGTTCTCACTGCTTCATCAGTTTCAAGGAAGGAAAGTGCTCGAGCAATCAAATGATCAGGTAAATCACTAATTATGTCCATCTGCTCAACAATTTCCTTCTCCTTTCCGTCATTCTGCAGAAAGGGCCGTTTACGTTGGCTCTCAAGTCCAATTCCGAGTTCCAAATTACAATCCATTGATTGTTAATGCCTGACAACATTTCATCATATGACAGTTCAGAAAACTATCAAATCAGGCTATAGCAGAATGAAGCCAGAATGTATTGAATATATAAGAATTACATATTTTAATTGAATTCCAATACTTGGCTCGCAATTTTCACATGTAATGTCAAGAAATTACAATGACAACTGCCAGATACATCATACGATTCTCAATAATATGCATAAAATCCACACATTTTTTGAACGATAATCGCATTGACTGAACAAATTGAACACGTTAATTGCACAACAAAACAAAACAAAACAAAATGGTGAATTTCTCTGTAATTATTGCAAAATGAAAACCCTAATTAATTCGGAAGGAATGAATTTGCAGATGTGAAATGGGTATCAATTCATGCAAATCAATAACGAAATGAAAACCCGGAAATTGGAAAAGAGTGAAATTGAATTAATAGAATACAAACCTGGAAATTGGCGAGTTGAAATAAATTCTAGGGTTTCGATAATTTGGGGAAGAATAGAATGGTGAAAGAAATAGCAGAGAGCGGGAGTATGAATGTTGATGCTTTTTAAAATACGCGCCAATAAGTCATGTAGTGTACCACCCACGATTGCATATTATTGAAGCTTTTGCCCAGCTTCTGTCTACTCCCTCCCTTCCCTAAAAATTAGTTCTATAAAGGAAGATAGAGAGAGAGAGAGCAAATGGGTTACTGAATAAAGTATGGGACAAATAAATAGGGACATTCTCAAATGGAATATGGGATAAACAAATAGGGCTCAAAATGCAATATGGGGGTAGAGCTGTTAATACGGTTACTCGAGTCGGGTCCGGGTCTGATCATCTCGGGTCTCGGGTCATGATCTAGTCGGGTCATGTCAGATCATTTTATACTCGGATGTAGGTCGGATTCGGGTCGGGTTCGGTCAGGTTGATTATTTGTCGGGTCATGTCAGTTTATTTTTTCATTTTGATATATGTCGGGTTCGGTCGAGTCTTTTCTAGTCGATCGGGTACAATTTCGGGATCGGGTCATAATGAGTCGGGTTTGAGTCATACTTGTAGTAGTTAATTTCGGGTTCCGGTCAAGTTCGGACTGGATAATTATCGGACACGGGTTAAAAAAGGGTTCGATAACTATCAAGTCTAGTCAAGTTTAAACCTTATAATTTATACCTAGTCTATACCTAGCAAAACCACATTCGATTAGATGACACGTGTCATCATATTTGATTAGATGACACGTGTCATCCATTCTTACCTCTATCAATTTGGTTTTTTATTTTATTTTTTCTTTAATGTTTGATATATTATACAACTCTAATCGCCTCTTTCACTCCATATTCCTCTCATACAACATTTATTCACCAATCTATTCATTCAACATCTTCCACTTCACCTTCCCGATTAACACTCAATATTAATACACTATTTAATTTATGTATTCTTTCAACTTTCAAAATTTAACTCCATTTAAATCATACTATATTTTAGCCCGTGTGATGCACGAATTCTAATTAATTGTTAAGTTAAAATAAAACATTTATATATACCAACTGCTATATATATATTAGAATACATTGTATTTTATTTTGGATTTTCATTTTAGATTATATATATATATATATATATATATATATATATATATATATATATATATATATATATATATATATATATATATCCAAAATCACAAACTCAATAAAATTATAACTTAAAAAAATAGACTAAATAATCACTATACAACCGTTCGTTCTTTGAACGGGCTCAAAAGCTAGTTAACTTTTATAAATTTGGTTTTACGCTTTTCACTTGTTCTAGATTAGGAAATAATATTAATAATATTAATCCACAACTTACTCTTGACTGAACCCGTAGGGTCACAAAAATAGCACGTGAACGGATCAAGTATTTAAGTGAATATATATATGGAAAAATTGACATAAATAATCCCAATTTTCACACATCTTCTAAAAATAATCCCAACTTTGGATTATTTTAGAATAATCCAAACTTTAGGGGTTACCTTCTCAAAATAATCCGAAGTCTTTTTTTTGTGTCATTACTAATCCATTTTGGGTCTATTGTACATAGGCAAATTGATAGTTTGGATTATTTTGAGAATGTAACCCCTAAAGTTTGGATTATTCTAAAATAATCCGAAGTTGGGATTATTCTGAGAAGATGAGTGAAAGGTGGGATTATTTATGTCAATTTTTCCAATATATTATTCATTAAGTACTTTATTTATGATCATTCGGAAATGACGAGTCTCGGTTCCAGTGGGAGCTGAAATCGTCAAAAGGCAAAGTAAAGAATATTCCGAAAATGAAGATATTGCCGGAAACGAAAATATGGTTCATGACGGAAGTATAAATATTATCCAAGTCTTAGATGTTGCCGGAAACGAAAACATGGATCGTATCGGAAAATATTATTGGAAATAGAAATATTGTCGGAATCAGAAATATTGCCGGAAAAGGAAATATGACCAGAATCGGAAATATTGTAGGAATAGGAAATTATTTCCGGAATCGGAAATATTAACGGAAACGTAAATATTTGTTCGAAACGGAAATAGAGAATCAGAAAACGAATCGGAAGCTCGACGAGCGACAAGCCGACAAGCGAGCCGGCCCATCGCTCGACAAGCACAAGGCCGAGCGCACAACACTGAGCACGAAGCCCAGCGTCAGCGCTCAACCATATGCGATGGGCCTGGAGCGCTGTGGGCCGCGAGCAAGCTAAGGCAAGCAGCCCGTCGAGGCCAAACTGCAGCGTGTTGGGCTTTGGGCCAGCAGCGGCTACGTTTGGGCCTAGCCAGGCACACGCACCAGCGTGGCCCTTGTGGGCTTGTGGCTGCGTTGGTTGTTTCGTCTTGGGCTTCAAGCAATATCCGATTACTTAGTCGCCAAGTAACTTTGGCTTTGAGTATTAGTTTTCCTTGTCCTACTAGAATTGGATTAATTAAGTGTTTAATTATTGCTACAATTCTAATTGGTTAAGAATTTCAATCCTAATGGGATTGGTAATTGTTTTCCTAGTAAGACTCAAATTCCTAATTTCCTACTCTATAAATATGAGGCTAGCCCTCATAATTTATACACATATCAATACATCAAAACAAATTCTTTACATATATTGTGTTCAAGGGAGAACATATATTATAGCCTAACCCGAGTACATAAAACCTTAAGTAATATCCTAGTTGGTTGAACCTAAGGCGGATTCGAACGTGCTGTGGACTTTCTACGGAGGGGCGACACTTGGAGCTCTAAAGACTTGTTCTTGTTCGGTTCGGGAGCATCTAGGGAAGACACGCATCATATTGTAGAATGAGTCAAGGTGAATTGAATTAAGGACTTTTCGTGCCTAGTGCACAACCCGCATGTTAACAGGCATGTCGTGGAACTCAACAGTATGTTGAGAAGGAACAATGGGAGTAATTTCACTTGAGTCTTGAATGTTTGATCACAAGTCCTAATGAAGTAATGAACTAAAAAAGAGTATTGTTAGGTTGATCGTTTATTAAATGTTGCTTGTTTATGTCTTGAGTCGGCTTTGTAAATAAAATATTAATAAACGTAAAGTGCAACCAGAATAAGCTTCAAAACTCATAGAACGTATATACCTTGAGTATGAACAATGGAGGGAGTACCTTGCCAAGGGGCTTGTACTCCTACGAATGATACAAGACATTTTTTCATTCTTTTATGCGCTGGAATTCCGCCGATATGGTCCGACATGGTTACTTTCTTCCGTAATGGATATTTGTTTTAGTGTTTGGTTGCCTCCCAACACTCTTCCGTGATGGATATTTATTTGGGCCCGATCAAAGCTTATTCTAATTAATCTATGAGTCAAGAGTCGTGTCGAGAGTCGAGTCTTGTCTCCATGATTAATTGTTTACTTAATTGGCGTTTGCATGTGATCTAATTTATCATTGGAATGAAGCATTTCATTCTAGCTTGTTTGTACTCAGCTTTCGCTGATTACGTGCTTTGTGTTTTAGTAATGGCATTTTCCTTAATGACCATAAGATGATCCATCATTTGCATTTGCATTGTTGGGGAGTAGTCTATCAATAACAGGTTTGTTTAGAGGTGACTTGCAGGATAAGTAATCTTTCATGGCTCGATTGAGAGAGTTCTGTACTTGCATTATTCTAACTCTAATTATTTTATCTAGTCTAGCCTATAACGTTTTTGATTAGTTAAAGGATTTGTTTAAAGTATTTTGGTTTGGGCTGTTATGGTTCCAACTTGTATGGAGGATGTTAACTATTATTATTGTTTTAAAAGTTTTGATTAATTCCGCTGCGTAATTCTGGTAATAGCCTGAGCCGTTATCACGGTGGCGGTAATACTTTAGTAATTCCTTATCTGGATTTGGAAATTGGTTTTAAAATAGCAAGGAATTATTAGGGTGTTACAATATTATTAAACATGGTATACGTTGTACTATGTAGGTAAAAAACTCATGTAGAACTTGTTTCACTTTGTTTTGGAAAAAATTGATGAAAGAGCTGCAATTTTTTTTAAAACTTTGATTCATTTTTTTAAAGCACTTAAATTTTGAGTCCAAATTAAATATGTGCTTAATGCAGCTTTAGAACCTATATGTGTGGTAGATTATATGATCTAAATTACCATAGGATTATAGAATATATATATATATATATATATATATATATATATATATATATATATATATATATATATATATATATATATATATATATATCTTATGTTATTCCTAATTATTACTCATCCGTTCCAAAAGGATATTCCAATTTAGAATTGGAAAATTTGGTAATATTAATCCAACCTTTGACCGATTTTCTTTTATTAAGCCCACCTACGACATATTTTTTAATAATCCCACCTTTATTACCCAACACCTTTTATTGGGCCCAACAGGTCATAAAACTGTTGTAAGCGGCATTATTTCTCTACATGGCAGTACTCTCTCTCGATATATTCAGTCATCATCATCAATTCATCACCATCTCGTTGACTTTTTCACCGATTACCAGCCACTTAAGCCCAATAAAAGTCGTCGGGTAGTAAAGGTGGGATTATTAAAAAATATGTCGTAGGTGGGATTAATAAAAGAAAATCGGCCAAAGGTTGGATTAATATTACCAAATTTTCCTTTAGAATTTTGACACTATTTAAATTGAAGACAATCTTATAGATTATTTCCAATACGTAAGAAAAAAAACATATTCATGCAAAATCTTATTTGATTCATTTCAATGAGTATTTTAATAATATCAAAATTTTATATTTTTTTTGCTAATATACAATTAGAGATATAAATGATACATAATGTGCATTGAAAACTGAAAAGTAAAAATTAGAACATCGATCATTATAGTACGGAGGGAGTATATTACTATTTTATTAAAAAAAATCAATACAATTTTTTAGTTTAGGTAAGGACTCTTGTTATAAAAATTTTAGTGTGAGTTATGACCCATATAAGTTCTTGAGTACTTCAATGTTGAGTAAAATATTGGTCAAAATTACCACAAGTTATGTTGAGTTTTTCTTTAGGTAGAAATTTATTTGCCATTATTTATTATTATTAATTCATATGCAGTAAAATATATTAGTACTTTGGCCCAAAGTCTGTCAACAGAACATTAAATCTATGTAAAACCCATATTCTAAGTTAAAAATGATACTACTCCGTACTTATAATGTTCAGATTAATATATTTGGTTTAACTAAAGTTCCAAGTCTATGACAATAAATTTTTCTAATAGAAAATTCAAAAAAAAATTCAAAAAAAAATATTCACATAGATTTTTGATAAATCTTAAGGATAGGCCACCTCATAAAATTATTACAATAAAATTTATTCTAAACATGTGTAGATCTCTTCTATTATATTAGTCATATAAATAAAACAGTAAATATCTATTTACATCTATATTGAATTTAAAGAAACTATTTTCTGTTTTAAAAAATTATTAGAGTATTTTTTTGTGTGAAAAATAGTTGGAGTATGATGATTCGTTTTTATTTTAAATAAAAACCATGATTATGATTTATTAGATGTCCCACCGACTCATTCACGAGTTTTTTTTCTTACTCTAAAAATTACATTTGAAATTACTGGGTAACTATTATTGATTTTAATACTACGTATTTATGTAATTTTAGTAGTAAAAAGTATGCGAGAAAAATCTCGCAAAGAAGTGACACATATCATCTTGGGATAATAATACTACGTACATATACGTCAAGTGAAAATTACTAGGTACACCCGGGTGTACCGTGCACCCAAGGGTATTTTTATACTCGTGGGTGGTCTCTCTCATATTTTCTAGATGGTGATTACTTAGGAGTAACCCTCGTGCGGAGGGGCTCCTAATGTACTATTTTTCTTACCTTTTCAAAAAAAAAAATGTAATGCGAAAATGTAAGAGGGTACACCGTACACCCGGGTGCACCTAATATGTTATACAGGTGAAGAGCTCCTGACTTTTTTTTTTAATAAACATTACAGAGTATATATTATTTAAAATTCTTGCCATAAAATAGAAGATCCGGAGGAAAGGAAATTATTATTTTTCCTAATAAAAATTACGTTTTCAAAAACTTCTTTAACAAAAATATATATATTTTTAGAAAAAGCAAGAATACTCTAGGAGATGACACGTGTCATTCCTGGTGTGTCTTTTAGTATATAGTTACTAGTCTTTTATGAAAAATTAAAATTGTGTTATATTGCATCTAATCACCGTAAATATTAAGCAAGAAAATTTGTTCACAAAATTATTCGTTTAGAGAAAAAATCAGAGTCGTCTCTATTAAAACATCTGTATAGATATTTATCCGAGTTACGCCCTTACATGACAAAATATCTAAATTGTACAAAATAGTACTAAAGTAAAGAAATTGACGTAATAGTGATTCACTTGTTTATTTTGCTCGCATTGTACTTGCGTGACCACGTGCAATTATCCGCCGTATCAATTTGCAACGCATAACTAACCTTTATAGGAAAGCAAGTTATGGATTAAATTGTTCAATCGTTGGAGGAAATTCCTACGAAAAAATTTGTACCCTAAAAGTTTGAATATTCTTTCCAAAACCCAAATGCGTCCATTACGTTTATATGTGGAAAACTTTAGTTTTCCGCATTTAGATTTTATTTTTAATAACGCTATTCCGGAATATTATTTGAAAAATTAATTGGTTTTGCTTTTACCCCTTTTAACTTTAATTGAGATATTTTAGAAATTATTGAGAGATTGTGTAATTTTGGGAAAGATTGTATCACGTGATTGCTTCACAAAATTGATGTAGTTAAAACATTATTTAATTTTTTGTCAGAAATATTTATTGTTTTCTTGTTATTACGTTATTGCTTAATTTCCTGTTCATTGAATAATCATCCCCAAGTTCGTTTTTCATTTATATATTATTTGTTTAACGGAATTTGATTACTGCAGTTGTCATTAAGGGTACTAGTCTTATATGCACGCGATGCGTGCATGATTATATAAAAACTTAAAATTGTATTACAACCACTAAATATAAATATTAGATAAAAAAATGTTCACAAAGTTCATATCTAAAAAAATTACGGTTATACTATACGATCATACATCTAAATAGTAAAACAGAGTAATCATGCCTTACATGACAAAGAATCTAAATCTAAATCTTAATACAAAAATATAAATTCCAAAATTCCATCATATACCTAAGAGTTACTCCATTTTGTTTCATTAACGCCATTTATGAACTTCATCAATCAAACTCTTTGAAAAACTTTCTACAGCTTTTTTCACAGCCATTTGATGAGGAGATACACAACTAATGCTCCATTCATAAACTTAAGTCCTAATCCGAATAATGAAGGACCCTGGAATCAAACCAAAAGAGAAGAAGCCGGAAGAGAATGGAGTTTATTCCAATAGATGTCAGAAGAGCAGAAACAATCATTTCTGGAGGGTATCCGTATCACTGATTATCTGTAAAGAACTTGCAAACCTGACATGAGAAACAAATCATCAGTCACACATGCAACATAATTGAATAGGGTTGATCAACATGGAACATCAATTTTATCACTGAAAGATTTCAGGTGAGAAACTTTAAAGCAAACTGGAAATAGGAAGTAATCGAAGAACGACGACCAGAGCAAACAATATTTTCTAGATCAACCATATTACTTTTTGTTTTCAGTAAGTAAACTTCCTGTTTTCAATTTGCTTTAAATCACTGAAATATTTCGAAGAACGACGACCAGAGCAAACAATAGGATTGTATCACGTGATTGATTCACAAAATTGATGTAGTTAAAACATTATTTAATTTCTTGTCAGAAATATTTATTGTTTTCTTGTTATTACGTTATTGCTTAATTTCCTGTTCATTGAATAATCATCCCCAAGTTCGTTTTTCATTTATATATTATTTGTTTAACGGAATTTGATTACTCCAGTTGTCATTAAGAGTATTATAATATATATTTTATAAAGAGTATCTAAACGTCAAATGTTAAGGACCTCAGTAGTTTCCCTATAGAACAAATATTTAGAAAAATATTTAAGTAAGTTTTGATATATTTCCCTTAAAATAAACATTATGCCATATTTGTTAATTATTTTCATATTAATAATGAGAAAGAATCAAATAATACCTTATGATCCAAATGTGCTACCACTTAAAATGTTTAAATAAGACCGTAAGTTATATTACCAAGAAAATTATATAATATAATAAAATTAAGCTGGTAAAAATGAAGTTTGTCGTTTTTTAAATTACCAACGTTTGTTTCTTGTTCTCCAATGGCTTCCATCACCGGCTCACTGTTGCATTGCTCCAAAATGTTACCTTTTGAAATTTTTATTTTCATTTCAATAAAATAGTAGACGTAGATAATATTTAATTAGCGGTTAATTAATCATGCTTTGACTTTTTCCATTTAATTGATTGCTTTCCTATGAAAATATCATATTTGCAAATTAACATTAATTGTTAGTTTATTAATTTATTTAATTATTAGTTTATTAATTTATTTTTTAGTATCGTCTTATAGCGCCGCTCCTCTCTCTCTCCTTTTTCTCTCTTCTCTCTCCTCTTTTAGGGTTTTAGTTTTCTTTGCCGTTTAGGCCGGAAATAGTCTAATTTCTTTGGAAATTAGACTATTTTCGACCCTTATTCTTGTTTTTTCATTGTTTTTTCCTTATGTATTGTCTTGTTTTGTTTTTTCCGTTGATTTGTTCCCAATTTATTTTTGGGTTTGTTCCCAATTTATTTGGGTTTTTCCTAGAGTTTTCTAGGTTCTTGATTCTCATCCATGGATGAGAATTTTTTTAGGGTTTCAATAATTGGGAAGGAGATTTGGATTCATACAGGTTTAGAGTTTATCATCAACTCGTCAATCAGAACCATTCGGGCGCATATTGCGAAGGGCTCTACTTGGAAAGATGCGAAAACATCGAAAATCATTGCTCGCGTTAAGCTAGAAGCGGTGGAGTACGAGATGTGCTTTAGGATGCAGAATAGTAATTGTTTTGACTGTAACTGTTATGTATTTTCTTTGAATCTGTCGTATGCAGATCTATTTTGTTATTGTAGATGCCGTATGGTTGATTATTAATGAAATTGTTCTTCCCCGTCAAAAAAAAAATAAAATAAATTATTTTTATGTATTATAAATTGATTAATTCAATTGTAAGTAAGTGAGGGTAGTATAGACAATGTTATAGGGGACACCAAAAGTGGAATCTTATACAGTTATACGACGTACTCCCTCCGTCCCGGAATACTTGACCTGTTTTCCTTATCGGGCCGTCCCTTAATACTTGATCTGTTTCTAAAAATGGAAATATTCTAACAATATTATATTATTTCTCACTCCACCCCTATTAACCCACCTATCCCCTACTCCATACAAAAATTAATTAAAAATTCAACCCCTACTCTCCCCAACCCCACCTCTTAACCCACCTCCCACTAACTATATTAAAATAATACCCCACTATCAACTACTACCTATTAAATTAAATAAGTCAATTCAAGTCCCTTAAATTCTATGCCGGTCAAACCGGGTCGAGTATTCCGGGACGGAGGGAGTACTCCGTATAATAGAGATTGATATTTAGTTTGCTGGTTTGGCGCCAAAGGTTTCAGTCTCCCCCGCCACTTTTGCTGCCATGGCAACCTTCCGTCCTCCTCAATTTTCCGACGTAATTTCTGCCTCTTTCTATCATTTTCTACTTTATTTTTATTTTTAATCGCCATTTCCGTTTCCTCAAGGCAACTAGTATTGCTGCGATTTCATGAAAATGTACAATACAAAAATCTCGAAATTTAATTGAATTAACCCCAATTTTGACAGGATGTTGCTTGGCTTCCGGCGTGGCTTCAACCCAATCAATCGGCGGTTACACCGTCTCAAGGTTTGACGAGTGAGGAAAACTCCCGCCATTCTCTTCAGGTTTCAATTAATCAATTTACCCCTATTTCTGATTATTTTTTTAATTTCTATTTCTAGGGTTTCTTAATGCTGATTAGCTTAGTTGTTTAGGGATAAAATTTATCCCCAATTGAGTCTTATTTTGTATTTGGTCCAACAAAAAGGAAAAAAGTTGTTGGTTTTAGTTTAATTTAGTTATTGGGCATTGTTTAATTTTGACGGTGACTCAGTGGCTGTGTCGATTTTTGACATCGAGTGCAATTAATTGTTAGAGTGTAGTATTAGAGAAGGAAGTAAGTTGTAAGATATCAGCTTCTGGCTAGTTCAATTGCAAATACTCCTACTTTAGGGTGCTTTTAGGGTTTGGTTTCAACGTTCTACATGCACCGCTTTGAATGAGGGGATTGAAGCTATTGGGTGATAAATTGGTGTTTCTTTTTATTGTACCTTCAAATTTTGACAATACGTATTTCAATTAAATTTTAGTTACAACCAGATGCACCATGTTCATGCATCACCTAAGTTAATAATCAACTAAGTGGGATCTTGTTTTGCTCCTTATCTCCCTAAAATTTCTCGCCTCTTCTAAGTTCCGGATGAAGGCTCTAAAAATATTTGATATTGGCAGCATAGGCTAAACTGAAGCTATTAGTTTGTATGGAAATTCAACAAGAACATTTATTACTGAATTACACGGAGTATTACTATTACTAAGCATTGTTTAGCTAGATGTCGTATACACAAATTCTTTCTTCATGCTCAACCAGGATGCAGCTTAGTTGTTGTATGATGCAGAGCTGTTTGTGTCAATCAGTTACACTAGATTTTGTTGACTTGTGGACGGTGCTTACGTTTCATGACAATGAAGAAACAAACAGATGCAATGATATATTTAATCATTGATTACTTATAATGAATCAGTAATGCTTACTTATTGTAAATTTAGACGATAGCTTCTTTTTGTTCACCCCCTCCACTGCTGCAATGTGCAGGATGTGGACATCTTTAAAGGAGAGAACAGCCAGGTTAAAGAACCTTATCTTTCAACACATAGAGGGAGCAGATACAACATTTGCCATTTGTATTTATCTGGAGAAGAAAGTTCGCCAGCTACCCTCACTCCATCTTGTGACAAGGTGCTCTTTAATAGCTAGTCCAATAATCTTTATCATGTTTCACGACTTTGGACGATATAGTACATAGTATCAAAGATATATGATCTCTATTCCTGCCTATTTTTATTGATAGTTTTGCCTTATTTTCTCGTGCTCGATGCCCTCTTCATTGTATCTTTGTCAGGACTAAGCATACTACTTATAATCTGCTCTGTAGAATTTCATGCTTCCATTGTATCCATAGAACTTCATGCTTCCAGTTTTAGAAAAATAATTAAAGTGGTTTAGTCTTTTTTCCCTTTGCCCTATTAAGTTGGTGATGCCCATGATATTGTTTTTCTTCTGGCTATATGACATCTTGAACTGAACTCATCAATGGGTTTCACCCTTCTGCATTCCACAGAAAAACTAAATTAACTTGCTATTCTAGGTTGCTGATCCATTCTGGTGTTTTCCTGTAGCATTGTATCAGATGGAAGGGAGATTAACAATGATTGCTTGATCTTCTTTTCTGTGCAGTTATTGTCGCATTATTTTCACTTTTAAAACTGCAGCTTACTTTTCGTTTTGCACATTTTCTTTCTAGCAGGTATTGCATTTAAATCTGCATCTTTCATCAGACGGAACTTCGTCGAACATTTCCAATACACTCTTACATATTTCACTAGATGACAAGCTTGATTCTGCACTAGCTCTAGTTGGCACAAAAGAAAAGAGCCAGTGCAATATAGGTCATGATTCTTCTAAAATGAATATTGTTCCTTCTCCTTCAAGTGAAAAATACTCTGGATATTTTGCTAACCAAATTCCATTAACTAATGATGCTGGAAAGAACACTTTAGAGATCTTTAACTCCAATTGTGCTAAAGATGATGACATTAGTGATGCTGTGGAGCTCTCGATTGCAGCATCTGAAGCATTAGTCATACATAAAATAGTACAAAATGAATCATTTTCGGCAGCTTTGTCCACTTCAGCAATACTTGAAGTTGCTCTTCGAGTGAAACAAGCACGACTAGATGAATTAAAGGATTCCTCAAATTGCTTTGAGGATTCTGATAACACTGCTGACATCCTTTCAGATTTAGGGGACTCTGATATCGAGGATGCATGTAAAGATGTTGGTCTGTATATCAGTAGCTTGGACAATACCCCTCTTGAAGATCTGTCAGCATCTCGAGTTAAGGAGACTCCGTTGTCAGAAATTCCTGGAGAGGATACAGAGGTTCAATGCAAATGGCAGGGAGACCAGGAAATATATTTCAATAATTGTTTAGTAACAGAGCTTCAGGAGAACAATCCGGAAACAAATAAATTAAAGGACCCGCCAGCTGAAATCTTTGACAACGAGAAGCTCGAGTTAGACAGAAACCTACCACTTGACTCGATCTTAGTAAATCAATCACAGAATGGGCATTTAGATGACCTGCAACTACTGCAGGTAATTGATTACAGGACTTTTTCATCTCCTCATATATCTAGTGTATTTCGTTATCTACTAAACGTTTGTATTGGATTTAAGCCTTGTTCATACATTCTTTTCATCTTTCAAAATCCTTAGAGAAATGTGTACTCCATATTTTGTACTGAAACTAATAAATAAACTGATACTATGTATCTAAAGGAACTAAACAATGCTGTTCCTTTTTTTATTCCCCCGTCCTGTCTTAAAGAAGTCACACTTGGATTAACTGCACTATACTACTATGTTAATTTGCAGGAAGAAAAAAATGACATGACATATGTAGAGGGCTTCGCACATCAATTAGAAGTAAATTCTCTTCCTCGGTCTCAACATTTAAGTAAAGCGAGATTAGACTCTATACCTACAAAATGGCATTCACGTTATGCAGGTAAAGACTGTTAAGTGTCTCCATGATTTCCATCACAATGTTATGAGTGCTTACCTGAGCCCTTTACTTTTTTGTTGGCAGACATAAATAAGTTGAACAACAGATCATCATGCAGATTCCAGAGTCGCTGGTTTGGTGGTTGGACAGGAATGGTATGCATCATTTATTTGAAAGAGCTTTATTATTATGTAGATCACTAAACTCTTGTAATCTTCAGACCTGGAGTTTCTTTGCATCTATGTTGTAAACATGATTGTTTCTTTGCATCTATGCTGTAAACATGATTGTTTCTCTTTCTTGACCTTTGTTTTGTGTCAGACCCCTTTAGTCTGATGATGAAGTTATTGATTGAGTTATCGAAACAGTCTCTCCTCCCCATTCAGTGTTTGGCTTCAGGCTGTATATCTGTCACACTCGAAAGGTCCTATTTCAGTGGGATCTCTTCCTACCTGTTTGTTGTTAAATACTGGTGTAGTAAAAAACGCACACCATATGGTGTATGCCTATGTTGTAAATGGTTTCTCTTTCTTGAACTTGGTTTTATGTCAAACCCTTTTAGTCTGATGGATAAAGTTATTAATTGAGTTACAGAAACAGCATCTCCTCCCCATTCAGTTTTCAGCTTCGGGCTGTATACCTGTCACGCTCCAAAGGCCCTATTTCAGTTGGATCTCTTCTACCTATTTGTTGTTGAATACTGGTGTAGTAAAAAAGGCATATCATGCTTATATTTGGATTCATGTCTGGAAATTAAACTGATGTTTTTTTTTTATTCCGATGTTATCTTAAGCTTATGTCAGTTTTTATGTTTAATGATCTTAAAGAAAACCAAGATTGTGGCTTTGAGTACGCTGGATCATCTTTCTTAAGCTACTACTTTTAGAAAAGAGGGAGTGAGGGATGACTGCAAAAAAAAAATTGTTGTAAAGAAAGATATCTTTACAGAAAAAAAGGAAAGTGGAAACGAAGAAAAACAATTTGCTCACTAATCCGCTCCCTTCTTTTCTGGCAGGA
Organism: Spinacia oleracea; assembly: GCF_020520425.1. Lineage (NCBI taxonomy): Eukaryota > Viridiplantae > Streptophyta > Magnoliopsida > Caryophyllales > Amaranthaceae > Spinacia > Spinacia oleracea. Next base: position 16,465,959 of record NC_079489.1, read on the forward strand.
AATAGATGATTGTGGTGAACTGAAATCAAAGAGCAGAAAAACTATCCCCAATTTTTTTATTGGTGAGACAAGTTATCTTTCAGAATCCATCGATGTTTTCCCTGATCAGAACTCTGTTGTACATAATCAGCATCTTAGCTCAAACACTACAGCCTCTGTAAAACCTTTTGAAGGTTCATGCAAGTCAGCTAGTAAAGGGGCATTTGTCAGTCAGGAAGTTGTTAAAGATTCTGCATCATTTATTGATCCGTTATGTTCAACGGTTCCCTGTAGCATTTCTGCACAAATCGGGGATTCCCTTCTGCAAATTAATAACAATGATGACAATCAAGTGCTTGATGCTTTCAAAAGCTTCCCAACAGGTATTGAAATACCGTTGGAAACCGCCCAGACAAGTTCTGGCCACTATGATGAAAATGTAAGTAATGAGAAGCACAATGGACTGGATTTGGATGATGCTGGTCCTTATCCTGTGGTTCGCCGGCAATTGACGTCTCTCAAGACTTATAGTACTGGACTGCCAGGAAATTCTCCCTTTTCATTCAAGAGAAACTTAAACTGTGAGTTTGTGAGCTGTGGAGAAAATGATGCCAGGGTGCTTTCTGACTCCACCGACTACACGAATGATAAGGATACGACAAAGCAACCACCTGTCAAATCCACGCCCAATTGCGCTACATCCAAAAGTAATCAAGAAAATCAAGAGGTGAAGTTGCTTTCACTGGAACAATGCATAAGCTGCACCAAAACCTCAGATAAAGGAGGTCCTGAAAAACAACCACCTATCAAATCCATATTCAGTGGTGTTAGTGCAACAAATGATAAGGAAATTCGTGTTGAAAATGCATGTGAAAGAGTGGTGCTAGATCAGTTTGAAAGAAATGGAGTGGAATTGCAGGTAAATGTTGAGGACAATCCAACATCTCCTCTTGTCCTATGTCATAGGAAACGAAGATTTAAAGCTCCTAAAATTAATTTTAGTGATGCCTCAGCAGCCAGTCTATTGAAAGATCAAGCTCCAGCTTCCGATAAAACTTGTGACGAAGCCAGACAAATTCCTAAAGATCAATTTAGAAATATTCCTAGATCTGAGATTTCAGCGAGAAAGCGAGTTCGTTTTTCAAATGTTGACTTTGTACTTCAAATCCCTCAAGGTCAATTGAAAAAACATCCCAGAAGAGTACTCACTTGTGAAAATCGTGAGTATCGTCAGCTCATTTCATAGTTATATATGTATTCTGAATCTATCTAAGTTGTTTCCGTAACATTTTGATTAGGGTCAAGTTCCAGATTGGGGTACAGGCCTGAAAATTGTTACCAGGAGCAAGTTACTGCATCTCAAGAAGTAAAAGAGCGTCTAACTAAATGTCGCATAAAGGGTAGGAAGAGAACAATATTCCAAGGCTTAGACTTTTTGCTGACTGGCTTTTCCAAGAAGAAAGAAAAAGAAATCGAAGGGATAGTGAGGAAACATGGTGGAATGGTCCTTTCTGATATTCCTGCCCCACCTCCTTATCCAAGTAGAAGGAGGTCCTTGAGATTTAATGCCGAAAGGCTTCCCGTCGTCTTGTGCACAAAGAAGGTTGGCTTTTAAATCTTTTTCTAATTATATTATTGTTCCCTTCATTTAATAAAAACTCTATTTAGTAGTGTCATAAAAAGTATTTTTGTTTTCTGTAAATAAATTATACTCTCTCCATCCTATAAAAACTCTGTTAGGTTTGGGCATGCATGTCAATGATTTTAGTCAGAGGTCCACACCACATGGGTTGAGTGGAATTATGTTTCCATTTTAAGTAACAACGAAATCATGAAGGTTTTTAGTTGAGTACATGCATCAATATGGTTGTATCAATTGGACAATAAATTTGATGTGTCCTAAAACAAGTCCAGTGAACGTTCTAAATTTTGGATGGATATTAGACATTCTTTGTTGAAGGAGGGGTGTCTTCAGGCCCGGTCCTAGGGGGTAGGCGAGGGGTGCGACCGCCTAGGGCCCAAGGTGGATAGGGGACCAAAATTATAGTCTGTCCAGTAAATTAGTACTAGTAATAAACAACACATTAAATGCACATGTTATGTCCTTGGCTCATTGGTAAAAGTAAGTGTCAAAGTTTTGATACCTATAATAGGTCTAGGGTTCGACTCCCCTCTATGTCTTTATTTTTTTTGTTTATTCGTTCCTTCATTATTTTTCTTGTTCACTTCCATCTTCCTTTATTTGCTCAACTTTTTTCCTTTTTTAACTTTGTCAATATTTTTTATTTGAATTTATTTTTTAGCAACTAATTTTTCTCATTTATAATACTTTGTAAATATAGTGTCTCAATTATTTAAACCCTTTATTTGTATTAGCTCTGTCCTTTTAGTACTCAGTTCTAATCGATGTAACTATATGTGGGCGAAAAAAATGCTTATTTGATGGACTATGGGTCTATAAGTTTTAAAATTAATATCAAGTTTAATGATGACAAAATTAACTGATACTTTTAATGCTTAAGATGAACCTTTATTTTAAAAAAATTAAAATCTCTTTATGCATACTCCGTATTAATTATCTTGTACGGAGTAATTAAGTAAGTATTTATTTTATTGAAATATTTCAAGAGATCGACCAGAGCAGGATTTTGAATTCTATGATCCTGCAAAGGAGATATAATAATTTTTTTTATTGATTTGAATCCAACAATAATGGATTTAACAAAAAAAATTATATTATTTCAGTTTAAACGTATCATTTTGGAAGGGGCCCTAATCCAATATTTCGCATAGGGCCCTCAAAATGTCAGGACCGGGGCTGGGTGTCTTGTACTCCTTTGTTTTTTGTGATACTATCTTTTCCATCGAGATAGAATTTTAAGTGAAATTAGGTTGAATGTTTTCAAGCTGCTGCAAATTTCTCTAGTGCTCCTAAATTTTCTTTTGAAATATTCTCATGTTAGCAAGTGTTTCAAGAGTGGAGCAATTATCGAGTCATAGTGTGATTTTCACAAAAAATGACTTTATTGTATTCACTATCTAGAATGAATATCATTTAGCATGACTAATCTTATTAGATTTTTGTTAATCCTGTATGTATGGTGATGTTTCTAAGTATTCTAATTAATATGTTGAGGTAGACAATTTTTCCTTTCATACTATGCACGCAACTGTAGTTTGTAGTTACAATTCATCTACGTGATAATGATTATAATTGACTGAAGTTGATTTTTCTTTTGTTAATTTGGATGCTTCAAGTACAATTAGTAATCATGAAATAGCAAAGAGAACTCTCTTTATGATTTTGAGATGACATAAGATTCATGTGCATCAAAAGATTTTTTATGCAGTATATAGAATATTATACCTCTATATAAGTAGATATATTAATTTTCCAGCTGTATGAGGTTTGTGCATTTTGCTATAAAGGAGTAGAGTTTGCTTGGTAGGTGGAAACAAACATATTACAACTTGATGTGGGAAATCATGAGCCTAGCAATGGTCTATTTGGTGTTTTTGAGAGTGGGTGTAAGGATGTATCATCAAAATGTCCATGAGGGTCAGTAATGGTTTCAAAATGCCGTAGAGTTAGGGCATCGGTTATTCTAATATATATCATTCCTTTTTCACCTTCCACCTACTTTGGGGAGGAACTTGTAATCTTACAATGCAAATGGGGAGTTAAAAGTCATTTCTTTCTCACTTTCCGCCCTAGTTTAGGGGAGGCACTTACTTGGGGCAGGTTGGGATGACTTTCTGCTTTTATGTCTATCATGTGTGGACTATAAAAACAAAATCATGATGTTATTGGTTTGATGGTTAAATTATAGCATGATGAGATTGATGACTTTATGGTCTAAGGTTCAAACTGTGCGCCGTTCTTAAGATTTCTCCTTCCTGTCATTGATGAAACACTCTACAGAATATCTCAAATTTGGATCCCATACATCCTTTACTGGGCCGGAAGTAGACATGTCATATGCATTTGGAGACTGTGTTTCCAGTTTGGAAGCCTTGTCCTGAGACATACTGTTGTGTTGAAGCTCATCCTTGATTACTCTCCCTGTTCACCCCTCCCTCCACTCTCCTTTTTCTTCCTTGCTGCAGTTGCTGTCATTTTTTTTACCAGTGTAGTCTTGAATGTGCATGCCATTAGTCTTTACGATTGCTTTGTTTTTCTAAAATCTCTGTTGCATGTTATTGCAGTTGCAAACAACAAGATTTTTGTATGGCTGTGCTGTCCATGCCTTCTTGCTTAAAGTTGGTTGGGCATATGATTCAATTAGAGCTGGTTCTGTCTTGCCTCCTGACAAGTAAGTTGTAACCCTTGATCTCTAATATCTTCCTTAAGCTTGCTGCTTAATTTTAGTCTCCTGCAATGGTGCCTCTCATCTCATAATGGTCCCATGACCAAAAAGAACTGGAAGTGACGGAGATAGAGGCTTTGATTGTCTTTTTGCTTCACTTGATCTGTTGTGAAACTTGTGATTGAAGGAACTTCAAGCCATAGATCTGTTCTGCAAGGCATCCTATTTCAAAATGTTCTTAAAAGTGTTGGATAATGATCAATTCAATTTTTTTTCAAGTCCCTCTTGGGCTTCTGTGATGATTGTTTTTTTCCCACCCCACTCTTTCTCCAATTACTATTTTTATTTTTGTTTTTGTTGTTTTTGTTATAAAAAATGTTTACCATGATAATGGAACCTGCCCAACCGAACTTACTCACTCACCCTTTTCAAGGCTGCCTGATTTAGATGGATACTCTTCCGCCATCTAAAACAAGGGCCATCTTGCCAGCTAACCCTTGGACCATTTGACCATTCCATGAAATATATATTACTCCGTACTAATAAATGTTTCCTATTTATGTTTGTTGAGATGATTTATAAAATAAAATCTCTGTTGTAAAACTTTTTAACTCTTAATTTCATGTTCCTGGCTTCCATTAAAATAAAATGTATAAAATAAAATGAGGTATTAGTCAGAAATTCTTCATATGCAAGGACAACTGTTCCGATTTTACATTTAAACTTTGCCGGAAAAGATTTGTAAGACTTGTCAGCGTTTAGAGTTCATGAAGAAGACAACATGTTAATGGAGGCTAGAGCCTTATGGAAAATGTTCCATCTGGCATGGGGACCTCCATTTCAGTCATGGCCTTAATGGGTTTGTTGAGCCTTATGAGGATATAACTTTCTTCTATAGCATAACACAGTGATGACCATTATGCTGTATAATATTCCTAGAGGACACGTTTACTCAGTCTTCTGTTAGATAGTTTTTCTGTATTCATGTTTGCATTCTTTCCCCTCACCTCAAATTCGCAAACTCCTGTGGCTTTTTGAATGATAAGCTATTGAGTCCATTACATTAGTAATTTACCCCTTTTCCCTAATATTTTCTGACCTTTTACGTTATTTTGAACAATTATTTTGTAATTTTCTCATGCTAATTTTGTTGTTGTTTTGACAGATACGTTATATTATCTAATCAGAGTGATAGGATGCAGAACCAAATCGGGAAATCAATTTATCAAAATGACAATGACTACATTTTTGACAAAGTTGGAATTATGCTGCATGGGACGCATAGTTTCTGCACCAAATTGACTAAAGTTATCAAGGTAACAAGTTATAATTTGCAAATAAGGTATATTATAGGAATATCTATGCTGCAAGTGAACATAGTATTGGCATGGGATTCTATGTATAACTTTCTTGTTGTCTCTTCTGTCCCGCATTCAGTTAATCATAATTATAATTATTTCCATACCTACAAGATATCATCCTTTTAAAACAATAGGACTCCAGTGTTTTCCTATGTTCAACGGTCAGAGCATGACGATTATTGGAAAAGCTGAAAGCTGAAACTTGTAGTATTGGCATTGAGCGCCACCATTGTTTCCAGGCCCCTAAAATTGTCACTTATTAAAATTAAAGAAACTGATTTCTTTAAAACCAGAAAGCATGTCTTCTACTTCCAGCAAATTCTCTTAGTACGACTAATACAACTGAAATTATGTTCTTGCGCTGAGCTGTGAATCTGTGATCTCATGTAACTTTGATATGATTCTTCCTAATTAAAGGCATGTGCGAAACTTATTACTGTTGTCTGTTATCAAATATCATGAAATCAGTTTACTTTCTTCCTTGTTTGAGGAATACTAGATCAGAGTATAACACATGAAATCAAGAATCCAACTAAACTTCTGCCCCTAATGCATTTTCAGCATGGACGGGGTCATGTGTACAAAAGCCTGCAGTGGTTGGTTCAAAGTTTAGAGAAAAAGAAGATTTCTGTTTGTGTTATAGTTGCTGAGGATGAGAATCGTGCAACTCGTCACTTGAAGAAGTGTGCCTCTGAGCAGAAAATAGCTGTAATGGTTAGTATTAGTTTATTGTGTAGCTTGGTATAAGTGTATAACATCTAATAATCTTTTCATCTTTTCAATATCTTACAAACTCATGTTGTTTTTGCATGTCCTGTGGTTTATGCAGCCGGCAAGATGGATCACAAACAGCTTATTTGAAGGAAAGCTACTTCCTTTAACGGATAATTACCGTTCATCTCAGCCACGGGCAATCAGAGTTCCAGAATTAGCCGCTGTACAGGAATGGAGTCCAGAGATATGATCCTTCGATCCCAGCATAGCAGGAATTGTTTGATTGATTATTTCCAATAGTAGTCAGCGAGTAGAATTCCCATGCTTACAGATCTTTAAAGTATTTGTTTGCACAAAATGTAATTAATTGTAAATATTACATTTATTGTTCATATGAGAAATTGTATTTTAGGTCTCAATTGGGCTCAAAAGGAGAGTGTTGTAAAATGAGTCTTCCATGGGATGAGTTATACAAAATGACAATAATTTTTCTTAAGTTATTTTAATGATTTTAATGATGCTTTTATGATTAGAGTTTTATTTTAAAGAATTGATTTATTAATTAGCATGATTAAAATATTATTTTAATTACGGTGATTGATTATATTAAAAGCATTAAAGCTTAAATTTTGAGGATTTTAATGCATGAAATCAATGACTCGGCTAGGACCGCAAATACGATTGTGCAGGGGTGTGTATGATGCTCTTGGTGCACTGGTGTCCAAACGACACGCGTCATATATAAAACGCGGATATCTTGTTGAATCCGGAGAATAAAAGAACAAACGTTGTTTTTTTGATAAAAAAAAGAACAAACGTTGTTCTTTTGTTAAAAAAAAAAGAACAATGACTGCTCTGTCCCTTTTTTGTCGCTCTTTTGTTTTTCGCTTTATTATTCTGGTATATATACCTTCTTTTTTATAATTTTCGAATCAGAATTTGTGAAGAGAAGAGAGAAAAACTATGGAAAGGAAAGAGAAACTGTGAAGAGGAGAGAGAAAGTAATGAAAAATTCTCAGATATTGGTTGATTTTTCTACTTCAATATCAAATTCTATTGATTTTTCTTCTTTAAATTTGAATTCCTCTGCTGATAATCCGATTTGTGAAGATAATTTTTCAATTTTTTAAAAACGAATTACTTATTTATGATGATTTTGATTTCCATGTTCATTATTTTCATCATTTCAATTTATTTTGATTTTTTTGATCATTTCGATTTCTGCATTTCTCAATAACCTTGATTAATGTATTTTGATTCTATATTTTGATAATTTTGATGATTAATGTATCTTGATTATATATTTTTGATGATTTTGATTTATGTTCTTTTTTCGATTTTATATGTTCTTTTAGTCTTATCTTTTGTTCTTTTATATATTGGTTCTCATATATGTATTATGAGATTGTAATAATACAGAAAATAATTATTGAACATGTTGTTCTTTTTTGCTTTAGCTTGTTGTTCTTTTATGCTTTAGCTTGTTGTTCTTTTTTGCTTTAGCTTGTTGTTCTTTTGATATTACACATTTCAGATCAAATTGTTCTTTTACCATTTTTGTTGTTCTTTTATCTTTTTTCTTGTTCTTTTTTCACATGGTTAAAATAAGTGTTCTACATGATATGTTCTTTTCTGTTATTTATAATGTTCTTTTTCTTTACTTTATTATGTTCTTTTATGCTCTATTGTTGTTCGTTTTTTTATTGGTAATGTTGTTTTACATGGTTAAAATAAGTGTTCTACATGATATGTTCTTTTTTGTATTCATTTTCATTTTCTTTATTTATAATGTTCTTTTATTTATAATGTTCTTTTATTTATAATGTTCTTTGAGGTTCATCCTCTTTTTGTTCTTTTGAGGAATTGCTCTGTTTATTCAGCCTCTCTTCTTATTCTTTCAGCTGTTTTTGAAGATTTAACATCATTTGTTGCTGGTCAAGTAAAAGCTTCCTTTGCTCTTCAATACTGTACTTTTTGAAAAAAGAACAAACATAAAAGAACATTAAGATTTATATCTAATAAACATAAAAGAACAGAACAACAAAACCCCCCCCAAAAAAACAAAAACAAATGCACCGTTCTTATCATGAACATGACTTGTATTTCTTCTCCTTCCCCCTCTTTTTTTTTTTATTTCTTTTATTTTTCATTTCGTATATATATAATATTTCTCCTATTGGATTCATAACTTCTCATTTTAGAAACACATTCTTGAGAGAGAAAGAGGAGAGCTTTTAGTTTCTCCCAACAAAAGAGAGATTTTATGAGAGAGAAAGTTCAACACAACTTTTATCCTCCTTCTTTCTCTGAAATGTGATTTTAATTCAATTACGTTTACAAAAAACTAGTTTATTAAGCGAAATACTATTTCAATTTCGCTATTTTTTGAATTTTTTTTATTCAAAGAGGTTTATGCTGCTGATGAATGTGCATCGGGTGATTAAAGGTAAATTTTCTCGTTCTTAATTCTATGTTCTTTTTAAATTTTAATGTTATTTTCTTATAACTTTCTATTTCCGTGGCATCAAAATAGTGTGTTCTTTTTTAGAATCAGGAATTGTTCTTTTTACATATTTATAATGTTGTTTTCAGATATTTTTTGATAAATAAAATAACGGAATTAGAACATAAATTGGTTGAAAAAGAACATTTCCAGAACTTAAAAGAACAAGAAAAAATATAGATCTGGTTTTAAAGTTCATCAAAGGTTCGTCGTTTTATTTTTTAATTAGAACATAAATTGGTTGGAAAAGAACATTTCCAGAACTTAAAAGAACAAGAAAAAATATAAATCTGGTTTTTATATTTGTACCTTTTGTCTGATTTGTCAATATTAGTGTTCTTTTTGGTTTTTTGCTAATGTTCTTTAACTTTACTTGTTAATGTTCTTTTCTGATTTATTTTCTATGTTTTTTTTTTTTTTTTTTTTTTTGCGATTTTTATGTTTGTTGCGTTTTAATGTCATTTTTGTGCGTTTTTGGGCAGGTGCACGAAGAGCACCGTGCACACCCTTGTATAATCCGAGCGTTGGGCTAGGACGAGCATTTTTTGGGTTCGGATAATTAGAGTGGGGGCTTAGTTTATCCTTTTAGAACTCGTATTATGTTTAGTGGAAAGAATTAACGTACTATATAAATGAGAAAAGGCAGTTGCGTAAAATTTCATAAACTCTAAATTTGTTTCAATCATCTTCTTCCTCGTCTATTGTCCATTTGTCCTACTTAGCTTCCTTCCTACCAGAAAACAACTTCAAGTTTCTTCTTCCTTTTTTTAAGAAAATGTAAAAAAAAAATCCAGAAACCAAAATAGAGGTTTAAGTAGGGGAGAGAAAATTACTGAGAAAGTGAAACGTGTGATGTGAAAAAGGAAGTTAAAAAAGCCAAGTATTTGGAAAAGGCAATGGCCCTGTTTGGCAATTGGTTGTTGGTTGTCAGCTGCTTTACTTGGCTGGTTTGACTGGATGTTCAAGTTCGCTGCTTTTGTTGGCTGTTTGACTATGGATTGGTTACAAATATGTTTGGTAAAATCAGTTGTTGGTTGTTGGTTGTAGCTATGTAAAATGACATTTAAGGACATTTAATGTCTTTTATTCATTTTTCAATACATACTTTGTATTGTGTACGGAGTAAAACGTAATTACAAATAAATAAAATATAAATTAAAAATAAATTACTTTATGCAATAGTATTTATAAATTATTATTTTAATTAATAATTACGGAGTAATAATTAATAACTAATAATTAATAATCAATGATTAATAATTAATAATTAATAATTAATAATTAATAATTAATAATTAATAATAATTAAATTAATTAATTAAATTAATAATAATTAATCATTAATCATTAATAATTAATGATTAATTAATAATTAATTAATTATTAATTAATTATTAATTATTCACTTTTAGTTATTAGTCATTAATTAATAATTATTAAATTTTAGTTATTAGTTATTAATTATTAATTATTAATTATTAATTATTAATTATTAATTATTAATTATTAATTATTAATTATTAATTATTAATTATTAATTATTAATTATTAATTATTAATTATTAATTATTAATTATTAATTATTAATTATTAATTATTAATTATTAATTATTAATTATTAATTATTAATTATTAATTATTAATTATTAATTATTAATTATTAATTATTAATTGTTAATTATTAATTGTTAATTGTTAATTATTAATTATTAATTATTAACCATTAATCATTAATTATTAATTACTAATTATTAATTATTAATTATTAGTTAATTAGTAAAAAACAAGGACAAAAAAGTAATTTAGATAGTGAAAATCCAAAAGCCAACTCCAAAAAGCTAGTGTTACTAGATTTTCATTTTTGGTGGAAAAGCTGGCTTTTCAGCAAGCTAAAAGCCAGTTGTCAAACATATTTTTTGGCTGTTTGACCAGATTAAAAAGCCAACAGCCAAAAGTCAACCAAAAAGCCAGCAAAAAGCCACTTGCCAAACAAGGCCAATAACCAGCTGTTTCAAAATGATCTCATAGGTGTAATTAGTTTTTTTTAAAGTAATTTATTATTATTTTAATCAATTAAATGGAAAAGCTAACTGGTGTTCACAATATTAGTGGTTTTCATCAATTTTAAGGGATCAAACTGACACTTTTAAAAGTCCACGAACTAAATTGAAATTTTTGTGAAAGGTTAAGGACCTCCATAATAATGTACTCATTTATTATTCATCCACGCTGCCGTGCTAAAACTTAAGACCCTTTACCCTTACATTGAGTGCCGGAGTTTTTGGATCTCAAGTCTCAAAGTTAGTCCCAGTCAGGTGAGTCAACAGCATAATGTCATAAAAGAAAAGATTCCAAACAAATGTCATTCATCATTATTATCATCGTTACCCCCATTGCCTCAAAGAGACTCCCACAATCAGCGGGATAGAGGGATTGGACGTACTCACTCGTCAATAGGCGCCCAGTCAGGGTCTGGTCCCCACAACTTTACCCATGTAATTGCAGAAAGGTTGTTTTCAATTGACCCAAAACGATAACGGGACGACTATCTTCTATTTCACGTAAAGAAAGCGAAGAGATTTTAAGAGTCAAACAAATTTATTATTATAAATGTAAGCAACGTAAATATGAACTTTCGATTTAATCATCCAAGTACATAATTGTCAACCTTTCACTATAAAAAGTTGGAGTACATAATTAAGGGCAATAAGATCACGAGGGTGCTTATGTCAAAAAAAAAAAAAAAAAAGGATCACGAGGGTGATGCAATAAGAGCTGGTGGCTTTCGCCAGAGTCGTCGCTAGGGTTGGACAAGGTTGACAACAACAATGAGTAGAGTCTTCAACCAAGTGGCCGGCCGGTGCCGGTTTTTGGTAGTGTAATTATGATAATATAATTGTTTTTAGGTTGGAAATGTTATTGACACACACATCAAACCATACAAGTATTACAACAAACGCCATAACAGATCTAATACCCCTATTAATTCCTTTTGTAATTTGTAAAGTCCTTATATATAACTCGATCATACACGCTCTCACTTAAAAAGAATAAAAAAAATCAAATACCAAATGTACGACTAGCAAAAACCTTATTCCCAAATACTAGGGAAACACCATTAAATGACATTAAGGCTGATAATATTTCCATGAAAATTTATTTTTCAATTAAAAAACACAATTTTATACTGGTATACTTTTGTTTGATTCCTTAAAATAAAATTTATACAGAAAAGGATAATGGGTGAGGATTAATAGGAATAGAGAAAAGAGATGTAAGGAGAAAAAGGGAAAATTGGATTTCTCTATCTTTCAAATGGTAAATGTATGTTTTCCACCTTTGAAAGTTATTGAGAAATTGTTTTTAACTCATTATCAAAACAAAATAATTAAAAAGGGGAGATTTTTTTTACTTCAAACCAAAGAGTCCCTCGTGATGACATGAGTGAATAATTTAAAGGGACAAACCAGTGAGGTTGGCGTAGCGGCAGTCTGTGAGGTATTTCATAATACCTCACAGGGTTATGTTCGTAAATTTACACCAACATCAAACAAATTAGGAATATGACAAAATGAGTAGGACAATAGGAAAAGGACAAAATTAATAAATAAAAGAGAAGAGAATGACAGAAAAAGAGGAGAGAGAAAGTGACATGAACTACCATTTCTCTTTTACAATGTACCATTTTTTAAAAAACAAGTACCATTTTATTTTAAAATGTACCATTCTTTAAGAAACAAGTACCATTTTTTAACAAAACACCATTTGTTTTTTACAAAATGCCATTCTTACTTAAAAAATATATACCATTCATTTCATTTTTTGTACCATTACATCATTTGTTCGATCCATAATCGGTCCAAAAAAATATGATAGCAAGCAGTTTTGTCTTTTCTCTATTTTGTCTCTTTGTTGGTGTTATGTTTTTGGTGATACATCACAGCATGAGATTTTTACTTCCTCACAAACCAGTAACTTCAAATTTTTGTTGCATGAGTTTATTCATTCTCTCGGCCATACTAGGTGTGAAATGGTGGATCCCATCTCCCACTTCCCCCTTCCTAAAATAACTCTTCTTGTCATAGTACTTGTTAAAAACTCCAATCTTATTAACCTCCAATTCTTTCAAGTTTTTAATGCTGCAAAGTTGTATAATCTCTTGTATGGCACCATCACTTTCCTCTTGGGGAGAAAATGGCACCCCAGCAAATTCAGCCAACTTCTTAACATGACTTATTGTATCACCTTTAAGATCCTCGTACTTAAGAAATAACACCTTGTCAGACCTCTCTAAACTCGCCTTCCAATATCCAAGCATGTGCTCAAAATAAGGCCCATTCACTAGAATAATTTTGAGGGTTTTAAATTTTAATGCATGAAATTAATGAGCCGGCTAGGACGAGCTTTTTTTGGGTTCGGATAATTGGGGGCTTAGTTTATCCTTTTAGATACTCCGTATTATGTTTAGAGGAAAGGATTAACGTACTATATAAATGAGAAAAGGCAGTTGCGTAAAATTTCATAAACTCAAAATTTGTTTCAATCATCTTCTTCCTCGTCTATTGTCCTACTTAGCTTCCTTCCTACCAGAAAACAACTTCAAGTTTCTTCTTCCTTTTTTTTAAGAAAATGTCAATCCTCATATTCTGGAAGGGGTTCTTACAGTCCAAATAAATAGTTAATACAGATAGTTGCAATGAAATTAATAAGTTCAGTTAAGTTCAGATAATTTCAGTTCAGATATTTTCAGGAAAAATAAGTGAAAATCAGGTGAATAGAAAGCACCCTAAATGAAAAAGCTAACTGGTGTTCACAATATTAGTGATTTTCATCCATTTAAACTTTTTAAGGGATCAAACTGACACTTAAAAGTTTAGGAATTAAACTGAACTTTTGTGAAAGTTTAGGGACCTCCATAATAATTTATTCATTTATTATTCATCCCACGCTGACCTGCTAAAACTTAAGAACCTTTACCCTTACATTGAGTGCCGAGACGGAGTTTTTGGATCTCAAGTCTCAAAGTTAGCCACAGTCAGCAGCATAATTGATAGGACCCTAGTAGTATATCAACTACCCACAAGGATCACCTCCAAGACAATCAACCAAACCATACAACTCCAATACACCACAAATAATCCACCAAACAAATAACCTAACAATCAACCAATAATGGATAACAACAATAATCAAATGCGGAAGAACAAAATGCAATCAACAACACATGAATTATACGTGGAAAACCCCTTCGATGTGAAGAGTAAAAACCATGGGACTTGTGAGGAGTCCACCCTTGTCACCTTCTCTTATTATGATAAAATTGAGGGAAAAGAACCCAAATCAGACATACAAATGTGCACAACCCACCAAAACTTTCATACATAAGAGATCAACAAACTAAGAGACAAGAGATGAAGAATATCACCAAAAAACGTAGGTTCTGTCCAGCAGCGACCACGGACAAACCAGAGCTCCAAACGACGATCCAACCGTTCAAAATGAGTCCCTATGTATCCTCAACAAGCTGACCAAAAATCAGCACGATCCGACCATTCAATCTCCGGCAAACAGAAGTTTTCTGATGGCTGTCCTGAAAACTACGAACACTCTCTTCTCTTTCTCTCCTCTCCTTTTTTGTGTGTGTGTTTAATCTGATTTTCTGCCAGCTAACCTAACTCACCTTAGGTTATGACTAAACATCAAAAATACCCCAAAGCTTCTAACATAAGCCAACCCATTTAGCCCCAAGTGGACTAAAAACATAATCCAACATTTTGGGCTCACAAACACAAGTTAAATGACTTACTTGTGCAACAAGTGGGCTGGACCCACAACAATCTCCCCCTCCAGCCCATCACGGGTAAGACACGATCACTCCATGATCACTTGAACCTCATCCCGGCAAGCTTACTACAAAGCTCAACCTTGCTTCCGGGAACTACCTTTGTCAACATATATGCACCATTCTTGTCGGTGTGGACTTTCTTCAGCTTCATTCTCTTTTCTTCAATTACATCTCGAAACCAATGATATCTAATGTCAATATGTTTGGTGCGAGCATGGTACATTGAATTCTTGCTCAAATCCATTGCACTCTGACTATCACAGAATACTACATACTCACCTTGCTTCAAACCCAACTCTTGAAGGAACCTCTTAAGCCAAAGCATCTCCTTGCTTGCTTCCATTGCTGCAATATACTCTGCCTCGGTTGTGGACAAAGCTACACATTTCTGTAGCTTGGATTGCCATGAGATGGCTCCCTCTGAAAATGTAAACACATAACCTGAGGTAGACTTTCTATTATCAAGATCACCAGCCATGTCTGCATCAGTATAGCCTTCAAGTATAGGTTTGCCACCTCCATAACATAGACTCAATTTGGAGGTGCCCCGCAAGTATCTGAAGATCCACTTCACTGCTTCCCAGTGAGCCTTACCCGGATTGGATAAGAAACGGCTCACCAAACCGGCCGCATGTGCAATATCAGGTCTAGTACACACCATAGCATACATCAAAGAACCAACAGCAGAAGAGTAAGGAATGGATGACATAACTTCTTTCTCCTTCTCTGTTGTAGGGTAAGCTCTCTTACTTAGCTTGAAGTGAGTAGCTAGTGGTGTACTAACAGGTTTAGCATGCTTCATATTGAACCTTTCAAGCACCCGTTCAATATACTTCTCCTGGGATAACCACAATTTTCCAACTTTCCTATCACGAGCAATCTCTATGCCTAAGATTTGCTTTGCAGGACCCAAGTATTTCATGTCAAATGACTTGGACAAGGATTTCTTCAATTTTTTAATCATATCTGCATCTTGTCCAACTATCAGCATATCATCTACATGTAAAAGAAGGATGATGAAATTACCTCCAGGGAACTTTCTGAAATACACACAAGGATCGGCTGTAGTACGTTTATAACCACTGCTTGTCATAAACGAATCAAATTTTCGGTACCACTGCCTTGGTGCCTGTTTGAGCCCATAAAGACTCTTATTCAACTTGCAAACAAGTTTATCTTTTCCTTTTTCTTCAAAACCTTCAGGTTGCTCCATGTAGATCTCTTCATGCAAGTCACCATGTAAAAATGCAGTTTTTACATCAAGTTGTTCCAACTCAAGATCAAGACTTGCTGCTAAACCCAACACAGTTATGATAGATGTCATTTTGACCACCGGAGAGAAGATCTCATCAAAGTCAATGCCCTTTTTCTGGTTGCATCCCTTTACCACCAATCTGGCTTTGCGCTTCACTATCTTCTCACCATCTTTCTTGTTCTTGAAAACCCATCTGTTTCTCAAGACTTTCTTGCCCTTGGGAGGCTTCACTAGCTCATAGGTGTCATTCTTTTCCAAGGAATCCATTTCCTCCTTCATTGCATCGAGCCACTGGTTTTTCTCATCATGAGACAACACCTCTTGATAGTTTTCTGGCTCTCCATCTTCACTAACTAGAATGAACTCTGAGCTTGGATACTTTGTTGAAGGTTTACGCTCTCTAGGGGACCTTCGAACATGTGTATCCTCCACTTGAGGGGTAGGTTGCTCCCCCTGCTCATGAACCTCTTCATGAACCACTTCCTCATGTGCATCTTCCTCATGGATTTCTTCATCAGATGAAGACTCATCAAGATCATCATCATCATCACATGATCTGGTACATTATCATCAGGTTATACCTCACCAACATCATCATGTACATCATCAAGTACATCTTCAACATTCTCATTTGCTGGCTGAATAACAGGAGGAGTAGAAGTAGAGCCATTAGTATCAAAAGACAAATCTGAAGTAGAAGTATACCTTGTACTCAGAAGATCTGCACCCTTCTCGTGCTTAAAGAATACTACATCTCTGCTTCTCACTACCTTATTCTTCTCTGGATCGTAGAGTCTGAAACCATACTCTTCATCCCCATACCCAACAAATACACATGGATTGAATTTCGAATCAAGCTTTGACCTCTGCTCTTTAGGCACATGCATGTATGCCTTGCTGCCAAAGACTCTCAAATGTGAATAAGTGGGATCACGTCCTTTCCATGCTCTCTCTGGAATGTCAAGACCAAGAGGAATCGATGGAGATCGATTAATCAAATACACGACACATTGCACTGCTTCGTCCCAGAATGTCTTAGGAAGATCAGACATTCTAAACATGCACCTCACCTTCTCAACAATGGTTCTGTTCATCCTCTCAGCAATCCATTGTGTTGTGGTGTGCCGGGCACTGTCTTCTCATGTCTAATGCCATGTTGTGAGCAATAATACTTGAACTCATTCGAAGTATACTCACCACCATTATCAGATCGAAGACACTTCAACTTTCTTTCGTGTCTCCCTTTCTTCCATGGCATGAAACTTTCTGAAAATCTCGAACACTTGGCTTTTTGTCTTCAACATATACACTCAAGTTCTTCGAGTAGCATCATCAATAAAGGTGATAAAATATCTATTGCCACCAAGAGACTCCACCTCAATAGGACCACAAACATCGGAGTGAACTAACTCCAACTTTTCTTGCTTTCTGGTGGACTACCTAGAAAATGAAGCTCTTTGCTGCTTACCTGCCAAACAATGATCACAAGGGTCAAGAGAAACTGATTTATCAACAGGAATAAGAGATTTACCTGCTAACAGTTTGATCCCCTTGTCACTCATATGCCCTAGCCTCCGATGCCACAAATTTGGAGAATTCTTTTCTTCAACTGCATTCAGCTCACCAGAACATACACTCAAGTATGTCTTATACAAAGAACAACACAACTCGCCACGAGCAACTGTCATCGAGCCCTTAGAGAATTTCCACTTACCATCACCAAAGGTGTGTCGGTACCCTTCTAGATCAAGGACATTTGCAGACAACAAGTTAAGGCGTAAATCAGGAATCTGGCGCACATTCTTCAATGTAAGCATGCACCCAACACTTGTCTTCACACGAATATCACCCAACCCAACAATGCTAGCTGAGCTCTTGTTCCCCATCTTCACACTACCAAAATCACCAGATTGATAGTCCGTGAAATACTCCCTTTTGGGAACACAATGTATGAAGCACCTGAATCTACAAGCCACTCTGTGTCTGAACTCCCTACATGATGACACTCACTAGTTGCACAAATCAAAGCAACATTATCATCACTCTTAGAAGCGGTTGCTGCAGTATTTTTATCATCTCCCTGTTTTTGTGAGTCTTGCTTCTTACCTTGTTCTCTCTTCCAACGGTAGCAAAACTTTTTGATATGGCCAGGCTTGTTGCAGTAATGACATGTCCTAGTCTCTTTGTCTCTAGACTTGGACCTCCCCTTTGAGTTATCACGGCATTTGGGACCCTTACTCTTGCTTCTTCCACGATTCTCAACAACAAGAGCATGTGAATTATCAACTCCCATCTCCTTTCTTCTTATCTCTTCATTGAACATGCTTTCTTTGATCACATCCAAAGATAGAACACCTTCTGGAGCAGAGTTACTAATAGTCACAACCAAGGTTTCCCAACTATCTGGCAAAGAACTCAACAAGAACAAAGCCTGCAATTCATCATCAAGAACAATCTTCATAGTAGTCAGCTTATTAATAATATCCTGAAAGTCACTCAAATGCTCAGAAACAGACTTTCCACCTTTCAATTTCAAATTAACAAGTCTCTTGATTAATGAAGCTTTGTTATGTGCGGTCTTCCTTTCATAAAGACCTTCTAATTTCTTCCACAAATCATATGGGCCGGACTCCTGAGACACATGGTTGAAAATGCTAATATCAACCCACTGCCTAATAGTCCCCAAAGTTTTTCTCTTTAACTTTCCCCAATCTTTCTCTTCCATTTTCTCTGGTCTTTCAGGTTTACAAATGGTGCCATCGACTTTTGTGGTTGTTTCAATTGGATCATACAAATCTTTGCAATATAGCAAATTCTCCATCATCGGTCTCCAGATGGAATAATTGGTTGATGTCAATTTAACCATTGAACTACCTCCACTACTACTAGTAGACTCCATAACAATGATCAAATTAAACCTCGCTCTGATACCAACTGATAGGAGCCTAGTAGTATATCAACTACCCACAAGGATCACCTCCAAGACAATCAACCAAACAATACAACTCCAATACACCACAAATAATCAACCAAACAATTAACCTAACAATCAACCAATAATGGACAGCAACAATAATCAAATGCGGAAGAACAAAATGCAATCAACAACACACGAATTATACGTGGAAAACCCCTTCGATGTGAAGAGTAAAAACCACGGGACTTGTGAGGAGTCCACCCTTGTCACCTTCTCTTATTATGATAAAATTGAGGGAAAAGAACCCAAATCAGACATACAAAGGTTCACAACCCACCAACACTTTCATACATAAGAGATCAACAAACTAAGAGACAAGAGATGAAGAATATCACCCAAAAACGTAGGTTCTGTCAGCAGCGACCACGGACAAACCAGAGCTTCAAACGACGATCCAACCGTTCAAAATGAGGCCCTATGTATCCTCAACAAGATGACCAAAAATCAGCACGATCCGACAATTCAATCTCCGACAAACATAAGTTTTCTGATGGCTGCCCTGAAAACTACGAACACTCTCTTCTCTTTCTCTCCTCTCCTTTTTTGTGTGTGTGTTTAATCTGATTTTCTCCCAGCTAACCTAACTCACCTTAGGTTATGACTAAACATCAAAAACACCCCAAATCTTCTAACATAAGCCAACCCATTTAGCCCCAAGTGGACTAAAAACATAATCCAACATTTTGGGCTCACAAACACAAGTTAAATGACTTACTTGTGCAACAAGTGGGCTGGATCCACAACAATAATGTCATAAGAGAAAAGATTCCAAACAAATGTCATTCATCATTATTATTATGATTATGCCATTGCCTCAAAGAGGCTCCCACAATCAGCATGATAGAGGGAATGAACGTATTCATTCGCCAATAGGTGCGCGGTCAGGGTCTTTTCCCCACAATTTTACCACTGCAATTACAAAGAGGTTTTTTCAATTGACCCAAAAGCGATAAAGGGACGATTATCTTCTATTTCACGAAAAGGAAGCAAAGAAATTCTAAGAGCCAAACAAATTTATATATTACAAAAGTAAGAAACGTAAATATGAACTTCGGATTTAATCATCCAAGTACATAATTGTCAACCTTTCACTATAAAAAGTTGGAGTACCTAATTAAGGGCAATAAGAGCTGGTGACTTTCGCCCAAGTCGCCGGTAGGGTGTTGGACAAGGTTGACAACAACAATGAGTAGAGTCTTCAACCAAGTGGTCGGCCGGTGCCGATTTTTGATAGTACTGATAATATAATTGTTTTTAGGTTGGAAGTGTTTTTGACACA
Source organism: Spinacia oleracea (assembly GCF_020520425.1). Taxonomy (NCBI): domain Eukaryota; kingdom Viridiplantae; phylum Streptophyta; class Magnoliopsida; order Caryophyllales; family Amaranthaceae; genus Spinacia; species Spinacia oleracea. The sequence goes on from NC_079489.1 coordinate 16,486,179, forward strand.
CCCATCAAAACATACAAGTATTACAACAAACGCCATAACAGATTCAATATCCCTATTAATTTCTTTTGTAATTTGTAAAGTCCTTATATATAACTCGATCATACACGCTCTCACTTAGAAAGAAAAAAAAAAAATCAACAATACCAAAAGTACGACTAGCAAAAACCTAGCTTATTCCCAAATACTTGGGAAACGTCATTAAATGACATTAAGGCTCTATTTAATTGGTTTGGCGGATAATATTTCCGTGAAAATTTATTTTTCGATTAAAAAACACAATTCCATACTTGTACACCTTTTCTTAAAATAAAATTTATATAGAAAAGAAAAATGATTTTTTTTTGACATAAGCTTAATTTGCATAAAAGTAAAAAGATTACAAACTAAAAGTACAAACAAAAACTAAACTAAGGCCGTGAAAGACCCTTACATAGATTACAAAACAAACAAAATAAAAACCATTAAACCTTGTAGAGGTAGCATTCTCTTCTTCTGTCGGCTCATGATTGTCGTCGTGATAACCTCGCTTACAATACCTTTGAAATGTAAGTGTGCCAAAGCATAAACCACTTATGCTTTCTGATACTTTTTTTAACTCATCAATGACAATAATTCCCTTAACAAAGGGCGAGCTAAAACAGGGATGAAAGACCACTAGAGGTGCCTTTAAGAACCTATGACACTTAGGAGATGAAAAGGGAAGACAAAAAACAACGTAAATAAGCAGCCCTGGTTGAAATTTGCTTGTGATTCGTTCACAAGAGAAACGAGTCAATAAAAGTGACTTAAAAAGCATACTATGAACCCCCAAAAATATTTGGAGAGCAGCGCTAAAATAAGGGTTTTTGAAAGCAATGAAAACTAATCTCAATGCTAACCTAAAATGAGATTTAATAACTCTAAATCTCATACACCAACACACAACCAGGACCCAACAACACCAAACCTTAGGTGGAGTTCCACCCAAATTACCTTCCCTCATCAACCAACTTGAAAACACTTTAACAGGTCCAAGACCACTAAGACATGCAATGAAAAAAACTCCATTTGATTAATGTGAATTAGTAAATGGTGGGTGAGGATTAATGGGAATCAGTAAAAGAAAAATGGTTGTAATTAGTAAATGGGTGAGGATTAAAGGGAATAGAGAGAAGAGATGTAAGGAGAAAAACAAAAAAGGAGATTTGTTTTCCTTTCAAATGAAAAATGTATGTTTTCCATCGTTATCAATAAGAGTTATAGTTTTTCACTCATTATCAAAATAAAATAATTAAAAAGAGGAAAATCATATAGCATAATTTTTTTTACCTCAAACCAAAGAGTCCCTCGTGATGACATGAGTGAATTAATAATTTAAAGGGACAAACCAGTACCTTGAAATTTTTGTTGCATGAGTTTATTCATTCTCTCGGCCATACTAGGTGTGAAATGGTGGATCCCATCTCCCACTTCCCCCTTCCTAAAATAACTCTTCTTGTCATAGTACTTGTTAAAAACTCCACTCTTATTAACCTCCAATTCTTTCAAGTTTTTAATGGTACAAAGTTGTATAATCTCTTGTATGACACCATCACTTTCCTCTTGGGGAGAAAATGGCACGCCAGCAAATTCAGCCAACTTCTTAACATGACTTATTGTATCATCTTTAAGATCCTCGTACTTAATAAACAATATATTGTCAGACCTCTGTAAAGTCGCCTTCAAATATCCAAGCACGTGCTCGAAATAAGGCCCGTTCACATTCTTCCCATTGTAGAAGTCCTCAAAGAATTCTTCCAAACTAGGAGGTTCACAATCTTCTCCTTTTATCTTTTTCAAGATTCCAATCATAAAGTAATACATTGATACAATCATGTCTAAGAATGTACAAAATCCGACATCCAGGATTATTATTATTATTATCAGTCGATGAAATAGAGTCAGGAACAGAGGTGTAGGGTAAGTGGGTATGCAACAACCTCGGCGAAGGAAGCTCATGGAGATGATGTGGGCGAGGGTATTCAAAAGCTTCCCCGTAAACATCGTTTTCAAGACGATAAACAAGTTCATGTGGGTGGTTTTTAAGCAAAGGGCTTTTGTGTTTTGGGTGTTGAAAACGGTTGACAGTAGCAAAGAGTAAAGATTTCAACCAAGTGGTTCCGGTTTTAGGGTGGCTGGCAATTATGATGTCGGTATCTCGAGCATGGAAATGGCGTTGAAACATAAGGATGTTTTTAAGGAAGGTAGTCGTCGCCGAGGGATACCGGCCAGAAGCCTTGGTAGTTCATTAGTGGGCCCACACATGTGTTCACCTTCTCAAGCCCTTGAAATATTTGTAATACTTCTTCTTTCTGGTTTTTTTTCCATTGTTGATGACATAATTAATTATTGGTGATTTGGTGTTTAGACAAGAGAAGGCAAAGGAGAAGGCGATGAAGATGGAGTTGTAATTAAACTAGTTGTAGACTGGTAATAAATAAATACCAAACTCGTTGGTATTATCTAGTGTTTGTGCACGATCGTGTCATGATTTATTATATGCACGATCTCATGATTCCACTAACATAACGCGTCCTTCATTTATTTTTGCGTATTACATTGACTATATAGGCATTAGTCTTATTATATATGAAAACTAAATATTGGTTACTCTTCTGGAATATTGACGTCCTTTTTGTTCTGGAATGAGTGATTGTTCTTGAATACATCCTTAAGAACCACAGATACGTGTCTGATCTGTTTGTCCCGTGTCTATATGTGTACGACACGTGAAATCAAGTGTCCAACTTTTTGTAAAAACTAGTGGTTTGTTGCGCGCAATGTGGCTTGGAATTTTACACTTGGCACAAAAGATGTTCTAGTGTTTATAAGTAATTCAGTATGATATATTATGAATGGTACAACAACTGATTTATTTATTAGCTACGGAGTACAACATATAGTGTACTACTGAGAATTGTGTTTTGGCAAAAGATAATATGGGCAAGTAATTTACTAACGCAAAAGGTGTCTTATTAGAACACATAGCTTGTTAAGGGTAATTCATTCTTGATCCATCTACATGAAAATCGATAGCATGAACAGCCATAGGCAGTCCTTTTCTGCAAAAAAAGAAATTAGCACCAAAAGAACGTTGTAGTTCATTACTGTTTTACCATTTTAGTTTGCAAATCGCATATGAACTATTTAATTGTCGAACTATGCACTTGTGGATCTTTTCCTAGTTATTGTTTTAGTTTGCAGTATGGTCTGATGTTTTATTTTCCTCATTAGTGTTTAGGCATTTTCATTTTTGGTTATGCATCCATTATCATTTGTAGAAAACTCTATCATCATTAGAGTTTCCAGGATTGTTTCATTTGCTTCACCATCTACATATGCTTCTTTGGTTGAACGACAATAAGTTAAAGCTAATTGATGAATTGAATCAAGAATCACAACCGATCACCAAAGAAAAGGAAAAATAATCCCTCACTATGCAGGGCAATGTGACTTCTTTTAGTTAGCTTCTTTTTGGCCAACAAGAGAGACTAATGGGCAACCAATTATGGCACGGTAATGTGGCATCATTTACTACTATAAATTAGTTTAATTGCTTTCTCTTTCTCTGGTCTCAGGTACTATGAGTATGTGACTACGTGAGTCCCCTATTTATCTGTCTCCCTTATACGCTGCGAAAAGTTATGAATCAATTGGATCTGTTGTAACTGGTATATCTTCTGAACTACATTACGAATAAAATTAAATATGATGAATTATCGATGATTTAGGATTTGAAATCCACTCCATCATTTCTAATACTATAAACATGCAAAATAATAGGGGAAAATAATAGAGCACTCTACCGTTCTTGTTTTCACAGTAAGAATACAAGAGGACCTCAACACATACTCAATTAGTCAATTGTCATTGTTGCTTTATTTAGGAATGTCATTGTTGCTTCTTATGGTCACTGCTACATGTAATGAAAATAATATTAGACTTTAGTGATACTTTTGAAAAATCTAGAATTAATCCAAGAGATTGTAGCAGTCAATCAATATTCTTACTATTATTATGTAAGATCTTGTTCTTGTATCATACTACCTCCGTTTTAAAAAGATCTTTACAGTTACTATTTGCACGGATTCCAATGCAATATTTAACTACTAATATATCCAATTTCGTATGTGAAAAAATTATAAAAATTTGATATTCTGAAAATACATCCCGAGACCAATCTAACAAGATCTTACATGTAACGTTTTGATGTATATAATGGTGAGAATTTACGGTTAAAGTTTTTATACTTTGGACACATTTTCCAAAGCGTAAAGAACTTTCTGAAACGGAGGAAGTACTACATAGTCCATTACTTTAGTGAATGACTAAGGCAAACCACATGACTATATGCTATTTGTAAGCGCTTCATCACATATAAATATGATAACCTCCGCCCAATACTCAAAAGCCTCTAAACAACCCTTCAGCTTCAAAATCAACCCTCACAATACTCAACAACGACGAGGTGGAGCTTAAATCTTAGAGGGCTTACGTCGGATTTCAGCACAGTGAGATCTTAGTCTCTGCTACAAACGTCGTCGTCTCCGATCGAGCGACCCTCTTTGTGGTAGTCGGTAAAGATGGGGCATACTAAATAGCTTCTGATTTTTCCAATTTGTATTTTGAAATATGCAACTTATCATCAAGTTGATGCATTCAAGCACCAATATGCAAGCTCTATTAATTAGAGGCTAGGGAGAGCTGAGAAGGGTGAGAGAAGAAAAAAGAAGGGGAAGCACATGTAGGAAAAAAAAAATTGTGAAACTTAATGTTGTGTTACTATTTATAAGCAACAGTAACTTGGATTTCCACTTTTAAAGAATAAAAGATATTGGACACGGGGACACATATTGAAGTATTAGACACACATGTTGGACATGACGCATATTTGGCTAACTCTTTGAATGGTATTTCTGGTGCAGCAATACTTGATGGCTAACTCTTTGACGGCTCCCGTACGCGTATTACCATTTGGCTTCTGTTGGGTAAATAAATGCTCTGAAATTTGTCTTTTCTCTTCTTCACTCAGATTTTGTTTCGTAAAAGGACACATTATGCATGCCCAACTTAAAGCAACCAAAACAGAAGATTGAAGAGGCAACTTATGCTTCTCTTTTCTGTTTTGATCGAGGCTAAGTTGTTGGTGAGCTAATCCGTCCAAAACCTCTGTGATGAAATTGTTCTGAGAGGTTTATTTTACACTAATCCTACCCGTCCCCCCATCCCGTTTATATGTTGGTCTTCCTTTTCTCTCTCCTGTTTTTGTGTTTGGTTTTTTTTTCCAGGTTGAAGTAAATTGAAGGAGGGGCAGCATTCAATTGAAGGCTTTTATATCAGCATTTTCAGTTTTAAAATTTTCAGAATTTTAGGAAGTTTTAAATTTTAGTCAATATTTTGGAGGGAAATCAAAATAATTGGTGAATTTATATACTTGCTGTAATTATAGAGGGAAACCAAATATATTGGTGAATTTTATGGAGGAAAACCAGCTGTGTTTTTAGATCAGATCAGAAATAACAGTTGTATTTTGGACTGTTGTGTTGTTTTACTTCTTCCAAGGAAATCCACATTTTTTTATAGTTGATTTCCTTGGAAGAAGTGAAATTCTTCCTTGGATTTATCATTTCCCATATTATAATATATCAGTATCGTGTCCGTATCTGTGTCCGTTTAGGTGCAACCATCATCTGGTCCTCCCTCTTATTATGCTATCAATGTAGGACAACTCGGGCCTATCAGGGACCCAACCCGAGTAGAAGATAATATGAGGCATTACACTTACATACCATTTATGATGGAAGTCTAACTAAAGATCCGCTCTGTAAATCTAGGAGATGTATCCCTCAGGATACACATATGATATGATCAAATAGATCTGCAAATTCATATAACTTGTCTTGAAATCTCATACCTTCAACTCATAAATTTGCAGCATCACTCCAATTCCATCAACGTAACATCTTGGCACTTAATAACCGAGATTGGGAATCCGGATAATCAGCAGATTGATCTGGATCTAATCTCTTTTTCTACATAAAACAAGATAGGCAAAACCGCAAAACAAGTTATTCATTCAATCACTTTTGTCAAAATATTGAGTAACACACAAGTCCTGTTCTGTTATCAAATCTAGAAGTACTAAACATTTGGAGCTCATAACTACAAGTATATTTCTGATGCATATTGAGTTTCAAAAGCGTTTAATATAAATCGCAATGGCTGATATAGTGTTAGTATTACACAAATAACTGAAATGCGTAACAGTAATCAAAACTGCAAGTATATTTCTGATGCACACTGAACAAAAGTTGAAATAGGTTGATATATTGTTATCATGCACAAAATAACTGAAATAACGCAAGAAATCTCTAATATCATGTCAATCTTAATGATTTACAAATAAGCTTCTAAATAAATGTTAAACCTTCAATAAGTTCATCAAGTTTGAAGTACTCACAGCCAACAACAATACACCACCCCAAGCAGCCATAACCCATAATCTTACTTCATGGTCATAGAAACATCAGAACAGCTATTTATGTTGAAATGGCTCACTAAAAAATGTTTAAGATAATCTAAATTTCTTCGTGCGAATCACGCTTTTTATTTTTGAACTAGACAAGCCATTCCGGACTGCTACACATGGTAGAATCAAATATAAAAGAGATCCCATCAAAAGTACAAAACAGATACCCACACGAGTTACTAATAAAGATGTGGCAGAATTCCACAACAGAGAATACAGAGTTGGGTTCCTATCATGGAAGAATTACAAACAAGAGACCATTGAAAGCACAAATGAAATATATCCACAAGAGTTGATGATTTAGATATTGTAGCAGAACTCTACATAAGAGACTAAAGAGTTATGTTACATGTAATTGGGTATTGGAGTTGCTTGTCAGACACTTTCCCACTTTGGCTATTTTATTAATGAAAATTAATAATGAATAGAATAAAATCCATGTTATTTCGTCCAAAATGAAGTGTCAAGTGTCCATACTCATGTCCATGTGTTGAAGATCTGACATGGGGTACTTAGAGTTAATTGGAAAGTCGGAGGAACAAAGCTATAGAGTATTCAAGTATTCAATATCCCGGTGCCACATCTGAAAAGATAAAGAAATAATCAAGTCAAGAAATGAAATGGAATGATAAATGCATAGCTTACCATCTTCAAGACAAATACTGCTATCCCAGTTGCAAGGACTTTGGTTCTTGATTTTCAACTTCTTTAATATTGATAAGAACAGCTTGAACTTTCTTCGTTATCTGGGTATTGTGGTCTTCAACATCTTTCATAAAAGCAATCAATTGTTCTTGATACATGATGCACAAACGTTTTTCATTCCTTAACTCCGTAGTTAGCTCCTGAATCTTCTTATCTTTGTCATCCTGCAAGCATCGTCAGAAATAACACAAGCTACTTCATTTGTTCACTTAAAAAATCAAAGTTTTAATAAGAATAACATCAAGCACAATTGCATGATAGCATTGACCAATACAAACTACCAATGAAATTAACATTTATGGAATACCAGCAATCCCACCACAACGAATTTATTTTAGAAAAATAAATAAAGCAATGTGTGGGTGTGGGTGTGTGCGTTAGAGTTACAGAGAGCAAACAACATGTCTAATTTTTACCAAGCTTCTCAAATAGAACTTTGTTCCACCTTGCCGTACAAGTTTAAATTCAAAGTCATGTGGCAATAGAGAGTGGCATCCACAGGCATATTTCTTCACTTCATTCTTCTTTAAATAATTATAATTTATAAACTTATAATAGGCATTGTAAGTGTAGGTTTTATTGTTAATTAGTTTCCAAACATTACTTAGATTTGTTTTAGGAATTTTCTTTCTTTTTTTCAAGTTACTCTTTAGCTTATAAATTGGACCATAAGGTTTTGTCTTCTCTGATATGTGTCATATATATATGCCTACAACGGCTTCCAGTAATCTATATCCACCCATACCTCAGAGCCTTTTCTTGAAAATGATTGCATTGTTTGAAAAATACTCCTTACTTCTTTAATGTAGAAGTGTTCATGCTATCCAGGTAATAACCTATCAGATGATACAATCTAGAACAATAGGGTATGAGTTTAAGATCTCATTTGACTGAGATTCCAAGGCTGCTAAGTCTGACTACACGTATAAACAGGCATTTCAAACATAAGGATGGCAGAACAAACAAATGGGCCGATATGGCGATCCAGCTAGTAAAAGAAGGGCGTAAACAAAAGTTATAAAAGAATATAGAAATGACAGCAACCAAAAACATTATGGATGAATGCTTATCTATCACTTTTTTAGAAGATACAAGGAGCTAAAGATATCCATATCAATCTTTATTAAAAAGTAGACGATCTCAGAAGACCAAAGTAGCGTCTTTACAGATGACCTTGCTGAGTTGCTGGTCAAAGACATTACATGAGTACATCACCCACAATCTTACATGAAGTAGGCGAGTACAAATTACATGCACCTATGACCTAACACAAAATAGCTTCATTTAGTATATGAGTTTGGCTTCATTTTGGTGCTCAAGGACTTAATCCCTAGGTGGATAAGAAGACAGTTCATGGTGCAAGAGTTAAACAGGAAGCATTCAATTTGCATACTGGCTGTTCTATATCAAGATCTAAGGAAATCATAGATACGTAAAGAGAACCACATAAGATGCTTTCACCAATAATACATCTGTTCATTTCATGAAAACTTCAAAACAATTTATATGGCAAGGAATATATACTCGCCATCCAAAATTTGTTACAATGTCGCAGAATTTAGTAGGCTGGAAAGAAAATGGGAAACCCAAATTAATGTCAAAAGTCAAAACACATGATTAACTCTAGCTCTTGCAATTTGGCCAGTAAATTCTCGTTTACAATTGACCAGAACCATCAGGACAGCAGAACTTAGACCTCATAAGTAGCCGACACTCTATATATTTTAAGCACTGATGCTATCTCACTTATAGAGATTCTCCCCTGTAGGTTTGTGCAATAACCAAAGGGTTAGGGTGATAGAGATAACGACGCTATCAAACATTTGAAGTTCTTTCCTCTCCACATTGTTCCAATAGCAAAAATATGCCCGAACTTTATCTACAATTCAAGTATGAAAGCAGTAGCCTTTTGTGGTTCAACAAAATTAGAGTTATTAGCAATACTTAGAGGCTTATAGCCTTACAATTCCATTCAGGAGTGACAACTTAATACATCATCCCACATGCAAGTTTTGGTAGATAAAAATTGTAACTTTAATACTTAAAAGATCAAAAAATCTATCGGAATATTTGTTTTCTCCACTTGAAGATAAAGGTTGCATAGAAATATTTACTAAATTAACCATGGAAGATAAAACATACATTAATAATTGTCATTTCTGCAAAAGAAGACGTAGTGTAAAATATATATTTTGTAAAGTACATGCCAAATATGAATACGATCAAGTCTCCAAGTGCAACAATGACACAAGTGTATATATAATTTCAGAAACAGCCATCAACAGAACAATAAGAAACAAATGAGCAAGCCAGAAGACAACTACACAACGTCACAACAAATGGTTCTTGATGTAAACAAATTTCACTGAAGTAAACAAGATGTTACCTCATTTGCAAACAAAACTCACCAATTTTGTCCGAGCTTCCCTTGAAGAAATCACCAATTGATGATTGTGATCTTTAACAAATCTCGTGACAACCCATTTCCTCGACTTGTCTAATTTTACAAGAATCATTGCCTTACAGCCCCCACGGGTACTCGCCCTTGGTTTCTTGACCTGACCAAGTTTTCCACGAATGCTTAAACAGTAACCCTCTTTATTACATCCAAAACGACGGGCTAATATCCTACCATCAACCTCGGAGCGACGACATGACATCACCCGCATGACAAACCCTACTTTCCTAGCATAATCATCATAAAATTCTTTGCCTTCCTCTTCAGAATCAAACACCATACCCTCGTACGGCTCTACAATGCCATTTCCTCCACCGACATCCAATGATTCCTTAGCTGAAGTCTCCAATACACCAGTTTCTTCATCAGAATCCACTATGCAGTAATCAGAAAAATAAGAACCAAATAGAATAAACCTGCTCAGCTAGATTTGAATTGCACCCACTATTCCAACAGTACTACTAAACCCATAAACTATTTTCAATACAAGAGCTTCAAACATCATAATATGATCATGATTAAAAAAATGGCTGGCAAAAAAGTGTATTCGTATTTTGTTGGATTAACAAAATGACTAAGGTGCTGAATTAAATATAATCAACAAGATTACTCAAAAACCTAAATATTTCACCCCCTTTTCAGTCATAATACACACAGAAATTCCACAAATTGCATATATTCATGATACCCAGAAATTAGAACATTAAGAATTGACATGATTTGGTTAACTATTCTGATTAGCATTAAAACCCACATAATTAAAAATGGGTATGACATAAAACAGGGAATTTCAAGCTTCATTGCAGAAATTTTTATGATTTAATGTAAAAAGAAGGTAAAATTAAACAAGCTTAACCATATCAACGGGGTAATTAGTAGCATAGTTAATTATTTCTAAGTAAGACTATCATCACTTACTTAATTGCAGTAATAAGAAATCCAAAACTTTCGCCTTCTGACTGTTCTGAGGAGGGATCGACGCACAAAAGAGATACAGAGAAAGAAAGAAAGAGGAAGGTGAAGGACGAAGAGTAGGAGTGTGTTGATTTTTTTTTTTTAAAAATTAAAAAATAGAAAAAGACAGGATAAATATGGCATTGGGTCAGGCTGAAATGTTTGAAGTGTAATCAACGAGAAATACCTTGGTCGTGTCATGTTATATTTGGTAAGAATAAGTCATGACTCATGAGGCAATACAAATTATGAATGAGGAGGAGCGATTCGATCTAGTAACCTATCGTACACAAGCTATCAATTTTAAGCTTTAAGCATTAAGTCCATGGTTATTAAAGTCGCGATTTAAATCATAGAATCTTACGATTTTACGATTCAAATATGTCTTACGATTCGATTTACGATTCTACACGATTCTACACTTTTTTCTCGACTAACGAAAACCTCGTAAATTTGAATCACGTAGAGAAAGTAATTAATAGAAAAATATTGTTAATTATTTCTTACATAACTATTAAACAACTATATATTTCAATTATTAAGTTTTTTCCTATAATATAAGCACTTTAAATGAAATTTGAGAATAAAATCTTGATTATATTTGTTTGTAGAATCTTATGATTCTACGATTCGATTTTACGATTCGGTTCTAACAGTCCCTTCCGATTCAAAATAGAATCACGATTTTGATAACCTTGATTAAGCCAATCCGAAATGCATCATTGGTTAAGTGATTGTATGAAAAAGTTGGTCACTTAAAATGCATCATTGGTTGTGTGTTTGCTGTAAGTGATTGTATGAAACAGTTGGCCACTTAAATCATAATGAGTAAATTAAAACAAAAGGTGCAGCATGGCCAAAAGAAAGTGAAACTAAATTACTTTCTTTTATTTTGTTGATTGTCAACATGTTAGTCAATAGGGCCTTTGCTCATCTTAGAACAAGTAATTGAAATTAAATACTTCGTACAATCTAAAACCAAGTTTTCCTTCTTAAAATACCCCTTTTAAACAGATTATGCTACCCACTCTGTATGCATTACTGATTAAAGCTGAATTTTACTGATCGAAACTGATTCACTGTTGTACTCTGTATTTGTTCTTTCAAATTGATTTTTACTGATAATCCATTCGATCTCAAGCTATACACAAGCGAAACTGGCTGATAAATATACACAGTAATGCATTTTTTCTATATCAAACAAGGGAGCACTGGGAAGCTCAATCTTACAATAATCACCAATAATGATGATTCAGATGTGTTCCAAGCTACCAGTGAGCTGTAAAAATGATTGTTAGCTTAGAATTAACATTGCTGTAATGAAAAAAACTGTGGTCAGTAAAGAAATAAAACTATTACCCTAATCTCACAGAATTATTCTGCACACAAGATTTCAAATTGAATATCACTACAATGTGTAAGTAAAAGAGCACCAAATACTATCTACAGTTATCTTTCTCTCTTGACTCGAACTCTCTAACACTGCCTACGATATCTTTGATCTTCTTAGAAAGACTCTGGTTATGTTCCTCGATGTGCTCAAACACCATTTCGAGATGCCTTTTGTATGTGGCAGCTCGTTTTTTCTCAATAGCTAACTGCTGGGTTAGTTCCCGGATTTTATCATGCTCATTCTGCAAAACAGCACTACAACTGTTAGTCAATGCCAAGTTTCATCACCTTTTTCTTTCTTTTCAGAGTGAGATTATGTGATCCTACCCTTACCTTGTTTGGCAAATGGCTTTTTGCTGGCTTTTTGGTTGGCTTTTGGCTGTTGGCTTTTTAATCTGGTCAAACAGCCAAAAAATATGTTTGGTAACTGGCTTTTTAGCCAAAAATGAAAAGCTAGTAACACTAGCTTTTTGGAGTTGGCTTTTGGCTTTTCACTATCTAAATTACCTTTTTGTCCTTGTTTTTTACTAATTAATTAATGATTAATGATTAATGATTAATGATTAATGATTAATGATTAATGATTAATGATTAATGATTAAAAATTAATTATTAATTATTAATTATTAATAATTTATAATTAATAACTAATAACTAATAACTAAAAGTTAATAATAACGGAGTATTAATTAATGACTAATAACTAAAAGTGAATAATTAATAAATAATTAATTATTAATTAATAATTAATAATTAATTAATGATTAATTAATAATTAATATTAATTTAATTATTATTAATTATTAATTATAATTATCAATCATTGATTATTAATTATTAGTTATTAATTATTACTCCGTAATTAGTAATTGAAATAATAATTTATTAATACTGTTGCATAAAGTAATTTATTTTTAATTTGTATTTTATTTATTCGTAATTACGTTTTACTCCGTACATAATACAAAGTATGTATTGAAAAATGAATAAAAGACATTAAATGTCCTTAAATGTCATTTTACATAGCTACAGCCAACCGCCAACAACTGATTTTACCAAACATATTTGTAACCAATCCATAGTCAAACAGCCAACAAAAACAGCCAACTTGAACAGCCAGTCAAACCAGCCAAGTAAAACAGCCGACAGCCAACAGCCAACAGCCAATTGCCAAAACAGGGCCTAAATCATTAAGACATTACTAGATATCGGAGAACCAAACATGAATCAGAATTGAACTATAAGATCCTTTTTATGATGTTTCAACTCAATTAGCACCGAACAAAGGCAAGCAAAGAAAAAGGATCGGCTTGTCAAAGACGCAAATAGTATATGCGAAGATCAATGTTTTATCCAATAACAAAGATACTCTCATGAGGCCTCATAGAGAACGTATATACATATAATACTAAACCCAACAAAAAGGTTATCAAAACAGAAAAACAACTGTCTGCTAGAGAAGATGTAGCAAGCAAGGGCCCAACAGGGGAACCTTTTGAAACTTTGAACAAAATGAAAAACAAAGGACAACAATTCCCAAATTTCATTGAATTTATTCCTACCAAGCGATGCCTTGAGAAACCCTCAGTTTTAGAACTCTCCAAAGATTTCATTCCAACTTAGCAGAACAAAATGGATAGGATGTTCCATTTATTTTTTTTGTCCCCTATAAGCCTGTCATCTGCAGGTTCCTAATTTTTCGTTGAAATCAAAATTAAAAAGTAGTATTAACTGAGGGTAAATAAAGTAAAGGCAGAAAGAAGTCCAACAAATCCATATGTGAGGACATAAGTGCAAAAAGTACCAGGAGTACCAATTACCAAGCAGTCAAGTACATTAAACCTCATGAATGAGTGAAAAGTGAATGCCTTAGAACTAATATGTTCTAAAGAAATGCCTGATAGTTAAAAAAATTGGAAACAAATTTAAGGTCTAAACGAGATTAACTCCAAGAAACTATTAACATTATGTTTGGTAAAAGGAAATGGAGAGGAAGGAAAGGGAAGCGAACAAGTCCTTTGTTTGTATAACGGGTTCTCAGAAGGAAGGGGAGAGAGAGGGTCTACTTTCTCTCCTCTAATGAATTGCAGAGATTTGGAAGGAAAATAGAGCTCACCTTCCCCCTACCTTTCCTCCTCTTTTCCTCCCCTTCCTTCCCTATATCTTACTACCCAAACAAAGTTTAAGTCTTGACAAGAACCACCCGGACTAAAACATGTCAAACAAATCAATTGGGTCTGTTATGAGTTGGTGAGTCAAATTTTTTGGGTTCCATTCCAGTTTTACACTATTATTTTGACACTTTTCAAAATTTAATGTTAGTTTATTCTCAATAATCAATAAGGTTAGGTTCTTGAAGTGGGTGTCTTTTTATGCTTTTTCAAAAAGGTCGACTCCAATTTGAGTTAGTCAAACTCAAAATTCGGTTCCAAATCCCATTACTTAATTAACTAATAGAGAGCTTTTGACATTTCAAGTTACATTTTTCCAGTTACCTTTGGTTGAGAATTCTCAGTTAAGTTTTGGGATGGGTAAATTTTTGACAAGTAATCACTAATTTTAAGCCCAAACTCAATATCATCTGTGTAGAGGAACAGACCAAACCAGTAGAAGTATTCTAACCAAACCATTCCATTCCACTCTTTCCTCCAACTCAAAGCCCTTAGCATTCCCAAGAAAAAACCAGCCAAAAAGTCTAAAAACCAGAAAAACTGAGCTTTATTAAATTTTCTACCTCCATCTTTATTGCCAGATTAATGTTGCTCTTCCTGCCGGGATTTACAAAATCCGGCAAAATAGGAATAACTCTCTTTGCAATGGTAGTGTAGTAGTGTTGAATGTATAGGCTTAGTTGTAAATAAGATTCAAAGCATTGTAAAAAATAGAGTCATACATGTAAATAAAAAAACTGTTAGTATTTAGTAGCATAGATCAAAGTTTGTTTAATTCTTTGTAAGGAGGGGGTTGTTCTAGGCCTTGTTGAGGCCTAGCTTTGTTTGTACTTTGAGAGTTGTGGGGGGTCCGTCCTTCCTAGAAGGTCTGCCTACACTTCCTTAGAACTTAGGTTGTAACCGTTTTTTGGCATCAGTATATTTTTCTTACTTGAAAAAAAAATCACATGGCTGTTGAGGTCACCATCTCAGTTGAAGAGAGTCAAGAGACACAAAGACGAGATATTTGGGTGCTTTTTTAATAAAGAAGGCTAAGATGGTCAATAAAGCTGATCAGAAAGTAGTGAAAAAACCCCGAAATGTGGAAGATAAATCTAAACCCAATCCGGAAGACAAGAGGTTTTCTTACAGGGAGGAGAGTAACCACCTCCTGACATCAAGGACATATGGTTTCGGAATCCCATCCCAAGGAATACCCTCCTTCAATCAGAGGAAAGGAAATATGAGAAAGATCCTCTATAGAAAGAAAAGAACTGAGTATGGATATAATGCTAGATCGGAAAGATTTCAATTGTCCAAACTGGAAACAGAAAAGGGTATTGATTATCGAACCGATTCGTCTTTCTGTAAACAGCGATTAACAATTTCTTCTGTGATCAAACCATAGGTATTTCATTGGTTCATAAGAGTAGCTAAAATGTTTTCTTGTTGAAGTTTATGGAGTTATGGACGCTAGAGGTCTGACGGCTGGAATCCTACCTCCCAAGGCCATATGTGGACGTATCCTGGAAATAAAACATATCAATCCATGGTTTCCTGGAAAGACTTCTTTTTCTTGGTCGGTACACAGAACCAGCTAATTATAAGTCTTTGGCACTCATCTCAGTCTCAAAGGCGGGTGCTAGTCATACTCTTATGGAAAACAGTTTTCCTATATTTTGAATTTTACATTGTTTGGTTTGCAAAGGATGGTAAAGTTGCTCTCCCAATGATGGAAAACCATTTTCCCTTAAAAATGAAGGGAAAACTGTTTTCTTTTCTTTTCCTTATCTCTCTTGTACACTCCTCTCACTACCTGCTTACTTCCCCTCTCATTTCATCATTATTCTTAAATGGAACCAAACAACGAAAAACTAATTGTGGAATTGTGTTTTCCATTGTAAATTGTTTTCCATGAAAATCATTTTACACTGAGAATGTTTTACACCCAAGCAAACGGAGCTTTATGAAAGAGACAATTTGGAAACAGCTAGCATCTCAGCGCCGTCTCCGTATTATTAATCGTGTAAACTTTCATACTTTTCAGTTTTTACCCTTGAACAGTCCAAGCTCCCGGAGATCCCAGCTAAGATGGATAAACACTAATGGCAGCGGTAGTGATGGTCAGTTGCTTCATACAAAATAATAAACAAAAAAAAAAATATATCCCCCCTGCCCCCTGAAATATGAAAAAGAAGAAATGATGATGGAGAATGTCACGAAGGTTTAAGGTCACGTAACAAGCAAGTATTACGGAGGCCACCACAAGAAATAGTACGGAGTAACATTTAAATCCAAATCAAGAATAGCCAATACAACTTCAGTCGAACATGTCTGATGTCTATTTACTAGATAAAAAGTCGTAAAAACCAAATAAGGACGGAAAGAGAAGAAAACACAGAGATGCTACAACCACACTATAAAAGACTTCCAAAAATTATGTTTCCTAACTGACAATTCAAAAAAATGAGAGAAGTCGAGCAAACACCTTGTTCGTCTCCTTTACTAGAAACCAACTTTATAGCTTCAGCCTGCCACAATTCTGATATCCCAAGTAATAAGCCAGAGGGCCTATAACAGGTAAATAAGCTGAAATCCATACAAAAGAGTTGACACCTCTGTGCATCTTAAGTTTTCTTTTTCGCACAATAAATAAAGTTCTACATCCTATGTATAATACCATCGATTTTGAAACTTAGTAAGCAAACTTAGGAAATTCACCGAAAGCAACAGCCCATTTGTCATTTGGCACCCTCAGCTCCAGGTTTGCAAGTAGAAACCTACGGACAATGGTAGATGGGAAGATAATCAGACACACTTAATCACAAAAGCATGGTATCTGCTGAATGAACAAAGAATCTGTCTCCTATTGTCATCTACAAAGATCCTCTTCTTCATTAGCATCTATCTTGACCTACATGCTCTTGCAAACCCATTTTCTTCATGTCTTTTTTAACTCCCACCATCCAAGTCATCTTAAGCCCAGCTTGGCTTCTTTTAAAATCTCCACTATCCCAACCCTCCAGCCTGGGAGGAATTTATTGGGCCCAAACAATTCTCCAAACTGTCATCATGCACCAAAGTACAATTAGAAGCTCCATCTATCTGCTGATTTGACAGTGAGCTTTCTAACAATAAATACTCCAACTTAAATGACCCAGAGAATAGGAAAGTGGTAATAAAATGGGATACATCATAGTAAATCTCCATACCAAGCTGATTCAATTACCCTCCAACACGTGGATGTCAACTAGTTTAGCTGGTTAAAGTCATGAGGGGTATCCACGACCTACGATCGAATCCCGTCTCCATCATTTTCTCTTTGTGGCTCTATCTACACCCATAAAAAATGAAAAAACAATTGCCCTCCGACACCAATTATTTTCCAGCATGAAAATCATCTTATAAGTTTCTCAAAACAAGAATCCAATCTCAGATGCTAAATGTTTTTCACCATGCTGCAAGCAATTCTACCAAATAAGAGCAGAACAACTACTCCATCCAGCTAGATTACCAACATCACCATTATAACTAGCTCAATTTCTAAACTTTTCTAAGTGTCGGAAGAAATAGAAATAAAAAAATAAAAATAAAGCCATCTTGATAACAACCAGCCCAAGGTGAAGGTGATCAGGCAACAAACACCCTCCACCCCCACACCCACCCAAAGAAAAAAGCTTCACTCAAAACTGAGCTAAAAACCAATTCATTGTCATCATAACATAATACAAAGAACTTGGTTTAAGTCTCTAACATTTAAAACCCTTTTAAAAGGTGCCAGCCCAAATAATTTATTACAACACAACAAAATAAGTAGTAGAATAGTTGGGGTGAGGCCAAAGCATCTGAAACTCCACAAAGGAATGCTCCATATAAGGTGGTGGTTATGGTGTTCACGTGTTCTAATTGTAAGAAATATAACGGCAATTCATCCTGGCACTGTACCTAAAACAGGACTACTAAGAAGAGCAGAGAGCCATATTCTGAATCAGTCGAATTACATCCTCCATCGTTGATCCATGGATCAACAGAGAAGACTTAGATAAGATCCATTAATTTGAAAAAGTTAACAGGTAAAAGAAACTCTTACGGAGACCATCGGATTCATCATTCTATAACCTTAACAACTAAAACCCTTATTGGAAATGTCAAATACTTAACCTATAAATTACATAGTTGTGAAGGAGAAGAGATGGTCTCTCATGATGACCCTAAACTCAAAAGCATCCTTCCTAAAAAAAACAGATAAATATTTGTAGAGGAAAAAATAACTATTTTCATGATCATATTAATCACTGCCAAAAGGTTCGAACAGATAATTCTACTATTGCTACTTACAGATTATGATAGGCAACATATACCCATTCCAGATTGCCCCATTGTATAGTTTGTTACTTTGTTACATGAATAACATTCACTCAGTGTGTTTATAGATGATAACTACCAGAGTAAGCCAATTTAAATACTACAAATTTAAAAGATGAGGTCAGAAGCAGAGAACTTACCGGATACTGCTCAAAGATAAGATCTTTTCGGCCCTTTCCCGGCGTTAAAGGATGTGTGTGTTCTTTTACACACTTTGTAATTACCCATATACCAGAATTCATTTTCCTTACCAAAATCATTGCCCTACATCCAACCCTAGTTTCAGCCCTTTGCCTCACGACTTTCTCACGTTTGTCAGGCAGTCTGTAACCCTCTTTATTACAGACCAAGGCTCTACCAATAGCAGAACCATCACGCCTTGACCGAGATAACTTGCTAACTCGTATTACGAACCCCAACTGTGTAGCATACGTGTTGTAAAATGCATGTGCAGCTGCTTCTGACTCAAACTCTTGCCCTACAAAAGGCTCATTTAATGGTTCCTCAACTGGGACAACTTCCTTTTCAGATAATTCTTCATTCATTTTATCATCCTGGCTTTGTCCCCCCTCAACAGAACTTCCTCCCATATCATTTTCATCGCCGACCCTCCCCTCTGTATCTGCAGAACTTCCCACCACTTCACCATCAACATCACCATCAACCTCATAATCCACTGCATCACAATCAGATCTCTAAATTAATACATAAAAAATGAAGATGACACATAATCCCATAACTGCAGGAGCGGCATTTATGTAACGCACGAGTAGTAAGTCTTCAAATCAAATTCTCCGTAGAAACCAAACAAATATAGTAAGAGGTTGGGGGTTTTCTATAATGTGTACTCCCTCCATTCAGATATAATTTTCACATTGTCCTAATCCTTAATAAAATCAAGGATAAATCATGATTTCACTAACTGATCCTTTACAGTGGTTGAACCCTTTTACATTTCCAATCACTCAATTTCAGTAACATCCTAAAAAGTCTTGTCTAACAATAAACCACTATAGGTTTAGGCCCTGTTCGGCAAAATTAGCGGTAGCGGGTAGCGGTTAGCGGTTGAGTAGCGGGTAGCGGTTAAAGTAGCGAGTAGCGGTGAATAGTAGCGGGTAACGGTTAGCTGTCAAAGTAGCGGTATAATATGAGTGTTCGGTAAAAGTAACGGTTGATATTATAAAAATAAAAATAAAAGCAAGAATATTATTTAAAACTTTATTATAAATTTGTCAAACGCTACCCGCTACCTTAAACGCTACTAATTTTAACGTTTGACAAAAGCTACCCAACCGCTACCTCAACCGCTAACCGCTACCTAAATCGCTACTTTACCAAACACTTACAAATTTTACAAGTAGCATCTTGACTAGGTCAAAACGCTACCCGCTACCTCAAACGCTACCGCCGAACACGCCCTTAGAGGGGCATATGAAAAAAATTCAAGATATCAAAATTCATATAACTGACAATTATTTCCAGATGGAAAGAGTACTCGGTCATGATTAGTACAAATAGCACCAAAGTTTTTAGAATCAAATTATAATTTCTGTAGTAAAAGTACTCCATCATGATTATTCTAGCATCTCCAACATAGTACACAATAAGAAACAAGCCCTCAATCACAATCCACACCTGCAACTCCTCCCAACACAAATACTAGACCATCTCCCAATAATGAAGACAGATTATTAGCTCCACCAGTCCACATAATTTTCATACACAAACAACTTCTTGTTTATGTACAAATATAATTCTCACAAATTAAAAATATTAATTCCACTCATAATCAACACAGCTTCAAACCCATTAACTTCTCACAACAGAACTTACAGAAGATAATTGATCAAACAAAGAAATGTACAAATCCCACAATAATTAAATAGAACATGGACCAAAATTACCCCAAAAGATTGAATGTTTCGTACTTTGAGCAATAGATTAAAAGAAATCAAAGAAAGATAATTGAGAAATTAACCCTAAAATTAAAATAAAATCCCAGAAATTTTGCGGAAAAAATGAATTACTTACTTATTCTTCCGAAAAGGAGATGGTAAAGTGCGTGAGTCAACGAATTCAATCAAATTAATTTTTAAGGGATTTTTGTGAATTCAAAAACTGTTGGGTTTTGAAGGGTGGGACGTTGGATGAATGAATGAAGTGGAGAGAGAAAGGAGGATGTTTGGCCAGGAAGAACACGTGACAGGTCACGTGAGAATAGGTGCAACCGTGCAGTAGCCAGTAGGGAAAAAAGAAGAAAAGAAAAAATAAGCAAGTGTGAAAGCCATTAAGATTTTGACATGTGGAAGACAATACTGACCTGTTTGGTGTTTTTGTGGGAAGTACGGATTAGTGAACTGTTTAAACTGGATCCAAGTTCTAACAGTAGTGTGATTTGTGAATTTGTGATAGTGTCATAAAGATTAGTTTTTTTATAAACAAATTAATTCATTGATAAACAGTCATACGACATCTACATAAAGACTTAAATCTAACAAATACATAACAATCGAATCAAATAAAAACTTTCTTTCACCATAGCTACGATCGTAGTATATCAAACATTCTGTATACCCTCTTTTATATCGCTGTGATTTACAGCCTTCATTGACGAAGGGTCTATAGATCTGTTGTAGCCGTGACAAATATGATTTCCGTCTGATTCGTCTGATTGTAGTCGAAAGATTGACATCCTGTTTGATCCCGCATAAATCTTTACCAAAGAAACAACCTGAACTAACTATACACACAAACTAAAAACAAACCCACCATAGGGGTACTTACTACACCGAAACAATCAAACCCACCATAGGGGTACTTACCACACTGAAACTATGTAGTTTTATTGAGATATAACGCAAAAACACAACTAGAGAAGGGGCGAAAAAAACCAAATTTCCGAAAAAAATCGGCTATTTCCGCCCTATAAAATCCTAATTTTTGTAAACCCTAAAAAGAGAGAGAAAGGAGGGAGAGAGGGGGTGTCATAAGGATTAGTTGTTTTCCCTTTATTTCAGAAATTTGATAGGAGTACTAGAGTGTTCCGAAATGTTCATACGATCTAGGCCTCTCGGGTGTTCCGAAATGTTTCGATCGGAAAAATGTGATCCGAATCCGATCCGGAATTTTATATCTAATAGCCAAAAATCCGAATCCGACTGGAATTTAAAAAAAACAAAAAACTATTCACATTTTACAATTAAAAATTTCAAATGTCCAATCTAAATACCCCAAACCATAAAATCGAAATCGGATAGAATATCCAATATTTTAAATCGGATCATCGGAAATTTTTCCGTTTTTTTTTAAATTTTGAAATATTTCGAATATCCTAAATAGAAAAAAAAAAAAAAAAAAAGTCCCAAAGTTTAATCCAATTCTGATCCGAATCAGATATTTTTACACATTCCAACAACCATTTGGATCAACTTTCTCATTAATGTAAATCAAAGGTCAAACTTTATCGGAGTTTTGGGCTCCGTTTGGTAGGGCGTAAAACATTTTCTTGAAAAACGATTTTCCTCTATTTTCAATTTTACGTTGTTTGGTTTGCAAAGGAGTGTAAAACCACTTTTCCTAGGAGTAAAATTGTTCTCCCAATGATGGAAAACCATTTTCCCTTCAAAATGAAGGGAAAACTGTTTTCCTTCTTTTTGCCTTACCTCTCTTGTATACTCTTCTCACTACTTGCTTACTTTCCCTTTCATTTTCCTCTTTTTACTTCATTTTTCTTACATGGAACCAAACAACGGAAAACTAATTTTGAAATTGTGTTTTCCGTTGTAACTTGTTTTCCATGAAATTCATTTTACACTGAAAATGTTTTACACCCAACCAAACGGAGCCTTAATATCTCACTCTAATTTTTGTACGTAAGGAATACTCGGTATATTAGTGTAAAAACAAGGTCAAAGTTTAGTTATATTATGAGTTCAGACCGCAATTTGGATTATACACCTGGGTGTACAGTGCTCATTGTGCACCATGTTGAATATTTATTGAAAATCTAATAAACATTGAGAACGATTTCAATGTACATGTACTAGTGAAATATTTAAACTATATGTTCTATGCATTTGAACTATATGTTCATTGACTATATGTTCTTTGGGTATGATCAATATGTTTTTCATATTTGAACTATATGTTCTTTGTAAAACAGGGTGCACAGTGAGCATTGTGTACCCGAGTGTATAAACCATATTTTGAGTTTAGACAATGTTGGGGCAAAACTAAACTTTAGATTAGATACGGTAGTTCAATTGAACAAGTTTGAAATGGAAGAAAGTAAAGGTAAGAATATTTTTGTATAATGGAGTGGAGTCCCAAATTTTTATTTAATTTAATTTTTCACTTTTCTTTTTATGTTCATCTTAAAGGCCCTTGTGATAAGTTTCACACAAATTGCCATTTCACTTGCTTTAATTGCTTCATCCTAATTGTGACTTATTGTTAATTGTTCACTCAAGTTTCAAAAAGGAAAAATGTACTCCAGTATATTGATACAGTGAACTAATCACTAATCCATAACTGATTTTTTGCATAAAGTTTAAACATTTCAATTATCAGCATTAAGATTTCCACTTTGTATTAATACTACTCCCTCCGTTTCTTTTTGTTTGTTAAGTTTGGACTTTTGCACGTTTATTAACGTATAATAAAGATTCTTTTTCTTTTTTATTAAAAAAATAAACCCAAGTAAAATCTTAATCCACTAATAATTATAACAAACAATAAGATTGTTTTATTTATCAAAATGAACCAATAATGGAAAAGCACAAAGATTGCTAACTTAACATACTTGGGAAATTGCAAAGATATTTAATGAGTTGAAAAAATTGGACCAATTAAAATTAAAAGTTGGCACAAAAAATGATAGTATAATAAGTTTATAAAAGGAAATATTATCCCACGTAACAAATATTGTTAAACACCCTAAAAAGAATACGTAACAAACAAAAAGAAACGGAGGGAGTAGATAATTGAAGTTAAATCTATTTGTTATTTCAAGTTTTGACTCAATCATGACTACACATAAAAGCTTGAATCAAGCATAAAACAGCAAATGGAAAGGGAGAATTCGAAAAGAAAACCAATGTGGTTAGGTAGTAAATTACTAGCACTAGACCACAAAACAATCAGACTATAGTGAGATGAACTGATAAATTATGTGTTCCTTATTTCATTTGCAACTTCATTCTGGTATTGACGGGCTTCCTGATAGATCTCTGTGCAATATTAGCTTGTTGATGATGCTTTACAGTTTCCAGTCAAGGATATACGCTCTTCACAGCAGGCTCAAAGTTATGAGTACCATGTATGCATTATTGCAGATGTGTTTGCTGGT
Organism: Spinacia oleracea; assembly: GCF_020520425.1. Lineage (NCBI taxonomy): Eukaryota > Viridiplantae > Streptophyta > Magnoliopsida > Caryophyllales > Amaranthaceae > Spinacia > Spinacia oleracea. Next base: position 16,510,097 of record NC_079489.1, read on the forward strand.
TGAGGATGCCAAAGCTCAAGGATACATGTATGATCTGTACAGCATCCCCAAACTAATTAAACTGATCTTCCAGTCAAAAAACTGATCAGTGAGCAGTTGAGCACAGATCAAGAGTAGGCTTCGTGATGATGGATGACATGTATGCTCTTCTCTACGACAAGCTCAATTCAATTACTAATCAATGGTCAATAACTTTTGATCAGAGTATAATGTACAAGAACTTAGAAAGGGAAATGATGCAGGTGGACTGCATTTCTTGGTCCGTGAAGTTGAATGTAGTACAACTGATCATTAATTGTCCTTCAGCTTCAGTTCCATTCTTCCAATGATTTAAACCAATTTCAGAACTTGGAAAATTCCATTCTGATAGACTATAAAACTAGTCTTGGGACTTCAACCATCAGCTTAAGCTTTTGGTTGAGTTGGTCCTTTGACATGGTATCAAAGCCAGTATGACGCAAAGGTCACGGGTTTAAATCTCATCCACCCCTCCTTTCAAAGTGGAATATTTCGCTCTGGGTATGAGGAGGCCTATGCTGGGTCCACACTTCAAGCCTAAAGGGCTTTCATGTGAGGGGGCGTGATAAAACTAATCTTGGGACTTCAACCATAGCTTTTGGTTGAGTTGGTCCTTTGACACATTCTTCTTCAGAATTTAGAAAATTTGGCTTCGCATGCCACCACTTTGTAAGAGGAAACCCCAGGAACTTGCACTCTTTTACACAATCCAGATTCAATATCACATGCTCCAAGACGGATGCCATTTCTATAAGAAACCAATATATCCCCAGAACCCATTTGTAATAGAGGCATACGATGAGAATCAACCTCAAACACAAATTGCTTCACCCAAGAATCTTTCACCCCGTATTCCTTCATAATCCAAATTTCAAATTGACCACAGTTTTCAGACATAGAACTGAAACAAAGGCAGGAATCATAAACACTGACTTCAGTGTAACGCTCTCTCTTCATTAGTTCATTTCATCTGGTAATGTAACAGGCGAAAACTGTTCATTTCCAAAATGGAATGACCATAAACAGTTATCCCTATAAGAGTACCTATGAAGTGAGCCTTGAAGAAAAACACCACTCTTCCTCAGCTGAAATAATGGAGCATCACCAACAGTTCTCCATTCATTTGTGCCGAGTGTCTGTATTTCGGCTATACACTTATAACCCTCCATAGTTTTGAGAATTCTCAGAACTTTGAATTTGTGTGATACAGGGCATTGACCCAACCCATAAACCTCAACAGAACAAGACGGTTCACGAAGTTGCTCAACAATCACCTGTTGGCTAGTTAAAAGATTACATATAATATAAGGACTCCACTGCTCCCAAGATTTCAAACAGATTAGTCCATTGCATTCATTAACCACATACAATTCATCATGTGGAGTATGCAATTTGGATTTGAACTTAATCAAAGAATTAACACCAACACTAAGATTGCCCACCTCATCAATTTTGGAGGACTTGTCTAGATCAACTAACAGAAAGTTTTTCCTCTTGTTATTCAACTTACCATAAAGCAAAATAGAGAAATACGAGCAATGATTAGCGCGACAATCAGTAAACTCAAGACTGATGATGATCTGATACCAATCTTTGCAAACAAGCTTACAGTTCAAACACGACTTAGTTGGGAGTCTTGAAAAAATATCACAAATGATCGAAGATGGGATTCCCTCGAAAGGGGATCGACTCAAATTCAATTCCTCTTCATTTATCATAGCGCGACAGTTAAAACTCCAACGAATTCAACAGCCTATTTCTCTATGAATACAAAATTTTGAAATAATAATTGAAGTAAAGAGAATAAGAAAACAAACAAAGGGTTATTCAGTGAACCTGCAATCGTTTGAATCCATCAAGCTATGCCGAGATCGGAAATCCTTCCAAGTTTACAATGCTATACAATTAAATTACAACTTTGAACCTGTTAAATAAAACAGATTAGAAATGTCAATGATTTAGAAAAGTTCAAAGTAATGAAAGAGTCTGAGTACTAAAAAAAACATTCTCAAGCTCATTGGACATTTTATCAAACGCATTGTGTGCATCAACAAATTCAATTATGGGTAGTACAGAATTAATCAACAAGAAAATTGCAGAATAGGATGAATTCGCAGCTTACCATTGCAACTAGCAGATTAAAAGAATGATATTTCTCCGGAGAGTAGACTGATCTTTTCGGTATTTTAAATTTGGAGCTTGCTAACTTTTCATTCTTTTTTCTTTTTCTTTTTATTTGGGTGGGTGGTGAGTAAAGATGGCCGTGTGTCGGAGCGGAGCGGGTTGGGTCGTGGGCTTAACGGGCTGGGCCCAAGCTATGTCCACTCGGCTGCAAAGTTCAGGGCCCAGGCCCACTAGCTTTCGTGTCGGATCGGGCTGTCGTGCCTAAGTCTAATTTTATTAAATATAGCGTGTATTGGGTCGAATCGTGCCGTGTCTTGTCGTGTTTTTTCCCAAAAAGTTGGCCCACGACCCACGATTTCGTGCTCGTGTCGGCCCGTATTTTTTTTGTGACCGGGCTTTTTCGTGTCAGGTCGGGCCGGCCCACAACCATCTTTAACAGTGAGTTGGAATTTCTGAAAGATAGTTGATACAACAAAAATTAAGATAGTTTTCTTAAAACTGTGCTGAGTATTTCATAAAGACAGTTACTCCATTTGTTTAAGTTACAACCCGACTTTTGCTATATTCGCATACTTTAGATTCTTACTCGCAACGGAATATTTTCATCATTATGGCCTTATGGGAATCCAAAAGTACCTGAAACATGTTTACTTCATCGATTAAATGATTCGAAATTTCGTCCGTGTGATGTACTCCGTATAACATGTAAAGTTCAAGTCTTACTACCTTAGATAACCATTCATCATAAACTTTTTTTTTTTACCCGAATTAGTAGTAGGTACACCCAGTTACATATAACTCTATTACATTACGACCCAATAAAAATAGTCATAACATAACTAGTCGCTCTGGAGTCTGGATTTCCTTACCACAGGAGGTTGCTCTGAGTTCTGGGAGCTCCAATCCTGTAAACTTCCAAGATTACAAAACGTTATTGCACGATTATATATCCATCTGCAACTTGTGAAGTTCAGGATGATTCTCGGTGTCCATCGTATAACATGTAAAGTCCATCTGCAACTGTGATATATGTATGTATGCTAGTTTGTGCATCTCAGTACAGTAACTTTATTAACCTGTTAGAAACTGATGAAGGATCGAGTAACGAGTACAAGTAAAGGGATGTTTCAGGATGATTGCTGAATAATGTTAATGTAGATGGAAAGAACTTTTATGCATTAGAATTCAACAACAGTTCCCTGAGCTTCACTTCTGATGGGAAAAGTTGACATACAATGGCATCAGAATGAAATAAGAAACCCCCAAGAACCTGTACTCTTTTAGATATTTCAGAATCAATATCACACACTCTGAATCATAGCAGATAAAAGAAACCAGTGTTTCAAAAGTAGGCAAACACGGCACATTAATTCGGTTCAGAAGATAAATTTCTTTAATCATTAAGATCGCGTTTCATCATAAGCCAAATTTCAAAGTGATCTTTGTTTTCAGACATAGAACTGCAACAAAGGCGAGAATAATAAAATATTAAAAAAAAGCACCCACTTCTTTGTAGGGGTGGCTCTCAGTTCATGATATCAGCAGAGAAAGGGACAAGCCAAACTGTTCATTTCCTAAATGGAATAACCAAATATGTTTTTACTTACTTCGTACAAGTTAAAAGAGTATCTATGAAGCGAGCAAAGCAGAAAGGCCCTTGCACTCCGCCTTGGCTCAAAATACTAATGGATTGCTTGCTGCCGAGTGTCTTTATCTAAGGCACGGACTTACAGCTCTCAAGTCTAGAAGATTTTGGTACAAAACAGAACAGAAACCAGACCCATAAACCATAAAGGAACAAGATGGCTCACAAAGTTGCTCAATAGAGTTACCTGTTGAAGACTGACTAGAAGATTACATACTTCATACTGTAATGTAAGGACTCCACTGCAGGCTCTAGCCTCTAGGACTTTACAGAGATTAATTTATTGCATTGGTTGACCACACAAATAGGTGTAATCAAATTGGTATTGAAACCTAACCATAATATTAACCTAAGGTTCAAAAGATCAGCATGAAGCAATATGGTGAAATAGTAACAATGAAGATGGAAAATAGCCAACTCATGACTGACAACAATCTAATACCAATATTTGTAAACAAGCTTACAGTATAAGCATACCTTAGTTGCTTTGTTGGTAATTGCGACAAAATATACTCCGTATCATAACAACAATTACAGGAAAATTAACAAGGGAAAACTACCTGATACAGCTCACAACAGTTTTTCCACGCTTCCAATGGGTGCTTGAGAATTTTTGTATTACTCACCACCACATTGAAATCAGAAATCCCAGGAACTTCTACATCTTCATCCAGAATCTTCTACATCTTCTCGATTCAATATCAGATATTTTAAAAGAAGACTTATGAGCATAAAGAACTAACAATTCCCCAGTACCGGCTCACAGCAAAGGCATATAAGGATTATTCATCTCAATGATAAACTTCGTTTGCCAAGTAGCTTTTATGTTGTATTCCTTCATAACCCGAATTTCATTTCGATGACCATTCTATTGAACCTTTTCAGTTTTCAGTACTGCATTGGATACATGAATATAACGCAGAAAGTTTCATATCACATGCCACCAATTCGAAAGAAGGAACTCCATGTACTTTAACTTGTTTATAAGTTTCAGATTGAAGATCATACACTAAAAGGTTACATCTGCCTCTAAATGAAACCAATATCTTCCCACTACCAAACCGCAGCAGAGGCACATACAACAATCCATATTCCCCCTTCTTCATGACAAATTGTTTCACCCAAGATTCTTTCATTCCATACTCCTTCATAAGCCAAATATCCCTTTGACAACTGTCATTAGAGATGCAGCTGAAACAGAGGTGAGAATCAAAAACCGTTACCTCTGTTGCACGGCTGCCCTTTGTATGTTCGGGTACTGGAACACGCACAAATTTCTCATTCCCTAATTGAAATGACCATATGCTATGGTCTTCAGGAGTGTACCAATGAAGTGACCCATGCAAAAAAGCTCCAATTTTTCCGTTACATGTTTGCGCATCATCAATGGTCCTCCATTCATCGGTACCAAGTGTTTGTATCTCAGCCACATACTTAAACTTAGTCATGAGGATTCTGAGTACCTTGAACTGATGTGTGACAGGACAACACCCTAACCCATAACCCAGAAGAAAATGAAATGGTTTAGGACTTTGCTTAACGATCACAAATTGGCCAGTCAGTGGGTTACATATGATATAAGGACCCCATATTTCTAGAGTCTTCAAACAAATTAGCCCATTGCATTCATTAACCAAATGCAACTTCCATTTGGGATAAGTGAATTCACACTTGAATCTAATCATAGCATCAACACTGACACTAAGATTACAGTTCTCATTGACATATGAGTTCTTATCCAGGTCAAGCAGTACAAAATTTGCCCCTGAGCTACAGAATTTACCAAAGAACAATAAACTGAAATACGAATCACAGGCACGGCGCAACTCAGCAAATTCAGGACTCACAATAATACGACACCACTCTTTGCAGACAAGCTTACAGTTTATGGATGTCTTCGTTGGGAGTCTTGACAAAATATCGCAAACAATTGCGGTCGGAATTCCATCAAAAAGAAATGGATTGGATTCCTCTCTGTTCATCATAGCTCAATGATAACAAAAAAAAAAAAAAAACTAAAAGTCTAATGCTTCAAGTACAGAGCGAAGGGAAACAAACCCATCATTTCTTTGAGTCAAATCCCTGAAGCACATATCCAAGAATTGTAGATTGAAGCTATGAAATCCTCTCAAGTTTTTCAATGATCTACAACTAAACCCTAAGTTTGATCAAACCAAACAATGAGTTAGAAATTGATATTTGTTAAACAGCAGATGATTAAGATTCTAAACATTCAAATATTTACTAAAGTAATTAATTGAACACTCTTTGGCATTTTATCAAACACATTGTGTGCAATAAAGAATTCATCATCCAAAACATTGCAAAGTAGGGGAATTTAGCTTTGATTCTTACCTTGAACATAGAATATGAAAATTAAACTTCACCCAACATTGGAAATTCGTTTTTAATAGTGATTTGTGAGCTTCTGAATGGAAAGCATGCTTTGAAGATTGCGAAGGACTGTATTTAAGGAAGTAAATCTATGGAATTGACATCGAGAATGCACAACGCATACAAGTACAAAACGTCTCCTTTTTTTGTGTGTAAGTTTTTTTTTGTTATAAGAGCATTTTTTTTCCTGTGAAGTTAAATTATTTTAGACCTGATCAAAGGACGGGCCGGGCCAAGTTTTGGGTCAAATTTTTGTGTCCAAAATCCGCTATTTTGAGTCAAAATTAGCGGGTATTTCGGGTCATTTTCGGTCTAGGCCAAATTTATAATTAAAATTGTTGTTTTACGTTGTCCAAAGTTCGTAATTTTTTTAAAAAGTTCGGGTCGGGCCGAGCCCGAAAACGGGTCGGAATATTCTGCCCAAAACCCGCAAATTTCGGGTCGGCCCAGCGGGCCAGGCCCATGATGATCAGCTCTAAATTATTTGTATGTCAAAAGAAAATGTTAAATTAATATATATATATATATATATATATATATATATATATATATATATATATATATATATATATATATATATATATATATATATATATATATATATATATATAACCCTTTTAAAAGCAAGAAGGGGCTATTTAGAACAGTAAAGTGACGACCATACTCCTTCAATCCTTCATCAAAAAAATTAGAATTCTCTTAAAGAACAGTAATTTGACGTCCTTGTCCTTATAAGCGATGCATTTACGATTTAGCCCTCACCCTCCTTCCCTTTTCTCCAGTTGGAAGACACTTTTACCCTAACTAGTTGTTGGCCCGTGCGCTAGCGCGCACGGTCCCCCAATGGATAAAAACGAATGTTGTGAAAAAAATCGCAGAAAATCGGGCCATGATACAATTTGGGTAGAATGTCATACAACTTGAGCAAGTTTCATACCGAGTAGGAACCATAATCATAAAGCTAGAGTTCATATATTACAAACCTAAAGTTGCAGGGAAATAACCAAATATTACATGGCGGCAACCATTAGTTTGGAGTGACAAAGGCAAAAGATACTTGGGTATTTCCTAGGAACATGAGCTCCTAATCAACTCTGCCATGTTCCTCTAGAAAAACCAAAATCATAAAGCTAGAGTTGATATATTACAATAACAAGTCTTTGGAAAGCTAGCTTGCAAAAGGCATACACATAGCCATTAGAGATAGTGTTGCAACTGATTGTCTAATGAAATGCAGGTTGGCTATGAGCATGCTGGACAAAATGAGGAAGTGTAGTACTCAGTCCTCAACAGGGGGAACGGGGGAATGATTTCCATCCACGTCAGTAGCAACAACGTGATTGGCATCTTCCTCAGCATCAGCAACGTGATTGACACCCTCGTCAGCATCAGCAGCGTGATTGACACCCTCTGCAGCAACATGATTGGCAACTCCCTCCCCAACAACATCCTCATTGGCCACTTGCTTCAAGCACCATTGAAGGGCATTGCATTTGGCCAGAGACATAGTTGGAGACAATAATCACATAGTTGGAGACCACTCTCATGACAGCCTTTCTGTGAAACTGCTCGTACACCACGCCCTGAACGTGCAGTAGCAGATTATTGAGCCGAGTACCTCGAGGGTTTTTGAGACTATAATCACATCGCCAGAGCATGTAAATCCTATATTAAGGGATAAATGGTAACTTTATATAATAAATTGAGTCTAACCCACTAAAAGAACATTTACCTTTGACCTGTGAGTACCAAACTACTACGTATGTTGTTTGTTACCAAATAAAAATGCAACCACGTTACCAAACTATGTTGTTTAATACCAAATGAGAAAATGCAACTACCCTCTTCTACCAAACAATGTTATTTTATACTAAATGAAAATGTAACAATTACACTATTACAGAAAACACAGTAAATATTATTTTATTGTTTAACTTATTTTTTTGGTGTTAGCACCCGGTTCACCCTTAGGGCTAATCCAGATTCGGGGCGATCTCTGGGTGGATAGGTTTCAGTCTCCTCTCAATTGTTGTTACGGGGGATCGAAACGGGTCCTCCCTACCAATTTCAGCTCCAATCACCACTGACCCAACAGACAATAGGTAATATTATTTTATTGTGAGTATATCATTTCAATTCTCTACCAATTATAGGTTAAGACTTTCTCGAGTGCCTCCTAGGAGTATATCAGAAGGAAGTATGTAATACAAAATGGTGTCCTATACTAGCAAACGTTCCCTATTTGAAATTTGAAGGAACAATAACAAAAGGGGTTCTTCTTACGTGGACCTGGTCCACACTAGGCCTGGTTATCGGGCGGGGCGGGTCAGGGTCGGTGCGGGTCAAAAGAGGGTCGGGTATTGAAAGGGTCATTTTTAGAGGGTCGATAATGGGCGGGTCAAAAGCGGGTCGCGGTTCAATAGCGGTCATTATTGGGCGGGTCAATAAACGAGCAATGAAAAATGAAAAACAAAAGAGCCATGTGCAAGTACAAGTAAATACGAAGCTATGCATGTAATTTTTTGTATCATTACTATTTTTATTTTCAAACTAATTGTAGTATAAGTTTGACCCTATAATGACCCTGTCCAATAAAGGCCCTGTCCAATAAGAGCCCTGCCCAATAAAAGCCCTATTAACTTGACCTTAACCCTATATCCATTGGACTACCCTGTCCAATAACCAGGTATAGTCCACACTACAATAATATTAGTGTGGACCATAATTAATAAATTTTTTCATCATCCTTCTTTACATACACATGGACCTTTATGGTTCATATAGTGACTATAATAAATCATACACCAAAATTCTTAGTAACCATTTTTTGTATCATAGTAACCCTATGTTTTTTAAAGTGAATTGTGACTTAAAATCACATTATTCATGCACAACATGTATCAACAATACGACAACACCAATTTGATATACATTTTCATAATATTCCTAATAAACATGCCAAAATAAATTTGGAACATGTTGTTGACCTTTTTTCGGCATAGTCCACAATAAATTTAGTGTGGATTAGGTTTATTTAAGAATTGGTGTAACGAAAGTACATAATTAACTAAGGTAGTGTACTGTTCTAATAAAAAAAGTTCAAACTCAAACACCCAAGTAAATAAAGATGGTAAATTTATCAAAAACTACTTTATAAAATTGAGTTTTTGTGAAAAACTACTTTATAAAATTGAGTTTTTGTGAGAAATTAACTTATTAAAAAATTATTGTAATTAACTATCTGATAAAAAAAAATTGTGGTGTAAGATAGTACGTTTCGTAGGATTATGAACATTGATTCAAGATTCCGGGATTGACTTTACTAGGTGTATCTCACGTGGTATTTAACCGGAAAAAAGGGGTAATTAAATGGCACAAAATATGCATATGGTAAAGTCAACCCCGGAATTTTGAGTCAACGTTCATAAAAAAAAGGTAGTATATTATAACCTAAATTTTTCATAAGATAGTTAACATTTTGTTATAAGTTAGTTTCTTTTAAAAAAATACAACTTTATAGAGTAGCTTTCGACAAAATTGCCAATATAGATGGACTTGTCATAAACATCTTGTTATATACTTCATCCGTTTCCAAAATATCTTTACACTTACTATTTACACGGATTCTGGTGCAATGTTTGACCGTTAATATATCAATTTCATATGGAAAAAATTATAAAAAGTTAATGTTCTCAAAATAAATAACGAGACCAATCTAACAAGATCTTACATGTAACATTTTGATGTATATGATAGTGGAAATTTACGGTCAAAGTTTTCATACTTTGTATACATTTTCCAATGCGTAAAGAACTTTCTGAAATGGAGGTAGTAAGTACTACGTACTGTACATGCTAAGACTTGGAATCTTGACTTGGTGGAGTAGTTTTACTTTTGTAGCTTTGAAAACTTGGAATTGCATGTGAGTACGTAGAACTCAGAATTTCCTAGTACCTATAGTTTGTATTTCAGCCATGTAAACTTCCTTTAGTCGGAGGATTCTTAGTATTTTGAATTTCTTCGAAACAGGACAGAACCCCAACCCAGAACTCGATGAACGATAACCTGGTCTACGTCTTTTCTTGATCATCACATGTTGGCCTGTTAGTAGGTTGCAGATGACATATGGACCTTGATCCCCGCTAGACTGAAACAAGATTAATCCATTACATTCGTTAACAACCGATAACGAATTATTCTTCACTCTTAATTTGGTCTGGAACTGACAAATAGCGCTCAAATCTTCTCGTTCACATTAATCTCCAATCATATATATAGTACAATGTAATTAACCTAGTAAGGCTAAATCAGTAACTTAACATACTTAACATATTTATCGCTTTACAATATTAACACTAATAATACTCCGTATACTCCGTAACATCCCCCTCAAGGTGGAGCATGAAGATCTCGAATGCCCATCTTGTCAAGGAAAAACTCAAACTGCGCCTTCCCCAACGCTTTGGTAAAAATATCCGCCAACTGTACCTTTGTTGAGACGTACGACGGACAAATAATCCCGTCCTTAATTGCATCACGAATAAAATGACAATCTGCCTCAACGTGTTTCGTTCTCTCATGAAAAACAGGATTCTGTGCAATATGTAATGCAGATTGACTATCACAAAATAAGTCCATACCTTTCTTGTGCGATACTCCCAGATCACTAAGTAGTTGCTTCAACCACTTTAACTCACACGTCAATGCCGCCATCGAACGATATTCTGCCTCTGCAGACGAACGAGAAACCGTATGCTGTTTCTTGGTTTTCCAGGAAACTGGAGATAATCCAAGCAACACAAACCAACCAGTCAACGAACGACGAGTTAGTGGACAACTCGCCCAATCTGAATCACACCACCCTTCCAACTGCAACACACTATCAGAACGAAGAAGTATCCCTTGACCCGGACACTTCTTTAAGTACCGTACAACCCGCAAAGCTGCCTCCCAATGTTCCTCTTTCGGCGCTTGCATAAACTGTGACAAAATATGAACAGAATACGCCAGATCAGGCCTTGTAACAGCCAAATAAATCAGACGTCCCACCAGACGTCTATATTTTTCTCCGTCCACCAACTCCTTCCCATCTGCCAAAGCAAGTTTATGATTCTGCTCCATCGGAAAATTAGCAGGCTTCGCTCCTAACAATCCAGACTCCGAAATAATATCCAAAGCATACTTTCTCTGACAAACATAAAACCCAAGACTACTACGAGCCACCTCAAGTCCAAGAAAGTATTTCAAAGCACCCAGATCCTTCATTTTAAAACATTCACTCAAATATGCTTTAAAACTTTCCAATGCAAATGTATTATTTCCATCAATAATCATATCGTCGACGTAAATAAGTACACTTAGTTGGAACGTACCTTTGGAGAGAGTAAACAAAGAGTAATCTGATTGTGATTGTCGAAATCCATAAGACATCAAGGCCGTAGACAATTTCGCAAACCAACAACGGGGAGCCTGCTTTAATCCGTACAATGACTTTCTCATCCTGCACACTTTATCACAGTTATTCTTTTGAAAACCGGGGGGAATTTTCATATAAATCTCTTCCTCTAAGTCTCCATGCAAGAATGCATTATGGACATCCATCTGGTGAACCACCCAATTTTTAACAGCTGCAACTGCCAAGAAAGTACGAACAGTTGCCATTTTTGCCACAGGGGCAAAAGTTTCATTATAATCCAACCCCTCCTCCTGATGATTACCCAAACAAACCAACCTCGCTTTCAGACGCAACAGATTTCCATCTTCGTCTCGTTTCTCAGTATACACCCATTTGCTTCCAAGTGCTTTCTTTCCCGCTGGCAGACTTTCTAATGTCCAAGTGCCTTGCTCCTCAAGAGCATCAATCTCAGCAGCCATTGCTTGTCTCCACCCTTCATGTTGCATAGCCTGTTTAAATGTTTTAGGTGTCTTTTCTGCCTGCAAAGCTGCAATAAAATTTCTGTGTTTGGGTGAAAAACGTTCATAATTAACAAAATATGTGATAGGATAAGGAGTACCTGAGGAAGGTGAAGCCGTAGATGAATTATCAGAAGAACTGTATTTTTTCCGTATCGTATGCATCACGTACTCTCGCAGCTTCGTCGACTGAAATCACTCACGTTTCCCCTTCCCAACTCCTGACCCGTATCCACGCCCTCATCCTCACGCTGCCCGTGCAAGGCAGTCGCAGCAGCATTCCCTTGTGCTGGCACTGCAGTAGCAGGAGCAGTACTCGCATCACCACTCGCCTGCTCTCCCCTCATCTCGCTGCCCAGCAGCGCACTTCCCTGCATCGCCTCACTACTCAGCAACACACTGCCCTGCAGCGCATCACTCTGCGCCTCGTCTAGCGCCTGCTGCAGCGCCTCCTGTGCCTCATGCGCTCCCTGCAGCGCCTCATCCTGTGCCCCATCGCCTGGCCCACGCTGCACACTCTCACTCGCCTGCGCTCCCTCATCTCGCAGCGCACTGCCCAGCTCACTCCCCACACCCTCACTCAAAGATCCCAACACAGACCCATCACTCACATCCAACGTCCAATGATCAACCTCATCCATCCCTGCACCTAAATTCTCATTTCCATTGTTGTGAGACTTCCCCATCAATGACTCATTGAACGTTTCAGCATACGGGAACACTTTTTCATGAAATTTCACATCACGGGAAACAAAATATTCATGTGTCTCTAGATCATGCAGTTGCCAACCCTTTTGCCCAAAAGGATAACCCAAGAACACACATTTCCGACCTCTCGACTCAAACTTGTCACCCTTACTACGTTGATTATATGCATAACATAAACAACCAAATACACGAATAGGAACATACGACGGAGGTTTGCCGAACAACATTTCATAAGGAGTCTTATTATCAAGAAGCGGTGTGGGAGTACGATTTATTAAATAACAAGCTGCCAGGACACATTCTCCCCAAAACTTTTTAGGCAAATTCCCTTGAAAACGTAACGCCCTCCCAACATTCAAAAATCGTCAACAATTGTTAAAAAATATTTCGCTCCACAAGACGATGGTGTCTTGTAGGGTCCCCACAAATCAATATGAATTAAATCAAACATTCTACTAGCATGCGTTTCACTAATCGGAAAACTTTCTCGACATTGTTTTGCACGAGGGCATACATCACAAATATTATTATTCTTCCTAGTAGTATTACTCACAGGAGGGAGTAACTTCAGTACTTTCTCCGACGGATGTCCCATACGCTGATGCCACAAATCAACCACACAGTCTACAGCAAGCACTCGTACCCTCGGAACACCACAGAAAAAATATAGTCCTTCCTGTCGATCACCCACGCCAATCACCGTCCTCGTCGAGCGGTCCTGTAAAACACATATTTTGTTAGTGAATTGAGCTGAACAATTTAATTCGTCACTTAATTGAGTTACAGAAATTAAATTGCAATTTAATCTGGGCACGAATAAAACATTATCAAGCACCAATCCACCCTCCAATGTGACAGAACCATATTGGTTTGAATTTGCTGATTGTCCGTCCGGTAGCACAACCGGACAATTTCCGGACGTCTTGATGTTTCTCAAACTTGACAAGTTTCCTGTCACATGAGTCGATGCACCTGTATCAATAATCCACCGATTATCCACGTTACCTTGCAACTTCGATTGAGGCTTATTGAGGATGTCAATGATCTGTTGCACCTGATTTTCGGACACACCTACAATCCCTTGAGTAACCGCTGCTCCAGTATTATGGGTCGTACCACTACTACATGTGGTGCTCACAGCATTAGCACGATTGATAGCTGCTGCACCATTATGTCCACGCCCCCCTCTACTTCCTCTCCCACCATTCGTGCTCTTACCTCCTCTGCCCGGACCTCTACCACCCCGTTTTTTCTCATCCCACCAATCAGGGAATCCAATCAACTGGTAACACATCTCCACGGTATGGCCTTCTCGGTTACAATGGTGGCAAAACTTCTCACCCGCCTCTCCGTACTTCGTACCAGACTTGGCCTCCACCTTAAATGCCATGACAGACTCCTTGCTTTTACTCCCCTTCACTCGCATATTTTATGTATTGATGACGGTTTGATATGCCTCATCCACAGACGGCAACGGAGATTGTGCCAATAATTGAGCACGTATGGCCTCGTAATGTTCCTCCAAGCCAATCAAGAAGTAATGTAAATGCTCTTCATCTCTTATCTCACCCACCTGACGTGCAATATTGCAAGAACATCCCGCACAAGTACACCGAGGAACCTTAGCATATTGCACATATGCCTTCCAGACCGCAGACAAACGTCCAAAGAAATCAGTAACGGACTCGTTCACTGACTGCTTGCAATCACTCAAGGCCATCTTCAGATGACACACTCGTGTGCCGCTGACCACGCAATACTGTTTGCGCAGATGATCCCATAACTCACTCGCAATATCGAAATCCTCCACCGTAGATCGCAAATTCTCATCTATTGTATTTGTAATCCACGACACTAACATTGAATTCACAGCAATCAAATGTTTCAATTTTGTTGTATCAGTCGTAGGTTCCTTGATTGAGCCATCAAGAAAACCGAACTTGAATTTCGAGATCATACTCCGACGTACGGCCTTTGCCCATTCATCGTAGTTAGCATTACCACGCAATTTGACCGGTGTAATTATCACACCAGGTCCGTCACTTGAAGCAAGATAGTAATCCAGGTCAACCTCATCTCCATCCTTGCCCATTATTAAGAACAAGGTCTGCTGTTTTGACGAAGAATTAAGAAAAAAAAACTCACGTATCTTGTCTCACAAACTCACCGGCGCTATTCTCAATTTTGCGGAAATTAATTAGGGTTTAACCTTGCTCATGATACCATGACAAATAGCGCTCAAATCTTCTCGTTCTCATTAATCTCCAATCATATATATAGTACAATGTAATTAACCTAGTAAGGCTAAATCAGTAACTTAACATACTTAACATATTTATCGCTTTACAATATTAACACTAATAATACTCCGTATACTCCGTAACAGGAACCTAATCATTACATCGGGGCTAACATTAAGATTACCCATCTCATCAACATTTGGGCGCTTGTCTATGTCAAGTAGAAGAAAACTTTGCCTACGATTATGGAAATTACCCCGAAGCATTAGGGTTGAATAGCAACCACGAGAAAGACGCGAATCAGGAAAATGTGGATCTTTGATGATAGAATTCCAATCTTTGCAAACAAGCTTACAAATCAAGCATGCTTTTGTTGGGAGTCTTGACAAAATATCCGACATAATTGGAGATGGTAGTTCTTCGATACCCGACCATTTCAATTGCACTTTCTTCACCATTGCTCAACTGTAAAGTCAGACTCAAGTTTCCAATCCTGTATGATAAATAAGTACAAGTTCAACCAGATGATTAGAAATTGGTGTTATACTACATTAAACTAGCTTTTGATTGAACGGGCACTTATACAGTGGTTGTGAAGCAGTCTTTTTAAAGTGCTAATGTTATTGAGAGTTTGCGATTTTAGTGCCAATATGTGATTTATAATGAGGTGAAATTTGAAAGTTGAAAAAAATGTACTCCTAATAATAATAATAATAAATTTAGGATTTTTTTTTCCTAAAAAGGACCTTTTATAAACACTTTTTTGCGAGAAATGACCTTTTATGACGAAAGTGGTGAAGTGGGGACCTAAAACATAAAAAATCTTGTTGACGGGGATCTTTTACCGGTTTCTTAAAGTTGACCCAAGATTCTGGCAACGACTTTGACACGTGGCAACCGGAGAAGGCCACGTGTCCATTTAATGATAAGAAAAAAAGGTCCTTTCTCGAGAGTGCTAATTTAATGATAAAACGACTTATATAGTGGTTGTTAAGTAGTCTTTTAAAGTGCTAATTTTATTGAGAGTTTGTGGTTTTAGTGCCAATATGTGATTTATATTGAGGTGAAATTTGAAAGTTGAAAAAATGTATTCTGTATAATAATAATATATAAAAAAAAAATTATAGATGAAAGATGGAAGTGATACTTGTCATATAATAATAAATGGAGATGACACTTATCATATAATAATCAATGGTTATCCTTTTTAAATACTAGGTATAGATTGGTGTTATACGACATTAACTTGAATAGCTGATAGATATTTGATGATTTTCGAGACAGTCTCAGCGTACGACAACCTACCGCTTCGACTGCGAGGGTGTGATAGATATTGTATTTATTATAATTATATGTTGTAATTATTTAATTCCCTAATTAGCCTTGTACAATATCTGGTAAAATACCTTTGTAATTAATGAGAAACCTCACGGAATCAACTTCCTTCAATAGCCTATGTTTACGGAGATTTAAAGAATAGAAAAGTACAAAGATGATTGCAAAACAATAGTAGACTAAGAAAAAATAATTGTCTATGTCCAAAATCGATCAATTGCAGATAGCTAAATTATAGTGTCCTGATCGATGAATGAGTTATGCTTAAGGTTAAAGCAAGTATCCAATCTAAACTCTAAAGTGTATACAAAACTACAGTTCGAGATCAAGAACGGAGAGAGTATCTCTCTTCAAATTGAAGATCTTAAATGAGACAAACAAAAGGAAATAAAGAGAACCAAGTACCACAAATAATCAATATTATTGAATCCTAATTTTTTTAGGGCTTGTGTGATCAATGCTAACAATCCAACTTGTGACTTTCACGAATATCAAAACAAGAGGAAGTCTTTGTCACAAGTGACTTGTGTCCATATTGGACACAAGTGAGTACCAATACAGAATACGTTAGTACCAATACAAATTATGTGAATACCAATAATAACGCATATGACTTATATTGGTGGTATTTCTAAGCAATTTTGCATTTTGGTACAGACATATTATGTGTTGGTACTCAAGATGATTGTATTTGGATCATTTGTGTCCATGTGGACACAAGTCACTTGAGGTTTAGAAACCCTCATCAAAACAAAAGCTTTAAGACTTCATTCCAATGGGCAATAATATACCAATTGTTTCTCAAACAATCGTCCCAATTTAGTTGTTACATTAATCAACACGACAACTAATTTTAGGACAGAATAATAAATTTTGATTAATAAAAGGGAGTAACTCAATATTTCATTGGTAATCTGAAGTATACTTCATAAGAATAAGAATAGGTATCACTGTCCATGATATTAGAGCAATAAGCAAGAAAGCACATACAAAACAATTAAAATTAGGTTAAAAAAGCGTACCTTGAAGTAGTAGTCTGTGTCAAGGTAGGTTGACTTGGCGCTAATGTTGTGTTTTCGACGAAAAGTTTCCTCAGATTTTTCATCTATGTGAACTCCACTTAATCAACTTCTTTAACTTTTCTCATCTTTTAGTAGGTTTTCAATTGAAGAAGTTAGTTAAACAAGGTTCACATGGGCCGAAAATTTGATGAAAACCGCTAAGAGGTGGTGAATTTAAAATATTTCATAAGATTAAGGTGGTAAATATGAAATAACATTTTATAAGGTGGTAACTACAAAAACGCGAAACTTAAAAGGTGGTAAATATCAAAATATCCTTTTCTCTGATAAAATTTTAGTTCTTGTAAAAATTGTGTCGCCGTTAAATTCATCATTCCATATTAGAACCTGCTTCGTATAAGAAATCATACAATAACCCAAAAAAAGATTGAAGTCTTACAAGTACTTTGTATGCTGCAATAATATATTTTCGACATTCTAAGTTATTGATAATTGTTCGGGCCCCCAATGGGACCCACATTCAAGGAAATTAACAAAATGCCCCTATTAAGGGAAATTACTCAAATATCTCCAAACACAAACCCTTTAATGGGCTCAGACCAGAATCTCGGGCCCGAATCTCAGCATCCAGTAGGCCCATAATTTCATACCCCTACAATTGCTCATATTTACTAATGATGCCCTCCGGTATTACTATAAATATGACCCACCTAATCATTGTTCAGGTACACAATTATTCCGAAACTGACTCTCTCGCTACTTTCTCTCTCTACAAGAACTTACTTGAGCGTCGGAGAGGGTTTTCTCGGGAATCCCCCCGAGCTGTTAGGTTATGATACATATGACCATTCATAAATCATGCGGAAAAACCATAAAGCCAGGAAAGGATATTATTTACACATAATCATTTAGCATAGAATGGATGCATACATGTTGTAGCGTGCCTTCCCTAGCTGCGCCCGAACCGAACAAGAACAAGTCTTTAGGACTCCAAATGTCGTCCCTCCGTAGATAGTCCACAGTACGTCCGGATCCGCCTCAAGTTAGACCAACTAGAATCGCCCTTAAGGTGCTTAGGAATTTTCGGCTAGTGTTTGCAAGTGTATGGCTGATTTTTATTTCAAAAACTTACCCTTTGAATACTTCAATCGTCCCATAAATTGTGACCCTAGGCACCTATTTATAGGAGTATGGAAAAGAAATTGTAATCCTACTAGGATGTGGATTTGCTAGTTAGAACTTTATTAGGACTCTAAATAACAAAACAAATCTAATAGGATTAGGTTTTTAATCTTTGCACAAATCCTAATAGGATTAGGATTTCCCGCACAAGCATTGCACAAGCCGTGCACCCGCGCAAGCCTTTCGGCCCACGACAGGCGCACAACCCACGCTGCTGTGCTGCGCGCGCGCGCCCTTGGCTGGGCCTGGCCTTGCGCTGGGCCTGGTCGAGGCGTGCGTTGGTGCGTGCGGCTCGCTGGGCGATGGCCTGGCTTCGTACTGGGCCTTCGTCTACCGGGCCTCGTCCGATGCTAATTCGTACGATACGCTTCCGATTAAATTCCCGATTCCGGAATTCATTTCCGATACGAACAATATTTAATATTTCCGATTCCGGAATTAATTTCCGTTTCGAACAAATATTTAATATTTCCGTTTCCGAAATTATTTTCCGATTCCGATAATATTTCCGATTCTGACAATATTTCCGTTTCCGGCAATATTTCCGATTCCGGCAATATTTCCATTTCCGATAATATTTTCCGATACGTACCATGTTTCCGTTTCCGGCAACACCTACGACTTGGATAATATTTATATTTCCGATACGATCCATATTTCCGTTTCCGGCAACATTATCGTTTCCGGAGTATTGATTTCTTGCTTGTGACGATCTCAACTCCCACTGAAACCAAGATCCGTCGATTCCGAATATCCATAGATAGAGTATTTAATGCCATTAAATACTTGATCCGTTTACTTACTATTTGTGTGACCCTACGGGTTCAGTCAATAGTAAGCTGTGGATTAATATCATTAATTCCACTTGAACTGAAGCGGCCTCTAGCTAGGCATTCAGCTCACTTGATCTCACTGAATTATTAACTTGTTAATTAATACTGAACCGCATTTATTAGACTTAACATAGAATGCATACTTGGACCAAGGGCATTATTTCCTTCAGTCTCCCACTTGTCCTTAGGGACAAGTGTGCATTTCCTAATTCCTTTGTCGCTCGATGCTTGCTCTTGAACATAAGGTAAGAGTTGTCATCCTTATTATGTCCAGAGGTGTTTCTCGGTTTCAGAGTTCAACTGATCAAATAAACAGATAATCATAACCTATGATTCATCCGAGCACGGCCATGCATTTCACAGTTTCTAGCTCTCCGAGTGGCCTTGTACAACTTTTAAGCATCTCATCCCGATTTATGGGAGGACAATCCTAATCTTGTGATCTTGAGATTAGACTTCGTTTGATAGGTGATTACCTGAGCCTTGCCTTTATAACCTCCTTTTACGGTGCGACGGTTGGTCAACGTCAAAGCAACCAGTTCTCAAACAAGTAATCTCAAATCACTCAGGTATTGAGGATTTAGTGTCTAATAATTTTAATGAAATTTACTTATGACAGATTTTCATCTCTTACAGTAAAGTTTCATAGGTCTGTCCGATACTAGTCTTCCCAAAGTAAGTATCTATGCAAATGATTATGACATTGCCATGTCCACATAGTTCAAGAAACAGAACTACTAGTCATCTTGCATTCTAGTCGTCTAACGTTTTCTATACGTCCAATTTTATAGAAAACTCCGACTAGGGACCATTTTCAACCTTTGACATTCAAGTTCACTTGATAGACATTTCTTAGTCACAGGACTGGTCCTGACAGTCTATCTTGAATATATCGTCAAATTGAAGGGACTGATCATTTAATAAACCACAAATTAAATGGAAAAATGAATTCTATTCATTTATTGTGAATGATTAACCAATAATGTTTTACAAAGATTTAAACTCTAAAACTTTAAAACATTAAACAAGGATATCAAAGCCATTCTCCAATATGCTTGATTCCCATAGCTGCAGTGTGCGAGTTGTGCTTCGCCTGCGGCAGAGGTTTAGTCAATGGATCTGATATGTTGTCATCAGTTCCAATCTTGCTTATCTCGACTTCTTTTCTTTCAACGAACTCTCGTAGAAGGTGAAATCTACGAAGTACATGCTTGACTCTCTGGTGGTGTCTAGGCTCCTTTGCCTGTGCAATATCTCCGTTATTATCACAATACAGGGCTATTGGTCCTTTAATGGAGGGCACTACACCAAGTTCGCCTATGAACTTCCTTAGCCATATAGCTTCCTTTGCTGCTTCATGTGCAGCAATGTACTCCGCTTCAGTTGTAGAATCCGCAATGGTGCTTTGCTTAGCACTTTTCCAGCTTACTGCACCTCCGTTGAGGCAGAAGACAAACCCAGACTGTGATCTGAAATCATCTTTGTCGGTTGGAAACTTGCGTCCGTATAGCCTTTAACAATTAATTCATCATCTCCACCATAGACCAGGAAGTCATCTTTGTGCCTTTTCAGGTACTTCAGAATATTCTTGGCAGCAGTCCAATGCGCCTCTCCTGGGTCTGACTGGTATCTGCTCGTAGCACTGAGTGCGTACGCAACATCCGGGCGTGTACATATCATAGCATACATTATTGAACCAATCAATGATGCATATGGAATCCCATTCATTCGTCTACGCTCATCAAGTGTTTTTGGGCACTGAGTCTTGCTTAGAGTTATTCCATGAGACATGGGTAGGTAGCCTCGCTTGGAGTCTGCCATCTTGAACCTATCAAGCACCTTATTGATATAAGTGCTTTGACTAAGTCCAATCATCTTTTTAGATCTATCTCTGTAAATCTTGATGCCCAATATGTACTGTGCTTCTCCTAGATCCTTCATCGAAAAACATTTCCCAAGCCAAATCTTGACAGAGTTTAACATAGGAATGTCATTTCCGATAAGTAATATGTCGTCGACATATAATACTAGGAAAGAAATTTTGCTCCCACTGACCTTCTTGTATACACAAGATTCGTCTGCGTTTTTGATGAAACCAAAGTCACTGACTGCTTCATCAAAACGTATATTCCAGCTCCTTGATGCCTGCTTCAATCCATAGATTGATTTCTTTAGCTTGCATACCTTTTTAGCATTCTTTGGATCCTCAAAACCTTCAGGCTGTGTCATAAACACAGTTTCTGTTAAAACTCCGTTTAAGAAAGCAGTTTTGACATCCATCTGCCATATTTCGTAATCGTAATATGCAGCGATTGCTAACATTATCCGAATAGACTTTAGCATTGCAACTGGTGAAAAGGTTTCATGGTAATCCACGCCGTGGACTTGCCTGTAACCTTTTGCAACCAATCTAGCTTTGAAAACTTCAAGTTTCCTATCCTTGTCCTTTTTCAGTTTGAAAACCCATTTGCTTCCAATGGCTTGGTAGCCATCCGGCAAATCGGCCAAATCCCATACTTGGTTTTCAGACATGGAGTCTAATTCATATTGCATGGCTTCTTGCCATTGCTTGGAGCTAGGGCTCGTCATAGCTTGTTTGTAAGTCGCAGGTTCATCACTTTCAAGTAATAGAACGTCATAGCTCTCGTTCGTCAAAATACCTAAGTACCTTTCCGGTTGAGATCTATATCTTTGCGATCTACGCGGGGTAACATTTCTAGATTGACCATGATTCTCACCAGATACTTCTAAAGATCTCTGAGTTTCATCCTGAATGTCATCTTGAGCATTCTCTAGAGTTTGTTGTTCGACTCGAATTTCTTCGAGGTCTACTTTTCTCCTTACTTTTCTCCCACTTGTCATTTTGGAAATGTGATCTTTCTCCAAAAAGACACCATCTCGAGCAACAAACACCTTATTCTCAGATGTATTGTAGAAGTAATACCCCTTTGTTTCCTTTGGATAGCCCACAAGGATACATTTGTCAGATTTCGGATGAAGTTTGTCTGAAATTAATCGTTTGACGTATACTTCACATCCCCAAATCTTAAGAAAAGACACATTTGGAGGCTTTCCAAACCATAACTCATATGGAGTCTTTTCGACAGCTTTAGACGGAGCTCTATTTATAGTGAGTGCAGCTGTATTTAGTGCATGTCCCCAAAATTCTAATGGAAGTTCGGCCTGACCCATCATTGACCTGACCATGTCTAGCAAGGTTCTGTTCCTCCGTTCTGATACACCGTTCCATTGTGGTGTTCCAGGAGGAGTCAATTCTGATAGAATTCCACATTCTTTCAGATGGTCATCAAATTCATAGCTCAGATATTCACCGCCTCTATCAGACCGCAGTGCCTTAATCTTCTTGCCTAATTGATTCTCTACTTCACTCTGAAATTCCTTGAATTTGTCAAAGGATTCAGACTTATGCTTCATTAGGTAGACATAACCATATCTACTGAAGTCATCAGTGAAAGTGATAAAGTAGCTGAAACCACCTCTAGCATTTGTACTCATTGATCCACATACATCTGTATGGATTAAACCCAATAGTTAAGTTGCTCTTTCTCCAACTTTAGAGAAAGTTTGCTTTGTCATTTTGCCAAGTAAACATGATTCGCATTTACCATAATCCTCTAAGTCAAATGGTTCTAGAATTCCTTCCTTTTGAAGTCTTTCTAAGCGTTTCAAGTTTATATGGCCTAATCGACAATGCCACAGATAGGTGAGATCTGAATCATCCTTTTTGGCCTTTTTGGTATTTATGTTATAAACTTGTTTGTCGTGATCTAATAAATAAAGTCCATTGACTAATCTAGCAGATCCATAAAATATCTCTTTAAAATAAAACGAACAACTATTGTCTTTTATTAAAAAGGAAAATCCCTTAGCATCTAAGCAAGAAACTGAAATGATGTTTTTAGTAAGACTTGGAACATGGAAACATTCTTCCAGTTCCAAAACTAGCCCGGAGGGCAACGACAAATAATAAGTTCCTACAGCTAATGCAGCAATCCGTGCTCCATTTCCCACTCGTAGGTCGACTTCACCCTTGCTTAACTTTCTACTTCTTCTTAGTCCCTGTGGATTGGAACATAAGTGTGAGCCACAACCTGTATCTAATACCCAAGAAGTTGAATTAGCAAGTATACAGTCTATAACGAAAATACCTGAAGATGGAACGACTGTTCCGTTCTTCTGATCTTCCTTTAGCTTTGGACATTCTCTTTTGTAATGGCCTATTCCATCATAATAAAGACAGCTTGATGTGGACTTGTCCTGCTTTGATTTAGCATTGCCCTTGGACTTTCCACTTTTCTTGAACGGTCTCCCTCTAGCCTTGAGTAAATCTTTGGCTTCACAGTCCAGTATTATCTCAGCCTTTCTGACAAGGTGAACAAATTCTGCAACTGTTTCTTCTCTTGGTTCACTTAGGTATAGTTGCTTGAAGCGACCAAACCCACTGTGTAGTGAATTGAGCAAGATAGAGATTGCCATCCTTTCGCTTATTGGTGTTCCTAGTAGACTTAGGCGATCAAAGTATGAACGCATAAGATCCACATGGAACCTCAGTGGGACGCCTACCCTCTGTTTGGTGCGAAGGAGCTGAACATGTGTTTCTTGGACTTCCATCCTATAACACCTGTTGGGAGAACTAACCTTTAGACCAGACATTGATTCAATCAACTCATGGACGTTCAGGACCAATAAGTAACACCTCGCTGAGCGAAAACTATTACTAGATTGATGTAAAGGATATCCAAGCAAGTGTATATTTTGGCATGGCACCTTTTAACTCAATTTTTTTAAGTTTGGAACTTAAGGCTCTTACTATGTTGGTTAGATTTTAAGTGAACTAAAATCCTTAATCATGCAACATAATCAAGCTTTGATCTCATGCGTATTTAAGACATATTTAAAAGCAATAAATAACTTAAAACATGCATAAGATAAATGTGATCTAGTATGGCCCGACTTCATCTTGAAGCTTTGACTTCAAAGTCCGTCTTGAAAATCTCCGTGGGAGGCACCATTTTCTTCAAATAGGATAAGCTATAATTAAAACTAATTACAACTATTTGATGGTACGCAGACCATATTTGAATTGAAAAACAATTTTGGTACTTTAGACCAATTACATTCAAATTAATGGTACGCAGACCATATTTTCTATCCTATTTGGGCCATACTAGTCACTTCATAACCTGCAAAACAGTACATATACAATATATACCATTCATCCATTCATTATCATGAATGGCCCACATAGCTGGTTAGTAAAACATGTTATGCATCACATAAACATTTGCAGCAATTAATCAAGGGCACCAATAATCTACAAATTATTCAGTCCTTATTAATTCTAATCAAGTTGTTTTAACCTTAAGGATTTGTAGACCTAATCAAGAGTTTATGACTAAAAGGGCTCCCACTTAAACCAATAAATTCATATGCTTTACTAATTTTAAACATAAAAATGTATTTCTAGTCTAACCGGAAAAATACAAATTTAATTAAAATTTAAAGCTCATATAAATTTATAATTGAATCCGCTTATTTAATTTATTTTTCAGTCGTATTTAAATTAATTCATGATTTTAATTTTAGTAAAATAATTAGAATAAATAAAATTTATTATAATTATAATATTCAAAATTAAAATCCAAGAAAACAATTTAAATTATTAATTTTAAAATTAATTAAAATTACGAAAAATGAAAATTTCAAATTAAAATTTTTAAAACGACATAATCGTAACGCAACAACCCCACGCAACGCACAGCCATGGGCCACACGCACACAGCCATCGCTGGCCATGTGCGCGCAGCCCATGCGCTGCGTCGCATTGCTGCTGAATTCCATCGCAAGGCGCGCGCCAGCGCTCGTCGCAACAAGCACGCTGCTCACCATCGCTGGGCGCATCGCTCGTCGCACGCGCACGCTGCTCACCATCGCTGGGCGCAGCGCTCGTCGCACGCTTGCGCGAGGCAGTGCGCGCTGTGGCGCAGCTCGCTTGCTGCCCACACGCGACTGCTCGTGCTTTGCTCTCGCCCTTGCCCATGCTCCCATCGCACACAACCCACGACACAAGGCAGGGCTGCTGCCTTGTGCTCGTGTACCATGCCCTTGCTCGCTGTATTCGTACCGCATGGGCGACGAGCTCCCTTGCTCGTCGTCGCATGCCCGCACTATACAACACCCCTTAAGGGTAACACGTAGCGTCCATTGCTTTGTGCGTGCAAGTTATATGAGGGAATCGCATAAAAATTAAAAAATTTATTTTCAAAATTAATGACAAATTAATAAATCATATTAATTTCATAATTTTAGGGCGAAAAATCGAAAATTTATTAATTTATTGATTTCTGATTAACATGGATTCAAGTCTAGGTCATAAAAATTTAAAATTTAACATAAATCACTAGTGGAAAAAACCCCTGTTGTAGCCCCCTTGTTGAGGGGGGCGTATATAAGTGAGCCTCAATAACCACTTAGTCAACGCGGGTCAAAAGTTTAACTAACAGGTTGGGGCGGGCTTTTGTTATGTTCGCTTCTATAGACCCTGTTGAAGGGGGCTTTATGTTGCCCGCCTCAATAGGTAGCATCCTGTTGAAGGGGGCTTCGTTTTGTTCGCTTCAATAGATATTCACAAAACAAAATTTAAAACAATTAAGTTACTCTCACCAATAACACGTACAAATCTCTTCAAATCTCTATTCGAACAAATCAATTGCAAGAACCTTCCAACGCTTCTGCCGGCTCCTCACCGCGCGGCTCCACCACCACCTTCCTCGACTCCTCTTCCATAACAGTCGCCGCCGACCGTCGTCTTTCTATCTATCTCGGTTGACTCTGTTTCACACAGTGACGCAATATATCTGTCAAGGTTAGTTTATAATTGATTCTTGTTTTGCTTGTTCTTAAAATTCAGTTTCTCTTCAATTAGTTGAGCATAATGAGTTGATTATGCAGAGAATTTAGGCTAATGTTCCAATATTTGATGAATTTACAAATTAGGGTTTGATATTTGTGGTTTTTCTAGTTCAGTTACAAAATAGAAGTTAGGTTAATTTTTTGTGGTTTTTCTAGTTCAGATAAATTTTTGTAGGGTTCAACTTGATTAGAAGTTAGGTATTTTCTAACTGAGTGATCGAATAATTAGTATTATTAGCCCCAAATTCTATCCAATACCTTGTAATTTTTCTGGGTGTTATTGCAGTTGGTGCAATTGCAACTACTGTGAATCCAATATATAGAGTTTCAGAGATTAAGAAACAAGTTGATGATTGTAAGCCCAAATTAGTTGTCACAGTTCCGGAACTTTGGGACAAGTTAAGGGTCTTAATATGTCTGCTTTGATTCTAGGGTCTAAGGGAAAAGGGGTTTTAAATTCGAGTTCTAAAGTTGTATATTTCAATGATTTGGTTAATGGGTCTACTGTGGAATTTCAAAAGGTTTTGATAAAACAAAGTGATACTGCTGCATTGTTCTATTCATCTGGTACAACTGGTATCAGTAAAGGTGTTATACTAACTCATGAGAATTTCATTGCTGCGTCTTTGATGATGACAAGTGATCAAGAATTCAAGGGCGAAACCGATGATGTGTTCTTGTGTGTGGTTCCTATGTTTCATGTGTTTGGACTGGCTTTGATTTTGTATGCTCAATTGCAGAAAGGATATACAGTTGTTAGTATGGCTAAGTTTGATTTCGAGTTGATGTTAAAAGCTATTGAGAAGTATAAGATTACTAGATTGTGGGTTGTTCCTCCAATTATGCTTGCATTGGCTAAGCATGGTGCTGTCAAGAAATATGATATTTCATCTTTGAAGCGGATTGGTTTTGGGGCTGCGCCTTTGGGGAAGGAGATGATGCAGAGTGTTCTAACACTATGCCTCAGGCTATGATAGTTCAGGTATATTGAACTACATTTCTCTTTCATCATTTTTAAAGAATTGTTTATGATGTTTTCTGTCACATTCTTAATGAGTATGAAATGGTTTCTAACAATTCTCTATCTTTTAATGGCCTGAAAAAGAGGAAATTTCCTTTGAATATTCCCATGATACATTATTTATTGTTTATTTAGTAGAGTAATTCTTGTTATTCTTTGACTTCACTTGATTTTGTTATATTTTATGATTCTTTTTCCTACAAGAATATTAACAACTCTGAATCTATGCATACTAGTTGCACACGTCAAGATTCTTCATGAATAGTGTAATTCTATAAAACAAAGGTCAACGAAGTATGTGATTGCTTTGATAAATAAAAAGATTCAATATTTTTGTTTAGACATTATCTTTTTCAATTTCACAAGGGATCTCAAGTAGTCAAGTGTTCCCTTGTTTTTTTTATTTTTTTAACAGGTCAAGTGTTCCCTTGTAGAATAGATATTTGACTTAATCCCCGTATAACTTTCGCAGTTAGCAACTTAGCACCTGACGTTGTCCTGTTGATGAAATATTGAAATTATAGACGTCTAGGCTTTTTATGACGGTGAATGATCATGAATTCGTGGATGATAATACTCTTAAGATTTGATAATTGGAAGTAGAGTATCTACCGCAGCTTGTTACTTATTAATGGAACCGACTAGTATTACTTTACGGATGTACTTTCGCGTCTTGGTTAGCGCTTGCGGGTTTATTTGGTAAACTGTTCTCTGATACGACTCACATTGTGCCTTTCAGGGGTACGGTATGACAGGAACATGTGGAGTCATCTCTATAGAACACCCAAGACTAGGTGGTCGACATTCTGGCTCAACTGGAATGTTGGTTGCAGGTATTGAGCTCAGATAATTAAAGTAGATACATCCTAAGCAACTGGGTGAAATATGGGTCCGCGTAATATGATGAAAGGTAATGATTAGTTTTACTGTTTTTCCCATTGAAAAAGGACTTTATACACATTTTCCTTATCATATTCCTTTGCGTAGACTGAAGATTATCAGTAAGCATTTTACTCTGAGCTGCTTTGATCCTAGGAAAGTTACTATCATGTTTATGATCTGAAACCTTAAATGGTAGGTTTACAGAATTGTGTGATTTATGCCGGGAAGCTATAAATAAAACTATGTTTAGAAGCTAGGCAGTTTCCGAAAAATAATATGTTTACAGTCTAGCTCTTGTTCTTGGAAAGCTGTACATGCAACTAATATTTGGTTATACAGTAGTGTACACTTTAGGTCAAAAAATGAAGCTTTGAGATGGATAGAACCAGCGTTTACACAGAAGAAAAAGTGAAGTTGTGGACAAATAATAGTTTTACAAGTTTAATCGCATTTATTTGCAAATGCATTAATATTAATGGCCTTAGATAATTGTTGCGATGAGATAAGGTGAAGCACAATGTTGTTCTGTTTTCTGTTTTGGTTATAGTTTCCCAACGTAGTACTCATTATTGTGTCATTTGCAGGTTACTTTAATAATCCACAAGCCACCAAGTCGACTATTGATAATCAAGGCTGGGTACATACAGGAGATCTTGGGTACTTCGATGATGAAGGGCAGCTTTATGTGGTTGACAGGCTGAAAGAGCTCATCAAATACAAGGGTTTTCAGGTGTTTGTTCTTGCATGAGCATATTTTGAATAATAGCATAATTAGCATCCTGTTTTTATTTCTGATTTCTGTGGTTCGGTTCCTAGAACATGAAATGGTAAATAGAATGCTATGCATTACCAGAATTGTACAATATGTTTATTTAACCTGGCGGTGTTAGTTCCTGAGACATGGATGATTATCAGGAATTTCCATGAAATCCAAGCATACATCCGTGCATCTAAAAATATAGACACTTATTCTGATTTTAGCATTAAGAACTAAGTGAAAGAACACAATTTAGAGCTAAAATGGTATTTCCGCTCCCAACTTTGAACTAAACAACCTAAGGATTCATTTGATTCTTATTACATGACTAATATGCATTATTTTAACTTTCTAAAACTCATTCGAATCTATTTATGCACATTTAAGGCTCATTGGGTCGTTATAGGTCATATTTAGAGCTAAAATGACATTTCCGCTCCCAACTTTGAACTAAAGAACCTAAGGATTCATTTGATTCTTATTACATGACTAATATGCATAGTTTTAACTTTCTAAAACTCATTCAAATCTATTTATACACATTTAAGGCTCATCAGGTCGTTATAGGTCAACAACGTACTTAATTATCTCTATAGTCTGCAACTATATCTTTTAATTTTATGCTTCAATGGAATGTAAAGACAATATCGTGAGTGTAAACTTTGGTACTCATATATATTTTCCTTCCATGCAACTTGCAGGCTAGGGATCGAGTCGATTGGAAGAAAGTCAACACGACCTTACTTAAGGTTTGTAATGCATAATCTAAAGGGACCTAAGTGGTTGGATTAGAGACATTTGTTAGATTAGCTCTCTAGCCTTTTGTCTTTAGTTGTTAATATTAGTTGTAATTTGTTAGACTAGCTAGGTGTTTAAAAATTGTAAACATACGTACTATATATACGCTTTGCTCTGTTGGGTTAATATAAATGAAGTTAATGTAATGATTTATTTATCAAAGATAAGCAGATTCATACCTTTGCTATTTTGGTGTTGATTGGGTACAGGTTTCAATACTCAATGGAGTATATATCTAGTTGTGGTTATTGCCGCCTATTTTATATTTTAAAAGAATTTGGAAAAAAAAAATTAATGTTGTTGAAGGGGGCTTTTAATGTACACCTCAACAACATATGAATTTATGGCGCAAAAATAAGGACCTGTTGAGGGGGGCATTTAAGAAGTGAGCCTCAACAGAGGAGGCTGTTGAGGCGGGCTTCTTAAATGCCCCCCTCAACAGGTCCTTATTTTTCGCGTTTATGTAGAGGTTGTTGAGGCGGGCTTTTGAAAGCCCCCCACAACAGATCACCTGTTGAGGCGAACAAAGCCCGCCTCAACAGATCACTGAGCTGTTGAAGCTACGTTTGTCGCAGCGGGCCTTGTTCGCCTCAATAAACCCAAAATGCCCCCCTCAACAGGTATTTTTTCCACTAGTGAATTTACAATTTTTATGGTGGTTTTTAATCATAGGTATCTAATTAAATTATAACTAATTATGAAAATCAAATTAATTCTAAATTATTCCAATTTTCAACAAATTAATCATAATTACGAATTAGATTGCATAATTAACAAGGCTAGGCATTCAAACTTGTTAAACATATACAGTAGGTCAATCAAAAATTCAAGATTTAACAACAAGAATCGTAAATATTTAATTTAACATCTTAAATTTACGAAATTTTGCATTCGAAAAACTAAAACCTTCGAAAAGTCATAGTTAGGCTTCGAATTTGAGAATTCTGGGTTCGGCAGAAAAATACTAATTTTGTCAAAATTTTAGAATGCCTTTTACATGCGGAATTGACACAAAAATCACTCGATTTGGATGAGTAACGAAGAAACTGCCGAAAAACTGCGTACGTATAATTAAATAAACGCAATTTGCAATTAATTAACAATTACGAAAATTAATCACCCCTTTTAATTCTTGCAAATTTGTAATATTTAACCATGTTTATGCAATTTAGATTATGAAAATAATAAGAGGCTCGTGATACCACTGTTAGGTTATGATACATATGACAATTCATAAATCATGCGGAAAAACCATAAAGTCAGGAAATGATATTATTTACACATAATCATTTAGCATAGAATGGATGCATACATGTTGTAGCGTGCCTTCCCTAGCTGCGCCCGAACCGAACAAGAACAATTCTTTAGGACTCCAAATGTCGTCCCTCCGTAGATAGTCCACAGTACGTCCGGATCCGCCTCAAGTTAGACCAACTAGAATCGCCCTTAAGGTGCTTAGGAATTTTCGGCTAGTGTTTGCAAGTGTATGGCTGATTTTTATTTCAAAAACTTTCCCTTTGAATACTTCAATCGTCCCATAAATTGTGACCCTAGGCACCTATTTATAGGAGTATGGAAAAGGAATTGTAATCCTACTAGGATGTGGATTTGCTAGTTAGAACTTTATTAGGACTCTAAATAACAAAACAAATCTAATAGGATTAGGTTTTTAATCTTTGCACAAATCCTAATAGGATTAGGATTTCCCGCACAAGCATTGCACAAGCCGTGCACCCGCCCAAGCCTTTCGGCCCACGACAGGCGCACAACCCACGCTGCTGTGCTGCGCGCGCGCCCTTGGCTGGGCCTGGCCTTGCGCTGGGCCTGGTCGAGGCGTGCGTTGGTGCGTGCGGCTCGCTGGGCGATGGCCTGGCTTCGTGCTGGGCCTTCGTCTAGCGGGCCTCGTCCGATGCTAATTCGTACGATACGCTTCCGATTAAATTCCCGATTCCGGAATTCATTTCCGATACGAACAATATTTAATATTTCCGATTCCGGAATTAATTTCCGTTTCGAACAAATATTTAATATTTCCGTTTCCGGAATTATTTTTCGATTACGATAATATTTCCGATTCTGACAATATTTCCGTTTCCGGCAATATTTCCGATTCCGGCAATATTTCCATTTCCGATAATATTTTCCGATACGTACCATGTTTCCGTTTCCGGCAACATCTACGACTTGGATAATATTTATATTTCCGATACGATCCATATTTCCGTTTCCGGCAACATTATCGTTTCCGGAGTATTCATTTCTTGCTTGTGACGATCTCAGCTCCCACTAAAACCAAGATCCGTCGATTCCGAATATCCATAGATAGAGTATTTAATGCCATTAAATACTTGATCCGTTTACGTATTATTTGTGTGACCCTACGGGTTCAGTCAAGAGTAAGCTGTGGATTAATATCATTAATTCCACTTGAACTGAAGCGGCCTCTAGCTAGGCATTCAGCTCACTTGATCTCACTGAATTATTAACTTGTTAATTAATACTGAACCGCATTTATTAGACTTAACATAGAATGCATACTTGGACCAAGGGCATTATTTCCTTCACGAGCCAGTTTACGTTTGTCCTTTTGGAAAAACATCAGCCAAATACTCAAAAACAACAGCCCGATAGATGGAAATATCAGCCTCGTTGACGAAATTTTCCCTATTTTTATACTTAGAATTTTTTTCGCATAAACAGTTGGCGTCGTCTGTGGGAAAGACAACTACAAACCATGGTTAATACTCGACAAACCAGGCAATACTCCTCCTCTCATCGATCGGAATGCCATCCCAACTACGTGCTAATGCCCACTCCGCGCAACAGAGATGATCACGATGGTGATTAAGAGCACGAGAACCACCATCCCCATGTTGAAGCTTAGCCCGAGAATCTGGTCACCCAAAAGGACTTGGACCATATGACCACTCAATTCAACGAGGAAATCTGCAACCTCCAAAGAGCAGGGAGGGGCCTTCGAGAAAGTCGTCAGCTCGCCCTATCAGCTCAAGGGCAAGTACAACATCCCACACAATCCAGAGGGCACAACCCCAAAATGTAAGGGCAAGGCTAGGTGAGAGGGGCGGGGCACAACCTCCCCCTCATCAATCC
Source organism: Spinacia oleracea (assembly GCF_020520425.1). Lineage (NCBI taxonomy): Eukaryota > Viridiplantae > Streptophyta > Magnoliopsida > Caryophyllales > Amaranthaceae > Spinacia > Spinacia oleracea. The sequence goes on from NC_079489.1 coordinate 16,543,013, forward strand.
AAAGCTAGCCAAGATGTCCGCCGGGAGATTGAAGAGCGACAGCTACGTCGAGGAGACCTTGATGCTAGAGATCTCTTACACAGGAGGCGCCTCGGCCAAGTCAGAGATGCAATCAAGGGTAATAGGATCGCTCGGGTCCCCCCCCCCCGGCCCCCTCTCTAGTGGCGAGACCATTATTTCTACATGGAGTCATCGCACTCCATCAAGGCAACCGAATCTAATCGAAGTTAGCTCTCGCAAGACAGCCACTCGGGAGGCAAGCCGAATAACACCCACCACATCTAAGGACATCTCCCAGGAGGTACTCACCTCCCCTCATGAGGAGGCGTCACTCACCTCCGAGTCGGGTCAGAGGTCACTCCCCTCTCCCTCGGGCAAGGGCTTCACCCCCTGTTCGGCAGCCAAGGGCTCATTCATCTCCTCCTCGGCCAAGGGGCCGCTCACCCTCAAGAACAACAAGGAGCCCGCCATGCCGCGAGGGAACATACTCGCCTCCCCAAGAGTGTAGATATAGACACACCTCGCCAAGGGGAAGATGGGGCTCCCCTCACCCAAGAGGTGATAGGCGCAGACACACTTCATCACTACAGGAGGCCCTCACTCCCTTCTCCCAAGAGATAATGAACACTCGCCGCCGAGAAAAAGTAAAGGTACCTACCATCGAGTCATTCGATGGAACTACTGATGCAGAAGAACACATGGCTGCATATGCGACCCAAATGAACATCTAGATCGAGTGTACGGCTACTTGTTGTAGGTACTTCCCCACAACCTTGAAGGGTCTCGCCCTTATTTGGTTCAACAAGCACGTACCAAAGGGAGGGTATCAAGAGCTACAGTGAGCTCAAAAAAGTATTCAGCCAATTTGTTGCAGGCTGAAGATACAAAAGAACAGCGTCAACTTGATGGCTATCAGACAAGGGGAAACTGAGACCCTCCGCAATTACATCAAGAGGTTCAATGAAGAGGTCCTAATACATAATCTCAAAGATGAAGCCAAGTTTGCAGCCCTCTTGGCGGGGCTACAGCCATATAACTTCAATTTTGAATTGATCAAGTCCGGGGTATCCAACCTCAAAGAAGCCATGGAGAAGGCGCAGATGCATATTCAAGCTACGGATATCTGTAAAATCAACTGGGGAGGTGAGTGTGGCATGAGGAAAAAACTGAAGCCTAACTGGGTAAAAACGTCGAAGCGTGACAAAAAGAAGAAAGAAAATGGCATCCATGTCACCCTATCCCCAAGAAGTCGTTTTGGGCGCACTTTTCCATCTTTAAATTCCAACATCTATTACATGTGAACCGTTTACAACATTAGGGTTTTCAGTGGTTGATCATTAACACCTTCATAGGAGGAGACCGAGCATGGAGGTGAAGACTTCACCTCCAAGGAGCATTAGAATGGTCATTACTATGAGTTGATCGTTAGAGAATACCTCTATTTCACTGGTAGTCATACTTGACACCAAAATATATATGGTTTATACACCCGAGTGCACAATGCTCATTGTGCACCCTGTTTTACAAAGAACATATAGTTCAAATACAAAGAACATATTGTTGATACCCAAAGAACTTATAGCCAATGAACATATAGTTCAAATCCATAGAACATATAGTTTAAATATTTCACTAGTACATGTACATTAAAATCGTTCTCAATGTTCATTAAATTTTCAATAAATGTTCAACAGGGTGCACAATGAGCACTGTGCACCCGGATGTATAATCCAAATTGCGACTTGACACTGTTGTTACTGAAACAGATGTGAAAAACAAATCAAGATTGTTGACATCATTGGCATTATTAGTCCTTGGCTTTGGGACCTTCAAAGCTATGTAACCGGCCGACGAAATGAAAATAAAAAAGATGAAGCCAAATAGGTTTGGCATGAGAGATAATGTAGTGAAACATGGAGGTTTTGGTTTTCATAATAATGAAAGACGTTGTAACAAACTAACAATAATGGTGATCTAATTAATTTGTCACTTAAAGCACACAATCAGGGAAGAATCAAATGATGTATATATACATAGATGGTGCAAAAAAGGGAAAATATAAATTAGCTAGCCCCATAACTTACGTCTAAAATCGACCTTGATTTCAAGAATTGCAACTTTCTATTTTGAAGAGCACAAGAATAAAGGCATGGTATATCTATATCCTAGTGATATTAGGAAACCAATGCTCATATCATGTTACGGTTCGCCTCATATGTTGAGGTGAATGTGAGAAATGAGAATACTCCACTTAAAAGGTAAATTTTGGCGATTTTGGGGAATCAATAAATATTATACGATACCATAGGTTTTTATTATTATGTTTAAGATATATCTTAGTAGCTTAGGTATCTATTTATTGTGTCTAAGATAGGGGTGTCAATTCTCCATCCGACCCGGTGAATCCGATGGGTTTGTCCGACCGTTTTAAAACCGAACCATTTAAAATCCGCGAGCTAAGATCCGAATTCCGATCCCATCCGATTATATTCAACCCGAATCAGACCCAACCCGTTAATATCGATCCGATCCAAAACCCGTTTATGACCCGATCCATTTTAACCCGAATCTGTTCCAACCCGAGGAAAATCCGTATAACCCAATTCGTTTGTAATCCATAACCCGTTTAATCCGAACCGTTTCAACCCATGACCCGTTTAATCCGAACTCGTTTAACCCAAACCGTTCACGATCCATAAGAAAACATTAATTATGTTGCACTAACAATTAAGCGTATGACTATTTGTTATACGGTGTACTTGTATTTCATTCTCCCTTTATATACACTGGTCAAATGAAACTTGTAATTGATGTAGATTTAAGGCGTAAAGAACTTTCAGGAACGGATGTAGTATTAAACTACTATTATATACTCAATAACTTATATTAATAATCTTAAATTCTTATTACTTTTAAAAGGTAGTTATCGCTTTCGTCCCCTAATTAAGTCATCGATATTATAATTGTATAATTTTGAACCAAATGGACCCGATTCAGATTCTAACCCGCTACCGAATAACCCGATCCGATAATAACCCGAAACGATACGAAACTGAATCTGATGTAACCCGGCTAAATACGTTTCAATCTGGCATGTGTTAGTCCGTTACCCGATAAATCCGACCTGATATGAATCCGAACCCGTTATAGTCCGGCTAAACCCGTTAAAAATTCGTCATGTCCCAATCCGATCCGATCGGACCCAACCCGACTACTTTCCGACCCGTTTACAACCTGATCTTATATGAACCCGTGCATAAAAAATCCGACCTGATCTGATCCGTTAAGTTTTCAATCCGACCGTTAGCCAAATTAATACGTTCCAATCCGATATGTGTCTGATGAGTCCGATCCAAACCCGATCCGTTGATCCGATTTGACACCCTGGTCTAAGATATTAGAGTCTTAAACAGAGTACTGAAACATATTTATATGGAACGGAGGGAGTATATGTTTATCAGTTAAGCATCTTAAATTAAGGGAATTGATTAGTAATGTTAACATTCTTAACTAATCTTAATTTCTTTTATCCAAGTTATGCATCATATATCCTTAGAGGGATAAGGAAAAGTTAGTGTATACTATATATTATGGTTGATATTTCTTTAAATCGAATATCGTAATAACAAACTAACAATCTAAATTAGCTCATGATAAATTTCCTTAATACAATAAAGGATATATGAAATTATGAATATATATTATCTTAGTAGCAAAATTTATTTGATTGTAGTGGGCTATCCATTAAAAAAACTTATTATATGATTATTCCTTTGTAAATTTGTAATCATCCTACGTCTCAATGTTTTTACATAATTACGGGAGATAACTTAGTTATATCTATATAATTAAAGTAGAGTGGTGTGTGATCAGAGTTAAGCAAATTCTCAATACTCTTCTCTCAGCTATGCCACATCATACCCACTTAAAAGGAAACTTATTAATTTACATCTTCAATCATGTACCAATCAAGCAAGAAAAAAGGAAAATTAAAACTACTAATAAAAGGGGGAAAAACTATAATAAAATTATTGAATGAATGGAATAAAAAGTACAAATAAAAAAGGAATTTTTTTTTTTTGAAAAAAATATCAAACATTCGGTGCAAAGGAAGGGGCATATTTCATTCCGTAAATCATGTTTTGAGTTTACGTTCCATCAAGAGTGACATGTGATATAATTCTATATATACGCAAATACAAATGTGTATGACATAGTTTTAATAATTGAAGAAGTGAAATTCAAAAATATTGACAATCTTGATTTTCTTAAAATTAAGTTGCAAATCTGATGTAACAAAAAATCGATTTTGAAATATTTATTCTAGTATGAACTGATCCAATTTAATTTAGACTCGAATTAAAATTTTGTGAGTATCTAATCCAAAATCTGAATTAAATTAACTTTTTAATCTAATATTTTAAATAATGCGGTAAAAATTAAATTAAAAATCGGCTCAATGTTGGCCCAAAGTACGCAGAACAATACCAACCATTCAATAACTATCAATATTATAAAAGCAAAGTAGTGAAGCACGAAAGATCACAAACCTCAATCTTCAACTCATGCACCAACTGAAATGGAATTCTAATGACATTAAAAAAAAAAAAAAAAAAAAGTAAGGTTACATATCTTCATAAAGGTAATTAGAATAATATAATATGATGAATGACTATTTCGAATCAAATCTTCAAAATTATGAAATAAATTGAAGAATGGACTATCACACATTACAATAATCTCCAACTAGATAACCCAAATTAATAATGTAATCTTTCTATATAAAAAATTGACTGTAAAATAATCAAATAATTCGGTGGAGTTAAATTCATTGTTCTATCAAAAGCAGAACACCGTTGTTAGAGTCGTTATCCGAATCATATGATCGTGTAAAAATTTAGCAAAGCGATCCATATCGCAAGCAAAATGACATAGATGATAACATATATACGAATCACATTTACTGAAAAATATTTATTCACCAAAAATGGATTGGTAGAAGAATAATTTCAAAGTTACGGTTTGTCATTTACCGTTGTGTACATTGATGTTATTGTTTAGTGTCGTAATTCGGGATTTAAGTATAATACACGTCCAAACAAATACTCCATAGTCCATACTATCACAAAAAAGAAGTCAAAAGATGATATCTATGTTCATCTTTGATAGAAATTTGAGGACGCACGCGGAAGTTTTTATGGACCCGTATAACATAACAAAATTGTATTTTCATCATTGATTATATGGATAAAAATTGATATACAACAATATTTGCGAGAGCTCATGTCTCTCACTTATCTCTTTGGTAGAACCTTGTTTTTACCCCTCACTCATATTTTGTGGGAGCTCTCTTGATTAGCCCACCCTAAACTTATGCACATACAACCTATTTATAGTTGTTGTATTATGGTTTCTAGATTTTTCTACTCCCCTCATCATCTAGATTTTTCTTAGGATAATTCTAGACATTTTAGTTACTAGATTTTTCTAGTCTAGCTCCTAGATATTTCCTAAGATTATTCTAGATTATTATATTTCTAGATTTTTCTACATAATACATTTCACTATTATATTTTTACAAGTGTATTATCTAGATTTTTCTAGATTAATATTTTAACAATCTTGACGTTGCTTACAGGTAAACATTCTTAATTTTTATATTGACTTAGTAGTTTTATACTTTTGTAGATATCCCGTGCATTAGCACGGGCACAAACTAATTTCTTAATTAAAACGGTATACAACTATCTTTGTAATTTTCAATATTGTCTTTCGGATTTTTTTGTTAGAACTTGCATGAATTGGGCGGCGCATGTATTTCTAATGTTACAACTAATTTTTTTTATGTATGGAATCTCTATAGAAACTACTAGTAAAAAAAGTAGGTAAATCATATATCGTCCGTTAATGTAAGAATTTGAAGTAACATCCTTCAAGTCTTCAACCACAAAAAAACATTCATCACCAACTCTTTGCTGAGACCTTATTTTCGGATTCACCTTTAATTTTGTTGTTTGAACACCTACCTTCTTAGCTATAAATATCGATTAAAGTATTAAACCTATTTTTTATTTATCCGTAACTAAAGATGATAAAAAACATGTACTACATACTAAATAAAGGTTATGGAAAATCCAATATAACATGTACTCGTACATACTACTAAATATATCAAGTTATCTTAAATTATAATAACGTCACGACAAATATATTTTATAAATGAAATCTAATACTCCGTATTAGAAAATAAAAGGAAAAACTACATGTATACTCCGTACAAACGTACAAATCGATCATAACTTGATAAGAAAATGAAATTTAGTAATAAAAACTAGTATAATACCCGTGCGATGCACGGTTTACATTATAAATTTATATGTAATTTTCATGAAATCTAAACATATTTGTTGACAATTACCAAAATAGAGCTTGTACATATTCTTCTAATTAAAATTAATGATGGATATTTGTTCTTGCCCCATTATGTATCTTACTTAATTGAAAAAATAAAAATAAAACAAATAAAGGTACGTAGATAAATTTATTTTCATTTCCATTCATCACTTGTGTCAAACATAAAGTTATTCTAGTATACCCTTTATTTTGATGGTCATACCAACCTAGTACTTGCCCCACTATTTACCACGTTACTCCATTGTTTAACACTTACACACATCACGTACTTTATTCAGCTATAGATAACTTTTACGCACTTTCACAGCTTCTTAACCTGAAATGGTCAGGGAAGAGGAAATATTCTTTTTTTTAGGATACTCTCGAGATTAGATCTAGTGGAGACAGGGGGGCCTGTAGCTCAGAGGATTAGAGCATGTGACTACGAACCACGCTATCAGAGGTTCGAATCGCTCCTTGCCCACAACCGATCCCAAAGGGAAAAACTTTTCCCCTTTAGGAGTAGAAAATCATGATCGAGATTGTCCCTTCACCCCTATAACCACCTACAAACTTCATCCTCATCCCCGCCACCCACGATATGTATGTCGCCCATCTACAAAACAAATTTCATTTCCGCTCCAACAGTCACCCGTTTATCCTAACCCGCCTCAAAGTTCAAACACACCTTATACCCGGGGGGTTTTTTTGGATCAAGAGTTTTTAATTTTTAAACTCTGTTTTAGATATTTGCCAATTTGTCTTATTAGAGAAATTGAATGAATAAACAAAATGTTGCAATATATATAAATGTATAATCAATTCAATGAAGGATATGTGAGGTGCATCTACAAAACAATCTTTATTTTTGCTCCAACATCACCTCTTTATCCAAGCCCGTCTAAAACCCATCCTATACCCGAGTTTTTTTTTTTTTGGTTGGAGAGTTTTTAATTTTTAAACTTTGTTTTAGATATTTGACAATTTGGTTGGCTTATTGTGGTCACTGAATAAATGAAAAAAAATATTACAATATGTAGGTTAGTTGATATCCATAATCAATTAGATGAAGGATATGCGAGGCGAAAGGCCAGGTTCAATCTAAAATCCATCTTTACCTTGTCACCAGAGACACATCTACAAAACAAAATTCATTTCCGCATCACCCACCTAATTAAAGATTCCTCCACCCCCCCCCCCCCCGGCGGTTGAGTAGGAGTCTCCCGAAAAACCCGCCCACTGATAAAATGACATTTCTATATGTGGTAAATAATTCATGTTACCTTCAATTAAGTTTCGAATATACTCATAGCCTTCGACCCTTTTGATTGCTCCATATCCAAAATTCACTTTGTTAAAAATTGAGTTTAAAATGTGCACATGAGTTGATAAAGCTGTCACATGATGAGAGAGCAAGTGGGAAAACTTTTCGTTTAATGTATGAAGTAATTTTAAAGGGACACCCCAAATATGAATATGAAGCAAATAAAAGGAAGGATTGAGTGTTGAATCAAAGACTTGTGAAAGAGTAGTGAAGTGATTTTTTAAAATATATTTCCTTCGCTTATATATAGTTGGAATATACTCTTTTTTCTCACTTTAAAGAAAGTAGAAGATAAGGAAATGTCATTTTATCAGTGGGCGGGTTTTTATTTAGTCTATGAGAGGTAAGTATATAATAAAGAAAGTAAAATGAGGGAGAAATGTCAAATCATACAAAGTAGTTTTCTATTTATAGTGTTGCAAGTATTGTGATTTTTTTGTTTTAAGGAACTGTTGCAAATAAAAAGAAACATATAAATTTTATTTTATACATTTTTGTAAATAATAGTTGAAATTCTTATATTATACTCCATCCACTCCATAATGATGTTTTAATTTTTATTTTTTCCAATGCACATTTTGTATCATTTATATCTCCAATGATATATTAGCAAAAAGAGATAAATTTTACTACGTATTGCATATACCCCGTAGTATGCGTGCATACCCATTTGAAATAAACATACACTCTAGTATATTTATTTTGATCATAACTTATGTTAAGAAAATTTAAGAATATAATTTTTGAGCAATCAAATAAACATACAGTCTAGTACATAGCATATGTATTTCATAAGTTAATTTAGTCATAAGTTTTTGTTAAATATCTTGTTAGTTACCATATGAAAGATGTCAAATGAATATATTATTCTAGTACTATACAATATTATGTCAATAATATTTTTCATAATATCTTTAACAATAGAAGTCAATAGTATCTTTAAAATAAATAGTTTCTTTAATTTAGTAAATAGAGATTATGTTATACCGTATATCAATATTATAGGTTATGTATATTAGCAGGTAATACAAATGATATACAGTTAGAAATTAAAAATAAAGATAAAAAAATTGCCCCGCGTTAGCACCACATTGAGGTACCCTCTCTTTTAGTATAATATATACATAGATAAAAGATTAATATAGATAGATAGCTTGTAGATAAAAGGTAAAATATTACTATAAATGGCGGTGATAATTATCGCACTTAGTTGCTAAATAAACTACGTATAAAACAGTACAATCAATGGCAGTTATAATTATCAAATTTAGTTGTTAAAATAGTATAGATTTATAGTAAAAAAAATTATACACTATATTACATGCACTTAAATTTTTATAATGGAGTATTTTTTATAAAAAAGATAATCTTATATTGGTTAGATTTGTTACCAAATTATCGAAAAGATAATTTAAAAAAGATTCTCCATGTATAGAATGGAATCTTTTTCTTATTTTTTGAGGAAAATAAAATTAAATATTTTGAGGTAAAAGTTAACAAAAATATAGAAAAGATAATTTAAAAAATATTCTACATGTATAGAATGCAATCTTCTTCTTATTTTTTGAGGAAAATAAAATCAAATATTTTGAGGTAAAAGTTAACAAAATAATTATACAATCAATTTTTTTTAATAATTTTTTTATATCCACAAGAGAGGCAAATCAGAGAGCGACATTTGTCAGCTCCACATTGATTTCCTCTCTTTTAGTATAATATATAGATAGATAGATTACATCGAAGGAAATAATTAATAAAGTATAAGGTAGATGGTTTACTAAGCGAAGATTTAGTTTATGAAAAATAATCAAGGCACTGTGGGTCTCAGCTCTTTAGGTACATCAAATTTGGGTAACTCGGGCATTGTGGGCTTAGGTAGTTCAGGTATTGTGGGTTTAGGGAGGCCATGGTCAGGCATCTCCGGCAATTTTGGTGCCTCAAGTTTTGGCATCTTTGGCACCTCTGGTTTTGGCACTTGAGGCAATGTTGGTTTTGGCAATTCGGGCTTTTTTGGTAAATTGACCTTTGGAATTTCATTGGGCAATTCGGGCTTTATTGGTACCTCATGTTTAGGCAGGTCGTGTACAACCGGTTTTGGAAGTCCTGGTACTGTTGGCTTAGGTAACTCTGGTGTTGTAAGCCTAGGCATTTCGGGTACTTTTGGTACCTCAAGTTTTGGAACTTCTGGTAGCGCGGGCTTAGGGAGCTCAGGCATCGTGGGTTTAGGTAATTCAGGCATTTTTGGTACCTCTAGTTTCGGCATTTCAGGCAGCGTGGGCTTTGGAAGTTCCGGTACCACGGGCTTAGGAAGTTCTGGCAATTTTGGTATATCAGGGTGTGGAACCTCTGCTTCCAAAAGACGGCGAGAAACAACCAAGTTTGTGTTGCTACTCAATAACAAGCAAGTAGCAAACAACATCATTGGTCCTAATTAAGAATAAAGAATGGTGCCGAACCATGTTGGAAGATTGTATTATGAATAAGGAATAATAAAACAAAATTATAATATTACGTACAAGATCGAGGATGTTGATGAACTTGAATTGGGGAGCATTGATTTATATAGATGGGATACTAAGATGTGGACAAGTGATAAAAATATCAAATAATACAAGGATGTTGGGTTGGTGCTATAGGTCGTGGATTGTTTAACAGCTTCATCTACATTAGAAAAATATGACATAAGCTTCATAACTAAGTCTTTTACATTAATCACAAAAATATTATAATACAAAAATATCTTTACAGTTACTATTTGCACAAAGATTAAGACAAAAGCAGAAAAGTTTATTAAATATAATAAAATATGGATAAAATAAAAGAAATGTGTAAAAAGGTGGATGGTCCGGGGTAAGAAAAAAAATGAATAAAGTAAGATAAAGTGAGTGAAAAATTGTAAATATTATGAAGTAAGAAAAATGAGTTAGTAATTTTCATGTCCAAAAATAGAATAAAGCAAAGTGTAAACATTATTAAACGAACTAAAACGGAAAGTGTAAAAACATTTTAAAACGCAGGTAGTATACGTTTTATATTTTTCTTGTTAGGTACTCCCCCCGTTTCTTTTTATTCTTTACGTTTGACATTTTATACATTTATTAACTACTAATTAATGTGTATTGAAGTTTCTCTATTTTTTTATTTAAACACGAAAAATTACGTTTATTTTTTAATGTTTTCACTTTTATCAAAACTCTGATATTGGGAAAATGAGGAAAATTTGATGTCCCAATAGAAAAGTGTGAGAGATTAAATGGCCTAATGAATTTAATTGGTTAAAATAATCATTTGACACAAATTTTGATATAATATTAAAGCATTTATGTGATAATATAAAATGAAATGTAAATAAAATTTTGAGACACACAGAAAGGAAAACGTAATGAACAAAAAGAAACGGAGGGAATAGAAACTATAAACGATATACTTTCTCCGTTTAGAAATGCGGAGTAGTTGTACCACTTTCACTTTATGCATTATTTATATATTAACTTTGACTCTCTTTTTAGACATATATAAAAAATAAATATTATTCATATAAAAAAATGGTTGGATTAGTCTCAAAGTCTACTTTTTAAATTATCAAAAAAAAAATTACTAATAGATAATTAGAGATATTAATGATGCAATATAAGTCTTGGCAAACGTAAAAATCAAATTGCTCAACTATTTCTAAATAGAGGAAGTAATTTTCAGAAAAATGGTCACAAAAGAATCTTTTGAAGAAAAATTTCGAAAAATGTGTCCCAAACGAAATTGTTAGTTTGTTTGTGATCAGATGTGATCAGTTTTTGACAGCTTTATAAACCCCGTTGACTACTTAGATTTAGGGGAGGTATAAAAGCAAAAGTTAAGAAGGTGAGGACCAGCTATATTTAAGGGGTCCCTACTTAACTTGCTATATTTAAGGGGTCCCTACTTAACTTGCTATATCAAGTTATATTAATAACTTAAAAACCTTTTGAGAGGGCAACATATTAGTAGGGACCAGCTAAAATTTAAGTAAAATGTGTTTTTTTCCTATTTTCTATTACATTCTTTTAACAATTCCATGTAAGATTTGAACAACTTTTGAAAAAAAAATAAACATACTACTCCCTCCATTCCTTTTTGTTGTTCCCATTTCCTTTTTTGGCATTTCTTTTTGTTGTTCCCCTACTGAATCTTTACTATTTTTGGCCATAGTTTTTTTACCAATTTACCCTAAGATTCCCCACTATTTACCAAAAAACCCTAAGATTCTACCATTTTCCCAACCTAAATTTCACCACTTTCATTATTTTATTCATCCAATTGACCCGTCCCTATCTTCATCTCTCTCCTATTTTCGACCGTCTCCTCCTTCCTCTCTCTGTTCCTCTCTCTCCTCCTTCCTCTCTCTGTTTCTCTCTCTCCTCCTTCCTCTCAAGAACATTAGTTCTTCATTTTCCATCTTTCTCCTCTCACTTTTCTCTCTCTCTCCTCCTTCCTCTCTCACTTTTCTCTCTCTATTTCTCTTAAGAACACTAAAATGTTCTTCATTTTTCATTCTTGTTCGCCGCCACCTATACCACCACACGTCCGCCACCGCCACCACCCTCCTTCCTCTCTCTGTTTCTCTCAAGAATGCGTATTATGGCTTTAAATGGTGAAATTCGACCATAAAAACTCTAGATCTAGAGTTTTTATGGTCGAATTTAACCTCTAAATCCTTAAAATCGTGAGTGATAGCAAGGATCAAGTGAGTATTAATTTTTTTTGTCGATTTTTCTGGTTGAATTTGGTCGAATTTCTCGGTTGATTTTCGTCGAATTTTTGGGTTAATTTTGGTCGATTTTTGGCTGAGTTTTTGGGTTGATTTTGGCCGATTTTTGGGTTAAATTTCGTCGAATTTTTGGGTTAATTTTGGTCGATTTTTGGCTGAGTTTTTGGGTTGATTTTGGCCGATTTTTGGGTTAAATTTCGTCGAATTTTTTGGTTAATTTTGGTCGATTTTTGGCTGAGTTTATGGGTTGATTTTGGCCGATTTTTGGGTTAAATTTCGTCGAATTTGGTGGTTGATTTTGGGTTGAATTTGTTCGTATTTTAAGGGTTGAATTTGTTCATATTTCTGGGTTGAATTTTTTTTGATTTTTTGGGTTGATTTTTTCTGGGTTCATATTTCTGGGTTCATATTTCTGGGTTCATATTTCTGGGTTGATATTTCTGGGTTGATATTTCTGGGTTCATATTTCTGGGTTGAATTCTTTTCTGGGTTGATTTTTTCTCAATTTTTTGAGTTTCTATCTTGTCGAATTTTCCGGGTTGCTATCTTGTCGAATTTTATGAATTTTCTGGGTTGCTATCTTGTCGAATCTTCATCTTTGATTTTTTCCCAATTTTTTGGTCGATTTTTTGTTTGATTTTCTTGGTTTATTTTGTGGAATTTTCTGGGGTTTTTTTTAGTTATTTTTCTTGATTATTTTTTTGTTGATTTTCTGGTTTGAATTTTCTTGATTTTTTTTGTTTAAAATTTTGATGATTTTTCTGGTTTGAATTTAATCTGATTTTTTTTTTTTGTTATTAATAATAAAATATCTCCCATTTATCTTATTTTTTTAATATTATCTCTCACTTAACTTTATTTTTATATATATAATCTCTTACCCCCAATTATTATTCTTACACCCAATCATTACTCATATCCCAATACAACCCAAGATTCCAGTTTTCTTAAAAACCACCCAACATTCCTTAGGGGAACAACAAAAAGGAATGGAGGGAGTACTTCGTATATGATTTGAGTATATAATAAAAATTAAACAACTTTTTTTTGAATCATATGATTACTCAAACATTGGGCATTAAATTGTTTAAATTGATAACACATATTCTTTTTTGATTGATTTTAAGTCGTAAATTGATGAATTGACATGGTGGTTAAAACTTTACATCAATGAGGGCAAGCTCATCAGTTTGAGCATCGATACCAATATTTTTATTTGTGATGTAACAATATGTGTAATATGTGTAATATGTGCGCATGACACCAAGTAATGGCGACACGTGGAGAGATATCATGTATTGCCTTGGAGATTTAATAATATATATAGATTAATGTGAAGAGATAAACCACATTTGGTGATTGGTTAAGATGGTAATGAGAGTTATCATTTACGCTTGAGGTCTAGTGTTCGAACCTCATTGCATTGATTTTTGGTTGTCAATGTCGAACCTCATTGTATTGATTTTTGGTTGTCAATGACATGATACTTGGTAAGTGGATGATGCGGTGTCATGAAGAGAGTAGTACGCGGTACATAAACGTTCTTCACAACGTCTTTTAATATATTAGTATATAGATAATCATTCACACCAAATTCATCTTAATAATCAATACGTTCACCTTTTTTTTATAAGGAAATGAAACTAGGTGTAATACCTTTTTTTTAAAAGGGAAACTATAGGCGTAATACCTAGCTCACCCTTTCGGATGAAATATAATGACTCCGAGATAAATAAATGAAATTGAAAAGAACATAGGAACTACACTCTAACTCACCCTTTCGGATGAAATTGAAAACAACATAGGCCTCAAACTATACCCAGTGCTGGTACAATGGAAAATGATTAGCTGAGTGATATAAATTATTCAATCTAACCGAGAAACCATAACTAGAAACCCATATACGGTATACCTGTTGATTACCTAAACTAAACCAAAAAAACAACTAATTCTTAAAGACAAAAAAAAAGGTAATTATATCTATTACAAGAACAAGTAAAAAAACCAAAAAAAAAACTTCAGCATATACATCCAAATTAAATTCTAGTACATATAAGATAAACACATCAACAACTTAAAAAAAACATACTACATACTTGGCAAGAAACATTGCCGACCGAGAAGAGAACTAGTAGCTTGGTCAGATCAATGCTTCATATATTCTACATAGTATTATTTTAAATCAAATTGCAATTGATAATACCAAAAATCAAAAAGTACAATGATTATCGTTCACAATATTCATCATCCCGGCCTTTGAGTAGCTATCATCATCCATAATTTAGGGCATTATAACGTCATCTTGGACTGTACTATGTCGTGTGTACTCATTGGCTTCATGGAATTTTACAAAATTAATTATGTTTGTTTTAAAAAGTAATTTTTTATCTAAAAATTCATATTTTAATAGCATATGAATTAAGTGGTTTCTAAATCATATCCCTTCATTTTTGTTTGGAGTTTATAAATACCCTAGTTCACTTTGGTGTTTTTTAAAACTTAATATTTCTACTTTGGTGTTCAATACATACTAACTTGACAAAGCCACCAAACAAGGTCGAGTAATACCATACCACTTAATTAGTTCCTCCAATATAATAGCACGAAGATACTACGAGACCGATTGAAAAATCACTAGTATCTAATCGGAATGCAAATCGAAGTAATTACCTATCAATTTTGCTAACCCGAATAACTTTATTATACACCCGTCTGTATGTTTTAGGGCATGATCAACTCTAGCTATAAGCAAGCTCAATTTTGATTAAGCTTAATTCTCAACGTGGTGACTTAGGTCGTAAACTGTGACAATAAAATGTTGTCTTCATATGTTATGTAGAAATCTTTATCTTCCAATTTTAACACGTGACACATCATGTGCCACATCTTATGTGGGAGACAAATAATTTGTCGCAAGTTGTGACCTTTATTACTTAGTTAATTTTTAAAATTAAGTGAAATTCATCATAGTCATAGGCTATTTGATTTATACAATGTGAATGTATCAAGTCCGAATGTCTGGTTCCATAACTTGAAATAACAAAATAAGGGCGTGCAACAGAATCAGCAAACTGGGGATCCATGATAATATTATACTTCCTCCGTCTTTTAATACTCGCAACGTTTGGACTTTTGCCACTATTCATATAATCTACTTTGACTATTCGTAGTGTTTTTTATATAAGATAAAACATAGTCATGTGGGATCTTGTTAGATTCGTCTCAATGTGTATTTTCAAAATATCAACTTTTTATAATTTTTGCATAAAGAGAATTTAAGATATAAATGATCAAAGTTGTGCATCGGCATGCGTGAAACTAACAAATGTTGCGAGTAATAAAAGACGGAGGAAGTACCATTCTTTGCAAACAAGCTTACCGTTCAAGCATGCTTTAGTAGGGATTCTTGCAAAAATATCCCATAGAATCTCAGATGGGATTTCTTCAAAAACGGAACGATTTGATTTCGTACTCTTCATCAAGTTTGAAGTTCCAAAACCCTCTCCAATTTCCCCAACTGTTCACAATAATCTGTAAAATAAAGATAAAATATAACCAACCATATTGTTAGATTTAGATTGTCCTAAACCTATTGATTGGAGAGTACTACAATATCCTATTAACTATCTATATCTATCTCTATTATATAAAGGAACAGCTGAGGTTAAAATAGTAAATTAACTTTTCGTGTCCCCAAATTAAAAGACCAAAATACCCTCCTAATCTAAATAGAAGCGTTACTGAAGGAGAAAACTGAGGAGCGTACATTCAACCCTTCCTCAGTTCCTCCCCGTTTTCCTCCCGCTTTCTCTCTCCTCGATCTTCTTCATCTTCCTCATATCCTCTCCTCGATCTTCTTCATCTTCTGCTCAGTCCGTGTAAAAATCCCCAATTTCCTGCAAATGCAATCTCTCCCCTCCTAAACCTTCTGCTTCCCCTCTCTAAAAATCCCCAATTTCCTCTCACCAAAAATCAAAATCCCTGCAGATTTCAACAATTTCGAAGATATGGATTCTTCATCTTCTTCATGGCCATGCTCTGACGATTCTGATTCGCGCGATGTGGTCGGCAAATCTTTTGTGTGTTATTACTTCATTTAAGTCAAGAATTGAGTTTTTTTTGGAAATTTAAGGGTTAGACAAAACTGAATTCTGAAAATAAATTTGAAAAATTCAATTGGAATTGTGCAGTTTGGAGGGTCTTTTGCAGACAAAATACTGTAAAGTTCGTACACTTGATGGTTCTGATTTTTCTTCGCAGTCAATCTTCTTTAAGTGTTGAAATAAGTGATATCGTTACCCTTACCATATTAAGCTTTTGGGCCAGGAAGACATGAAGATGATCCAATTTTGAATTATGCTTTATATGTTTTACACGAGTGAAGTTTGATTATGTTGTGCAATCTTGGAAGTTAAGTTAGGAAAGGTCTTGCCTATGACCTGATTTATTTCAAATTTCAATACAAGACATTAAGATGATGCTTGGATGAACCCACTTACTAGCGTTGAACAATTTTCATGAACCCGAAGTTTATAGCTTATTATTATTTTTAATTTCACTAGAGCACACTCATGTGGTTTTGATAGATTTTCCCTTTGCCTATCATCTTGCTTATTGTTTCCAGGATTTTGGAAAGATTTGAATTTCTCATTCTTTAGCTCAATGAGAAAAGGCAATATCACCTCCAGAACTCCTGTGTGTCGTCAGCATACACATGTATATGGTGAAGCTAACATGGCCATGTTCCAAACTTTAGTAGATTCTTTGACTATTGTTTTGGAGCTTGAAACTGAGAAACAGAATTCTGGTTCAATTAATGATGCAAGAGTTTCAGAAACAGGGATTACAATACGATGAAAGCATAG
Source organism: Spinacia oleracea (assembly GCF_020520425.1). Classification (NCBI taxonomy): domain Eukaryota; kingdom Viridiplantae; phylum Streptophyta; class Magnoliopsida; order Caryophyllales; family Amaranthaceae; genus Spinacia; species Spinacia oleracea. The sequence goes on from NC_079489.1 coordinate 16,560,339, forward strand.
TCATCGCAAGATATAAAGGCATGATTACTTTGTTTCACTATTTAGATGTATGATCGTATTGTATAACTTTAATTTTTTTTAATATGAACTTTGTGAATATTTTTTAATCTAATATTTATATTTAGTGGTTGTAGTCAATTTTAAGTTTTCATATAATCTCGCACGCATCGCGTGCATATAAGACTAGTCTCTATTATATAAAGGAACAGCTGAGGTTAAAATAGTAAATTAACTTTTCGTGTCCCCAAATTAAAAGACCAAAATACCCTCCTAATCTAAATAGAAGCGTTACTGAAGGAGAAAACTGAGGAGCGTACATTCAACCCTTCCTCAGTTCCTCCCCGTTTTCCTCCCGCTTTCTCTCTCCTCGATCTTCTTCATCTTCCTCATATCCTCTCCTCGATCTTCTTCATCTTCTGCTCAGTCCGTGTAAAAATCCCCAATTTCCTGCAAATGCAATCTCTCCCCTCCTAAACCTCCTGCTTCCCCTCTCTAAAAATCCCCAATTTCCTCTCACCAAAAATCAAAATCCCTGCAGATTTCAACAATTTCGAAGATATGGATTCTTCATCTTCTTCATGGCCATGCTCTGACGATTCTGATTCGCGCGATGTGGTCGGCAAATCTTCAGGGTGTTCGACGCCTCTGCTTCCATCACGTCTACAAAAGGTTTCTACATCCACCGCCGATTCAGTGGTGGTACATTTCTCTCTCTAACTTTTTAGGGTTTATTTGTTCTCGAAATTCAGCCTCAGTTTGATTGATTTTTCCTTATCAAACGATTAATTTAATTCTATCTTCCAATTTTGTATTCAGAAATTAGGTTATTTTTTGAGAAAATTCATTTAGAAATTTTCAAATTTTGTCACAGGTGATTTTTTTGCCATGATTTCTATGCTCCTGCTTAATTTTCTGGTGCATCAGTTGGGTTTGTTAATTTTTGTGTGTGTGCTCCCTTATTTTAGTCGAAAGCGATGAACTGAATCTCTTTGTTTTTTTTTGTTTTTTTGTCGATATTAGCAGCGAACCTGATTCTTCCTTACAAGGGATAAGTTGAGAACCTGATTCTTCCTTACACGGGTATAAGGGCAATGATTCTTCATTTTCAAAGTTTAGAACCTGATTGCTCTTAAATTCTTTTTTATTTTTATTTTTTTCAATTGAAATGGGTTGCACAGGTGCAGAGCCTAAGCAGGGCCGGTCCTGACATTTTAGGGGCCCGGGGCAAATCACGATAAAGGGGTCCCAAGGGGCCCTTATATATGGTGCGAGGTCTTAAAATCCACCGTATGTCCATATTACATACAGAGTTCCGAGTATATTTATCTCGCCTTTAAATATTTGAACCATATTTAACAACATATATGAATATAAAATGCCATAAAACAATTAGTTATGCAAAATAAAATATACAAATAATACTTACTAACTTACTACGTATTTTTAATGACACAATATTTAAAAATTTGCACATATATATTTTGTTTAAAGAACCATAAAAAAGAAGTTCATTAGAAGTGGACTAATATCAAAAGAAACAGAGAAAATCAAAACGTTAAAAAAATGTTCACAAAAAATCCGGCTATGGGTTTCGAACCCCTATTGTCTGTCAAGCATTGAATGAATTCAACCAACTAGCCACCAACATTTCATGGTTACTATCTGTGTCTATATTTTATTTAACTAATAACTCAGTTGTATATTTTGGGGCCCCTTGACCTCGGGGGCCCTGGGCGGCCGCCCCTCATTTCAACCCCCAGGGCCGGGCCTGAGCCTAAGCTATTCCCAATAAGCGGTATGTTTCTTTCTTTGTCTGCATTTTCTTAATTGGTTTCATTATCTATGTCAAATTATAGCTCTAATTTGGGTACAATATAATTATTTTTTTTTCAATTGAAATGAGTTACAGGGGTGCATAGCCTAAGCTATTGGCGTTTTCATCAGCTCTTATACTTACAATGGTTGTATACCCAATATGTGGTACGTTGCAATCTTTTTCTGCATTTTTGTTGAGTTGATAATTTGAGTTGAAGTTCTGCATTTTTGTTGCTGACTTGATAATTTGAGAAATTGGCATGAATGTTTTGTTGTAGGTTATAAAATATCGAATTCGAGGAGGTTAAAATTGATCAGCATTTATCTCTAAGAATTTGTAGGTATCTTTTTTCTCTTTCTAATTTGTTGATTGATTTTATTGGTTGATTTTCTTATCCAAATGGTTAGTAAAATTTTGCAGCTTTTCTTTTTTGCCTTTTAAAACGACAACGATTTGTACTGCTTTCACCAAATTTCAGGAAAAAGGAGCTTTCAACCTATGTGTATTTATTTTAGTAGTTTACTAGAAACAAGATTTACGTGGTCATCTGTACTGAGTAATTAAGTTGGCACTATGGTATTACCACTTTCTGCAAAAAAAATTCCAAGGGCATACAGAATTACAAATATTTATCCTGAATTTATGATATTTTGATTGGCAGGAAGGGCGCCCATGTTTGAACAAGCTGTTGATTATATTAAAGAGAAGCTGATTATATTAAAGAGCAGCTGGAGTTGCCGAAGAATCGAGCCAACTCGAACTTTAGGTTGGTTCTGCATCTTTTTTTATTGGGCTGTAATGTACAGTATTTGTTGAAGAATTGAGTTATGACAAATATTTGGTGTTGACCTTTTGAAATCATATACACACTCATATGACTTTCTATAAGACCATATCAATATACTCCTTAACACCACCAACATTGAGTAAATTTTTTCATTTCTTATTTTAAGGAAAATCACCCTGAATTATGTAATTTGGTCTATTATATAAAAATAGATTTATCTCATGTGAAAACTCTTTACCAAAATTCATGGCTAATAATGCAGGTTCTGAGATATATCATGGAGATGGTGGCAAGTTCAAACAGGTGATTTCCTCAGAAAAATCTTTGATTTTGAGCTTATTTTAATTATATCTATTGTATTCTGTTGTTGGATTATTGATTTCGGTGGTAAGTAGTAAATAGTAACATACAGTTAAAGTTTTGTGGTGGTTTTGTTCGTATGAAGTAATTTTAGGTTTTCCAATGATGTTTGCTGAAATTTGTAAATATTTGTTGTGACTCTAAATCATTTTCTGTTATTATTCGTAGAGTTATGGAAGTTTTGGTGAATATTACTTGAAATGGCGTAATTCGTAGCTTAGATTGTGGCCACTTCTCTCATTTGAAGCTTAATGGTCATTATTGATGAACTGAAATTGCCAACGTGTCATTATTGCCAGTCGCTGTACCTTGGAGATGAGGCAGCTTCGCGCTGAAATTAACGCCATCTCTAAAGCTGACGGGTAATTTCCTAGGTTTTTTTCCAATTTTATTTTAATTGTGTTTATAAGTTTGAATTTGGTAATTGAATGTAGCTCAGCTGTTTTTGAGATGGGTAACAGCTGACATCTACTAATTGAGAATGCAAAGGTGTTTTAATTGTTGGTCTCCCTAATGTTGGCAAATCCACTCTTTTCAATGCTGTTGTAAGCCAGTTTTCTCCTTCATTGAATCTCAGTTCTGTTGTTTGGCTCTGTCTAAGGTGTCTGTGAAGGAAATAATGCCCTTGGTCCAAGTATGCATTCTATGTTAAGTCTAATAAATGCGGTTCAGTATTAATTAACAAGTTAATAATTCAGTGAGATCAAGTGAGCTGAATGCCTAGCTAGAGGCCGCTTCAGTTCAAGTGGAATTAATGATATTAATCCACAGCTTACTCTTGACTGAACCCGTAGGGTCACACAAATAGTACGTAAACGGATCAAGTATTTAATGGCATTAAATACTCTATCTATGGATATTCGTAATCGACGGATCTTGGTTTCAGTGGGAGCTGAGATCGTCACAGGCAAGAAATGAATACTCCGGAAACGATGATATTGCCGGAAACGGAAATATGGATCGTATCGGAAATATAAATATTATCCAAGTCGTAGATGTTTCCAGAAACGGAAACATGGTACGTATCGGAAAATATTATCGGAAATGGAAATATTGCCGGAATCGGAAATTTTGCCGGAAACGGAAATATTGTCAGAATCGGAAATATTATCGGAATCGGAAAATAATTCAGGAAACGGAAATATTAAATATTTGTTCGAAACGGAAATTAATTCCGGAATCGGAAATATTAAATATTGTTCGTATCGGAAATGAATTCCGGAATCGGGAAATTAATCGGAAGCGTATCGTACGAATTAGCATCGGACGAGGCCTGCCAGACGAAGGCCCAGCACGAAGCCGGGCCATCGCCCAGCAAGCCAGCGCGCCACAACGCACCAGCCAAGGCTGCGCCAGGCCCACCGCAAGGCAGGCCCAGCGCGCGCCAAGGCTGCGGCAGCGTGTGGGCCTCGTGGCAATGGGCTGCGAGCTCGCGGGCTGCGCGCGCGCATGGCGCCCCTCGTGGGCTGCTGTGCGTGCGTGTGTGTGTTTGTGTGCTATACGAATCCTAAAGCTATCAGGTTTCGACATATGATTAAATTCCTAAACCTAAAAGGATGAATTAATTAAAATAAGAATTCTATTAGGATTCTAGTTTAATTAATTCGTATCCTAATAGGATTCCAGTTCCTTTTCCATACCTCTATAAATAGGTGCCTAGGGTCATAATTTATAGACACGATAAAAAAGTATTCAAGTATTCAAAGTGATTTTTGAGAGCAAAAATTCAGTCACATAATTGCCTACAATAGCCAAAAATTCTAAGTACCTTAAGGGCGATTCTAGTTGGTCAATCTTAAGGCGGATCCGGACGTGCTGTGGACTATCTCGTAGGGACGACATTTGGACTCCTAAAGACTTGTTCTTGTTCGGTTCGGGCGCAGCTAGGGAAGGCACGCAACAAAGTGTATGCATCTAAACTATGCTAAATGATTATGTGTAAATAATATGCTTTCCTGGCTTTATGGTTTTTCCGCATGATTTATGAATTGTCATATGTATCATAACCTAACAGTGGTATCACGAGCCTCTTATTATTTTCATAATCTAAATTGCATGAACATGGTTAAATATTACAAATTTGCAAGAATTAAAAGGGGTCATTAATTTTCGTAATTGTTAATTAATTGCAAATTGCGTTTATTTAATTATACGTACGCAGTTTTTCGGCAGTTTCTTCGTTACTCATCCAAATCGAGTGATTTTTGTGTCAATTCCGCATGTAAAAGGCATTCTAAAATTTTGACAAAATTAGTATTTTTCGGCCGAAGCCAGAATTCTCAAATTCGAAGCCTAACTATGACTTTTCGGAGGTTTTAGTTTTTCGAATGCAAAATTTCGTAAATTTAAGATGTTAAATTAAATATTTGCGATTCTTGTTGATTAATCTTGAATTTTTTATTGACCTACTGTATATGTTTAACAAGTTTGAATGCCTAGCCTTGTTAATTATGCAATCTAATTTGTAATTATGATTAATTTGTTGAAAATTGGAATAATTTAGAATTAATTTGATTTTCATAATTAGTTATAATTTAATTAGAAACCTATGATTAAAAACCACCATAAAAATTGTAAATTTATGTTAAATTTTAAATTTTTATGACCTAGACTTGAATCCATGTTAATCGGAAATCAATTAAATAATAAATTTTCGATTTTTCGCCCTAAAATTATGAAATTAATATTATTTATTAATTTGTCATTAATTTTGAATATAAATTTTTAATTTTTTTATGCGACTCGCTCATATAACTTGCACGCACAAAGCAATGGACGCTACGTGTTACCCTTAAGGGGTGTTGTATAGTGCGGGCATGCGACGACGAGCAAGGGAGCTCGTCGCCCATGCGGTACGAATGCAGCGAGCAAGGGCATGGTGCACGAGCACAAGGCAGCAGCCCTGCCTTGTGTCGTGGGCTGTGTGCTATGGGCGCATGGGCAAGGGCGAAAGCAAGGCACGAGCAGTCGCGTGTGGGCAGCAAGCGAGCTGCGCCACAGCGCGCACTGCCTTGCGCAAGCGTGCGGAGCCTCGCGCGCAGCAAGCGCAAGCTCGCGTGCCACGAGCGCTACGCACAGCGTCGATGGCTCGCGCGCAGCGAGCGCCAGCTCGCATACTGCTGCCTCGTGCGATGAGCGCAAGCTCGCGTGCGGGAAAGGCAGGCGCGCAGCGAGCGATGGCTCGCATGGATCGAGCGCTGGCAAGCGAGCGCAGCGAGCGATGGCTCGCGTACATCGAGCGCTAGCGCGCGCAGCGAGCACCAGCTCGCGTGTTCGATTGATGCCTTGCGATGGGGAGCAGCAGCGATGCGACGCAGCGCATGGGCTGCGCGCACATGGCCAACGATGGCTGTGTGCGTGTGGCCCATGGGCGTGCATTGCGTGGGGTTGTTGCGTTGCGATTAGATCGTTTTGAAATTTTAATTTGAAATTTTCAGTTTACGTAATTTTAATTAATTTTAAAATTAATAATTTAAATTTTTTTTCTTGGATTTTAATTTTGAATATTGTAATTATAATAAATTTTATTTATTCTAATTATTTTACTAAAATTAAAATCATGAATTAATTTAAATACGACTGAAATTAAATTAAATTTTGGATTCAATTATAAATTTATATGATCTTTAAATTTTAATTAAATTTGTATGTTTCCGGTTAGACTAGAAATACATTTTTATGTTTAAAATTAGTAAAGCATATGAATTTATTGGTTTAAGTGGGAGCTCTTTTTAGTCATATACTCTTGATTAGGTCTACAAATCCTTAAGGTTAAAACAACTTGATTAGAATTAATAAGGACTGAATAATTTGTAAATTATTGGTGCCCTTGATTAATTGCTGCAAATGTTTATGTGATGCATAATGTGTTTTACTAACCAGCTATGTGGGCCATTCATGATAATGAATGGGTGAATGGTATATATTGTATATGTACTGTTTTGCAGGTTATGAAGTGACTAGTATGGCCCAAATAGGATAGAAAATATGGTCTGCGTACCATTAATTTGAATGTAATTGGTCTAAAGTACCAAAGTTGTTTTTCAATTCAAATATGGTCTGCGTACCATCAAATAGTTGTAATTAGTTTTAATTATAGCTTATCCTATTTGAAGAAAATGGTGCCTCCCACGGAGATTTTCAAGACGGACTTTGAAGTTAAAGCTTCAAGATGAAGTCGGGCCATACTAGATCACATTTATCTTATGCATGTTTTAAGTTATTTATTGCTTTTAAATATGTCTTAAAATGCATGAGATCAAAGCTTGATTATGTTGCATGATTAAGGATTTTAGTTCACTTAAAATCTAACCAACATAGTAAGAGCCTTAAGTTCCAAACTTAAAAAAATTGAGTTAAAAGGTGCCATGCCAAAATATACACTTGCTTGGATATCCTTTACATCAATCTAGTAATAGTTTTCGCTCAGCGAGGTGTTACTTATTGGTCCTAAAGGGGCAAGGTACACAAATAATTGTGAGTACATGTTAGATTTGGTGAAACTCAACGATATAAGTAAGGAGTCCTTTTATGTCGTGGCAATCTAATAAGTTCTTAGACGTACCTATCAACCAAGAATAGTTTCTAGACTATTAGCAAAAGGCTTTTGCTTACCTAAGATGTTTTAGGATTAAGTCGACAAACTGTGCTTAGTTCTTCAATGATTTTAGGATCTTGGAATCATTTTATTCACACCTGCCGGAACAATAAATTCGAATAAAATGCTAATAACTTGTTGAAACTGCATGATTGCTTTAATTTTCAAGTTATTATTCATGATAAATGTTTAGACTTTGCATGCTTCAATGTATGTTTTAATTATTGTTTATAATTAAATATCTTGCACTGCAATAAATCCTTTTAGAAAGGTAACAGTAAATTTCCTCGATTGGTAGTGAATTCAAGAACGATTCACGGAAATGAGAAATGAGCGATTTAAAATGTACGTTTCTTTTAGCGACTTTTATGGTTGTTTTCGAATATCAAAGTCGAATGGCAAACCGATTGGTGCTTGTGAATTCAAAATACAATGTAGTTTTGAGATCATAAAGCATTGAGTTTAAACACTCAGCTTTACCAATGGTTAACAACCTAAAATCTTTTTCCATTTAATTCTCGAATGAGTCTAGTCCCTAGACATTCGAATAGATTGATGCTTAGAGAACTTTAGAAGCTTCTGGTAAGATCATCTAGTTGAAACAGAATATTCAACATAAATAAAATGGTAAGAACTCTGTTGGAATGACATCGGACATGTCTAACAAAGTATAAAAGTCAACACTAAAGAATTCAAATCTTAAAGAAAGGGTACAAGAAATAGGAAAACAAGGAACAAATGAAAGGAGTTTACGATTCCGTTTCTACCTATAAGTTTATGTTTAAAGAAAAGTGACCTAGCAATCAAACTTCCTTGGTATCATATACCGCTTGAGGTTCTTACTTCGGTAATAACTCAAACAATGGAAGCTAGGCTACACTAATGACCTACAAGTGGGAAATGAAGCATGGCAATGCTACATTAGTTGTAGGGTCATCTAGTTTGTTTTAAGTCCTTTCAAGGCTGGAACTAAATTGCTATTTTGTTCCATAATCAGCATACCTAAATTTCTGCTTCAAACACAGAAAGACTCACATTCAGAAGAACAAAAACAATGTTTGTTTGTTTGTTTATTTGAATGAAATGGTCATTTACGGGATGAGTCAATATGCTTGATTAAAACAAACAACTCTTTAACAATAAAAACTTTACTAGGTTCAAATCAACCCCTTGATTTGAGTTCCACTAATCTTTGGCACTGTTGCTTAGACCATATCAACAAGTTAACATTCAAAAGCTCTATTTTGATAGACTTTTGAAAGTTGATTGATTTCTAGATCAATTTAAGACAACTAGTCTTACTTGTTGAAAGTAACAAAAGATATGAACTATTGTTAGAACGCCTAGACAATAGAGTTCAAAGCTAAAGAAAGGTTTTATGACTTTATTATTTCACATAGATTTGAGTGAATATAGGTTTATTTACTCAATGTGATATAAGTTTGAATCTATTTGGCTAGTTCAAAGATTCAGAAGTATAAAATCCACTTGGCAAGAAATCATAAAGATCTAGGTTAGATCATGTTGATGATTACTTGAGACCAAATATGATCATCAATGATTGTGTGTTGTAATTTCACAATCTAGGTCCATAAGATATGGCATATCTTAGTTGGAATAATCGAAGTCAATTAGTACTTGATTCGATCAATGATGAATCATAAAGACTTTTTCTATAATTTCTAAAACAAAATGCTCAACTACTACCAAACTAAACCAAATTCGTTAAAGCTATTGAAAAGTAATTTCAGGATATCTTTTCAATTATATATATCTAAAGAGTTGCTAAACTCAGTGGGAGCTTAGTGTTTGTTATTCAACAAACTAAGGCCCAAGTCTAGATATATGTTTCATTGTGATTTATTCAAATGAGACACAAGGGTATTGTTTCTACCACGAATTTTTGAGAACATAATGTTTGTTTGCTCGAAATAATGTCCTTTTGGAGATTCGTTTCCAAAATGACAAGTGGGAGAAAATAGACCTCGAAAGTCTTCGAGGCGAACAACAAACATAAACGGACATTCCGGAGGCTTTTCGAAGTGCTTCAGAAAATCCGAACTTATTCTTTGAAGACTTTAGAAGTGGCTTTAAAGAATAGACATCTCTTAGAAGACTTTACAAGTGCTTCAAGGAGAACAGAATATTCAAAGGACTTTCAAGTGGCTATTGATATTCTATTGTTTGATGTTCTATACCCAAGTAGGCATAGAGTTCAAATCACTGAAACTATGAGATTCTTCCATTAGATAGTGAAGAAACATGGAGTTCAGGTCACTGAAACTATGCAATTCTTCTATTAGATAGTGAAGAAACCTACAACTTGCAGTCAAACTATTATCATGTAGATTAATGAGTTTGTGACCTGTAAGAAAGCTATGACGAAACCTAGATTCCCTAAAATGGTTAGAGGCCATATATAGACTCAAATGTTTTAGATGGTTAAAGGCCATAAAACATAACCAATGTTTTGATGACAAAATTGAAATTTTGTTGATTTGCAAGAATAGTTTCACACCTATTGGTTGCAAGTTTGTTTTAAGGATAAAAACCATCAAACATGGAATTGTGTTCACACACAAAGCTAGATTAGTTGCTAAAGGTTACAAGCAAATTCATGGCATGGATTGTGTTGAAACCTCATGCATAATCGTAATGCTCAAGTCTATAACTCAAGCAATGATTGCATATTGGTACATATGACAATTGGATGACAAAACGTATTCCTCAATCAAATGTTGGAAGAAAACTATGTACATGGCATGTCATAGGATTTGTGGATCCAAATAAATGCTTGAAAAGGAATGCTAACTTATGAAATCTAAGTACAGATTTAAGCAAGCAATTGGGAATTGGAACTGTATTTTAGTGAAGCTAATAAGCATTTTAGTTTCATAAAATATACATGATTCTTATAGATATATAAGAAGTTTAGTGGGAGTACGTAAAACTTATTTGGTCCTATGTGTATCACACATATCTCTCTATTGTGAAATAACATTCAAATGCTAATGACTTAGGTTTAAAATTATTCATCAATGATGGACCAAGGCGAAACTTAGTACATACTGGGTATTAAGATCTATTTACAAAGATCTTATGATATTGTTTAGTAATGACATTTACTAAATCAAACACGAAAGACTCCATTGGAGATATTCGATCCATATGAATAAATCTAAGTAATGAATGTTTGAACTATGTATAAGCATTTACTAAGGTAAACATCAAAGAATATAATGAGATTCTTCACCTATATTATATGTCAAAGAATTTAGTTGGATTCAGTATCTACTGTAACTGAATGAGCTAAAGTTACATGAATAGAATTCAATTGGGAATTATTCTGCAAAAAAATTTATCATGTATATAATATAATATGAGGATCGCCAAAAACATATCGTATGACTTTAGGCATGACGAACATATACCAATCTCTATTGATCTAAGTGAAGATCAACTAGATTGAGATCAAGAACACTTATGGTACTTGAAAAGGTACATAGGAATAGTTCTTGATTCAAGGAAATAAAGATATGCTAAATATTGATGCTACACGCATAAACACTGGCAAAGGATCAAGCAAGACCCTTTGGAGTTAACCATTGATAAGGACGAGCAATAGAGCATCGTGTTTTGAAATGGCAACATGGATTGGAGACCATGAGTTGTTGCGTGGGATATTAAAATATTAGTGTTCTAAGATACAGCTGGAAAGTATTCCACATATCTGTGAAATGCTTGGATAAGTAATTCCAAACAAAGCATCACTAGCAACCTATAAAGTTGAAGTAAAAGTACTTATTGCCTAAGAAGCAATAAAACAGGGTTGTTTCTGTTAAAGAGTTCTTCACTGAACTTGGGTAGATCACATGTCTGCTGGCTTGATGGTTCTTCATTGAAAAATGCGTAGAACCACTCTTGAAGCAAGAAAAGACTAGATCACAAAATAAACATACTCAAAAGATCTTATCATCTATCTCGAAGAACATTCGATGAAAAGGATATTAAGATTGGCAAAGCATGATAACTAAACCTATGCAACAAATGAAAAGCAACACTCACATTGTAGCACTGGAAATCAAGCATAGCTTTGAATTCCATTAAATGTTATAAAGATGGGTTAGAGGCCCATGGTTGTAAAACATTGGGGTTGAACATTTATCATATATGAAATGTATTTTCATATTCCATTTAATCTTGGTTTAGTATTAAATGATGAGTCCCTTCAATTTGACGATATATTCAAGATAGACTGTCAGGACCAGTCCTGTGACTAAGAAATGTCTATCAAGTGAACTTGAATGTCAAAGGTTGAAAATGGTCCCTAGTCGGAGTTTTCTATAAAATTGGACGCATAGAAAACGTTAGACGATTAGAATGCAAGATGACTAGTAGTTATGTTTCTTGAACTATGTGGACATGGAAATGTCATAATCATTTGCATAGATACTTACTTTGGGAAGACTAGTATCGGACAAGACCTATGAAACTTTACTGTAAGAGATGAAAATCTGTCATAAGTAAATTTCATTAAAATTATTAGACACTAAATCCTCAATACCTGAGTGATTTGAGATTACTTGTTTGAGAACTGGTTGCTTTGACGTTGACCAACCGTCGCACTGTAAAAGGAGGCTATAAAGGCAACGCTCAGGTAATCACCTATCAAACGAAGTCTAATCTCAAGATCGCAAGATTGGGATTGTCCTCCCATAAATCGGGATGAGATGCTTAAAAGTTGTACAAAGGCCACTCGGAGAGCTAGAAACTGTGAAATGCATGGCCGTGCTCGGATGAATCATAGGCTATGATTATCTGTTTATTTGATCAGTTGAACTCTGAAACCGAGGAACACCTCTGGACATAATAAGGATGACAACTCTTACCTTATGTTCAAGAGCAAGCATCGAGCGACAAAGGAATTAGGAAATGCACACTTGTCCCTAAGGACAAGTGGGAGACTGAAGGAAATAATGCCCTTGGTCCAAGTATGCATTCTATGTTAAGTCTAATAAATGCGGTTCAGTATTAATTAACAAGTTAATAATTCAGTGAGATCAAGTGAGCTGAATGCCTAGCTAGAGGCCGCTTCAGTTCAAGTGGAATTAATGATATTAATCCACAGCTTACTCTTGACTGGACCCGTAGGGTCACACAAATAGTACGTAAACGGATCAAGTATTTAATGGCATTAAATACTCTATCTATGGATATTCGGAATCGACAGATCTTGGTTTCAGTGGGAGCTAAGATCGTCACAGGCAAGAAATGAATACTCCGGAAAAGATGATAACGCCGGAAACGGAAATATGGATCGTATCGGAAATATAAATATTATCCAAGTCGTAGATGTTGCCAGAAACGGAAACATGGTACGTATCGGAAAATATTATCGGAAATGGAAATATTGCCGGAATCGGAAATATTGCCGGAAACGGAAATATTGTCAGAATCGGAAATATTATCGGAATCGGAAAATAATTCAGGAAACGGAAATATTAAATATTTGTTCGAAACGGAAATTAATTCCGGAATCGGAAATATTAAATATTGTTCGTATCGGAAATGAATTCCGGAATCGGGAAATTAATCGGAAGCGTATCGTACGAATTAGCATCGAACGAGGCCTGCCAGACGAAGGCCCAGCACGAAGCCGGGCCATCGCCCAGCAAGCCAGCGCGCCACAACGCACCAGCCAAGGCTGCGCCAGGCCCACCGCAAGGCAGGCCCAGCGCGCGCCAAGGCAGCGGCAGCGTGTGGGCCTCGTGGCAATGGGCTGCGAGCTCGCGGGCTGCGCGCGCGCGCATGGCGCCCCTCGTGGGCTGCTGTGCGTGCGTGTGTGTGTTTGTGTGCTATACGAATCCTAAAGCTATCAGGTTTCGACATATGATTAAATTCCTAAACCTAAAAGGATGAATTAATTAAAATAAGAATTCTATTAGGATTCTAGTTTAATTAATTCGTATCCTAACAGGATTCCAGTTCCTTTTCCATACCTCTATAAATAGGTGCCTAGGGTCATAATTTATAGACACAATAAAAAAAGTATTCAAGTATTCAAAGTGATTTTTGAGAGCAAAAATTCAGTCACATAATTGCCTACAATAGCCGGAAATTCTAAGTACCTTAAGGGCGATTCTTGTTGGTCAAGCTTAAGGCGGACCCGGACGTGCTGTGGACTATCTACGGAGGGACGACATTTGGAGTCCTAAAGACTTGTTCTTGTTCGGTTCGGGCGCAGCTAGGGAAGGCACGCAACAAAGTGTATGCATCTAAACTGTGCTAAATGATTATGTGTAAATAATATGCTTTCCTGGCTTTATGGTTTTTCCGCATGATTTATGAATTGTCATATGTATCATAACCTAACAGTCTGATCAAATTACAACATTGAGAAATGCCTCAAAATTTGTTTGTTTTTTGAATTTCTGAAATTAATTTTTTGTTCATTACCTTCATGTTGTGGGTAGCTGTTAATTGTTATTATGAAACTCGAAAGGTACCCCAAATCTCTCACAGTAACCTGCTAATCTTCTACCGGTCTCTTCAACTGTTTGTTAAGGTTTGAAACCAGTCTTTGGATTTTCAACTCCAGTAATTTTAAGCCTAGGAGGTCCAAGAGGTCTTCTTGAGAGAGTTTAAATAAGACATGGCCATTGGAAACCCATAAAGATGTCAAAATCAATAATGTGTATTAAAAATAGATTTAGAAGCCTATAAAGGATTAAGAAACCAATAGAACATAATCTATGCCAAACACAAATAACCATGTTTAGGTTCAGGTTCAGGTTCAGGTTCAGGTTCAGGTTCAGGTTCATCCAAAATCGAGTTCTGAATTGCTGGTTAAGATAACCCTTCAGGTTGTAGCTTACCTGAGGTGTTTTCAGAGGGCTAAATTAGTTCTTTTAGTGCCTTAATTGTGATTCTGGTGGTGCTTCTGTTTTAATCTGCAACAAGTGTGTTGGGAGCATGTTGGCTTCCTACTGGTTTTTTGCTGAGTGCAGGCTGGTAGCTTGCATCTGTTTTATTGTTTTCAGATTGGGCACAACTTCTTATTTTGGTTGTTTCTGGACTACGATGCTGCTGTTTGTTTTGGTGTAGCAGGGGGTTTGCTTAATATGGTTTAAATTGGTAAATTTAGCCACCTTATGCCTTTACTTTGCCATTGCTAATGGTGCTTCTTTTTGTGTATGGTGTTTGATAATTCTGTTCAGTTGGTCTTATTGTGTGCATTTTCCTGTTCATATGCTATTACAGGGTGTTACCTTCTTTCTACATTTCTATTGAACACCTTTGACAAGTTTCAGAGTTAATTTTGACTTCTTTTTAATTAATCAAATCTCCCAGTGCTCTGCTGTTCGTCTAGGTTAGTTTTATTTTGTTGTGTTATGAATTGAATTGATGCTGATTAGTAATTTAGATAGATTGAATTTAATTTTTTTCACTGCTTTAATTCCTGATTCCATTTCATAGCTGACTGAATACCTTAAACCTTAATTAAATTTATGGTGTTTTCTGGAAATGTTAGTAATGCATGTTGACCGGAATTAATGAATATTCTGAGTCAGGATGGTAATGTTATTCCCAGCACACATACTTATCAAAGCACAACATATAATCCGGAATTCGTGTTTGAATACTCGAGAATTGGACAGTGAAACTTGAGTCAAGCTAATTTCCTGATTTGCAACAATATCTTTGTCCAGGGAGGGTTGGTTGTTTGACTATTTACTGGATTTTTGTTTCCGTAGCGTTGTTGATTGCGGTATCTTTTTTTGGTTGAGTGTAGTTGATTACATTCCAAGTTTGTATTTGAGTTGATTCGAAATAGTGCTTAAAATGTTAGGAGTTAAGTTTGTCCAAGCACGAGAGAAGCATATTCATTTTACCCCTATATCATTTGTGAATAGAATTAGGCAACTTCTGTGAATTTATGTATTGTTGATTTAAAAAAAATAAACACTATATTGTTGCAATATTTAGATGTTTTTAATAGAGATGGTGTTAAACCTCTATTGTATAAGGGATAATAGAATCTTTATTATTCTTAATATGAATTATATCATTTCTCACAGAAATTGCAATAGCAGGGAAACTATTTGATGAATGGTCGATGAATCTCTCAACCGTTGATGATATTGTCGACTCCCGACTCTCGGCGACAGTTTCAGCTTTGTGCTTGCAGTTTTTGGCATCAGATTTTGTAACGTTGTAATTTGGTATGAGAGTTTGTGATGTGAATTGTGAAGTATGATTGTATTAGGTGATTTGAATATATTTAATTTTTCACTCTTAGTCCAATATAAATCAATGATGAACTGAGACCTTCCAATGTTCATATACTCTCGCACGCATCGCGTGCATATAAGACTAGTACTAATATATTAAAAGGCGTTTTGAAGAATGTATACGTGTCACGTAGACCTCTCCTTATTACGCTACGTCACCACTTATTAGCAACATGACACGTTATTACAACCAAAAACATCTAACAAGGATCGAACACCAAACCTCTTTGTTAAAAGTTACACTTCTTACCATCTTAACCAACTACAACTTTTGTAATATCTTTCCATATAAGCCTATATATTCTTTTTACAATAAAAAATACATTGAATAAAAGTGAATGCAAAAAAAAGGAATGATTACTTAATTCATAAATGTACAATTATTACATTGAAGAAAAGGATCAAACTTTGTTTAGATTTTTGGATGTGGGGTTTAATCGGGGAGGTTGTTGATCGGCCACTAATCTTATATCACCACCGTAATTTAATGATGACACCATCTCTACGTGCACATATTTTAAAAAATAACCCGAATAAAAGTCAAAACCCGGGCGTTCACCCGGGACAATGCCCGGATTACATACTAGTTAAGGGTTAAAATACGTAATTGTGTTGGATACATGATGCCAATATGAATAAATCATATCATAATCTATGCTTAATTATACAACTGTGGAAGCCCCAAATTTTCGTTCTAATGACCTTGAAAGCGATATTTAATTAATAACGTCACAAAAGAATATAAAAACAAACCCTCAAAATCAGAGGAAGATTAGGGCGAGTGGAACTTGTATACAATATGTACGTCTAGGGGTGTCAAATCGGATCAACGGATCGGGTTTGGGTCGGACTCATCGGATTCGGGTTGAAACGGATCGGATTGGAACGGATTAATTTGGCTAACGGGTCGGATCGGATCGGATTGAAAACTTAACGGACCGGATCGGGTCGGATTTTTTATTCACGGATTCATATCGGATCGGGTTGTAAACGGGTCGGATTGTAGTCGGTTTGGGTCGGATCGGATCGGATTGGAATACGACGGATTGTTAACGGGTTTAGTCGGACTATAACGGGTTCGGGTTCATGTCGGTCGGATTAATATCGGATCGGATTCATATCGGGTCGGATTCATATCGGATCGGATTCATTTCGGATCGGATTCATATCGGATCGGATTAATCGGTAACAGACTAAAACGGGTTGGATTGAAACTAATTTAGCCTGGTTACATTGGATTCAGTTTTATATTGGTTCGGGTAATTATCGGATCGGGTTATTTGGTAGCGGGTTGGAATTTGGGGCAGTTCGTTTCCAAATTATATATTATCATATCGATGACTTAATTAGGCCGGGGACGAAAATAATAACTAACTTTTAAAAGTAATAAGAATTTAAGATTAGTAATATAAGTTATTGAATATATTATTATATCGATGGGTTGGAATTAGTTCGGATTAAACAGGTCACGGATTAAAAACGGATCGGATCTAACGGGTCACGGGTTGAAACGGGTCGGATTAAACGGGTCACAGGTTAAAAACGGATCGGATTAAACGGATATTCCTCGGGTTGGAACGGATTCGGATTGAAACGGATCGGATCATAAACGGGTTTCGGATCGCTTCGGATCGGATTAAATGGATCCGGATTGTCACGGATCGGTCTGTTAACGGATTCGGATCTTAATCGGATCAATACTAACGGGTTGGGTCGGATTCGGGTTGAATATAATCGGATCGGATCGGATTTCGGATTTTAACTCGCGGGTTCTAAACGGTTCGGATTCTAAACGGTCGGACAAACTCATCGGGTTCACTGGGTCGGATTGAGAATTGACACCCCTATGTACGTCACATGTTTGATTTCCCCTCATTCGTAATGTGTAGTAATATATACTCCGTAGTTTCATTATTGCTCAATTGGCCTACTGTAGCAAATAACAGAAGACGTACACCACAGGTTTCCCAGCGGCAACTGCTCAAACACCACACCTTGTGCAGTGGGTCCCTTGTTGAGTTTAGTACCTCAGCTCCTTTAATATTAAAAGGAACACTTGCTTTATACAAAATGAAATCACCATGTACAGTTGGCATTCCCGAAATGAAATACAGAGTGAGAGTATATGGTGGCCGATACTATCAAACGACCTCTATTAGAAATTATTCCAAGTAAGTACATAATTAAGGAAATGTTCTACTAAAAAGTTCAAACACAAAACCCAAGTAAACAAATATAATCTACTTCTAATAACTAATAAGCATCTGTTAAGTACGTATTAACTATTAAGACCTTAAGCTTCACTTCCTGGAGAATTTTTGTAACTTTGAAAAATTCGAATTGCATGTCACTAACTCGAAGGAAGACTTTCCAAGGACCTTGATCAAATCACATAATCCAGATTTAATATCACCAACCCAAAGAGTACGTCCGAAAATAGAAGTAACCAGTATTTTGTTCTCATCCAATTGCAACACAGGCATAAACAAACTCCAATGATCCAACCTCTGGAAAACAAATTGCTTCACCCAAGATTCCTTCACACCATAATCTTTCATCACCCAAATTTCACAAACATTACCATGTTTATTCACACAACTGAAAGTAAGGTCAGAATTAAATATGCTCACAGAAGAATACCAGCGAAGATAATTGGACTGTTGTACTTGATCGGGTAATGCAATGCTCCGCTCGAAAACTCTTCTTTCCCAAAATGGAATGACCATATACAGGTTGTACTGCATGAGTATCCATGAAGCGAGCTGTTAAAGAAAACCATATTATGCATCGGTTCCCAACAGTTAATTGGTAGTTCATCAACAACAGGCCTCCATTTATCAGTGCCTATAGTTTGTATTTCGGCCACATAAACACCCTTTACTTTGAGGATTCTTAGTATTTTGAATTTGTTCGACACAGGACAATATCCCAACCCAGATACCTGTAAATCATAACCTGGTCTACGTCTTTGCTTGATCACCACATGCTGACCCGTTAGCAGATTGCAAACCACATAAGGACCTTGAACCATAAAAGAATCAAACAAGATTACCCCTTTGCATTCATTAACCAGATTCTTTAACGAATCATTCTTCACTCTAAATTTGGTCTGGTACCCAATCATTTCATCTGGGCTAACATTAAGATTACCCATCTCATCAACATTTAGGCGCTTGTCTATGTCAAGTACCAGAAAGCTTCGCCTGCCATTATTATTGAAATCACCCCAAAGCAATAAGGTTGAATAGCAACCACGAGAACGACGCGAATCAGGAAACAGGGGATCTTTGATGATAGAATTCCAATCTTTGCAAACAAGCTTACAAATCAAGCATGCTTTTGTTGGGAGTCTTGACAAAATATCTGATATAATTGGAGATGGTAGTTCTTCGATACCCGACCATTTCAATTGCAATTTCTTCACCATTGCTCAACTGTAAAATCGACTCAACTTTCCGACCCTGTACAAACAAGATTGCAAAAGAAAATCGTCAATGTTCAAAATCAATTGCACAAACCTAGATTATAGAATTCCGATGGATGAGTTATGCTTAATAAGGTAAAAGCAAAAATCCAATCTATTAACACGACAACTTATTACGGGAAGAATGATAAATCTATGATAATTGTAAGGGACTAATTCAATTTTTCATTGGTAATTTCAAGTATATTTCATGAAATTAGGTATTCGCATCCATTGATTTTCGGGCAATAAGCAAGAAAACACATACGAACTACTCCAAAACAGTAAAAGTTGAGTTAAGAAAATGTACCTTGAAGTTGAAGCAGTTTGGCGCTGATGTTGTGTTTCCGTATTTTATTTGGGGTTTATATTTTACACGTAGTAGTATATTTATAGGGGAAGGGAGAGATCGATTTAATCGGGGGATAAGAGTGTGTTTCCATAATTTATTAATTGGATAAATTGTTTTTTATCACTAAAAAAAATCGAAAAATAATTTTTTACCAAATAAAAAACTAAAACTTGTATTTTACCATCTAAAAAATTTAAAACTTGTTTTTTACCACCTGAAAAATGAAAAAAAAATGTATGAAAATGTTATGTAGGGGGCAACAATAACGGTAATATTTCTTATATGTTCTATTCTTCTACGATTTCATGTATTTAACTCTCTTCACTTCCCCAACTTCCTTATGTTTCATGAATTTGCATAATTTTTCACCACCATTAATTCACAAAATTGACAAAATTTAATGAAAGTAAATTAAGAAGGGTGAAAGAGTTAAAGCAATTCATTTAGGGAGTGTGATAAATTGGAAGGAAGCTGAATTAGATAGCCATACATAAAGGATTTATCTAATTTTTCGCTTACAGGTACGTGGAAAAAAACAAGTTTTAATTTTCTTTTTGGTGGTAAAATACAAGTTTTAATTTTTTAGGTGGTAAAACATAAGTTTTTGATTTTTGTAGGTGGTAAAAAAATAATTTGTTCTTATTAATTATATATATCAATTTATTTAAAAAAAAAACTATTTGTTTTATTTTTTTGAGATCAATATTGTTTTTTATTCCATAAATTTACCCCATTTTCTTATTTCAAGTCATCAATACCTACTGAAAAATAAGGGAATGAGAATTTGCATGAAAACAATCAAAATAAATTACTCCCTAGCGGCTAGCTACTACATAATCGAAACAAGAGTTTTAACTTTTAACCGTTTAACAATGATCACTTAATTTAAGAGTAACTACTATGACTCTATGATTATTAAACAGTGTTACACAACATTTGTCCATGTCCAAAGTTATATCGCCACATTAATTCCTTAGGGTCGGGAGAGGACGAAAACCATGTAGAAGGGTAGCTTCCCAAACTTTGTCTATGTCAAAAATTTGATCACCACATTCGTTGGTGTTCCACCCTTCTAAAGTGTGCACTATTCCGGCCACCCGCGAAGCACTCATCACCCTTCTTGGCAACCAATTCTGATGTACGAGTATGAAAAGATCAAAATTAAGTAAATAAGTTTCAGAGGAAATTAATTAAATAGACTTGAATAATATAATAATTAAAGAAAAACCGCGGTAATTCTAATTGGATGAACAAACCTCGCATGAATGCAAGTTCCCAAATGATTTGGGAGCCAACCTAGCTGGAGTAGTCTGATAGAAACAATCTTTTCTTTTTTGCTGTGGAGGAAACTGCGACAAGGGAATAAAAAGAGTTCCTTTTGATGTTAAGGATTGCTCACTTTCTGTCAAATCTTCTCCAACTAACCATACCTAAACAAGTGAACAGAACAAAAGGTAAAATATGTACGTTAGATCTCCTAATATGTAAGACCGTCATATATAAGTTTTTATAAATATCAATATATAAATTCCGTGTTAGGGAGAAATATGACCTTATAGTGATTGAAATTTTCGGCTAAATGGATCAAATTGTTTCCATCTTCATTCGTCAGGGTTTTCTTAAGCTTCTCGTGTTCTTCCTCTCTTATGGTGGCAACCTGGTACATGATATTGAGAGCATAATTAATACTCGTCTTATATGTTGGAATTTAAAGATGGAAAAGCGCTCAAAACCTGCCTGCCAGGTTTTGGAAAACCGGCAGGTTTCTCAAAACCTGCCTGCCAGGTTTTCCGAAACCGGCAGGTTTCGAGTGTAAGTTGAAAATCGGACTTAAAAGACATTTTTTGAAGTGAACCGAAAACCGGCCGGTTTTGGAAAACCGGCAGGTTTCGAGATCGGTTCTTGGTGTTGTCCGTTTTTTATCTTCTCTTGGATTCCTCCTTTATGATAACCTTTTAAGTATTATTTATGGACAATTATCATTCTGATTATGGTGATTAAGTTGGTCCATTATTTCTCTTGATTATGGGGGTTATCAACTCTTCATTATCATGGGTTTATGGTTGATTAATATCATTGAATTCCTTTGAAACCTTTGATTTCTTTGGATTGTTTTGTCTCCTCCACACATCCTATAAGTACTCTTCATTTTCTGAGTTGTTGGTACACACATATATTGATCTCTTCCTCTCCTCCTCCTTTCCCTTTTGTTTTGGATGGAAGAATTTTGGTTCATGATTAAGTCATGAATATTTGTATCTCTTCAAACCGTTTCCTTCTTATTCTTTTGGGCATAAGTTTATGTGGCTCCATCTCATCACCCAAAAGTGCCTTTGTGTGTTGAGAGTTGTGTAAACCTTAGGGAACGAATCGGTGGATACAATTGTGCACCCCGGTTGCACCGAATCTCGTTTTCAAGGCAGTGGTTTGGTTACCACGGCGCAACGATTTCCTAAACTCGTTCTTATTCTTATTCTAGTATTTGCCTTGAAAACCCAATTATTACAACAATTTGAAAACGAGATATATTTCAATGGCTAAATACTTCTTATGATTTTTGAGGAAATTTATATTTGTGAGTTTGAGTGAAAGATAAAGGGAATTTAGAAGGTTTCCAAAGATGTTTTTCATTCACGTTTTTCTGGGAGAAGTCTCAAAGATTGATCCAGATCGAGGGTCATCCGTGGTCCGATTGTCCCGAAATTTTGACACAATATCCGGGACATCTTAGGCTTGATTTTTAACGGTCGGATTGTCATTGGATGATCGCGATCGTCAGTTACAACTTCAACAACGAACCTGATTTTTCTGGATACGGAAAGTCAAAAGTAACGTCTTGGAAGAAGATGATTGATGAATGGTGGTCATGATATCGTGATAGAGGATTGATTGAAGATTTTGGAATGTCTTACAATACACATACTTGATTTAATATCAAGGGAGGTTCATTCTAAACTACTTCTTTTAATAAGATATTATTCTAACATGTTCATTTCTAATAGTCATTTCAACAAATTATATTTTGTGAAGATGACAATATTAAAATTGATTTTTATATTGTCAAATGATGTTTGTTGGAATGATTACTAGAAAGTAGAGTATTTGAATTATTTATGATGTATGAACATGTTATTGCACTCTACAGTTTACTTTGGTTTCATGCATGTTTAATTTCATGAGGAGACCTTAGTTTTATTAAAGTTATGTTTTTAGTCTTTTAAAGACTAATGTGAATTATTTGTGCATTGTCATATTTTCCTTGGTAGAGGAATTTTGGGCTTGTGACTTTGTGTACTTGCTTTACTAAGGGTATTTAGTAAGTAGTTTTATTCTAATAGTGATTAGATTATTAGCCTTGTACGTTGTCATTTCAAGCGCTAACTTGTCATAGTAATATTGGTGTATACGTATGATTCCAAGTTCTTGTTATGCCGGTTTTCCAAGTTCTTGTTTATCACCATGAATATTGGGTATGTAACTTCATAATCAATGGTTTCTTATGCATTGTTGGAAATATGCATATTTAATTCCTTGGAGTTTTTTGTGTACCCATTGGAGCAAGTTATCATAAGCTTGTGATGACCCCCTAGAACATAAGTGTTTGAGTTTGTGGAAGCAAACTATGTTAACCCTTTTCCTTGGAATATGTTGAGTGAGTTTTTACGTATAATATTTTCCTTGGATGTATACCTGATTATTCGAGTCACTACACTTTTGGGAATTTGACCATTAATCTTGTCATGATTGGTATGGTGTTGTTTAATGAATTTTCTATGGTTGAGACTAAATAGCCTTTTTATTTGTGTTGGTGTTGGAATTTCATTAAAGTTGGCCAAAAGTTTTGAGACTTGAGTTTTAAGGGTTTATTGATCTTAAAATGGTTTTATGGGAATTGTTGAGTACATAATTTTATTATGGCATTTCTCATAGTTTAACCTTGTTGAGTGATCATTTTATGATCTTAATTTTTGGGCTTATTATTTCCATGTGGGGGTTGTTTTTGAATGCTCATGTATTTTTGAGAGTTTCTCTTGGGAAACCTTTAGACCCCGGTGTTTTTTGGAAAGTGGTTGTGAGTCCAAATATTCGAGATTCGAAATTTTTAGGTGTCATGTAAAAGAGACTTTTAAGTCCACTATATGGGAAGTGCCTAATATTTCAATGTTGGACTTGTTTTCTTGGTCCTTGTATTATTTGAGTGTACTCTTTTTATTATGCATGTAATTCCATGACTTCTTGGGATGTTCATCTTATTGATGAGTTTTGGTATGTATTTTTTTGAGTATTCTCATTTTAACGGTAATTCTTCTTTTAGCATGTTTGTGCATGATGCAATTAATTGTTTGGCTATGCATGTTGGGTTTAAAGTGTCTCTTGCTTGATTGTTCTATTTTCTTCTAATTCTTTTGTTAGTAGTGAACAAGTTGAATTTAGAAGAGACTTGAAGTCAGAGTTTTCAAGGCATGAGAATTGCCCGTTATGCTAAAGGACGTTTTTATGTATGCCTTGAATTTGTGTTGTGTTTTCAATTCCTATGAGTAAGACCTTAATTCCGTGATTTGTCAATGGAGATTTTTTGTCGTTAACCTTTGAGGGGAAGCTTTTGGGAGTAAGTTAAGCTTACTTGTGAGTTTCGCAACCTACCTAAGGAATATGAATATCTAGATGTTTTCTTGAAAGGGTTTCATGACTATTCACCGGATGGTTATTAGGAGTTTCAAGGCTATACTTGAATTGGGAGAACCTTATCAACGTAAGGGAGTGAGATTTTCTTATTCTTATTATTTTGGGAACAAGTTTTATATCACTTAGATTTTTGAGCAGTTTAATTTTCATTCCTATATTGCATGCTCTTTTATCATAGGTATGTAAAGTGATTGTTCTAAGTGGTAAAACCATGAGTGATGAGTTCCCATACTTGAGGATAAGAATTATGTGTTTATGGAATTCATTATGTGTGTTGGAGTTATCACCATTGTAATGGTACATGTACCTTATCGATATCTTGATGCATATTGATTGTGTAGAATTTGAATTCTCATAGTTGTTTAGATTAATAACTTGGGTGGAGAATTTCAATTCTTATTTTTCCAAGGTGATAATTATGTGTGGTTATTTTACTCGATATGTGGATGATGTGCTCAAGTTATATTTACATCACATGTTGAATATTGAGTTTTAAACCTTCATTGAATTCTATGTCTTCTCCCTTGAAAGTTGAAAGTGTTATTTAAGTAAATGGTTTTGAGTAATATATGAAAACAAATGTTTGGTTTTCATAGTAAGTCATTTTCTTAATTTTTGAGAAGATTTGTGGAAATATAAAATCATATCATTTGTGGGTATGTGTGGAATGTAATTTTTAGCTTCAACATTTAAAAGGACCTAAAACATGATTTAGGTTGTGGACGCTAGTATATTTTCCGCTATGATAATGATATGTATTGTTGGTATTTTGACATAGCTATTATTTGTGAATTTACTGTGAAATAATTGAGTTGTTTTTAATTTCACAAATTTTTAGTGAACGAGGGTTTGCTTCATTTTAAAGGTATCATGGATAAGGTCGAATGGTATTTATTTGCTATGTTTTCAAAGTATGTCGCTTTGAAGTTTTCGATGCAAATTATAGAAGTTTGATATTGATGAAGTACTTTCACTAAAGTGGCTATGTTGATTTGAGGATCATACTTTATGAAGAACTTTTTGTAAAATTGAGTTTTACAAAATTGTCCCATCAAATTTAATTGGTGTTAGTTGAACCAAAAAGCATCTTATAATTTCTTTACCATGTGTGCTTTTGAGTGAGCATATACCATTTAAATGTCCTTGCTTATGGTTATACTTTCTAACGGAAAATCTTAATGCAAGGTACGCTATGCACTATGGTACGAAGATTGAATTGGGACATGTAATGATCCTTGATGGTTGAAATGTCGAGGGGGATAGGCTTCATGCCCATTTGAGTAAAGTAATAAGCATTACTTGCTTATCCCTATGGCATGTGTTGTAATGCTTGAATGAGGTTGAGTCTTTGAACTCTTAATGGTAGAGTGCTAGTTGAGATGCACTTTAAAGAGAACCACCGCTTGTATGAGGGTTGAGTTGTATAAACTCTTAATGAATCTAACATATTGAAATGGACGCATTCAACTTGTGGATTCACCAACCAAATTATTTGAGAGGTTGAACATTATATTATGTTCTTAATGAATCTATGGTCTTGTGGGGGTTAATATAGCTGCGAGGTAGCTCTTGATGGTTCACTAAAAGTGAACATAATTTAACCCTATTGACTAAGTGCTATTTTGAGAAGCACTTGAGGATTCACCTACGTGGTTGTGAAGACTCGCCATCTTCTATGAAACTTGGGCAGTTTCCTAGAGCTTCCATGAGAACTAAGGTAAACGCATGGCTTAAAACGCGTACACTTTGCGGAGTCCACATAATCTTTGGAGTGAGGTATGTGTTGTGGGGGCGTGACTTAAATCTTAGAGTTTCAAGGTTAGTCCACTATTTGATCAAGGACTTAAGGGTTTCAAGGTACGTCCACCCTTGGGTTTGTAAGTCATAATTCACTTCACTAAGCATTTGGTTTCAATTTACTTTATGTAACACCAAGTGTTATGTATTAAGCTCCTCTTATGCCCAATATCTTCCTCTTTCATTTGGTATCTTTTCTCATCTTTAGTGGGGGATTGTTGGAATTTAAAGATGGAAAAGCGCTCAAAACCTGCCTGCCAGGTTTTGGAAAACCGGCAGGTTTCTCAAAACCTGCCTTCCAGGTTTTCCGAAACCGGCAGGTTTCGAGTGTAAGTTGAAAATCGGACTTAAAAGACATTTTTTGAAGTGAACCGAAAACCGGCCGGTTTTGGAAAACCGGCAGGTTTCGAGATCGGTTCTTGGTGTTGTCCGTTTTTGATCTTCTCTTGGATTCCTCCTTTATGATAACCTTTTAAGTATTATTTATGGACAATTATCATTCTGATTATGGTGATTAAGTTGGTCCATTATTTCTCTTGATTATGGGGGTTATCAACTCTTCATTATCATGGGTTTATGGTTGATTAATATCATTGAATTCCTTTGAAACCTTTGATTTCTTTGGATTGTTTTGTCTCCTCCACACATCCTATAAGTACTCTTCATTTTCTGAGTTGTTGGTACACACATATATTGATCTCTTCCTCTCCTCCTCCTTTCCCTTTTGTTTTGGATGGAAGAATTTTGGTTCATGATTAAGTCATGAATATTTGTATCTCTTCAAACCGTTTCCTTCTTATTCTTTTGGGCATAAGTTTATGTGGCTCCATCTCATCACCCAAAAGTGCCTTTGTGTGTTGAGAGTTGTGTAAACCTTAGGGAACGAATCGGTGGATACAATTGTGCACCCCGGTTGCACCGAATCTCGTTTTCAAGGCAGTGGTTTGGTTACCACGGCGCAACGATTTCCTAAACTCGTTCTTATTCTTATTCTAGTATTTGCCTTGAAAACCCAATTATTACAACATTATACGCATATGATGTGTGTAAATATAAGAAACATATTTGTGTTATTACATTAAAACCTGAAATAACATGTAATACATATATATAAATGTGATCCGTGAAAATATAAATGTAAGAATTATTGATCTAAGATTCTGACTCCATTAATCTGAAAAGCTTGAAGTACACCAGATATTTTTGCCTTCATCACCCTACGTTTGGGGGCTCAGGTCACTAAAACTAATTCCATTAAACTGGGAGAGAGTTCCACTGTTTGTTTTGATTATTATTACAACTTGATTGAATGAATAAAAAAGGAAGTAATAAAAACTATTTTATACTACTGCTAGAAGCCAGCAAGCATAACAGAAAAATAGAGTTTGTTTCATGGGAAATACTTCTCTGATACGCAGACTACACTAATGTAGTGTGCACCTGAGGTGCAGCTGCGATGTTGTTAGTGTGCTGATGTTGTAGTTGAGCTTCACTCAACTCAGTAGTCTTAACAGAAACATATAAGTTAGATAGAGTCAAACGCATATAAACAGATTGATTAAAATGGTAAAATTTATTTAATGGGCTAGATTGATTAAAATGTTTCTTTGGGCTTTTCCTATTGGATAGTTTGTCATTATATTCTCTATTCGATAAGTATGGAGGGTATTTTAGTAATACAAGGGAACATCAAAAGTGAATTTATTAAAATAACCTCACATCTTCACTTATATAATAGAGATAGATCAACCGGTTAATTGGTAGTATTCCAAGGAGAATGTTTTCTTAAAATTGTTAAACATATGACCATAATCCTTTAAAATCTAACTTGGATCATCAACCAAATGCGTGACTAACTAACAGCAAATTCAGTTATACATCAGTTTGGATTTAATTGTCACGTTATTAGTCTAAAATTATTGAGTGTAAAGAAGCCAGTTAAGAAGACCCCAAGAAAGTTAGGGTATTAATTATTACCTGGATGCCCTTGCGACACAGATTGGAGACAACAGAATAAGCAACCTTAGAGAGGCTACCTCTAAACACAACCTGGAAGTCTCCTTAGGAATGCTATTAAGCACCACCGCGACAGTTAAGCTGCTACCGTCTACCACTTTCACTTTAAGGTTTGGGTGCCTTTCCAAGTAAATTTCGCCGTTCCTATTTAATTGCTCCCCCTACAAGTATATACATGGAGATCAAAAAACAGATCGATGTTCATTAGCTAGGTTGGATCGAGTTATATTGGTAATTAGAGGGGAAAGTAATGACTTAAACAAGACTTGCCTGATTAAAGAGTCCAAGGCTCACTACTTTGACTCCTTTATTGTTTGCCTCAAGTATGGCTCCTTCGATCAACTTATTTATAGCTTTTCGTTGCCTTTGCAAATCATACTATCATTTATTAATTTCATTTCAGAAAACAAATTAGAAGCCAATCAGGCAATATTTCGAGTCATTCCCTCTTTTTGGAACTTTAATCATCACTTGCTTAAACAAGTATTGGAACAACTAATTTAAAAAGGAATTAGTGTGGGCTTTCTTCTGTCTCACAGCTAAGGCCTTTTTTTTATAGGCAATGCCTAAAATGTTTAATTTTTTGGTAAAATATATCATTTGACATGTTTTAATTGCTCAACAAGTGAAAATATATGTTCAAAGTAATAATAATAATAATAATTATGTTCATTTTAAAACAGCAACTTTTCGGTAGGATCGCCTAACAGGCGCGTGTAGGAAAGACCGCCTGTAAAACCAC
The DNA here is from genome assembly GCF_020520425.1 of Spinacia oleracea. Lineage (NCBI taxonomy): Eukaryota > Viridiplantae > Streptophyta > Magnoliopsida > Caryophyllales > Amaranthaceae > Spinacia > Spinacia oleracea. Next base: position 16,589,246 of record NC_079489.1, read on the forward strand.
GCGCGCGTGGCTTCACGCGCGATATAAATCGAAATTTTTTCTCTCTCCTCTCATTTTCTGCAAACTCGCTTCTTCACCTTCTCTCCTCTCAAAACTCTCTCTGTAACCCTAAACCCTAACTGCAGATCACGAATCTCATCTCCTCCTCCGCCACCGAATCTGCAGACCCTAACCCTAGTTTTTCTCCTCCGTCGATTTCCATGGAGTCCTCACCGTCGTTTTCGCATGATAACTTTAACAACTCCGCCGCACCGTCCACCAATTTAGGGAGTTTTTCAACCTTCTACGGCGAAGACAACCTCCATGAATACCATCCTCCTCCAGAATTTCTTCCTCCACCTCGATTTTGTACAGTTCAACGACTTCGTTCTCCAAGATTTCTTCCTCCACCTCGATTTTCTACAGTTCAAGGATTTCGATCTCAACGATTTCCGCCTCCACCTGCAACGCCTAGATTTGCTACTGATAATCGATATTTTCCTCCTCCTACATTTGCTGCTCCTTCTAGATTTGGGGCTCCTTCTAGATTTGCTGCTCCTGATGGATTTAATTCCACTGTTAACTTTCAATCACCTGCTCCTCCTAGATTTGAAGCTCCGGAACCAATGAATTTGTTACTTGAATATCAAACAGGAAATACTGCAACAACAGAAACAACGTCAGACACAACTTCTGGAAAAACATCAGAAACGATGTCAGACACAACGTCTGGAAGCAACACATCAAGTAATAAACTAAACACAATGGGCAAATAAACTAAATACAATGGGCAAATAAACTAAATACTTTCATATATTAACTAATTTTAGTTTTCTTTAACTAATTTTATGAATTTTGTAACTAATTGCTCCTAAACTGATTAAACAATTTAAAAAATTTGTAACTAATTTTAATGAAAACTTTAACTAAACATTTGAATTTTGTAACTAATTATGTTTTTCTTTAACTAAATAACTGAATTTTTTAACTAGTTAACCGGTTAAAACTAATTGCATTTTTTTGGTAACTAATGTCTTTAATATTTTAACTAATTACATTAACTGTTTAACTTTTTAAGCAAGTATACCACTTAACTTGGGCAAATTAAAATAATTTTAACTATCTCATTTCAGTTGTTAACTAATTCTAATGAAAACTTTAACTAAACATTTGAATTTTGTAACTAATTATGTTTTTTCTTTAACTAAATAAGTGAAATTTTAAACTAGTTAACTGATTAAAAGTTTTTGCGTTATTTTTTTAACTAATTTCTTTAAGATTTTAACTAATTTCTATTGATTCTTAACTAATTTGTTTTTTATTTTACAGGTTTAAAAACTAAATTTGATAACTTAACAGAGGATGAAATAAGAGGATCATTGACTGGATATGAAGCACAAACCCTTGATGAAATATTTTCTCTTTATCAAAGACATTCAGTGTTGATCGGATTTTCAGTGAGGAAAGCTACAACAAGGAGAGTTCCAAAAACTGGAGAGCTCAAGGAACAATACTTGTGTTGTTCAAAGCAAGGAAAAAGAAGAGAAGAAAAATCAAAGAACAACGAGGAATTACCTTTACCATGTGAAAGCAAACCAAAAAAAGAGTCAAAACAAACAAGAAAACAAGATATTACTAGAACGGGATGCAATGCGCAGATAAGAGTGAAGTTGAACTGTAGTGGAATGTTTGAAATTAAGCATCATGTTATTGAACACAATCATGATTTAGCAAGATTGTCACTGCAACACTTTCATAGGTACAAATAATTAAACCAAACACTTTCACTAATTCGTTTAATTTCCTAACTAATCTGTTTAAAACGTGAACTATTTATATATTTTCATTAACTATTTTCTCTACAGGTCAGAAAGAAAAATTGATGAAGATAAGGCACAAGTAATTGAAGGGCTTGCTTTATCAGGAATACAACCAGCAGATTCATACAGATATATGTGTAATGAATCCGGTGACCCGGAAGTGCTTGGCCACACATTAATTGACCACATGAATTTTTCAAGTAGATTGAAGATGAAAACAATAGAAGGAAAAGATTCACAAGCAGTGGTGAATATGTTAATTCGCAGAGGAGAAGAAGAACCGGATTTTTTTTATCGTGTTAAGTTGAATGAGAAAAATCAAGTTATAGGCATATATTGGAGAGATGGAATGATGAAAGAAGATTATGATATATATGGAGACGTGTGTGTGTTTGACACGACCTTCAGAACAAACAAATACAACTTAGTTTGTGCACCGTTTGTAGGCGTCAACAACCACTGGAGTAATGTGATGTTTGGATGTGCCTTTATTGCTGATGAAAAAACAGACACTTTTGTGTGGCTATTGGAAGTATTTCTAGAGTCTATGGGAGAAAAAGCACCAGTAACTATCTTCACTGATCAAGATCAGACAATGGCAAATGCTATTGAACAAGTAAGAATACCTTAACTAATTTGTTAATATTGTTAACTAATTGCTTCTTTTTGTTCACTAATCACTTACAAATCTTCACTAATTAATAGACACTCTTCTCTGATGTCTTCAGTAGTTTACTAAAAAGTTAAAATCATTAACTAATTCATATTAATACTTAACTAATACTATTCTGTGAATATAATAGGTATTTCCTCATACTAGACATAGATTATGCTTATGGCACCTACAAAAAAATGCTGTGTCAAGGTTTGGAGATTTAAAGGCTGACACGACATTCAAGGACACTTTTAAAAAGTGTTTATATGGCTGCTTCAATGAAGAACAATTTGAAACAACATGGTTTGAAATGATTCAAACGTATGGGCTTCAAAATCATGAATGGTTTACAAATTTGTACACCATAAAGGAAAAGTGGTGTACAGCTTTAAACAAAGATTTTTTTTCAGCTGGTATTTTGTCTTCACAAAGGTTAGTTACCAACTGAAATAATTGATATAAATATTTAACTAATTGGTATAAATATTTAACTAAGTATTTCGATTTTTTAACTAATGTCTTGCAATGCTTAACTAATTGGTGGAGTTGTTTATCTAATTGTGTTTTGTTTAACTATTTGATTGGTTTATTTAACTATTTGGTTTTAAAATGTAACTATTTCAGCATATTTATTAACTAATTGAATATTTTTCTTTTAAAAAGGAGTGAGAGCACAAACAATGCCATTGGATTTAAAGGGAACAAATCAACTACCCTAACAGAATTCTTCCATATATTTGGGGCAACAGTAGATCGGTGGAGGTATCAAGAAGATCAGAATGAGTTTAATTGCGGAAATTCAATGCCTAAATCAGATTTTCCAATGGTTGGAATGATTAAACACGCGGCAAGTGTTTATACGCTCACCTTGTTTCGAGATTTTAAAAAAGAATTCAAGTATGCAATGGGTTGCATATCAACTATTCATCACATGGAGGACAATTTCATTGGTTATAAAGTACAACACGAATCATGGCCAGACCACACTGCAAAACATGTAGCATTTGATCCATCAACCAATTCAATTGCTTGCAATTGTAGAAATTTTGAAGAATCAGGTTAGCTAATTCTGTTGACTAAATCTTTTAAAAAGTTAACTAATCGTATTCAATTCTTAACTAATTGATTCATGTACTTAACTAAATAGTGTCAGTTTTTAACTAATTGATTTCAGTTCTTAACTAATTGTTTGAAAAACTTAACTAATTGTATTCATTTTTTAACTAATTCATTTCAGAAAGTTCTTAGATTTCAGTTTAATTTTCTTGCATTATGATCAAATATTGCTCCTATTACAACATGCAGGATGGCTATGTTTTCATGCAATTCGAGTTCTACATGTACATTCTATAATCAATATCCCAGATAAATATATTTGCAAAAGATGGACAAAGTTTGCAAAAAGTGAAGTATGGAAGAGAGTGGAACAAAGAGAAGATAATGGTATTGAAAAAAGAAAAATCACTCCATGGCGTTACGAGATGGCAAGAAATTTTTACAATTTGGTTCTTAAATGTCAGGACAGTGACGAGGCAAAAAAGGTTTTTAACTAAATGAAGGTTAACTATTACATACAAATTTAATACTAATTTCTATTAGAGTTTAACTATTTTTTTTAATTTTTTACTATTAGGTTCTGAGAGCTGCTTATGCAAGTGCTAGTGACAACATAAATAAAGTGCTAGAAGCAGAAAAGGCAGCACAAAAAGAGGCAGCTCAAAAAGAAGCAGAGGATGTGGCACCTACTTCATCATCATCAAATGCACTTCTAGAATATCCTGGTCAATTTCCACAAATAACAGTTCAGAATCCACCACAAATAAAGACAAAAGGAAGAAGTAAAAGAAAAAAGGGACACTTTGAGGTCAGAGAATCATCAACAACAGCTAAAGAATTCGGAACATTTCCAACAAAACCACAACTATTTTAAAGATTTGTGTAATTAATTGAATATGAACAGGAATTAGTCAAAGAAAGTGATTGTGTAGTGAAACTATCAGACAAAATATTCAAAGAGAAAACACAAATATTTATATTTGATTTTTAATACTACTTCAATTTTTACTTCACATTATTTATTTATCTTGCAATTGTTTAACTAATTGCTTTGATTATTTAACTAAGCAGCTCAATTTATGAACTAAAGGCTTCCATTTCTTAACTAATTGGATTGCAATACTTGATTTAACCAAGTGTTCCATTTTTTTAACTAATGTCTTGCATTGTTTAACTAATTGGTTGAGTTGTTTGACTAATTGGTTCATTAGTGTAACTAAGTGGTTGGTTTTCTTAACTATTTTGTTCTAATGAACTGCACTAACTGGTTGGATTACTTAACTATTTGTATCAGAGACTTTACTAACTAGTTGGATTACTTAACTAATTGGATTACATTGTTTAACTAGATTACATTGATTAACTAATTGTTTCAATGACATCACGAACTAGTTGGATTACTTAACTAATTGTTTCAGAGATTTAACTAAATGTGCAACTAACAGTACCACATGTTAATTTGTTAGAAAAAAGAACCACTATCAACTAAAACCACTATCACCTAAAATGTTTGGCAAATTTCACAACTAGACCAACTCCTAAGTTGATTCACTCGTCAACTTTATGTCTTTTCATGCTCGGTTCTTCAGTTCCTGATGTGGGGGCTGTTGTTGCAGTCTTGGCTCCACGCCTTGTCATGGCATATGTTTTAAGTGGTTCAGAAACATCTTCTTTGGCATTCTCTGCTGCTGCTGCCTTCTGTGCCTTCTTCAAAGCAATAGTTTGTAGTCTCTTCTGCACAGCAGCAGCCTTCTTCTGTTTCAGTTGTTCTTGCAACTAGGCAGTAGCCTCTTCTTCTTGTTTACGCCTCTTTTCGTCTTCTTCTTTCTTCTTCTTCTGTTCTTCAATCTTCTTCAGTTGACGATCATGGATAGCGGGGGCAATACCAGCTTTCACGGAGTTGAATCCTTCAATTTCCTTGAGCACATCTTGTTGAATTTGGTTCAAATCAGACAGAACTAAGGCACTACAAACCTTAGCTCTGCACTGAATTCTGGTTGAACGCTGAAAAAAAAAGAAAAACAGACTAATTAGTAATTGAGTTTCACAGTTAACTAATTTCTATAATATTTAACTAATTGTATTTCACAGTTAACTAATTGCCATATATACTTAACTAATTGTATTTCACAGTTAACTAATTGTCATGTGTACTTAACTAACTAACCAGTCTAACTAATTGCTTAACTAATTGCTTAACACAGTTAACTAATTGGTATAAATATTTAACTAATTGTATTTCACAGTTAACTAATTTCCATATCTACTTAACTAATTGGATTTCACAGTTAACTTATTGCCATGTATACTTAACTAATTGCCATTTATACTTAACTAATTTCCATATGTACTTAACTAATTCCCATATGTACTTAACTAATTGATTTCAGTTCTTAACTAATTGGTTGAATACTAAAATAAAATAAAATAATGTTTAACCAATAAATCTAAACAATTAACTAATTCTTTTAAAAACACTTAAAAATATTGAAAACACTTAACTAAAAGAGAATTACCTTGGAGAGATCACAAGTCATCTCCTCTCCGTCAAAAAAGTGCATTGCCATCAACAGAAAAACCCCACAATCTACATGATTAGGGGTTTTTGATCTTCCAGGGAAATCAAGATATGTCATTTCGAAATCTAAAAGCTCGGAAGCTGATGGATGATCAATTTCCATCAAGTAATTGTAGAACGCTTCAATCATAAAGGACATTATTGTCTTGTATATAGACAACACCTTCTTCGTAGAAATGACGTTGTCAACATATACAAGAGTTTTACTGTTGAAGTTGACAATTAGAAGAGAAAAGTGCTCCCCATAATGAATAGGCAAGTAAAACTGCAAAAAAATGAAGAAAAACAGAATCAGAAAAATCATAACTAAAAGACATAAAATTTTAACTAATTAATACAATGTCTTAACTATAACCTATAAATTCATAACTATTAAGAATACAAACTTACCATGGAAACAGTTTTAAGATCCCATCGGTGGTCATTGATGTCTTCCACCCAATGTTTCCAACTACTTAAAAGCTCTTCAGAAATTTGTTGTTCAGAGTCCATTGACTTCTCATTCGAAACAAGATCTTTTAGCTTGATCTAAAAAATAATAAAATAAATTTAAATAGAGAAAAAACATAGTAACAAATTTTGGTGTAATGAATAATAACAAAGAAATAATCGTACCGTATACTCAATTCCGAAATAGAAGTTACACCCTTGATAATTCAGCTCAAATTGCTTTCTATTTAATAGAATGGCCCAAGACTCGACAATATTGGATAAGATTTTCCTATCAGGGAGCAAACTTTGCATCTCTTCTCTTGTTATCTTATGAACCAAACCATAAACAAAAAGTTCAGCCCTGTTACACAATCATTAATTTATGTTAGTGTTTAAATAATTGATGTAATTTTTAACTAATAGGTTCTTGTGCTTCACAATTTAGTTAAGTTGCATATTTTTTAAGGCTTAACTAAATGACATGATTAGTTAACTAATACATGATATTCTCTAACTAATTGTTAAAAATTCTAAACTAATGACTATAAAATCCTAATTGATAACTAAAAATTCATAACTAATTTATGTTAACTATTTACTAAAAACTCATTACTAATTGATACACATTCTTAGATAAAACTATAAAATGAATAACTAATTCAGAAACACAACTTACTTTTGATCAATAAAATCATCTTCATGAAAACAGAAGTCCATTTTTAAGGCTTAACTAAATGATATGATTTGTTAACTAGTATATGATATTGTCTAACTATTTTGTGAAAATTCTAAACTAATGACTATAAAATCCTAATTAATTACTAAAAAATTCATAACTAATTTATTTTAACTATTTACTAAAAACTAATTACTAATTGATACAAATTCTTAACTAAAACTATGAAATGAATAAGTAAATACAGAAACACAACTTACTTTGGATCAACACACTCATCTTCAAGAAAACAGAAGTCCAGAACCTCTTTTTCAAGCTTTGCCTCTTGGGAGAGAGTCTTAGGGTACCTAAGCATGAATGCAGATACAAAGAAAACTTCTTCATCAGGTGAACCAAGTGCTATGCTGCAACAAAGATTATCATTTTCTGGTTGACGACCACCAGATGTATCACTCGTTGAAGGAACAGAACCAGAAGCAGCATCATTCTTTTTATCTGCACCGCTACCATCACCAACAGAACCAAAAGCAGGAGCGTTCTTTTCACCTGCACCACTACCAACACCGGCAGCACCAGAAGCAGCACCATTCTTTTCAGCCTCATCATTACCAGCACCGACAGAACCAGAAGCAACACCAACACCATTCTTTTCACCTGCATCATTACCAGCACCGGCAAGTCCAGAAGCAACACCATTCTTTTCAGATGCATCATTACCAGCACCGGCAGCACAACTGTTATTTTTCTTCAGATCTTCAGCATATGCAACAATGGAGTCTATAATCTCCAAAAATACTGGATCTCCATAACCAGGACTATCTGACAATTGTTGTCTTCCCTTCTTTAACGTACTGATATGCTGCTGATGAAAATTGGAAACAATGTATAAATCCCGGCAATACTTTTTCAATGCTACTTCCAACTCCTTCACAAAAAATGAAAAAAATTAGCTAAAACTAATAATAGTATCAAACAATGTATAACTATTTAATTTAATAACTTAACTAATACAAGACACCATGTAACTAATTTCTTGAATTACTTAACTAATATGTGTGACTGAAAAATAATAAAATTGTTAACTAATTGCCTTAGTAGATTAACTAATTGGTATCAGTTCATCACTAATAAGTAGGATTCCTTAACTAAACCAAATAAAAATAAAATTGAAAAAAATAAACTGACTTACATCATCGCAGCTCTTTTCAATATCATCATTTGTCTGAAAACCTTCAGGAATAGCAAACTCAATCATCTTACTTCCCGATGCAGAATGAGGTATCCCCGACAAATCACCAAGAGACTTTGCCAAAGGATAGCTCGTTAAATCAACAGCAGCTAGCCCAAAACCCATTTTCACCTCAGCAGCTACACGTTCAGATACTTCATCAGGAGACCAATGTTGCACAAGCGGAATCTCCTTGGGCGGACTTACACCACGGAATAAAGCTCTTTGAAGATATATAATCTCCAAAAATTGTAAACAACCGCCAACTCTAGTATTAGTAATTTTTTCGTTCCACCTACATACAGCCAACCCCAAATGGTCAAGCACGTACTTGCACCAATTTTGTTTCGCAATTTTTGAAACATCCTCTACTGCCTTAAGAAGCTTAATGTCTACCAAACGGTTAGACGTGGGAGCCAAGAAAACACCTGTCAAACCAATCAGTTCATCACAAAAACAAATCAGTGAAGCAATTGAATAAATTAGTTAAGCATGCAGTTCAATTAGTCACACTGAGACAGTAAGTAGTTGAACAATCAGTTCACTTAGTTAAAAACAAGAATTAGTGAAGCATTTCAAGCATTTAGTTAAAAAAATCAAATAATTAGTTAAATTTTCATTACAATTAGTTAAGATGTGAAATAAAAATACTGAAAATTTTTCGAAACAATAAATCACTGAGAATATAAGTAGTTAAGTATTAAAAGAAACTAGTTAAAGAATAGAAGGAATTAGTGAAGCATTTTAACCAATTAGTTAAGGTAGAATAAATAATTAATTACAAAAATGGATTACCTAAAGCGTAAATCACAAACGCACGCTTGAATTCATCTCCGTACTCGTTAGTATTTGCAAGATAAATCTCCACCTCAGACAAAGCAGCAGATTGCACATTGTCTTTTTTGTTATATTTTCTAAACCACCTCTGGATCATTTCAAACGTTCCATCTCCCTCAACCCTCTTCCTAGGTGTTTCTTCAACATCAACACCTTTCACCAAGGGCAGCCTAAACACGTCATACACATCATAATCATATAGCTGCACACCATATTTCCGGCCTTCCCCAAACTGCAGCATATGACCAACACTGTTAAATTTCTCAAGAATCCAGCAACTAAGCTTCTTGTTAATATCAGGAAGACGAATAGACAGCAGGCCACCAAATCCAATTTCAGTTATGGCCTTGACTTGTTTGTCTTTCTCCTTGATGATAGATAGCATATTAATGAGAGCTTCTGGTCTACAGATGGGTGTAAAATCCCTAGAAAAGAACAAAAGAACTTAAAACAAAGAACCAATAATGTAATAATTGGAACATAAGTGATATGACTAAATTAATAGGAAAACTACACTATTAGTTTCAGTCCATAACTAAATACATTGGATGTTTAACTAATTACTTGTACAATGACACTAATTGATGTCAAATCTTAACTAATTGGTTTCACAACTTAAAAAATTCAAATGAAAGTTTAGCTAGTTGAATTTACTGTTGAACTAATAGGTTTCAATCAATGACTAATTAAACTAAATGTATAACTAATAGGTCTCAGTCAATGAATAAAAAGAGGATAAAATTTATACCTATCCAACTCAATTGTTTTACCATCAGGCTCTACATACTCCAACTTCACTTTTTGTGTTTTCTTTGTCCCTTTTCTGGACGGAACAGCCTCATACCCTACATCAGCAGCAACTTCTTGTGTCTGTTTCACTAAATCAGGATCTGCATTCTTAATATGAGGATCATCCTCAGATGTCTTCGCTGCATTTTTTGTTCTAGCCATTTTGATACCTGAAAAAAAATACACAACGTAAGTCAACAAATCAAAATTCAAAAAACAAATCACTGAAAAACTAGAAAGTTTGTAACTATTTAGTGTGTATAGATAACTAATGTATGTAAATGTGTAACTAATATGGTAAAATATGAAACTAATTCGTCTGTATAGATAACTAATTGGTTATAACTAATTTATGAAAACACATAACTATTTGAGTTGAATAGTTAACTAATAGGTTAAAATATGTAACTAACATGTTAAAATACATAACTGAAACATACATGTTGTTAAGATATTCTTAATTGTGATTATTAATAAAAAAAAACTAAAACTACTGATATCTTAACTAAACAACCTAAATTCTAAACTAAAACAACAAAAATTCAAAAGCATAGCAAAAAATAAATGGGAAAAAGCATTTTCAAGCAGTTCCAAAAGAAAAACACATAAAAATAATGAATCTGACAACCTGAAATTCAAATAAAAAGTACGAAAAATGAAGTTCTAACAATAATAGCACAAAAAAGAGAACAATCGCGCAGTTGTAGAAGAAGAATCGCAAAACGTAAGCACAAATCTCAGAAAATCACAACAAATACATGAAAATCTTAAAAAATCGACGAAAACCCTAACATAAACGGAAAATCAAGAAGAATCATATAATCGATGAAAATAGAAAAAATGAAGAACAAAAAATGCACAAAAACGCAACGACATTAAAGTAAAACCTAAAAATCACAGTAAAACCCTAAAATGAACACAAACCCTAACAATATACATGCATACCAAAATGTAGATTAAAAGCAAAATAAAACGAGTATACAGACTAAATTAAACTAGAAAAAGAGAAGAAAATCCAAAAACAACAAAAATTGAAAGTTAAATTGAAGGAAACACTTACAAAATCGAAGAGACAAAGAACAATAACGGAGCTTGAGCCAATTTCGGAAGAATAAATAGCAGAATTGAACCAAAAACGACCAGAAGTGAAGCGTGATTTGGAAGAAAAACGATCGGCGCGAAAAGATGAAGAAAACCGTCACTTTCTCTCTCTTAAATGAGAACAGTGTGATTTGAAAATGAAACGAAAATGAAAATGAGGAAATAGATCAGGAAACCAATGTTTTTATAGGATCCGAATATTTTCGACCCGCGAGAATTTGGGCTGTATTTGACCCGCGAACAGAACCCAGTATAAGGTGGTCTCACAGGAAAGACCGCCTTATACAAAAGTTTGTAATTTTAAAATTAGTAAATACTTGTTTCACAATCAGTAGATAAATGTTCATTTCTAAATTGGTTGAATAAATGAGAATTACCAAATAATTAGATAAACGTTCATATTCGAATGAGTAGATAAATGTTTATTTTCAAATAAATAAATAAATGTTCATTTCCAAAATAGTAAATGTTCATTTCCAAAATAATAAATGTTCATTTCCAAATAAATAAATAAATGTCCATTTCCGAAAAAGTAAATGTTCATTTCCATATGAGTATATTAATGTTCATCTTAAACAACAAAAAACGACGTAGTTTTAGATAGGGGTACAACCAACTTTAGCTGCACCCGGGTACAGCAAAAAATTTGCGCAAATACACCCTTAATGATTTAATTTCCATTTGTCTACTTGGGCCAGGCCCAAGTTTGTAGCACGGTTTCGAATATAGGCTATGCAGAAATACAGAGTAACTGATATCTTCTTCAACCTATCTTCTTCAACCTAATTTCAGTTTTCTGGCGGAAAAACTTTCATACAATCAGCAAGTTTGCTTGGGAAACGTGAATATTAGATTGAAATCTCGTTTCCCATTCGTTTCCGGGATGAATTCAGTTTCAAACACTTCTCTATTTTTCTGAAACGGTTTCGGTGCGTTCCGAAACGCGTTTCCCGGTTTCCCCGTTCCAGGACGTTTCGGAAACGGTACGTCGTGAATTTTTGGCGTTTCCGTGCTTCGTAGGTTGTAATTATAAAATTGATTGTTTCTGCTAATGATAGTTGTTGATTTTGGCATATTTAAATTAGAAATTTATGAATTTATCATGTATGACAGTATGAAAGACTGGTATTAGTTACTGAAGGTTTTGATGCAGGTTTAAAGATGATAATGACAAATAATTCGGTTTATATAATACTCATCTTGTCAAATGGAAACATGGGAATTGCTAATACTCAATTGTTCTCTTCACTTTTGTGTATCAATCATTATGTCAATCTTGATGCAAATTAAGGTTTTTTTTTGTTATGAAAGTCATATTCTGTATGAAAATGAGACTCTGGTATTAGTTCTTAAACAAGTGATTGCTCTATACTACAATTGCTGATATCCTTCTTCATGATTAGATAATCTAGTCAAATTCAGTTTCTTACAATTGCAATTGCCTGTAATTAGATACAGATTGTTTTTAGGAAGTATGATCACATGAAAAGCTTGAGAAGACAGCTATGCTTTGGAACATGACTATGCAGTAGATGAATGATACAGTTTTGAGGATGAGAAGATTACGTGATTAGGACGTGTCCTTTATTTTTGTAGGTCTCCCATGGCTAGTTCTTGCTTTCATTGCCTCAGACGGGCTGCTAGGTTCTCTGTGTCACTATTCAATACTTCCCAATTGGATTTTCTTTCTCCTAGGTACTCTCTCCTTCTTTACGTCCTTATTTTTAAAAGGCATCACTCACTAATATCCTTATTTTCTAACCTCTTTCTTTTCCTTCCAGGTTGACTTCGTATAATCCTGGAACCCTTTGGGGAATTTGCAGACCATTGTGTTTTCCATACACATCAGAACCCTGTTTAGTGTCCCGGAATTTCAGTTATGGCACAGTGAACTTGGTTATTTCTCAGGGGAAACCCAAATTTGAAGTCCAAGAAGTTGATCCTCCAAAGAAAGACAAGTGGAAGACGAAGAAGAGGCTCAAGATGCAGAGGTTGAGAGAGAAAAAAGAGAGGAAAGCAGCAAATAGAAGAGATCCACGGCGTCTCACTGTTAAGAGGAAGAAGCAAAAGTTTGCTAGTGTTGAGGATAGGATCAAAGACAAGCTCGAAAGGGTATCTTTTTTATCCTTGAGTATTGCATACTAAGTTCTGCGAATGTCTTTCTAGTTCTTTTTCTGTATGATTTTGTTGAATGTGCATCTTTTGTATAAAAAAATTCTGTCTTTCCTGATTCATTCATTTTTAGGTGTCTAATATCCTACAGTGGCTACAGATTATTGGTTGAATTGCCGATGCTTACTTTACATAGATTTGTAAGTTCAACCACTAACTAATGGCCTATATTCTATATCCACTAACTGTTGTTTAGGAAATTTACAAAAAGTTTGAGCCCTCATCTAGAGATTCCACCTTAGATAGGGAAGCCAGAGCCATTCCATCCAGATTGGTACCACTGCTCTAATGCTTAGGAACTTTTTGTTCTATTATTCTCGTGATTGTGAATTTTAGGTTGATTCCTTTTGTTTAATTTCATGGAATGATTTACAAAGATGATTGATTCTTTCAATTGAGCTTTGTTATATAAAAATTCCCCTTATCTTGCACCAAGCAAAGTCCCACATATACTTTTCTATATTTAAAGACACATTATTTACTTCCTCCACCCTAAAATTAAGTTCCTCTGGACCTTTTGCATGGAATGATTACCCATATGAGAACATTATTCCCGTATACCTAGACTATAAGCATGTATTAATGTATTATTCCAAACTACTCTGTACTAATTATTGAAGGAACGGATTTAAAAATGCATATATACCCAGGCCTTACTGCCTTCAGAAAGAAAGTAGTACCTTATTTGATGTTTAGGCAGGACAAGCTAATATTGGGCATTGACAGTTATTTTTCGCCATACCTTACAGGCAAGAATCAAAGAGGCTTTATTGGTTGAGCGCCTCAAAAAGTATGAAGTTCCAAAGGTTCAGGGTCCTGTTGTTCGACCACACAAGATAAATGGTGAGGAGAAGTTTTATTTCAAGAAGATGGCCCAGAAAAGGTCTAATTATGTTCCAGTTGGAAGAAGAGGTGTTTTTGGTGGTGTCATTCTCAACATGCATATGCACTGGAAGAAACATGAAACCGTGAAAGTCTTCTTTAAGCCTTGTAAACCAGGCCAAATACATGAATATGTGCAAGAAATAGAACGATTGAGTGGTGGTATAGCAATACAAATAATCGGAGATGACACCTCTATATTCTATAGAGGAAAGAACTATGTGCAACCGGAAATCATGTCACCCATTGATACACTGTCCAAGAAAAGGGTATGTTATCTCAAACGCACATATTTTACGTGTTCTCAAAAATCAAATTCATAGAAAGAAGTATCTTTTTCTAGGTATGTCCCTTTTATGCCATTTAATTCGGTAGGTTCAATTTTTCTGTGTTTTTCTGTTGCTAGGCCTTGGAGAAATCCAAGTATGAGCAATCACTGGAAACTGTGAGGCATTTCATTGCTGTTGCTGAAAAGGAATTGGAGCTTTATTACAGGCATATAGCACTGTATGGTATTTCAAACAAGCAGACATGTAGTACAATTGCTCAAAATTCAATAGAAGACTCAAATGATACTGTAAATCGTCATTTCACAAAAAGCAAAATTCTTGAGTCAACCCTCTATTCTACATGCGATCCTCAAATGGATTATGATTCCTCGGATCAAGAATTAAATGGTACTGGAAATGTGTCTTCCAGTGAGACAGAGCTAGATGGTGACTGCATGTCTGATGATGAAGACGATCTGGATTCTGAAGGGAGAGAGGAAGCTTTACCAAAATTAACGTAAGAGAGGTTCATAAATCCACAATGCATGATTGCATTCTGCAAGTTACTCTACCTCAGATATGCTCTTTTCTGACCAGGCCCTCGTCTCGTATTTATGGCATCCTGGAAAGGTAAATACTCTGCTTATATGCACCTAGAAGAGAGTGTTTCTTGGAATTGTTCACTGATTTCTCTGATTTTAGTGTTGAATCTATCTTGCTTACTTATGTTTCAGTGAAATATTATTTTCCTCTGCAATTGTCAGATATGTTCTCTCTTTGAGATGGCGTTATTGCATGATCTTGCATATTTTGATGTTAGATTAATGTTAGGTTGGGGTTGTAAGTCAATTAGGATATTTCTTATACTTGACATAGAAGATTTTTAAAAGTAATCCGAATTTGTATTTGCTATCAGCGAATAATTTGATTCATAAACAAAAATCTTGTACATAATCAATTGACAATGTGCTTGGATTAGGCTTGTTGAATGCTTTCTCGTTTTCTTTTGGCTGATTTTGTATACAAGCAGAAAGTCATTAATTAGGGAGCATTTTGTTTTTTGGGAAGCACTTTTATTTCCACAAAATATTTATCTAACCTAAGCTTAATCTATAACCCTTATAAAAGCAACAACATCAAGTTCCCCACCCCTCAATTTCTTCTTTGAATTTTCTTAAGAACAGTGAAATATCTAGAGTTTACAGCCTCCCCCATCTTGCTTGGAGAAAACTCTAGAGTTGACTGCAAGCGGGCGAACAAGAAGAGGCAGAGCCGGTCACGGGTTACCTTTCATCATTCTTTCTCTATTTTCCTGGTGAAATCTTCATAACCCACACGCCAATTCATGTAATTTTTTGAAAAAAAGTTTCTTATTTTTTTTTCATGAATTTTAACTGTTCTGTTTTTTTTCCGCTCTAGTTCTGGTCTACATTTTGTGAATCTTTAATGTAAAGATTGATTATGATTATTAAATTAAGAACTTGGTGAAATAGGTATTCTTTATTCTTGCATTTCGTGTTCTTAATTACGGAGTAATAGGTTTCATATGTTTAATTTGGAAATGTTGGAAAATTTGATTAGAATTGTAATTCAATTATTGAATGATTTTGTGGGTTTTTTGCGTGAATTGGGTAAATTTGTTTAAAATCTGCCAAATTGTTACATTTTTAGTGTGGAATTGAGGTCAATTGTAAAAGAAGAGTTTTAATATAAGTTATATTTTTCAAAATAGCTTGTCTACTCTATGCATGGACAGTAGCCCATTATGGTTTTATAGTTCGATGTAGATCCGATGCGTGTACAGGCGGACACCTGTTTTTATCATTGGTTCCCTACTTGAATGCCAGTCAATACAATTATGCATTAAATAGTAAAATAGAGACAAAGAAAAATTATATGGCCTAGCATGGAGGCCGAAGTTGTATTATTGTTCAACTGTTATAGATTTTCCTCGATGTAGCAAGTGAATAATTGACAGGGCCGAGAGAGAGATCAAGAATGGGATAGTATAAGGAGGAAAGCTTGCAGTTTGAAGAGCAGGAATGGGAGCTTTCCATTTTTCTTGCTTCTCTGTGTGAAGACATCAGATACATTGTGTATGCCAGTGAAACAAATATGAAACCTACATCAAGTTTTTTTTTGTGCATTAGGAGGAATATCATCGTAGCTTCTAATTGTTTCGTGATTTATTCTCTTTTTTGTGTCTTGATAAAGATGTAATAATTGTTGATTTACTTCATCTGTTTTTTGTGTAGTTTTCTCAAGTAATTTATTAATTTTTTTTTTGCATCCCCTTGCAGAGGAGGATACACCTTCAAAATCTACAGAAGTTGTTGTTCCTGGTACAAATATTGTTGGTGGTATGATGCCAGGCGGTTTTGCACCACCTGGAACTTATGGAGTTATGCAGCGGCCCATGTGTGTTCTCTTGACTTCTCTTTTTCAGTCTTATTTCTCACTCAATTTTTATAGTTAATTTCACAAGGGGTTGTTGCCTATGGAATGTGCATGTACTGTTTCCCATCCCCCCAAGAAAAACAGCTCCCAATCTTTATAGATACCTTCTTGGCCCAGTTGTGGACTGTGGGGGAGGAGAGAAAGTTTGTTAACAGGAAGGAGAGGAGAGTGAATTGAGGCACTGATGGGAACCTTTAGTTGTGGTTCGGAAATCTTTTCAAGTGGAATAGAAGTGTTTTATAAGGAAACAAGCTAAACAGGGAACCCTCTTAAAATAATCTAGAAAATAGTCCAGTTGTACTTTTTGCTTATTCCTTAACATGAAGGATTGTTACTCCTTATGTTACCGTTCCCTACTTGAATGATTGCCTTCTTATCCTCCACTTTGATGAAAATGCACCAGTTATACATTCATTAAACACGGTACCAGTCCTCCACAGTAATGGATAGTCCTTTGCCATAAATGAAGTTCTATTCTTCCTACAGATATTCCTTGCGAATTTGATTGTACTTCACCATAGAAAATTTCCTTTTTTTTGTTTTGTTTTAGGAAGATAGCAAAATTCTAAGTGATGTTTCGTGAACTTTGTTCCCTGGCCCAATTTTCACAGGATGAGTAGTCAAATATGTCTGGTGAACACCATAGTCTGACTTCTGCAGTGTTTTGATCAAGTCAAAATGTTACTCGTTACTTGAAAGCTCTTTTTCAGTACACTCTTGGTCCATTTTTCATTCATTAGAAGTTTAGAACTTATGGTTTGATTGATTTATTTTGAAGGTAATTCTGCTTGCCAGGCAATTGAGTTTCTTATACAGAAAGGAGTTCCAGAAGCCCATATTATTTTTCTGAACCTTATATCAGTAAGTTCAGTTTTACAGTGATTACACCCTTTGGCTCTGCAATACACTACTTACTTTTTATAATTGAATTGGTAAACTTAAAGGCACCTGAAGACTTCCATTGTGTTTGCAAACGTTACCCGTCCTTGAAGATTGTCACTTCAGAGATTGATGCTGCGTTGAATGATGAGTATCGTGTAATACCTGGCATGGGAGAATTTGGGGATCGTTATTTTGGTACTGATGACTGAAGATGCAAGGAGGTGCAAATTTTATTATGTATCTGCTTATTGAGGTCTATTGGGAATTTAGGATAATATTAAGTGTCTAAAAATGTAGTTCAGACATGCCAGTAAATACGCGAATGTCATATTCTTAACTTCAGAGAAGCATTACCACGTTGCCAAAATGGTTGATGCTACTTTCTTACTGCAGTGATGATTGTGATGTGTTTTCTCGTTGATACGAGGTTGCAGTCTACTACCCAAATATCTGCTTGGTACTGGCACGAAAAGGCCATCTCCAGTTTTATGCAGGATTCGGCCTCGTATTAAGTATCTTGTCATGTAACTACAATTTAACCCATATTAGCACAAAGGGAATAAACTAAATCTATATGTGTTTCTGCATCAGCAGCTTCTTGAATGATCTGCACAACTTCTTGAATGCTATCAACTATTTTCATTCAATAAATATCCAAGAAGTATAATAAGCTTATAACTTATAAACCTGTGCACATGAATGACGAATTTTACATTGGTCTGAAGCAAAATCGGGCTACAGGGGAGGAATACACTGAGTTTGTTCCTGAATTTAACATATGTTGTGTGCTTTACAGGTTGAGCAACTGGTAGCAGAGAACACTACACTCTTCGAGAAGCTGAACGCGACAGCTCAACAGCTCAGAGAAGCCACAACAACAATTTGTGTGCTTAAGTCAGATGTTCAAGCTTTGAGAGCCAAGGTATATAGAGGAACTTAAATAAGCTTTTTAATCATCTTAATTTAATTATATTAAGTTTTGCAGAGTATGTATAAATGACTTGAGGTGAAAATTAATTATTCATGGGTTACAAGAGGCACTATGAACTAGCTTCTTCAGATTACTACATTATGTTCACCTTCTCCAGTTGAACTTATCAAGTGTTTGGAGGCAATCAAGGAAAATGCTTTTATGCTTCAGACTACCCGGCCATCGTTACATTTGAAGACCATTTAGACTCTTTTCTTCATGCTAAAGTCGCCCAGGAAAGTTCGCTCACATAGACTAACTTTTTTCATAAAATTATAAAATCAGTTGTATTGATCCTATAGTGACCTATTTTTTTCCCTTTAATTCAGATGGTCTATACAACATTTGGAAATATACTCTTTCTATACTCTTTCCAGGCATAGATTTCAAAGAATTCCCTTCACCAAAATCTCTTCATTCATAGTAATGGAACATAATCACCAAGTATATTAGATGAAGGGATGTTTGAAGAATAATGAGCGAAGAATCCGATAATTTTTAGTTGCGTGTTTTGTACATGCAGTAATTTATGAAGTAGTATTGGATTGGAAAATTTGTTCACACTTTCAGTAGTATGAGAGGAAGTGATAGTTGAGGATATTGAATATTTTTATGTTCATTTGTTCTGAACTACTCACGAGTTGTTTATCTCAAATCTTATGGTGGTTTTTGTACAGATTGACTGGAAAGAAAATATTCATCATTTTTTCGGTGGGCATCCGCGCACGATAGCGCGCAGTCCGATCCTAGTATGAGAAATAATGATAAATTCACATTTTTATTACTGCTCTTGTCCACGAGGGACTAGAGAAGTTATTGAAAAGAGTCTCTCGAATAGAGGAAGTTAAAGAAAATCACAAATTCTTATTTATAATGGGTGTACAATAAATATTGTACACCGGAGTAAAAGTTGACTCAAAATGCTTAAAAGTTACATTTATATATGTAAAAGTTATCTATTTTGTAATGATAAATTTTTTCATTTGAATAAAAATTATTTCTTCAAAATCACTAATAATGTATAAATTAATCATTTAACCCTTTAAAATGTTTATATATCAACTTTTTAATTTTATAATATAGAAGTTACAGAAAAATAAGTTAAAGTTACAAAAAACAGCATAAAAGTTATCTTGGTGTATAATAAATTTATTATACACCTTGTACGCGCAAGACCTTTTGAAAGATAATAACGTAATTATGGTCTTTATAGTTATGAGCTGTAACACCACTTCACCTCAAGCCCTAAAGCCTGGTTTTATTCTGTTTATAGCTTCTGCAACTTAGACTTTAGACCATGTGTATTCTTGACTCTTGGTCAAGTGTAAAATAATTTCTCTCTCATCTCTCTCCTTCTTACTCCTCATTTTCCACTAACTTGACTTACCTCCTACTTTGACCTCTTCTTTTTTTCTACAATATTGACCCAAGGTCACAAGTCTCTCTCACCGACTTTTCACTTAATCTCACCTCATATTATTTCTCCTACAAAGTTACTAATTTTAGTAACTATAATTTCTTTCTTGAATTAAGTTAAGAAAATATTAAAAAAATATTTTTTTTACTAATTAATATTACAAAAACATTAATGATAATTAACCTATTTATGTACTACGTATAAGTGCACAATTAATCAAATAAAAAAGTTTGGGCAAAATAATTAAATTCATTGTTGTTGGTTTATCTATAGCGAACCACAAAAATTATAGAAAAACATGCAAATCATCTTGCAATTTGGTTGCCCAAGGGGTCATATATCTGACCCCTGTCAAGTATGAGACTAAATTGACATGGAGCAAAGTTAACATTGTACAATTTTTGAGAGGGCAAATAGCAGTTGACAGTAAACCACAGTCATGGTTGCTGGTGCTCTTAGTGGATGAACAATTGGACATGCTTTGCCTTTGCTATTGGAAAAAATAGTTGCTAGCTTTTTTAAATATTTTTTGATACGCTTAACTATTGGAACAAATTGCTATGTGTTGCCAGTATATTTATTCGGATCGTTTTCAAAATATCCCTAATACGAAGATCATTTAAAAGTTTACGCAAATACAAGTTGTATAATAAATTTATTGTACATCAAGATAATTTTTATCAATTTTTTTTAAAACTTTTATCTAGTTTTTTTAAGTTTTATATTAAAAAGAAAGAGTCGGTAGATAAACATTTTAAAGGGTTAAATGACTAATTGTACACATTGAAGAAATAATTTTTATTAAAAGCAAAACTTATCACAAAAAAAATAGATAACTTTTACATATATACGCTTAATTTTTTAGCATTTTGAGTCAACTTTTACTCCGATATTATACACTACTTGCAAATAATAATTTATGAAGATCATTCAGGTTGCATTCGTCAAAAAAATCATTCAGGTTGCAAATCTTCTTTTACTAAAACAAGCCGCAAGATCCCTTAGGTTTTGCGTCTTTTTTTGTTGCCCATTATGCCCCTTACTTTGTTTGTTATTACTGTATTGTCATGCTTATTAATTAGTAAGCTCTTTTTTTTTTTTTTTTTTTTTTTTTTTTCCGTTTTATAAACGTTTAACACTTGTTTGCAAAAACCTAGACATTTTTTGACATTGATGTCTATGTGTTTTGACTATTTCATTGAAAGAAAATACAGACCCTTTTGTTGAGTTTATGTATATATATACGTATATTTTTTTTCCCCAATATAAGAAGACTTTAAAAAATATATGACTACTAAATTTAATTAATTTATCTTACCTCATTAAATAATTATGTACTCTTGAAGTTTTAATCTATACTATTATTGAAACTTCAAGGCAAAGAATGTCATCTCATTTAGTTATATCTTTATAGGTTTTAAACTTGTGACCTCTCATTTGTTAGTCACATATGATAACCACTATGCCACAACTCATTTTGTTGTTTCTTATACGTTCAAAATTATATTAAGTCAATATAATTAGAAAGGTGATCTGAATCATTTCTTAATAGTCTCACGTCACTAATTAGTCATTGCTTTTATGAGTTATTAATCATTACATGATAAATTTATTAACACAAATTCTTATTTACAAGTGGTGTACAATAAATATTGTACACAGGAGTAAAAGTTGATTCAAAATGCTTAAAAGTTACCTTTGTATATGTAAAAGTTATCTATTTAAATAAAAATTATTTCTTCAAAATCACTATTAATGAATAAAATTAATCATTTAATCTTTTCAAATGTTTATCTATCAACATTTTTTTATAATATAAAAGTTACAAAAACTAGGTTAAAGTTAAAAAAAACTGCATAAAAGTTATCTTGGTGTACAATAAATTTACTGTGCACCTTGTGCGCACAAGACTTTTTGATTTATTAAAGCATACTCAAAGAAAGACATATTGTAATGTTTGTAAAAATTATAAAAAGTTGTGACTGATCAAACAACATTTTACATAATAACATTTGATTTTTTACTCTGTATATATTAGTAAAATATCCAAATTAAAGATAATACTTCGTAAATAAATAGTGTGAAATTCCAAGTGATGCATTTAAAAAGAAACGGAGAGTGTAGATTTATAATATATTATTTTTTTTGTAAATGTAATTAAATAACGTTATGCGATTTTTTATAGAGTAACCCGGTAGGTATATTTCTTAACTTGCAAATAAGAATGATAAGCTTTTGTTTGATGTAAACATTATCTTTTGTGCTATACATAGTAGAAAATAACTTAATTAATTAATACGATCGAGTAGTAAAATTATAAATGTACGTCAAGCCAACACGTGCGTGGCACGTGCTCTCGACTAGTTATTTCAAAAATCCTACACTTTATGAGTATTTGGAAAAAATTATAGTCATTCAATTATGTTGATCAACATTCAACAGCTATTTTCGAAATCCTATGAATAGCAATTATTTTAAATATGGTACTATCTCCTTTTTTTGAGTTCTACTCCCTCCGTCCCGGTTTGACCGGCACAGAGTTTAAGGGACTTGAATTGACTTATTTAATTTAATAGGTAGTAGTTGATAGTGGGGTATTATTTTAATGTAGTTAGTGGAAAATGTGTAAAGGGGTGGGGTTGGGGAAGAGTAGGGGTTGAATTTTTAATTATTTTTTGTATGGAGTAGGGGTAGGTGGGTTAATAGGGGTGGAGTGAGAAATAATATAATATTGTTAGAATATTTCCATTTTTAGAAACAGGTCAAGTATTCCGGGACGGAGGGAGTGCTCAGTTATTTTAGAATCGGAAATCAATGAGAACTCAACTGAGACACCATACAACCTACCTTTGATGATGATAGATGTAGACGGTAAGAGAATTATTAAATACTATTGGATCCCACAAAGTGGAATGAAAAGGAGCGATTTCCCTAGAAATAGCTAAATCGAAAACTAATTTCCAAATTGTACTGGTTTAAAAAGTAATTCCCATGGTACCGTACACGTAGTATCGGGTAAGAGCTTCGTATATATTTTTATTTTTATTTTCAAATTTAACATAAAACCGCTAACGGTGGTAGCGGTTTATTCTAAAGAACCACTAACAGTGGTAGCGGTTTATTCTAAAGAACCACTAACAGTGGTAGCGGTTCTTTATGTTAAACCGCTACCACTGTTAGCGGTTCATATTATTATATCGTGAATTGCGTGAATAACTTGTGGAAAGACATAATAATATGAACCGCTAACAGTGGTAGCGGTTCTTTAGTATAAACCGCTACTGGTGTTAGCGGTTCTAATATATGAACCGCTAATAGCTAGGAAATCGTTCAATGAAATGTGATACTACGTATGATATGAATAAAAAGTTGATATATAAAAATGAAATAAAGTAAAAGTGAGTAGAACCTAAGAAAATTGATTAAAACGGTAAGTGAGTAGAACTTAAGAAAACTGATGAAAACGAAAAGTGATGGGGGGGGTCGTTTGGTTGGACATTTTAGAATGGATTGGAATGGAGTTAGATTATTCCATCAACTTTGTTGTTTGGAAGGGCCTTTTGAAATGCAGATCCTTGCCAAGGAGGTTCTATCCCCGCCCCATACCACTAAAACTTCATACCCACCTTTTACCATAAGATTCACATTTCATTCCACCCAGGTTACTAACTCTAACTCACAAAGAGAGAGGAGCGAGAGGAAGCTGCAACCGCCCACCTTCTTCGACCATGACCATCACCGGAGAGTTTCAGTCCAGAAGCCATTGTAACACCCCGACAATTCTCTCTTTTCTAAAATAATCTTTTAATATAAAACGTAGAGAATTATCAAGGCATTATCGCCCGTGTGAAAACGTAACGGCTTATTCAGAATTTTGCAGCGGAAAACATAAAACTAACTTTAGGTTTATAAATAATCGATTACAGGTTTAATCCCAAAAATCAACCAACAAAAATAAGGAAATATAAATAGTATGACAAGTTTAAAGTCCCAATTAACAAAACCCAAATAACATAGCAAGACAAAATCAATACAAGCTCTCTAATCCCGATCCCCATGATGCATCATCTTCAAACCTGTAGATGGACAGCGCTTATTGATCCTTAGAGACTGCTCACCAAAGATGGGTCATCACAAGATCAATAAGGCATAGCCATGATCAACACACACAAACAAAGCACGTAATCAGCAAAGCTGAGTACTACATACTAAAACAATAATAATCCTAACATATATGATTCTATTAAACGAACAATCCTAACATGATGCTAATGAAACATAAGTAAGGGCAAACAACACATATTAATTTGAAGACCACACTTGACTAGACTAGGCTAGATTGGACTAGACTTTTATAACAATAACATTATTTTAATTGAAATAGTCAATGGACCGAGTTGCTACTAGAAACTTCTTCTTCTTCACTAAGGAAGACGAGGTACGGGCGCGACTCCGTAAACCCCAATGACCTGCGATATCGAGGGACTTTTGAATAAAATAGAACCGGTGATCAATCCGGTCCCAGAAAAAGCCATAGGCGACCCATGACCCCAACTCCTGATTGTCCGTCACTTTAGACGTGCACAGTCTAAAGCTATTGCTACTCAGTTTCACTTTACATGCATGATTTACAAATTAAACTCTGTTATGACTCAACAACCACATAAGTCATACAATCAACAATTATTCTCAACTGTTTTTATCTTGGAATTAAGTAAGTGATCACAAAGGTGACAATCAATACTTATTCCAATTAATCTCACCTTTAATACTGATCAATCCCTCTATATGGGTATAAGGTTTCAACTTACTAAACAAGGTCCACGGCCCTCATAAAGTAGTGAAAAACTAAAAGGGAACAACAATCAATCGATCTGAATCAATGTATATAAAATAATCTAGTGTTCTCAACCAACATGTCTGTATCAATCATCCATACTAACATGCTATAATTCTCATAACGAAATATATATGCTTAACATGTCCATCCAACAATATTAAACATGCACTTTCAACATAACCAAATTCATCAACAATTTCAACATAACCAAGTTCATCAACAATTTCAACATAGTTTCAACAAATCACACACATTCCAAGCACACAGGTATGTACGTACCTTGTGTAAACAAACTGATAGGCCACTTTAACGAATTCAAAAGTCGCCTACAAAGAATTCTCCGCCTAAAAACAACCAATAAAATTCCCCAATCAATATCCAACAATTTACAGCAATATTAAAGTACTCTAAATACATCCTAAACATATTTTGAACCATCCCCAATATCGAAACTTAACTAAGTAACCCCCAAGCATAATAACTATTAAACTAATGATCCCAAATCGTTCTAAACTCCAATAAAACATCCTTTTTAAAATTTCCAGCAATATAAAATAATTTCAAACGTCCCCAAAACATAATCAACGTTCTTAAAATCATAAAAATAATAGCTTTAATAATGTATAATAATTCTATTATGATTTTAGAATATTAAAACCTTAAAAATCCATGCTTTAATAATTAAATTCCTTATTTCAATTCAATTACATAATCTGAAAATTAAATTTATTATTTAAACATAGTATATAATCTTAAAATATAATTTAATCATAATAACTTATAATTTATACTCAAGGAGCATGAATTGAATTAATAAAACTTCATTAAAACCCTAACTTAAACGTAATTAACGAATCTAAAAAATAATTAAATTAATTTCAACAACATATAATCTGAAATTATTTTTGATTAAACCATAACGATTATAATTTTAATTCAAGAAGCATAAATTAAATTAATAAACATAATTAAAATAATTAGTTACTTAGGGTTTAAGAAATAACCAAAAAGGAGTTGCTGGCCGGCGGAGGGACGGCGGCCGCAGTGCTGGTGGTCGCGGGTTGGGCGACGGCGGCAGTAGTGCTGGTGGTTGCGGGTTGGGCGACGGCTGCAGCAGTGCTGGTGGTCGCGGGTGGTTGCAGGCCACGAAAGAGAAAGGGGGATGGATGGTTGGCCGGCGAAGCAGCGACGCTGCAGGTGGCGACACGGCAGAGTGAACGACGAAGGTGGTTGGTTGTGGCTGGCCTAGTTGTGCGCAAAAACAGAGCATAAGTGAGGGGGAAAGAAAACAGAGAATAACGAGGGAGAGAAAGAAAAACGAAAGAGAGAGAAGAGGGAGTTACCGGACGGCGAAGGTAATGGCTCGATGGCGGTGGTCACTGCGGTGGTGCAGTAGGCGTGGAGGGGAGCAATGACGGCAGAAGGAGAGAAGAGAGTTTTGAGAGAGGAGGGTTTAACCGATTCACGTGAAATAGGAAGAGAGGAGTTTTGGTGTTTTTGTTTTACGTGAATTAGAGTAATGGGGTTATGGGTTTATACTATTGGGCTTTTTTCCAATTGGGCTAGACTTAGGATATTAGTTTTAGAATTGAATCTAAAACCGAATAGGATTGTTTTTCCGAATTCAACGAGTTTTCCTAATTCAAATTCTTTTCAACATAAAATTCTAAAATTATTCTTGATTGCACAAACCGTTAAAACATTTAGAATATATTTAAATAAAATTTAAATATACATTAAATATATAATAAGGTTCAAAAATCGTTAAATATTTAGAACGTAGTTAAAATAAAATAAATATACGTTAATTATATATTTATTACTTAAAGTTCATAAATTCTATTTAAATATATATAATATACGTTTAAATATATTAATAAAATTTATAAATTTACGGGGGATTACAGCCATCATCGGCGACCTTCAACCCGACGACCGTCATCGGCGACCTTCCACCTTTTCATCATCGTCGACGACCTCTGATTTGGGAAACCAATCACGCTCCAACAACCTTTCATCTTCTCCGATCTAGGCCTCTTCTTATGAGTGCTTGATATGCTACAGTGTAGTCCTTCCTTTGCCATTTTATGTTTCTTTTTAAACTGGTAGTTCTGTATATCGATGCTTAGAATGTTTTATTAGAATCGTATATTGACATATTGTACAATGAAATTATACTATAAATCTTTATTTCATGTCTTAATTTTCTTTTTGGATGAATTTTTATGTCATTTTAATGGAATTGCAGTCTCAAATTTGACGACGTGATATCAATTAGCAATTACTCCAAATTTTAACAATTAACAATTACTCCAAATTTTAATGGAATTGCAGTCTTCAAAGTAGCATATAACTCTCTCTAATTGTTAAAGAGAGTCATATGTCTTCCTTCTTTATAATACATGCTTGTTCATTAAACCATCATTTTATTTTTACCATTTTTTTCTGTTATTATTTTACTTGGAGCAACATTAAGCTTCTCGTAGAATTATTTACTTATCTAGGGCCTAGAGGAAGGAGGTAAGTAAATCATTTCATTTTGTAAGGATCTTAACTTATCATGCTTTTGTTACTCAAAGTCTCAAACAACACCTCCTCGCCTCCTTTTATTTCCTAAGGATTTCTAATTCTAGCGGGGAATTTTTTTCCAATCAAACAAGTACTAATACGGAGTTTATATTGCAATAAGAATTTTTTATTTTCGTTTCTTTTTTTTGTCAATCAAACAAACACTGACACGATAAATAGGTGTTCATTGTGACTATGTGATTGCATGTCCACCACTTCACCAGAAAAGGGCTTGACATTATTAGTTCTACTGAAAAATGCATGCATATGGGACCATTATTTTTCACATATCATTATCATTTCTAAGATATCATAGTATGCAAGTAATATGCATCTTCATCTGTTTATTTTACTTTTTTTATTTTTTTTTATTTTGTCTCTCATGCCTTCATATTAATTTTTTTTTTAAAGGAAAATATTAACTATCTTAGATACTTTTCCACTTCAATTATTTGTCCATTATTTCTATCATCACTTAAATTTTGGAGCTTTTTGATACATACTATAACAAATTTGTTTTAGATGTATCATGAGACCATGAGATGGATAGTGATACCAACATCGGCTATATATGCCTATGTCAAAACAAAAAAAACCCAGCTATATTCATGTAACAAAAGTCAATAATGCATGTAAAGAAAACTATATTTTGGTTGGCTTTGGGAAATTAGAGAGTGACCCTCATAAATTTCCCCGGCCTCATATTATTTGCATTCCTAGGAAATAGGAATTTAACTCATTCAATAGAATCCACCGGAACTACTTTCATGAACATGCATGTGGCCGTGTGCCCGGGTGAGTGAATCTCAAACGTTTATGTTCGTGAACAATTCTAAATAATTTTATATTGCTGGTAAGTACTATCTTCGTCCTTAAAAGATAATCCTATTGTAATATTTTGGGTAAAATTTTGAAAATTTTGATCATTATTCCTCATTAGCCTATAAAAAATAATGGGTCATGTTAGATTCGTTTCAATATATTTTCGGGATATCAACTTATTATAATTTTTACGCGTGTAGAATTATTGATATTTATGTTTTAAGTCGTGTCTTTGAGACCGTGAAAAGTCAAATGGGGCAATCTTTTAGGGGTGGAGGGAGTAATACTTTTCTTCATTATAATATAGTAAAGGTGAAGTTTTTTTCTCCGGTTCGTTGTCCCCCACTAAGAACGAGCTATGATCGCGTGTATTTCATCAATGAGACTATTCGAGATTTAAATACACTCATCATGTATGTTGGAATAGCTTGTGCAGCAGTTTTGATTAGAATCTCCTGCCCGAGTCGAGATAATAATTTCTCCTTCCATCCTTGCAATTTCTTCCATATACGATCTTTTAAGCATGTAAAGATTGACTTCTTCGACCTCCCAATAATTGTGGGAAACCTTAAATATTTCTTATGTCTATCAACCTCTCGCACCCCAAGCGTATCAATAATCTCCCTTCTTCTATCCGTCTTCACACTTTTGCTAAAAGCAACGTATGTCATGCTTAGATTGACCTTCTAGCCGGAAACTCTCTCATAAGTACTGATTATATCAACAATTTTAGAGCATTCCTGCAAGTTTGCTCTAGCGAAATGTATACTACCATATGCGAAAAAGGTGGGACACCCTAAGCGCCCCAACACACACTCGCGCACCATGAATCAGATTTTCCTTTGAAGCTTTGCTTATTAGAATGGAAAAAGCATCGGCACAAAGAAGAAAAAGATACGGATATATAGGATCTCCTTGGCGAAGACCACGTGTCGGAGTTAGTGCCCCTTAAATTCCGCCATTATACTTGAAAGAGAAAGATATGCTCGATAAACACCTCATAATTCTCTTGACCCATGAATGTCGCAAACCCAATTTATACATCACTCTTTTCGAAAAATCTCACTCCACCCTATGATACGCTTTACTCATGTCGATTTTTAGAGCTACCGTAGCATCCTTACCTCCCCCACCCCCTTCTTTTCATAGCATGAAAATTTTCAAACGCCACCAACGCATTGTCTATGATAAGTCTCTTCGGCACAAAAGCGCTTTGATTAATCGATATAATCGAGCCAAATAACGACTTCATTTTATTAAATTTGCTAACGTTTTGGATATGATTTTGTACAAAACGTTACACAAATTAATAGGCCGGAATTCAATCATATTTTTCGGATCATTAAACTTTGGTATAAGAGCAATGCATGTACGGTTTGCCTCCTCTAAAGTCGACTCCCCTTTCCTCTAAGACTTAACAAGCTGAATAACATCCGGCCCAAGAATACCCTAGAATTTCTGGAAAACAAAATATGTGCATTCTGTCGGATCGCGGAGCTTTGTTAGGATGCATATGAAATAATGAATCTCTTATCTCATCACCATTGGGTTCCACGTCCAACTCCTTATGCATCTCATCAGTGACCAAATTCTCAATTCCCTCCATAGCATTATCAAAACCCACAAGGTTGCTCGTGGCAAATAAATCCTCTAAATATTTTGAAATAGTCCCATATAACTCTTCTGGACTAGTTTTCTACTCACCAAACTCATCATTGAGGCCCTTTATCATATTTCCTCCTACGTTGGCTTGCCTTGTGATGCAAATATTTAGTATTTTACCCCCATCTCTCAATTCATTTGCCCTAACTTGAGCGTGCCAATATGACTCTTCGATTCGATGTAACTCATCTAGCTCTTCCGAGATCTCTCTGTATTCTGCTAGTAGAAGAGCGTCATGCCTCTGCCCCTGTAGAGTTTTTGACGTACCTTGCTTCGGCCACTAATCTTTTTATTTATAGCTATCCCCCAAAAGTATCAGCCGCCCAGGATGTTAAATTACCCTCCACCCTCGCAATTCGTGATATTATTCTATCACCACCCGTTCTCACGCCAAGCATTAGACACAACCCGCCCACACTCCTCATACTAGAGCCACAATACTTAAAACCGGAATATTTCTCACCTATTTTTTCATCATTCTCCTTCCCACACTTCAACATTATCGGCGCATGGTCTGAATGATAGATGGGAAAATGTAACACTTCAAAACAAGGGAACAATGATACCCACTCATCATCAGCAAGGTATCTATTTAGTCTCTTGCGAACCAATGTCTCCATCGAATTTCCATGCTCCCATGTGAATACAGTACCCTTGAAGCCCAGGTCACGAAGTGAGCATGAGTCTAGTGCTCCTCTTAATGCATCAAGAATGCGCTCTTGTCTTACTGCCACTCTCTCTTTCTCGGTCATACTAAGGATCTCAATAAAATAACTGAACATGACTGTCGGTAGAGGACTTCTTGCTTCCAGTATTGTCATGAGTTCCCAAGTCTTGAACTTCTCATCCGCTTTTGGCCACCCATACACCCCAATAGTTTTCTATATCGGCTCCCCATTCTCACTCCGCTTTGGTGGGTTAGTTTGTTTAGGTTGTATTTGGAGAACTTTGTTTATTTGCAAATTTAGCTGATGAAAAATAAAAAAATAAAAAAAACTTTTAAAGTAAAAACCCAACTGTTCAAAATAAGGTTGAAAAGTGATAGCTTGCTAAATTTACCAAATGTAGTTTTGTGTTTGAGATGTCACATGACTTCAAGTTCCTATCAATAAGTATTTTGGGTTAAGGATTCCCTTAACACCACCATCACCAACTCCCCCCCCACACACCCACACCCACCCTCTAAGAAAGTTTGGTCTTTGTAGTTGGGTCGGGTTAACATGTGAAGAGGAACTAAATATCCATAATTGTTATAGATAAGTAAAAACGTAACATGACAATTATGTAAATACATTGAAAGTTCAATGGTAGGAGTAGTAAAAATGAAAACAATGGTACTCCCTCCGTCTCGAAATACTCGCACTATTTTGACTGGACACACTTGTTAATTTTCAACTTTGATCACTAATATCTTGAACTACATATTATAAAACCTTATAAAATACTAATATTTGTTAAATATATATTAAGATGAAGCCAACAATATATTATATGCTAACATTTGTTTTCATATACTAGAAATAAAATAGGGTTAAAGTAAATTATGTAAACAGTGTAAAAAATAAAACAATGCGAGTATTCCGGGACACAAGGAGTACTCTGTATAAAAAAGAAAATGATATAAAAAAGGACAATGGTATATTGTACCCCTATTATGTGATTATAAACCCATAATGGTTACCTGCCAATTGCAAAACGAATATAAAAAATAAAAATCTCCTTTTCTCTCTCTACCCAAGAAAACCTAAAAACCCACAAAACCCTAGAGCCGCCGCCTCCTTCAGCAGGCTCGTTGGTGGCCGGAGTTTCAAAAGGTCGCCGGCGAGCCTGCTACCATTCTTATTAGCTTCGTGTCTTTGTGTTTCCGGTGGTGAAGAAGAAGACGGAGCCAAGCTTGTTCGAAAGGAAGCTTCTACCTCCTCTTTGTGTGTGCTTCTTGCCGGATCTTGTAATTTTTGGAGCCGCGCCGATCTAGTAGGTGGTTCCCCGATTAGCGAGTTCTTGTGTCTCACCTCAGCCTTGCTTGAAGTAGGGACAAGTTCTTTGAGGTAATCAACTTTGGGTCCTCCTATAAAGCAACCCGAACGCCGCCGTTGATAATCTCACCGGTAAAGATAAAGTTCGGGGTAAGAGATTCTTGTTTAGGGTAGGATTTCCTTTGTTTGGGTTGTTTCCTCTTATTTTCTGGGATTTTAGAGTTCGTTAATACCAAAGCTTTCCTTGTCGCCGCCGTTTTGTAGTGTCGGTTACGCCGATCTTAACGGCAAAGGTAAAGATTAGGTTAGGGTTTCTAATTTGGTATTAATTTTGGACTAATACCGGTGGATGTTCCACCTTCTCGGTTAGTAACTGAGTTTTTGGTTTGGTGACTTTGTTCTCTCCCTTCGTTAGTGCAACTTTTGTGACTTTGGTGTGTTGGTAGAATGTTTAATTTGTTAAGTCTCCTTGTTTTGTTGTTAGGAGTTTTCTTGTTCTGCCTTCACAAGTTGTGTTGGTTTGTAGTAATATGGGTTCTTTTTAAAATTGTTGGAATGTTTTCTTTTGAGTATGTTGAGTGTGGTAATGAATTGTGGTTTCCCCTTGTGTGTGTTTTGGTTAGATATACTGTGTGGGTATGTCTTCTTTGGAGGTTTGAGTTAACATGGAAGTTGGGACTTCTCAATAGGTATGTTTTGGAAGACTGTTTCTCTATTGGGTGGGAGCTTGAAGGTTTGTCAGGTTGTTCGACGAGGGAAGGAGTAGTGTGTATTAGAAAGGTTGGGTGTTCTCGGGGTTTATTTATGTGGTTGTGGGGATTAGTTGTTAATCCTCGTTTTAGGTTAGCGTTGAGATTTGTTCTCGACGCTTTCAAAATCTTTTATGTGAGCGCTGTTCATAGTATGCTACCCGAGTCATGTTTATTGACTCAAGACGCTTGTGTGCACTTCACAAGGTCTTTTCAAGAACCCTTTGACATTTTAACTCTTTCGCTTCTTCATTTGTCATCCAAGTTCCACAGGTTACTAAAGGAGACTCGGTCCAACTTCACCTCCACGTTTTATAAGGAAATCACAGCCATAAATGGCCTTGGCACGATTACGCCTCATTGGCGCTGTAAACAAGGAATTTTCAACACTCAAGGGCCGGCAACAGAAGAATCTATGTATTGTGTTTTTATAATCTTTGTAATGGTCTCTAAAGACCTTAGTGTTTTAGTTTTGTAAATTCTTTATTTATTACAAATTAAGCCTATGTCCAAAAAAAAAAAAAAAAAAAAATTGTGGTACCCGCCTCTCCTTCTCAGATCCGTACGGAGCAAGTTGATTAATGTAGTACTCGTACTCCGTAAAATTGTTGAAACACATAGTTATAGTCCTTGCCTAGAAGGTGGCAGGTTTGCTGTCCAAATCTCAGCGTATACCAAGCTGTGGTGGGCTCTCATTTCACAGTAGCTAGATTCAGACAATTTAACCTTTTCGGAGCTTAGTGCAAATCACCCAACAACCAGATTTTGGTTGGTGGGCAATTATGCATGGATTACTCATATTTTAAATGAATTAAAGTCCATCAAATACATCCATCATATTTTTTTATTTTTTTTGAAAACGTATCCATCATATTATATTATTTCCGACTGTTTTGACCAAATTTATAAAAGCCTATATATATTGCCCCTACTGTCTAAAATCGGACCGGACCGGATCAAATTGGAACTAATTAAACCCGAAAATTGATTTTTTTTTTAATGGAACGAGGTTCATACCGAAAAATTCCAATCCTGTCCATTTTGGATCGGATTTTTCAGGTCCGGTCCGATTCATGACTTATTTTGACCTGTTTTTTTAACTTTTTTTTGACATTTTTTAGATTTTCAATACGTAGTATTTACTCCTGCATATTCTGTGTTCATGAGTTTTTTTCTTCCTTCGTACGTAGAATATGTTCATCTCCTGTAAATTTTTTCTTCCTTCGTCATGTAGTGTAGGTGTTTTTCCTACAGTACCATTTTTGGTTATTATGCTTATACGTAGGGGTGCAAACGAGCCGAGCTTTACCCTGTTCATGTTCATGTTCATTTAACTTTTGCGAGAACGAACCCGAGCTCGAGCTTTTAACCGAGCTCAAAAATCAGTTCAAGCTCGGTTTGTTTAAAAGATTTTGTGTTCGCGAATTTTTCATGAACAACTCATTTATTAATCGAGCCGAGTTTATAAACGAGCTTTTTTCATGAACGAGCTTTCTTAAACGAGCTTTAGAGTATAACCACTTGAAAATCTAACAAATTATAATCATATCTAATAATAAAGATTAAAGTACATTACTTTTTTTGTTAAACAAACTAATAATTTAGAAATAGTCAAAGAGCACTAATTTAGCAATTAAAATTTCATTTCAAAATATTTTTATTCTATTATAGATTTCAAAAGTCAAAAACATGATTTTTATTTATATTTGAAAATGTAAATATGGTAAAATATGATACATAACATAACTAGACGAACTTGTTCATGAACATAAATGAACGAGTTGTTCATGAACTTAAATGAACAAGCATACATATGTTCATGTTCAAGCTCGTTTATTAACAGAGCTTCAAAAGTTGTTCAAGCTCTGATCGTTTAATAAATGAACAAACATGAACGAGCTTTAAACGAGCCCGAGCCCGAGCCCGAGTAGTTTCTTGACCGGCTCGGCTCATTTGCACCCCTACTTTTTTTTTTGACAAGTAAGAGAAGATTTATATATATCAACCACAACAATTTACAACCTTATCAGTACCAAGTACTGAAACACCAGCAAGGCTCACACAAAGCCCTAAACAGACCCAAAAAAGCTACTTACAAATTAGCAAACCAGTTAGCTTCACTAGTGCTAATTTTCTTTCCTATGAGTTTACTGGCTCTATTTTTTACACAAAACTGAATGTGTTGTACAGTGTGTTTGACTGTAGGAACAGACCCTTCCCATATAGAAGAGTTTCTAGCTTTCCAGATGAAGTAGACAACCCCAGTGATCACAACATAGGTGACCTTTCTTTTGAAACCAGAAGAGCAATATCTTCTAACCCACTGAAAGAGAGATATGAGAGATGATCTGCAGGTTCTGAAACCTAACCAATGCAACATAGCATTACAGCAGTCCTTGCTATATTTGCACTCAAAGAATAAGTGAGCTCCAGTGTCTGGATGGGACCCACATAAGCCACACATATTGTCACCACCAATGCCTAATGGGAACAACCTTGCTTTGGTTTTCAATCCGTCCTGTAAAGCCAGCCATCATATGATTCTGTGTTTGGCGATTCTGTGTTTGGGCACAGAGAACCTGTTCCAAACAAAAAGATTCCATCTAATCTTGTCCCTAAAACCTCTCAGCATTTTGTAAGTATCTTTGATGCAATATTTTGCAGAAGTGAGCCATACAGAGGAACCAACTATATTTGCACCCCTACTTATACGTTATATAAGATCTCATTTTAGTTGAATATAATCATCCGTACTTTTATTCTACCGAACAATCAACTAATCAAGTGTAAATATTCATAATTAAGTACAACTACAAAATATTCTACTACGAAGTGTATTTTATTAACGATCCGGGTCACCTGTCTGGACTCCGGGTTTTACCCAGACCGATCCGGTCCGGTTCCGATCCAAATTCCCACTATTGGTATAATTTATTTATTTTTTTGATATAGGCTTAATATTGCATAAATAAAGAGTCGTTACATAAATGTATACTATAATCTAAAAACTAAATTAAGGCCTTTATAGACCATTACACATACTACAATAACAAAACCCACAAGTAGACAACGAAAGGGAGGTGTGCTCTTCTCGTTTTGGCCCGTGATTGTTGGAAAAGCCTTCTGTACACCATCTACGTACGCGGTGACCTCTTACCAAGGCAATTTGTGGCTGAGTTCCCTTTATGAAAGATGGCGCTGATGATAAACCAATTACCGCTAGGAGTCTCCTGTAAATACATGTTGAACTTGGGAACAAGGAAAGGAGCGAAAGAGAAACAATATGACGGGGTAGGATAATAGACACTATTGCTCACAAGCGTCTAAACAAAGACTTGTTTAGAATTCTATGGACCCCCAAAAGATGTGGAGCAGTGTCCAGATAACGGTTTTTTAAAGCACTAAGAACAACTCTCAACGCTAACCTAAAAGGAGGGATAACAAAAGTTACCCTCTGCGACCAAAGGACAAGCCAAACCCGGGGGACATTGAACTTTCCCATTAACCATCACACCTTCCCTAACCAAACACCTAAAACACCAACCCCCAAGCCCACACTCATATCCAACAAAAATACACTTCATTCTTTCAACATCAGCTCCAATGGCGGGGAGTGAAACCTGACTAATAGTTCAGTAGGAACACTTGACAAGAGGGGGGATAAAGGTTTCTTAGGAACTTGGGTAAGTTTCTTGCGTAATTTAAACAATAAAGAAACAGTGATCAATAACAAATAAAGATATGAAACTGAGGAACCTTCTTGACACTAATCAAGAAGGAAAACCTCACAACTCTTTTGTATTAACGTAATACCTCTATTACAAATACACCCTTTAACTCGAGTTCCTCTCGAACACGAGTTCCTCACAGCAATCCCCGTTGATTACTGTGCTGCTGTTTCTCACTCTTTCTCTCTCTGACTTAACTCTAAGTCACTCAAGGATCACTCAACTCTTAACCCTGAAATACAATGTAGATAATAAAACTCTAGTACGTAATAAAGCTTATACGCAATAAGGAACTCAAGGAACACTCTTTTTGTAAACTGACTCTTTTAAAACGTTTAAGCTCTTTTTGGAATTTACTTGCAAAAATCAGTTCTGTTTGAAATAATGAATACACTTCTCCTTTTATAGAGGAGTTTTTCCTAGGGTTAGTTACTCATGTTTTCGTCAACTCCTACTAACTGTTACTGCTCAGTAACTTGAGCATAGTTGGAGTGAAACAAGGAAGACTAATTCCAACCACTAATTTGCAGGTTCAGTTGAGAAAATATTGAGAGTAGTTTTGGGATCAAGTAAAATCTTTTTCTTGGAAAACAAGAAAAATATAAATAGAATCATATGTTTTTTTTTAAATCATTTTATTTATTTTCAAAGATTTTCTAATTAAAACTACTTTACATTTACAGTTTATATTTTCAGTTAAAATGTACCAAAATGCTCATATTCCTTTCGTTCCAAATTACGCATAGACAATATTAAATACTTACATAAATCCTAAACATAAACTCATGTGTTATAGTATTCATGCTTGCACCTTTAGGAAGCTTCACTCAAAGTCTTCACAATTTGTTCCTTCTCTGGAACATCGAGGATCCACATAATATATGAGGATCTCGCCTCAGGAACTCGCCTAAGGATCTCGCCTTTCTAAACTTGCCAAATGGTTATTTCTTCAAAGTAATGTCTGACATTGATCAAATGACTTGCATATATTCTACTTTGATTAGTTTATCCAACTCAAGATCTACCTAACTTAGCATTGTCCATCAAAGGATCACGGGACCTAAATAGCAACATAACTTAACCAATAGTCAGGAGTTTGCTTTGTCATCATCAAAATTTTAGGGTCAACATTGACCCAAATTTAACTCCTCACACACACCAACAATCCCCAATTTTTTTTAACTACCTCTAAGGGGTAAAACCATCTTCAAACTGAACATACCATTAAGATACATCCAATTAAAACCAGAAAACCCAATTTAACACCAAAATGAACAATCCCATACGAACTACAACTAACAAAACCAAGAAGAAACCAACACATTACCATCCAAAATAATGCCTTCGCCGGAAATATATTAAAAACTAACCTAACGGTCAATACAAGACAAAGCAGAGGAGGCATACGGGAACATACTTAATCGGCAAAATCAAACCCAAAACTTGAAACGCTAAAAACCTTTACCGTCAAGGTCGGGGTGGGTCGGCACTACAAGACGACGGTGATTACCTTTACCGTCCAGATCGGGGTGGTCCAACACAAAACAAGACGGCGGCGATAAGAAGGGGTGAGGGAATAACTAGCCGATAAACCACAAGAACAATTCACCAAAAAACCAACAAGATCACACA
This sequence comes from Spinacia oleracea, assembly GCF_020520425.1. Classification (NCBI taxonomy): domain Eukaryota; kingdom Viridiplantae; phylum Streptophyta; class Magnoliopsida; order Caryophyllales; family Amaranthaceae; genus Spinacia; species Spinacia oleracea. Next base: position 16,627,423 of record NC_079489.1, read on the forward strand.
ACCCCAACCAACAATTTTACTTCCAAACACAAACCCTAATCCTAAAAGATTACCTTTACCGACGAACACCGGCGGCACCGAATAGAGCCGGGCTGGAAGAGGCTCAAAAGTTGTGACTTTAACCCGATTAATAACCTCCGATTACAAACAATAAGATCTTTGCTTGGAACTCGGGTGACCCGAGCTAGAGAACATGGAAACTAAAACCCGACGAGCAGTGGGGACGATCTAAGAGGAGGTGGAACCTCTACTTGGCTCCTCTTCCAACTTCTCCACTGAGAAGACACTGTCGATCTACGGTATCACAAACCCTAGGATATGAAAAGAAATTCTCGTCAGCGACCCGAGTTGAGCTGCGAACTTAGGTCGCCGGCAAGCAAGGATAGATATAGGTTTTGTGGTGTTTTTTTAGAGAGAGGGGAGAGCGATTTTTCGTAGAGAGAGAAACGGTAGTATGATTTTTTGTTTTGGCCTAAAGAGAGTAACAAAAGTAATGACATAGAAGGGATTTAATCTTGAGTTTTATATATTAATGTATATTATCTATTTTGATTGGGAAAAACAATATCATTAATAATCAACCAACTAACATCTACAATGATAAAATAGAGTTGCATACCACATATTTAGATAATACATAATTGTTATAATCACAACAATTACTATTCTGCATCCTACGCAACTCATAATCCCCAGCTTCTAGCTTGATGCGAGTAGTGATTTTCGATGTTTTCGCATCTTTTCAAGGAGAGCCCTTCACAATCTGCGCACGAATTATTCTGATCGTCGAGTTTATGGTAAACTCTAAGCCCGTATGTGTCCCATACCACCTTTCCAATTATTGTAACCCTAAAAATAAAATCCCCATCCATAAATGAGAATTGGGAACAACCCAAAAATAAACAGGAAACAACCCAAAAATAAATAGGAAACAACCCAAAAATAAATTGGGAACAAACCAACGAAAAAACGAGAAAACAAAAAAAGGAACATAAAAAAGAGAAACTAATGGAAAAACAAGAATAGTCTAATTTCTGACATGAACAACCAAAAAACTGAAACTCTGAAAACATAAGAGAGACGAAAAAGAAAGGAAAGAGAAATCATGAATTTTTATTATCTAAACTTTAATTAACTAAATAAATCGATTCAATTTTTTAGAGGTGGGATGTCTGATGTTTGGCGTCCAGTGCCCACGTGACAAAACTGTGGGTATTGAGTATTGACGTCCCAGCGGATCCCTCACGAAACTAGGAGAAAAGAACATGCACAAATCATTGGCTTTTCCTGTTGCATAGATTGAATAATGGTGTTACTTGGTACTCCAGAACATATTTTTATTTGAACTGTTTCACGTGATTGTCTCAAATCTAAACTTTTAGTATTTAGTCCGTAATAGACTATTAGTATAATCAAAATTCCAAAATGAAAATACTCGTTGTCTTATCATTAAGGTGAAGATGGAGTATTATAAAATACAGAACAATTATAAAGTACCATCAACTTATCATCAAAGTGAAGTTGCATAGTTGCCGTTGCCGTTGCCTGATCAAATAGAGCAGTTGGGTTCATTCATTTTTATAGAGGGGCCAATAGAGTCGCATATTGGCTAACTAATCATGATTAATCAAACTTCAATATTAAAAATAATGCAAATTCCTCCTCTTAAGTTGGGTCATATCATTTGTGAAGACTTGGAGTGCCACTCCTAATTACGTACTACTCCGTACTAGTTAATTTGCCTTTTGGTGCTTCCTTTTGGGGACTTGCCCCTCGTTTGTACCAAAAATAAAATAATAACAATTAGAAAAAGAAGAAAAAAAAAATGCATATTTTGAGGTTTTTGACTCTTCAAGTGGTTACAGGCTACATAGCCTACATGGTCCTCACGACCTCACTCTCATAGTCTCATTGCCTCTTGTTTAACTATAGTAAATTCATGTCTAAAATTCCAAACTGGAACCGTCTAAGCTACAAATTAGGCCAGGCATCAAAATACTAAAAGCTACAACAACAATACCAAAGTGTCGGGGTGCATTAATAACAATTACCCACTCCATATTTTTTAAGCAGTCACATGTTAAACCGGCACAAAAATTAAGGAAACATAGTAGAAATTGATACTACCTCTGTTTCATAAAGTTTTTTACAATCACTATTTGTATGGATTCCAATTCAATATTTAACTACTAATATATCCAATTTCATATGTGAAAATTTATAAAAAGTTGATATTCTGAAAATGAATAACGAGACCAATCTAACAAAATCTTACATGTAACATTTTGATGTATAAAATAGTGGGAAATTACGGTCAAAGTTTTCATACTATGGACACATTTTCCAAAGCGTAAAGAACTTTTGAAACGGATGTAGTATAATAATGATGCAAGTGGGGTAAATTGACAATGAGAAAATATTTTTTTTTTAAAAAAACAATTAGGTGAAAACGTTACCGAAATGGATTTATTTATGATTTAAGTGGGCTCATAAAAAAGTGAAAAAAATATAATAAACAATTGGAGAGTGGATGTAAAAGTTACTAAAATGGAATTGTGACTCTTAAAAAAATACGGTCGGAAGTAATAATAATTGAGACTATTGAAAAAATACAGAAGAGGTATTTTATATAGTGTGTTTTATCCAACTATCCAAGTTTAGTTTACGACTAAATGAAAATGTGTTATTTTCACCTGATTTTCATTTATTTGTTCTGAATGTATTTTATATGAACTTAACTAAATTTATTTGAACTTATTAAAATTTATCTGAACTTATCAAAAGTTCTCAAAACTTACAGTAGTTAAAATTGAATTTGACCCATCATTTTTTCCCTAAACATATCTTATATGAAATTATTTTTCCTAAAATAAGTGAAATTAAAGTGAAGATAACAGAGGCTAAAATAAGACTATACTAATAAGTTTAGATACAAGTTATAATATCACAGTTTCTTTTTTCATCCCTCACAATTTAATCGTCGTACTTTTTCCCTTCCCAATATCAAAAGTTAAGGCTTCACTCATTATCTCAATCAAATCAAATATTTATCCATTACCTCTCATTATACCTACTTTTTCTATTAAAAATATAATACTCCGTATATAAGTCAAGGTTTATTTATCGCATAACACTTCGTGAAAAATTAATACGGTGATTAAATAGGGATTGAGTGAATATGTTCTAATAAGTTTAGATAAGTTCAGTTATATTTAACACGGTGTGTTTTTAATGAAAATCAGATGAATATAAATCACATTTAGAGGATTTTACTAAAATAACCTTATTTTATTATAAATTTTATACTAACTGTGTTTGTCACAACAGGGCCGTCTCCGACAATTTGGAGGCACTGTGCTAAACTATAGATATTGGGCCCTATAAATTTTTACGGGCAATTATTTAATGTAAAACACATAATTATTATATTAATATTGTTTCATGTAAATGTTTGATGGACATGAAAAAATAAAATAAAATAAAAAAGGGGTCTTGGGAAGATTCGAACCCAGGTCTCATCTACCACACATATGAGTCCTTACCAACTGGGATAAAGATTACATATTGGCTAATAAAGTAGTTGTTAAATATATAATATTTATTCTTGGGGGTTTACCCAACATAATTTCTTTTTGGGGCCCCAAAATTTTGTGGCCCGGTGCTGGAGATCCGCCTGGACCTCCCTTTAGTCGGCCCTGTGTCACAACAATTATAATTTTAATAGCTAGAACACGATATGTGATGACAAATGTGTATGGATATCAATGTTTTACATTAACAAAATTATTGCATAAATTCTTATTTAAAGGTGGTGTACAGTAAGCATTGTAAATCGGAGTAAAAATTAACTTAAAATACATAATAATTAGCCCATTATAACATAATAGTTATTTATTTTTTAGTGATAACCATTTTTATTATAATAAATATCATTCTTTCAAAATCACTAGTAATGTATATAGATAAACATTTATCCCTTTAAAATGTTTATCTATCAATTTTTTTTCATATTATAAAAGTTAGGAAATTTTGGTATTTACTACCTTTAAAATACACCACTTTTGTATTTACTACCTTATGAAATTTTTATTTTAAATTACTACCTTAAACTTCCAGATTTTTTTTATTTACTACCACTTTATAGTTTTCTCATTTTAAAATTAAGTTATCTCTTTCGTTACTTAATCGTTTAAAGTGATTCGAAGTTCATTATTTTCCTTTTTCTATAGGGATTTCATTGAGAACGTCATTTCAAAAAAATTCGTTTGATAATTCATAAATATTTTAAACTTTTAAAAATAATATTTAATTTGTTTAAACTTTTACGAAATGTTAAACGGTAAGATCCCTATGGAATCCTTACATATAAATGAGAAGAATGAGCTTTGAATCACTTAAAATGATTAAGAAACGAAAGAGATATCTCAATTTTAAAATGAGAAAACTGTAAAATGGTAGTGAATACAAAAAAAATGGAACTTTAAGGTAGTAATTTAAAATAAAATTTTCATAAGGTAGTAAATACAAAAGTGGTGAATTTTTAAGGTAGTAAATACCAAAAAATCCTAAAAGTTATTCAAAACATGTTAAAAGTTACAAAGTACTTCACAAAAGTTATCTCGAAGTATAATAAATTTGGGAAACTTTTGTGTAAGACCGTCTGACATAACCGTTAAGGAAAGACCTTGCGTGTCATGCTGACATCATCATTTAAAAAACATCGATTTTTTTCCGAATTTATTTTTTAGTACTAACTAAACTAGTGTCAAACTTAACTAATCGGAAAAAAAATAGTTAAAATAAAAAAACAAACAAACTGTTACATTCACGAATCGAATAGCTGTAACTTTTAAACAAAATTTTTACTAACTAAAACAAATTTAATCTTAACTAAAACAAATTTAGTCTTAACTAACCCTAGGAAATTCTTAAATGAAACTCAGAAGAAAATAACCAAAACTCAAATTTCATAACTAAAACTCATAAAACTTTGACTAAAACTTTTGAAATCTTAGTTTAAGCTCAAAAAATTTTAACAAAACTTCAGCTAAATCTTATCTAATACTTCTGAAATGATAACTAAAACTAATAAAATCTTAACTAAAACTTAGAAACCTTAGAATTGGGATCCTTTTTTAACTCAAGCCGACGAAGTTATATTAATAAGATACTAAAATGTACATCGGGAAAAAGCCTTGCAAAGCAAGGGCAAAATTATCAAAGTACCAATAAAACCAAGGCCCCACAACCATGACTGAAAAAACCCCCCAAGAACCAAAAACTTGCCAAAAAGGGGCATAAACACCTACAATTCGTAGCCTTGGTAGTCTTAAGACGCGAAGAAAAAAAAAGTATTAGTAAATAAACTTCAAGCAAAGGAAGCATGAATCTCCATGGCGTATGCATTATCTTCCTCCAAAATTGCTTGAAAACCTTGTAAAACTAAAGCACTTCAGTTGTTGGTAATCTCCCCATCCTCTACTTCAACAATTTCAATTGCTGTATCCATTGTTGAACCACCAACAACAAAAGGTGTGAAAGATATCCCTTTACCCTTATCCTGTTTCCCTTTGTCAATGTTTTTCAAATTATCCACGGCTCCCTTGATGTCTGTAACAATTGGACCAAAAACCAGTTGAGCAGATGTTCCTGAAGTTGCCACCCGATTCAAAGTATCTGCATTATCATATGAACGTTTGGCCCCTACAATTGAATTGGCCTCATCTCTCGCATTTCTTCTTATCGTATCAACATAGGCCGGATTTGCATTCTCAAAGTCAGCCTCATAATCACTCTTGGCACATGAAGGAATAATATAGTGTAATTTGCTTCCAACGGCCATGATAAGAGAATGAGCAGCAAGGGAATGAGCCACTTTGTTACAAAATTTTGGAATGTGAGTCAGATCCCCCACCCAGTTCTGAGTGAGAAGATGTGCAACTTCCCTCAAGACAGGGCCCAGTTCATGATGATCTTGCTCTTTAATCTTTTCTAGAAGCACTTTGAGATTTAAAGCATCTGTTTCTATCTCCAACTTCTCAAACTTGAAGTCTCTTGCAATTATGAGTCCCTCTCTTAATGCATAAAGTTCTGCAACAAGAGGAGAACATACAGTGAATTTACTGGAGAAACCCACAAACCACGAGCCAGTTGACCTTCTGAACACTCCTCCACCTCCTGCTACTACATCTGACTTCCAGGCTCCATCTACATTTAACTTCATGACTCCTTCTTTTGGAGGAAACCAGGTCTTTTTACTCATTCCTGGAACTTGATTGTCACCTATTTCCTTTCCCTGTGAGCAATTGTTAGCAAAAGTCCAATCTACATAAAAGGCATTGTAAAGAGAAAAGGCAGATTTCATTTTGATATCAAAAACTACTCTATTCCTGGATAACCAAATCTGCCATATAGCAGTTATGAACAAACTTTTCCATTTCATTGAATTGTTTAGGTTAAAATTGATCCATGTAGTCTAATATGAATTGTAAAAAGTATTAAAATCAAATTTAGATTTAGACCAAATGCGTTGGAAAATATAAGTCCATAAAATACTAGATTGAGGACAATCTCTAAACAGGTGCATATGATTTTCAATATGTAAGTGGCATCAAGAACAAGTTGGAGAAATTTGAGGAATAAACTGATTTAAATTCCCTGCCACAGGTAGAATCTGGTGAGCACAGTTCCAAAGCAGCATTTTATATTTATAAGGTCCTATGATCTTCCGAACTTTGTGCCAAATAATGTTATTTAAAGCAGGACAATGATTGCTATTTAATTGGGAATAATAAGCTGATTTAATATTAAAGCAACCATTCTTAGAATAAATCCATCTTATAAAATCTGTCTCCTTGCAGTTATTAGAGAGAGGATAGGAAAGGATTAAGGATTTAATATGAGAGGGAAGGAGATGATCAATATCATCAAGATACCAAGTTCCATAACCGAATAATATGACTAACAAACCAATGAGCTTTGGAATCAGGGATTGTAATTCCTTCAGTTTTATACAATGGTTGATTACCAATCCAATGATGATACCATAAAGAGGTACTCTCACCATTCCCAATACCAATAATAATTCCACGTTCAAGGATAGGACGACCTTTAAGAATGTCCCTCCATAAAGGAGATTGATTGTTATTTGGAACGCAGTTGAAAAGGTTTGAATGTTTGAGATATTTTTCCTTTAAAATTTTCACCCACAATTTGTCTGGGTTAGTTAAAACAGTCCAACCCAATTTGGCCATAAAAGCTAGGTTCCATTCTTTTAATTTCCTAATTCCTAAACCACCTTCATTAATTGGTCTAGTAATCTTATCCCAAGAAAGTCTAGACATATACCTACTCCTTTCAACCTTATTCCATAAAAATTTCCTACAATATTTTTCCAAGGCATAAGTAATGGAAGTAGGAAGAATATTGGTCTGCATAGCATAGAGAGGATAAGAATTTAACACAGATTTAATTAGGGTGCACCTCCCTGCCATATTAAGAAGCTTAGCTTGCCAACCCCTCACCCTATCCATAGATTTATCTAAAAGACCTAGGTAATTAGAAATCTTTAACTTATTTGGTCTAATATCCACTCCTAGGTATTTTCCAAAAGAAGAAGAAATTTTAAAACCAAATCCTCCAGCAATATCTTCTCTGATGGAATGATGAAGATTGGAAGGGAAAATAAGAGTTGACTTATTCATGCTAATTTTTAACCCAGACTTATCTCCAAAATTTTTTAAAGTTTCCATAATATTAATCAGAGAATCCTTGTTTGCTATACTGAACAGGAAAACATCATCCGCGTAAAAAACATGAGATATTCTAATATTTCTAGTGATAGCAATAGGCTTCCAATTATGAGAATTCACCTCATGCTCAATAAGAGTAGATAATCTATCAAGGCATAAAACAAAAATGTAAGAGGAAAGGGGGTCACCCTGACGAATTCCCCTCGAAGGTTTGAAAGCATTACAGATTTCTCCATTCCAAAGAATGGAAATGGAAGGAGTTGAAATGCAAGACATTATAAGATCGATCATTTTAGAAGGAAAATTAAAATAGAGGAGGGTTTCTCTAACAAAATCCCACTCTATACTATCGTAAGCCTTGGTGATTTCTAACTTTAAAGCCATGATCTTATTTCTTTTTTTAACTTTATGAAAGTGATGAGCCATTTCTTTAACAAGGATAACATTATCCTCTATACCCCGACCATGAATGAAACTAGATTGGAACGGACTTATAATTCGTCCTAAAATATTTTTTAATCTTGAAGAAATAATTTTAGTAATAAGCTTATAAATAGTATTACATAATCCTATCGGTCTAAATTCCGCAATAGTGTCGGGGCACGAACTTTTAGGAATAAGGGTAATATAAGAATGATTTATATCTTCCGGAGTAGTACCATTAAGAAAACAATCATTGCAAAAGTCAAAAATAATATTTCCTAGTTGTGACCAATGCTTTTGAAAAAAAATTGGTTGGATCCCATCTGGGCCTGGTGCCTTGATAGGATCCATAGCAAAAAGATTGTTACGAACTTCTTCCATAGAAATAGGGGAATTCAACATGTTAAATTCGTCATGATTAATGGCCAAACTACTATGCATGTCACAATTTAAATTGCCATACAAACGAGTAGTGGTAAAAAGATTTTGAAAACAAGTCGTAGCCATACTTTTCAATTGATTTTGATCCGTAATCCACTCATCATTACTGTTTTTTAAAGCTTGGATTCTGCCTCTTGATTTCTTAATGTTAGCTATCATATGGAAATACTTGGTATTAAAATCCCCATATTTTCTCCAATTCATGCCTGATTTTTGGGCCCAAATCAAACGCTCCTTATTTAAAATATCATTTAGGTGTTGTATCAGGATTTTTTCTAAATTCACTAAATACCCTGAGTAATTCTTACTTAAAGCAATCTGTATTCCATCAATTCTTGCTAAAAGATTCTTCTTTTGTTTTTTTAAATTACCGAAGATGTTATGATTCCACGTAGGGATAGAATTAAGAAATTCATCTCTTCCCTGCAGAAAAGAATTATTTGGAAAATTCCAATTACTAATAAAGTAATTAGTAAAATCAGGATGTGTTAACCACACTTCTTTGCATCTAAAAGGAAACGGCCCTGTAGCAGTAATATTTGACAGAGTAATTAAAAGAGGTGAATGGTCAGAATGAGTACGAGGTAAGTGATGAACCTTAGTATGAGGATAAGCTTCCATCCATGGTGAGTTTGCTAAAGCGCGATCAAGCCTTTCCTGAATGAGGTTATGCCCATCCCTAGCATTAGTCCAAGTAAAAGGACAACCACTAAACCCCAAATCCACTAGCCCAGCATCATCCATGAAGTTGACCGTATATTTTCCTTGATTGACACGAAAGGGCCTTCCTCCCTTTTTCTCAGATTGGCTGGTAATTTCGTTCATATCCCCCACCACTAGCCAAGGAGTACTTTTAGGAGGTAAGTTTGATTGGAGAGAATTCCAGTGGTTAAACTTTTCACCAGACGAACTTGGTGCATGCATGGCAGTTACAATACCCACTTTCCCCAGATTTTTAAAATGAAAAAGAGAGTGAAAATAGGTATTTTCAGCATAAAAAAGAACCATATCCACCATTTTTTTCCAAAACACCCAAATTCCCCCTCTTGTCCCTACAGGTCTAACTACCCTGAAGTCTGAAAATTTTAAGGTTATCATCGTCTCCCTAGCCCTTGAACCATCAGCCTTGGTTTCCAAAAAAATGAAAATGTCTGGGTTTTGATTAAAAACAACTTCTTTTGCATGAGCTAAAAACAAGTTTCTATTCGCCCCCCTCACATTCCACATGCAAATTTTCATTTGTAAATCAGGTTTAGTTAAAGCTAAGTTAATTTTTACCAAACCTTGAGAATCAGATGGCTAGCGGATTAAGTAGCTCTCCCAATCCTTCCAGAATTATGGAGCTCCTAGTTTGGGGATGTCTCCAGGCGAATCGGTGTTAGATAGGTGAATATTTGACGCTGGGCTAGGGGGGATTCCAGTACCGGCCCTGAATCTGAAGACCCACTACCTCCTCCCTTGAAATGTACATTGCTGTAAGGCGTTCGTGGTGCCCCATGTCTTGACCTAGTGTTTCGAACCGTAAGGGCATTATTGGTACCCCTCTTGGCAGTGGTGGAAGTGGTTGCCTTTGTAAAATCGGGCCGTGAGTTGCTGGTGAGAATTTCCAATTTTTCTGATTGTATAAGTGTCGAGGACCCACCTCTATCGTTGATTTGGGGCCGAAGTTCCCGTTGAAAGACTGGGGTTGATGGTGCGCATGGTATGGTCGTGCTTGATAATTGAGAGTATTCAATTTGGTCAGGCTGCCCTTTAGCTCTTCCATTGAAGCCGTCTTCATCTCCCTGGTCTTGTATGTCATGATCGGAGATGTTGGAAACAAATTCATAGTTTTTGGAGGTTTCATTCCCCATGGATCTTCCGGCAAGATTGGCGAGACATTGACCGGAATCCGTGAGAGATCCTTCCTCTTCCGAAGTTCTACTAGTCTTCTTTGATAAGTTATTGGTGGTGGTGAGTTGAGAATTTCCGGTATCTCTTTCTGAAACTCTGGTTCCATGGGAAAGAGAGAGAGAAAAAGGTTGAGGAAGTGAAGAAGATGAGTGGTTAGAAGAGTTGGGAACAGTAGAAAATGAAGTAGAGGAGAGAGACTGAGGAAGTTGTTGGTTTGCAGTGGTATTTAAAACCAAGGCGGAAAAGGTAGTCGAAGGGTTTAAAAGGTGTTCCACCAATGGAGAAGAACCCAATTGAGTTGAACTCTGCGCCACGTGTTGGTGAAGTTCTTCAGCTCCCTCTCCGCAGTTCTTAGTTAAGTTATCTTCTAAATCTTTCTCATTATTATTCTGTAAATTAAAAAGATTTGTTTTGCTGCTATCCTTGGATTGGCTAAAAAGATTTATTGAATTGCCTTTCCCAGGCAAAGAAGAAGAAGAGTTATTTGCTCCAGCATTTAAAACTGTAGATTTATGTTTTTCATATTCATTAATTCTCGAATTACTGACCCTATTTCTAGAACTCTCAAATCTGTTTTTATTGTTGCTTTTCTTATTTGTAACAAGGGTCCAAGGCCCATAATTCTGATGCTCTAGACCTAATCCCTTATCCTCACTTCCCAAAACCGTATCATTGTTTTGGATTATATTATTAGATAAACCTAGATTAGCCCGATTTTCTAGGTTATGAGTGGTACTAGTAATATTGTTATTGATATGATCATTATTGGTATCCTTCTCACCCGTAGTGTGCTTATTCGGACAATTAAAGTGCGTATGACCTATAATACCGCAATGAAAACAAAGCGTAGCAATATTCTCGTACAAAACATTCTGCCAATCCCCTCCTACCCAAACCTTAGATACTAAAGGTTGTTGAAGATCAATCTCAATACATACTCGGGCATATCTGGCCCGTGTTAACTTATCGGTCGCGTAATCTACCTTTATCGGTTTTCCTGCTATCTTAGCAATACTAAATAGCGCATCTTTATCATAATATTCAACTGGTAATTCCGCAAATCTAACCCAAACCGTCATTTTATCAAAATCATTAATAGAGGGTCTAAAATTTGGCTTCCAAGTAGTAATCATAATGTAATGATCTAGGATAAACCATGGTCCCCCAAAGAGAGCTCGTTCGTAATCCTCCTCCATAGAAAATCTATAGAAGAAAATTCCTTTACCTACATCAATAGTTTCTAAGGATCCTTTGATTCTCCACATAGATCTAACTCGAGCATCCATAAAGGCTAGCTTAGGATTAAGGCCTAAACATTTGCCCATTAGCGTGAGCTTCCATGGTGATCTCAACCTATTTAAAGTATTCTTATCAAATTGAACCACGAATTCACCTCGAGGAGCCATGGTTTCCTCTTCTTCATTCCAATCCTTTGAAGAAACTACAATTTTTTTCGCTTCCTCAAACCATTGTGTTGATTTAGAAACAACTTCTCTAAAAGATATTGAACTTACCTTGCTTGACAGACGAGAAATAGGACTTTCTTCTGAGATTCCACGATTCTCTTTGACAAATTGTGTTGTAGAGTTGCCTTGTTTATTTGTAATTCTCTCATCATCATCATCCTGCATCTCTACATCTTTTGGTATAGGAGGGGGGGGGGGGGGGGGAGGCGATTCCTCCTCCATTCCAACTAGGGTTGAAGATACTCAAAGTGGACTTTGCTACTTTTCTCTCAAGACCTTTCTCTCACTAAAAAGTGCTACTTTTAGAATTGGGATCCACTGAAGCTAAAAAGTTTAAATAAAAAGGAATCATGGGTGACATTAAAGGTGATCTTTTTTATAAGGTCGCCTTATATAAAAGTTTGTAAATAAATTTGTACACCTTTAGTATACCAGACCTTTTGAAATTATTGTGAAACACGGAGTATTCGGTGTAAGGTTAATTTGGAAGAGATTTTACTACCGAGTAACAATTTCATTTTCAGAATTTTTATTTAGGTTAAATTATTTTTTACCACCTAAAAAATAGATAAATTGTGTTTTACCACCTAAAAAATAAAAATTGTTTTTTACCATCTAAAAATAAAATAAAAATTGGCTTTTACCACCTCTTAACTAAAAAAATGAATGAAAACATTATGTAAATTAATGGGGAGTAAGGAAAAATGATAGCTTATATACATGAAAATTGAAAATCGTGGGAGAAGAGCGGGAAATGAAAAATATAGTCGTTGAAATGGGTCCGCATAACGTTTTCGACCATCTTTCCGGTGAAAAGGTGGTAAAAAACAATTTTTATTTTATTTTTAGGTGCTAAAACACAATTTTTATTTTTTTAGGTGGTAAAAAACAATTTCTCAATTTTTTTAGGTGGTAAAAAACAATTTTTTCTTTTATTTATTTAATATTTTGAAAAAACACTGGAGTACTCCATATTATTTGTTACCTTTTACATTTTATTTGATTTTCCTCCTAAAATAGGTAATTCTTCATATGTTTATTCTATTCCAATTTGATCTGATTCCATTCCCGTACGAGTTGATATTCACACCAAGACCAAGACTTCGGATATGATTTCTTTCCAAAAGAGTTTAGATTCAGTAATACCAAGAGTAAATAAGTGACTAGCAATTTATCCCAATCTCAATAAGCAATTTATCCCAATCTCAATAAGCAATTATCCAAAAATTACCAACCACAATCCAATAATCCACATAAGTTATACATAGTACAATAGATAATTGGGTTTTTTCTACCATGTCGTATTATAAATTAATTGTGTTTTTTCTGTATGATCAAATAAACTACTATATAAATTACGAATAGGAGCTAAACGCACGTAATAGCTACTATCTCTGTTTCAGAAAGTTGTTTCCGCTTTGGAAAATGTGTCCAAAGTATGAAAACTCTGACCGTAAATTCCCACTATTATATACATCAAAATGCTACATGTAAGATCTTGTTAGATTGGTCTCGTTATTCATATTCAGAATATCAACTTTTTATAATTTTTTCACATATGAAATTAGATATATTAGTAGTTAAATATTGCATTGGAGTCCGTGCAAACAATAACTGTAAAGAACTTTATGAAACGGAAGGTAATAATTAGTAATATTATGTTGATGGAGAAAGAACAAAATACACTACGAATATACTATAAGTGATATCAATGATGTCTTGGCCTAGTGGTTAAGACTGAGGGCTGTGTACAATAGGTCTCAGGTTCGAATCCCCCGCCCCCATTTATAATTTATATTGCCCTCGTGGCTCATTCGCACCAAAAAAAAAATACTATAAGTGATAGTATCTTGTAAGTAAAACGGTAAAAGTAGTAGTTTATACGTACTCCTTTACACTCCAACAATCATAGATTCATAGTAACACTATTGTAGACATTAGACATACACAAATATTTCGTACAATAATATCCATGTGAATAATAAATTCATTCTTATCCAACAATCCTAACATAAAATTCAATTAATTTGAAATAGATAAAACTACTCGGTATCCACAAATTTTATAGAATTTTCAGTCCTAAATGAATTAAAGTAACATTAAACGTACTGAGTATGTAGAATTGTAGAGTGCATAATTGTATATTGATAATATGAATGCTAATTTCTTTTTCAACAAGAAAATCAAATATTTTGTTAATTGACGAAATTATTACGGAGTACTAAATTAAAAAGATCCACCTCCCTTAATTGTAATCCATACATTAGTCAATATTCTAACTCTATCCACGGTAAATGTATTTAATTGAGGTAAAATTTCACTAATTACAAAAAACTTTCCCTAATTCAATTCGATCTTTCTTAATTTTCGTTAACTTTTCCGTGGTAGTAATTAATCCTCATCGGATTAACGCAGAAAGGTGGTCCCCACTTTCTAACTTTCGTAAGATCCAAGTTTAAAAAACTACTCCTAATAAAATTAGAATTATTATATCCCAACCTCATCTTACCCACTAATTTCTCCTATTTATACCCACAATTCTCACTAACCTTCCACAAATCAAAATTCAATTTTCTCCTTATAATATTTCGCTCTTTATATAGTCCCTCCCATCACCCTCCTTTCCCATCTCCTTATTTTCTCTCTCTCCAAAATTCAGCCTTATTTTTGTACCTCTCTCATTCTTTATTTTTCTCTTTCTCAACAATGGCTACACCCAACAATGGCGAACTTCCAAACGGTGCCGACACCAAAGGCTTAGTCGTAAGCTTCGGTGAGATGTTGATCGACTTTGTGCCCACTGTCTCCGGCGTATCCCTCGCCGAAGCGCCGGGATTCCTTAAAGCTCCCGGAGGCGCTCCTGCGAATGTCGCGATCGCGGTGTCAAGGCTCGGAGGAAACGCCGCTTTCGTCGGAAAGCTAGGAGATGACGAGTTCGGAAACATGCTCGCCGGGATCCTTAAAGAAAACGGAGTTTCCGGCGATGGATTGACGTTCGATAAAGGCGCGAGAACTGCTCTCGCTTTCGTCACCTTGAAAGCTGACGGTGATAGAGAATTCATGTTCTACCGTAATCCTAGCGCCGATATGCTTCTCACTCCTGAAGAGCTTAACCTCGATCTCATTCGATCGGTAATTTTTGATTCTCTATATCTCTATAATTTCATAAATCAAACATTTATAACACGGTATCGATCCGAGCCCGTGTGATTTTTTCGTGCATTCGGATTATTCGTGTAGATTTTCTTTGACTTTAATGCGTTTGTTATACTTTAATGCGTTTGTTGCGTTGGTGATATGTTTACTTTCGATATACTCTAGACGGATAACTGTTAGTATCATGTCGGAAAATAAGGACTAAGACTAGGAATTCTTCATAGTTAGTACATACCACAAGATCTGGAAATATTAATCTTAATTCTGAATTTTAAAAGAATTCAATTTTATTATGTAACGTATAAACTATAAAGTGTTTTTGTATGTTCGTTTGGCATGATCAGGCGCCGATTGTTGTTATTATCTTGTAAGGTGTTTATCCATATAGTTTTGAAACAAATTAACGAAATGGTTATAAAAGGATTGGGGTATTTGGTAGGTGATCCTGCGAATGTGGTAGATCTTTTGTCGTTTTAGTGTTTTGGTGCACAAAGGAGGCGGACAAATTGGTACTTTGGTAGGATATTTGATTAATTAGATGAGTGTAGAATGAATTTGTTGTTTGATAACGCCCTCTCACGCCCTCAATTGACTGTAGGACCCATTGTACCAAGATGTTTAGAAATAGGCTCCACCTCCAAATCAGTAGATGGCAAATATTGAAATGGAATCCTTTGACTCTAAAATTATAAAAATGTTCAATAAATCATAATTTATTTTCCTCCATAAATAAATTATAAATAAATCAATTGCATGAAATATTTATCAAATAATTTTTGGTTTAACATTGGCGTACGGAATGTTTATAATACTATTCTTAGAAATTGTCAAATTGGTGTAAAAGAATCAAATTTCACGAATTTTATAGGAAATCATGTGATAGGCCATCCTGTAACGAATACGGAGCATTAAATTACTCCGTATTTATAAATCAAGCTTTTTTCTCTTTCATTGAAGAATACTCCGTACGAGGTACGACTTGTATATACAGTATTTTCGGTAACTCCGCAAGTTGAAAGATGTATACCAGAAATTACTCCAATCCGTTTCACTACTGTAATATGTATAGGATCATCAACATGACTATGAGTTTCTTCAAAGTTTGTTGTAATAGTAAAAACATTACTCCGTGATTTATTGGAAAAAGTAACAAGATTAATGCTTTTAAGCTTATTGGATATCGTTAAATACGATGACCATTTACTAGAAAGGATGGGACCCACATCTTATTGAATTCAATCCCCGCCTCCTCTGCTGGTCCTACGCAGAGTTAAGGGGTCAGGAAACAAAAATTGACATCCTCTGTTCTCTTTATTAACGCCTAATTTTTAGATGCCATTTTTTTCCAATGTTGGCCGTCCAATTTTGCTTTCGGATTATTCAATTCAATAATTAAATGATGTTTACTTAGATTTGGAATCAAAGTGGACTTGCAATATAATTTAATTTAGACAAGTTGTTTAGGTACAACATGCAGAATGACTAATGGGGTTGTGTAATGACATGATTAAGGAGTCAAGTTGCTCTTTTATAATTAGTAACTTTATTATGTGAATGGATCACTTTCGGCTAATTTAGTAGTTTGTTTGCGTACATACTCTAAAATTGAAGCATTTGAAATCGTTATCCATTCACAAATTCTTGTATAAGACGGTATGAGTTTGTTTATAATTTGTCGTGGGAGTGATGCTAATAATGTAATTGTTATTTTTGTTGATATTTCAGGCTAAGGTTTTCCATTATGGGTCAATTAGTTTGATTGTGGAGCCTTGTAGATCGGCTCATCTGAAAGCAATGGAGGAGGCCAAAAAGGCCGGAGCTCTGCTTTCGTATGACCCCAACCTTCGGTTGCCATTGTGGCCTTCCGCCAAGGAGGCTCGTGAGCAGATCTTGAGCATCTGGGACAAGGCAGAGGTGATCAAGATTAGTGACAACGAGTTGGAATTTCTTACAGAAACCAACACAATCGATGATGCTACTGCGATGTCATTGTGGCACCCTAACTTGAAGCTTCTCTTGGTCACTCTTGGTGACCATGGTTGCAAATACTACACCAAGGTAATCCCTTCCCTCACATAATAACCTTCCTTAATTTCAGCATTTGACACTAATTTACCAAAAACTTGGTAACTGTTTTGTCAAGCAGCATGATTACTAATGCTTAATGTTTGCTTAGTCCTAAAGCATGGTTAGTGATGCAATTTATACGTAAAATAGCCAATTAGCAAACGGCATGGACCACAACAATGACATTGCATGTGAGAGTGACGTTTTTATCCAATTTTAGATTTTAGATGTAGTCTTCTGCATGAGTTTCATAGAGATAAAGTCTTTCATACTTTAATGTAATGTCCTTTTCCATGCTTCATGGCTTCATGCAGCATTTCGGTGTAATCCTTACTATAAATTGGAAATTTATACTTGCTTCTTCCCCATAGCTTTTGTGTTGAAACTTTTAATGTATACCAGAGGCCAGATATTTCATTTTCCTCTTCTGTTGTTTTAAGGGGCTGCATAAATTAGGAAACACCCGGGAAACCCCCCTGATTAACACAAATGACACGTTAATGTTAACACATAATCTCTTAGCTATACATATTTGATGGTATAACCTGCTTTAATTTGATTGAGACATAGATAGTGTGATCCGAAATTACTAGGAGAATTCGTAGGGCAAGGGTTGTTGGGATGTCATTGTTGACTCATTTTAAATATTTATTCATCAACACTCATGATTCATGATTATGTATAATTTAATCATTCATGTTTCATGATTATGTAGTATAATTTAATCAGAACAAACCCAATGTGTCTTAAATTTAATCACGATTCATTATAATTCTAGATTTATAATTTGTTTTATATCTACCAATATTGTAGAACTTCAAGGGAAGTGTGGACGCATTTAAGGTAAAAGCAGTTGATACAACTGGAGCTGGCGACTCCTTTGTCGGTGCTTTGCTAGGCAAGATGGTCGATGATCACTCTATTATTGAGGTAATCTCCTTTTCATGTTAAAATCTGAAGTCTAGCTATGTGTGTTTGAGCACATTTATTTATTTTTGTTTCGGCTAGATTATTGACTAATCGTTTAATTAACATATTCAGGACGAATCAAGATTAAGAGAGGCATTGACATTTGCTAATGCATGCGGAGCTATTACAACCACAAAGAAGGGAGCAATCCCAGCTCTTCCTACAGTAGAGGATGTTAAGGAGCTCATTAAGAATGCGTCAAACTGATTTCTTTCTTGTTGTCATTCTTTGTTGTTAGATCTCTGTGTTTCTGTTATGGAGTTTGTGTTCATTTACCGGGATTTTATTAATTAGTGACTTCAAGAGAATTAGGGGTGTGTGGGGGAATAAATATGTTGTATTATGCGTCTTTTTGCAATTCAAAGAGGCAATTATAGATATCCATGGCGTGCACCTAGTTTTTGAGTTTACTTTGCCCCTTTCTATTTTTTATTCTGAATGTCTTTTACATTATTGTATGACTATATCACACGAGTATATGATGCCTTTTATATTAGCATTTCTCGAATCCTAAAATAGCAATGCTTTGTAATTGATTTTTTAGTATTAAAATGACAAAAGGGATAAAAAAAAAATGGGATTAACTTTTAAAAAGACAGATAAATGTGGGATGCTTAAAATCAATTTTTCCTTACACAAATTTATTAAAGGTGGTTTATTATAAATCTGAGTAAAAGTTAAGGTAAAATGTTTAAAAGTTATTTTTTTTTTTTTTTGAGGGCAAAGCTTAGTGCATTATTAAGGGACAAAGTGTCCGAAAAAACATACGGGGCCACCTCACGGGAACAATGGTTAACCCAAACTTGTTCTACACCGAATGGCACTAATCTAGCGAGGTTAAACATAAGTAACTTTTTTTTTATATGTTTAAAAGTTACTTTAATATAATGAAAAATTTATATATTTTTTTAATAATAAAATTTTTCGATTTAAATAAAACTATCCTTTTAAAATCACTAATAAAAGTGACTATGTAACCGTTTCAAATGTTTATTTATTAAAAAAAAATATAATAAATTAACAAAATTAGGTAAAAGTCAATCAAAATATGTTAAAAATTAACAAAAACACGCAATGTACTACGGAGTATAAATTTATTGTACACCTTGTTCATGCAAGATATTTTGTTTTCCTTATATTTCTAAGGAAAATGATATACACGAAACAAATATATTTAAAAGCGATTTCCAAAATCCAAACAAAGAGAATTTAGTAAAAAAAGTAAATAATTAGAATTTTAATACTGTATTTGGTTCCTGGTAAATACAGTACTTTTGGAGCGATGGATATCTGGATTTCAAAAATTCAAAACAGGATTTTCTTGAACAATCGTGTAAATTACTCGCAGTTTTCAATTGACTCAGGCATATGCGCGATAGTTTACAGGACAAAAGCTACCATATTTTAAAAGTAAAACCTTTATTTTGCTTTTTGGCGAGGTGAGCTTCTGGTACAAAAGGTCCTACAAACTTTTACCAAGGCGTAGGCAGAATCTACAGAGGGGAGTATAAAGATCATAACGTGAGGTAGAGCAGACATTGAACTCCAAAGAAAAACAAGAAAAGAGTTTCATACAAATATGGACTCAATAATTCAGTGGTGCTGAATGCTGATGTGAGAATCTTCAAACTCGTTGAAAGATGAAAAGGCGAAAGGTGGAGTCTTTGTCTATAACTTTAACCTTGTCGATGTATAAACGACTTGGCTTACATATATTCCGTTTTGCATCTTACATGCTTATGCTAATTTACTGTATTAGATATGCATAACGAAAAAGAGCTCTTCACGCAACTGGATTAAGATAAGCATAACGAACTACCAACCATGACTTCAACTCAAGTCAATGGACTGAAACAGTGAAACCCAAAATGTAGTAGTACAGAAAAAATATTGTAACTACAATTGGCTTCATGTGTGATTCTATGTGACTTTTAACTTGAACTATCATGATAAGGTAAACATTGGCTATTACAATGCTATGGCTTGGGGATAGCATTCACTGACCTCCATTTTTAAGGACCTCCACATTTGTTTACATTTTTCTCTTTTTGCTTCTACCTGAAGCCAAAATGCTTCTGCCCACGGTTCATTGCGACCTTCCATACTCAAGTCGTAGGGTACTGAAAAACTGTAACCATCTTCATGTAAGCATAAGATTCCAAGAATTTGTGATGCACAGATGTAAAAAGCAGGTTCGTGGTACTAGACACTAGACAGCAATAACATATCAAGATTGCAGTTGGTTTCGTGTTTAATTCTATGTGGAAAAGGGAAAACTCTTCCACTACAAGAGAACTTCAACAACATCAAAATGTCAACCAGTTGCAAATTTGCAATACAAGCTGTTAGAAGCAACTCTGACTTTTATGCATATAATTCCAAGTATGAATCAGTAAAGCTAAAACAACAACAAAAAGCTCCACGTATGACCACAAATACATACAAAGTTTTGAACTTGCCAATATGTCTATGCACATACCACAAAACTGCCACTGCTGGTTTAGACTTGGTTTATTGTAAGAAGTGTTAGGCACTAGGAAGATTGGTGCAAGAATGTAAGTGTACTTTCATGGCTAGACAGGTGTGAAACAGAAAATAAGAAATATGAGATTACCTCATTAGCTCCTCCAATGGTGATGCATTGCTACACGGGGCATTTCTGCAGAGTTGCAACAGTTAAAATTTCTCAATATGCTTCAGGTCTACCACCAGAAACAGCATTATACAATAAGCAAATGTGTCAAAGAAAATAGACACATTTATTTCAGCACAATGCTATGTACAGTGTGTACCTTAAATGGTTTTATTCTTCAAGGTGTTACTGATGATAATCACATATATTTTGTGACAGAAGTACAACAAGGTAGTATACAGCTTCTATTCGTTCGAAAAAAAACAAGGAAGTGAAACTTCTAAAAATCAAGGAAGCACTGTTTCCCTCCCTGGTTTTTTATTTCCTATCTTCACATGTTCAGAAGGAAGAGCAAATGAAAGTTTAAGATATCAAGTAAAAACAATTTCACACTCTATTGGAATTTGGAAATGCTCTGTTTGAAAAGCAGCTGAAAAAGATGACACAGGATTAAGAAAATCAAGGCATAAACTGCAGGATAAAAGACATAATAGTGGGAACAGAAAATCAAAAGGCAAAAAGGTTGGAATTTTCTTAGTCATCAGTTGGGGAATGTTGGTGGCATTAGATGCGTATGTGGCATTCACTGCCGGTCTCAAGCCCGGATAAAGGAGGAAGGTTGCGGTAGGTTGGTGGCGGCAAGCGGTAAAACTAAGTCCCATATCATGACATGAATCGACAATGGAATATCATGGGGGAGTCCCCTTCTCAGCGACGCGCTAGACCTCTTAAGCCCGGGTGTAGTGAAAAATATGTGAGGGTTGCTAGGTTGTCTCCCAGAAGCGGCGCGCCACTCTACACCCGGGGGTGGTGTCAAATATGCAAGGGTGTGCTACACTTCCTAGGCCTGAATGTAGTGGAAAATATACAAGGGTTGCTAGGTCGTCACCCGGAAGCGGCGCGCCACCCGAGGGTGGTGTTAACTATCCAAGGTTTCATGGTAAGGGTAGGGGTAAGGGTAAGGATAGTAGGATGTGTTTTGGGACTTGGAACATTGGCTCTTTGACAGAGAGATCAGTCGAATTAGTAGAGGTTTATGAGAAGGAGGAGAATTAACATATTATGTTTGCAGGAGGCCAAGTGGGTTGGAAACAAGGCAAGAGAAATAGCTCCATGGGGTTATAAGCTTTGGTATTCGGGAAAAAATAGGGGTAAGAATGGGGTACGTATCCTTATTGACCGAGAATATACTGATGATGTAGTGGACGTTTCTCGAAAGAGTGATCGAATTATGAGTATTAAGCTTGTGATAGGGGATGAAGTTGTAACTATTGTGAGTGCCTATGCACCACAAGCAGGACTAGATGCTACAACTAGACAAGAATTTGGGAGGATTTGGAAGAAGTGGTGCAACGCGTCCCTAGAAGTGAGAAACTGATCATTGGTGGGGATCTCAACGGACATGTAGGCTCGAGTCGCAATGGATTTGAAAGCATTCATGGTGGTTTTGGGTATGGGGATCGGAATGAAGCGGGAAATGCTATTTTGGATTTTGCATTGGCGTATGACTTGGGTATAATGAACACTTGGTTTGAGAAAAGACACTCTCACCTAGTAACCTATAGGAGTGGAGGTAATACGAGTCAGATCGACTTCTCTTTAGTAAGGATTGCTTTGAGACAGTGCTACACCAATGGTAAGGTGATTCCGGGTGAGAGTACATCAACCCAACATAGACTTGTGGTACTTGATTTTCAAGGTCGAAGTTATATAAGGAGGAGAAGACCACTAGTGAAGCCTAGGATCAAGTGGTGGAAACTTCAAGGGAAGCAACAACTAAAATTCGTGGAAAAGTTGGCAAGTGAAGGTATTCGGATCGGAGATATGGATTTGGATATAGACTCATTATGGACAAAAATGGAGCACACCATAAAGGGAGTGGCGAAAGAGGTCCTAGGGCAATCTAAAGGAATCATCCCACCAAGTAAGGACACATCTAGGTGGAACGAAGTTGTGCAACAAGCTATAAAGAGAAAACGAGAATGCTATAAAGATTTGGGAAAATGTAGAAGTGATGAGAGTTACGAGAAGTACAAGGAGGCTAAAGGGAAGCAAAGAAGGTCGTAAGAGAGGCTAGAGCAAAGGTGAATCAGGATATTTAAGCAATATTGGATACAAAAGAAGGGGAAAGGACATCTATGGACTTGCTCGAATGAGAGATAGAAAGCCGCGAGACATCGGGAAGATTAAATGTGAAAAATGTTGATCAACAAGTTTTGGTGGGAGGTAAGGAATCAAGGATAGATGGAGGTTCTACTTTGATAACTTGTTTAACGGGGATCAAAGGCACGATATTGGAGATACGAATATCCCTCGGGATATGGTTAACCTAGACTTTATGCGAAAAATTCAAAAGAGAGAAGTCGAAATGTCATTAAAAAAGATGGGACGCAAGAGGGCAGTGGCCCCGACGACATACCTATCGAAGTTTGGAGATGCTTGGGAGAGAGAGGGGTTGTATGGTTAACAACTCTTTTCAACAAGATTTGGGGAAGTAATAGGATGCCATTAGAGTGGAGGAAAAGTACTATCATCCCCTTGTACAAGAATAAGGGTGATGTCCAGATTGTGCCAACTATCGAGGAATCAAACTAATGAGTCATACTATGAAACTTTGAGGGCGGATTATTGAGCAAAGATTAAGGAAAACTGTGAAGATTTTGGAAAACCAGTTTGGATTTATGCCTGGGAGATCGACTATGGAGGTCATTCATCTTATAAGGCAACTAATGGAGAATTATCGGGATAAAAAGAAAGGTTGACATATGGTTTTCATTGATTTGGAGAAGGCGTATGATAAAGTACCGAGGGAAATTCTTTGGTGGGCATTAAGTAGGAAAGGAATTTCGAGGAAGTATATTGATATCATCAAGGACATGTGCGAGGGAGTTAGCACGAGTGTGAGAACTAGTGTTGGTAACACCGAAGAATTCCTCATTACGATTGGAGTGTATCAAGGTTCCGCACTTAGCCGGTTTCTTTTTGCTATAGTCATGGACGAATTGACGAGGTTAATTCAAGATGGTATACCTTGGTACATGATGTTTGCAGATGATATTGTGTTGATTGATGAAACAAAAGGAGTGGAAAGTAAGTTGGAGTTATGGAGACAAACTTTGGAATCTCGGGGTTTTAGGCTGAGTAGAAACAAGACGAATTATATGGAGAGTAAGTTTAGTGGAGTCCAAGACACAGAGACAGGAGCAATTACCTTAGACGGAAAAATTGTCCAAGACTCTTAAATGTTCCGTTATTTAGGATCTACTATCCAAAAGGATGGAGAATCGGATGGCGATGTAGCTCATTGAATCAAAGTAGGTTGGTTGAAGTGGAAAAGTGTCACGAGGTTCCTAAGTGATCCAGGCATGCCCCAAAGATTGAAGGAAATTTTTTACCGCAAGGCAATTCGACCGACGTTGTTATACGGCACAGAATGTTGGGCAGTGAAACATTTCACATGCATAAGATGAATGTTGCGGAGATGCGCATGTTACGTTGGATGTGTGGGCATACAAGAAATGATCGTTTGAGGAATGAGATTATTAGGAAGAAAGTAGGGGTTGCACCGATTGAGTTTAAGATGACGGAAAATCGTTTAAGATGGTTTGGGCATGTAAACAGAAGATCAAGTGATGCCCCGGTTAGGAAACTAGAAGGGTGGCAATGTGATTGAATTGCAAGGGGTAGGGGAAGACCTAAGAAAACTTGGAGGAATGTGATTAGCACTATATGAGCCTTCTTGGGATTGAGGAAAATATGGCGTTGGATAGGACAAAGTTGAGGGGGAGAATATACATTGATGACTTCATTTGACTTATACAACTTCCATTTTGACTGTTCTTACTCCCTTTTTTCTTTATTCTTTTCTTTTATATATATATATATGTATATATAGAGAGAGAGGAAGGCTCTCGTGAGAACACTTACTTACGGTGAGAACACTTCCTTACGGCGAGAACACTTTCTATAATGGCATTATCGTAATTTTTATAAACAAATACCCAATTTGATTATTATTTCCCCTTTTTTTTCATATTTTCGGTGCTCTTTCTCTCTCTTCAATTCCTCTCTCTCTTCCGTTTTCGAACACCACCACCATCCGGCGATTTCCGGTCGTAGCCACCACCGCATTCGGCCATTGCAGCTCTACCTCCGACCGTTGCCTCTCGATAATCGTCGCTCGCAGGTCGTTATTTCATCATTTCTGGTGCTCATCATCTCTCTTCAATTCCTCTCTCTCTCTTTTTCGAACACCACCAACTTTCAGCCACGCCTCTCGCTGCCGCCGCCGCTGCTCCCTCTCGCCGGTGGTTGTGGTTCGCGAATCAGGTAAACACAATTTTCAGTTCAGCAATTCTCATTCGATCCTTCGAAATCGAAATCGAGTTTAATCCGCTCTCTTCTCGATCTGTTTGGTTAACCTGATTCAAATAATTAGAAATTAAAATCTATTTCAAAAATTAGAAATTAAAATCGATTTCAAAAATTAAAAATTAAAATCGATTTGAATCGATTTCTCAATTCCAAAATTAAAATCGATTTTCAGGAGTTCCAATCTCGCCGGTCGTAGCAAGTCGGCGCCGCTCATACCTCACCGGCGACGTTGACGTCTCCTCCTTCCTCCTCCAATTCCTCAATTTATCCGAATTCATGTTTTAAATTTATCCGAAATTTATCCGGATTCATGTTCTAAATTTCAATATTTATCCGGATTCATGTTCTACATTCCAATTCCAATTCCTCAAATCAGATTGATGTTCTAAATTTATACGGCGACTCAGTCGAATGAGGGTGGAGTGGCGGTGAAGATGGAGGTAGATGTTGAGGAGAGAGACAGAGAGACGACTGTGAGGGAGTTTGGAGAGCTGTACTGAAGTTTGGAGAGGTTTATGAGCTGGAAATTAAACAGGAATGGAATTGGAGAAGTAGAGGATAGAGTTGGCTAAAGAATTGGAGTTTTAGAGTCAGATTATGTTTGTTGATGCTCAAATTCTGCTTGAAAAAGCATTCTAACCAGAATCTGCCTCAAGAGGTCAGATTTTAAAGTTATTGGTTGATTTTGATAGTGTTGTTTTTCGAACCAAATTTTGAACGAAGGCAACAAACTTATAATCGGACCAAAAAACGAACAAAATCGTGAAATTTTTAACAAAATCAAACCGGATTTTCGCAGGTGTTCTAGACATTTAGAACATGCTTTAACAAAATTAGAACATGCATGAATAAATTTAGAACACGCTTGAATAAATTTTGAAACACGGTTGAATAAAGTTATGATTGGATAAATTTAGAAAGCTTGAATATGTATCCCATGCTTGAATTGATTTAGAACATGAATTAACTTAAAACATGCTTGAATTAATTTATAACATGTTTAATAATTTTAGAACATGCTTGAATTAATTTAGAACACGAGCTTAAATTTTTAGAACATGTATATATGTTTATGTGTTGACTAGGTTCTCATGTTCTAAATTTAGAACATGCTTGAATGGATTTAAAACATGCTTGAATAAGTTTAGAACATGCTTGAATAAATTTTGAAATACAATGAATAAAGTTAGAACATGCTGAAAGTTTGAATAAATTTAAAACTTGCTTGAATAAATTTAGAACATGTTTGAATGGATTTAGAACAAGCTTGAATAAATTTAGAACGTGGTTGAATAAATTTAGAACATGCTTGAATAAATTTAGAACATCGTTGAATAAATTTAGAACATGCTTGAATAAATTTAGAACATGCTTGAATAAATTTAGAACGTGGTTGAATAAATTTAGAACTTGGTTGAACAAATTTAGAACATCGTTGAATAAATTTAGAACATGCTTGAATAAATTTAGAACGTGCTTGAATAAATTTAGAACATGAGCTTACAAAATTTAGAACATGGTTGAATAATTTTAGAACATGCTTGAATTAATCTAGAACATGAGGTTAAAAATTTAGAACATGGTTGAATAAAATTAAAACATGCTTGAATAAATTTAGAACATGGATGAACCAATTTAGAATATGGTTAAATAAGTTTAGAACATGGTTGAATAAATTTAGAACATTAGTTTGAAAATTTAGAACATGCTTGAATAAATTTAGAACATGCTTGAATAAATTTAGAACATGAGCTTACAAATTTAGAACATGGTTGAATAATTTTAGAACATGCTTGAATTAATCTAGAACATGAGGTTAAAAATTTAAAACATGGTTGAATAATTTTAGAACATGCTTGAATTAATCTAGAACATGAGGTTAAAAATTTAGAACATGGTTGAATACAATTAAAACATGCTTGAATAAATTTAGAACATGGCTGAACCAATTTAGAATATGGTTAAATAAGTTTAGAACATGGTTGAATAAATTTAGAACATGAGTTTGAAAATTTAGAACATTGTTAAACAAATATAGAACATAGAGAGTGTAAAAGTGTTCTCACCATAAGAAGTGTTCTTACATAAGGAGGTGTTCTCACCGGATCCCTCCCCTATATATATATATATATATATATATATATATATATATATATATATATATATATATATATATATATATATATATATATATATATATATTTTGTTTTACATGTTGTTTTGAAATGTACTTATTTTACTTATTTATTTTAAACTTTACTTATTTTTATTATCCCTTATAATATTTTGCTGTAATATATATTTATTTATTTTTTCCTCTTATCTTACTTTCATTAATTCCACTTTCTCCCTCTTCCTTGTTTATTCTTTTAATTTTGCGCTCTCTTCTGGTTGGATTGGTGACAATGACAATCTCCTACGACGATTTATGTTAGCCGACCCCAAAACATTTTGGGACTAAGGCTTTGTTGTTATTGTTGTATCAGATGGGGAATGTTAATGAAATCTCACTGGATCATGAATTTTGCATGCTATTGTCGCCATGATATGAAAACTGCTTAGTGAGACATTTATTCTTAATAGTTTTCTGCTCAAAATCCACATTTTTTAATTTTCAACAGCTCATCGTCTTTTGTAAACTCTCAGAGCATAAGAACCGATTCAGTGCCACTAGTACCCACAGTTGGTTTCAAGGATGGATTTCCTCTTGTATTGGGGTAGACAAGGCATATGCCGCATATCTAGAGCTCAAAGCAAAACTATGAGATTCAGCCCTCATCCTACATTATTTAGTTCATGTTATATTATATCAGTAAGCTAGATCTTTGAATACCCAAGTTCACTATTTGTCATACGTGTATTCAACAAGAACATAACTTGCTGTTAAAAATATCATTCTACCAGTTTCTAATTCAGTTGCATGATTACATCTCTTTCTCAAAGGTTTTGCATATAGTCTAAAACTCTACATACTCTATTTTAGCTCAATGTAAGCCACACAGTTCCTTCTTTCTTGCTTATGTAAGTTCCTATTCTGAAAAAGAATATAATGGATGCCTAAATAATAAAGACTGATTGTTAACAGTCTCGCGATTCCTCCATGTCAGTTAACTCCCAATTTCAGCTACACATGGAAAAAGTATACAGCAAAACAGAAAATAGAAAACAGAAGCATCAGGAACATATTAAAGGTTTAAAGGCAGCAGACCTGTGAACTAGAACTTTGTAAAGGCGAAGAGGCTTGGTTGAGAGATTATAGATAGCATCTGATATATGGTCCTTGCCAAACAGGTACACCACTGGATAACCAAGGAGCCATCTGTGTACAATATATAGTTACATTTACAAACGGTGCTTATCTTCTTAAGTTAATATCAAGGATTGATTCAAGCAAAGAGTGATTCTGGCGTGCACAGATTCTAGTCACCACCATTCATTATCTTTTTTCACATAGTACGTCTGACATATGAACATTACTTCGAGAAACAATGTTAAAATGCAGAGGTCACATATATTTTGAGTAGAGAAAGGGGGACGTATTATCCATATCTTCAAGTGATCTCATCCTCATATTTCCACAACCAGATTTTAGAGCAAAGAAACTTCGGGGAAACAAGAATAGGAAAAGGATAAAACAAGAATAGGAGTTGTTCTTTCATTTATTTAAGACTCGAATTCTTACGATAAAACAAGTTTATATTGTCATTGATGAAATAGAGTCCATGAAATTGAAACAAACCTTGTTAATGACATACAAACAATAATCTTCAGACCTTTCAAAAGAATCTAAACTGTTGTATATTTGATCCATCAGGAGCATAAGAACATTTTTATTTTTTGAGGGAAGGAACACAAGAACTTTCCATAAATCAAATCTGGTTAACAGGATAGCATCTGAACAAGTCTTGCATAAGTCATCCACTCACCCTCACTACAAGCATCTACTGAAAGAACCGTTAATTTAGTACTAGTCCTTACCGGATAATGACCGATAAAGAATGCACTGAGGATAACATACTTCTTGATCCACATATTCTACTATTGCAAGTGTTTGACACGTGATCACTTCATAGTAACTAGTAAAATTTAAATGAGGTCAGGAGTTACCCATTTAAGGTCGGTATTGTAATCTGATTGTCTTGCATGCAGCTACTGAAATCAAGAGCTTCCGAGCCCTGGCAAAGCTTAGAAGAAGCTTTAGCATATTTCTGGTAGTCTTCACTTTGTCCTGGGCCTCCTGGCAAAGCATCCCTATTAACACCATCAGAAGTAAAAACCAACAAGAACAGATTTTGAACTGACACCAACTCCTTGATGGCTGAGCTCCCAGAATCTGTTGATATCATCTGAAATACGTAAAGTAAGGAAGTCAGAGAGAGGAGGAGGAAACCCATTAGTAACATGCAAACAGTTTTAAAAAATCGCTGTTTTATTTCAGCTACCTTTGGAGGATCCTGTTCAAGGTCAACAAAATACTGTTTAGCATCCGAGCTCAAACTCCAAATAACGTATTCAGCAAACTCCCTGACATTTAACAGGTAGATCATATCTTCAATAACCATTACTCTTAACTGCTGGAAAATAGTAGACTCCTGAAAGAGGGCATAAATATACAGTTACTGTTGATGGCAATATTAGAAATCACTAAATCTTTTCAGAACTTGTGTGAAATAGGTTTACAATTTGCAAGAAAGTCACATTGCATGCTGTAAGAATATGATGATAGGGTCAAAGGGGCTATGACTCCTTGACTTCTGGACTTCTGGTGCATAAGCCTTCAAAAACCTTTAGAAATACGAAGTGACTTTTTTCCCACTAGTATAAGTCCTCCCTTAAGATCCATGAAGAAGGATTTTGCTCCTACAATAACTTGCGCCTGTATTATTACATTTTTTTCAATATTAGGGATGGATGATTTTTTATAAGAAAACTACTCCCTCTTCAAAATAATTGACCATAAATCTTGTGCATTTTGAGTATTCTTTTCTATCATATGAAATGCATAGATTATTCAGGCTAAATCT
This sequence comes from Spinacia oleracea, assembly GCF_020520425.1. Classification (NCBI taxonomy): domain Eukaryota; kingdom Viridiplantae; phylum Streptophyta; class Magnoliopsida; order Caryophyllales; family Amaranthaceae; genus Spinacia; species Spinacia oleracea. The sequence continues at coordinate 16,657,619 of NC_079489.1, forward strand.
AGCATACACTAAAAACCTGCACAAAAATGTATGGGTACTTGAGACTTAATCTAGCAACAACTACGAACAAATCATAGACTAAATAGTCAAATTCAAAATTTTCGCTCTTTATAGCACTTTTTTCATTTACCCAATCGGGAAGAATAGGTCAACTGATAACTCCAGTTCCAGTTTTTCATTACCTTTTTGTGTAATTTCCTAGTTCTAATGTTATCTGTATCTTTTAGAGTTGGCTACTAGAATCAGAGAAGGGTACATGTTCAAGTGTCGGATTCAGCTATATTACGAAATATTAAGGATCCGACATAGATACTTGAGGTGAAATGAAGGTTCGTGTTACATCAAATGCTCTCAATCAAAGGTGTTCAAAACTCTCGAGAAAAAAAGTAGCAAAAACCTTGTGAATAAGATCAAGAAGAGAACATAAGTGCTGTTGGAGCTCAGGCATCTTTCCACCATAGTCTACCATCACAAGAGGTCTCATCCCTGAGCACAATGCCAAAACATCTACAACAGCAAATTCATTATGTCACTAATATTCTCCATTTCTTTTTTCTCTAATTTAATAAACTTTGTTACATAATTTCAACCAATATGTTTACTGCCCAAATTCAACTAACCAATACACATAAAATCATAACTTTCCCCCCAAAAGATAATTAACCCAGCTCAAATATCAGATTATCATAAATAAATTCATCAATACATAAAATCAATGAAATGAGATTATTAAACCCGAAGTGGGTGTGCAATCAATTGAACAAAAGTTGCAAAGAAAAGAAACCTAGAAATGAAATTGAACTTTGAATGGGATTATATGCTAGGTTGTAATTAAAGAGGGGAAACAAACCAATTTCAAGACGGAGTTTTGAAGAAGGTTTAAGGCGCCATTTGATTTGAGAAAGGGCGAAAGTTAAGACATTCAATGCTTCTTCCATTTGCGCGCTCTCCATGGTTGATTGATCAGGCTTGCAGTTGCTCCGGCGGTCCGACCACCTTGCGAATTACGGGTATTCGGAAGTACGAAGGAAGCGATGTCATTAAGAAAAGAGTAAAATCTTTTCTCTTTTTTTTTAAGAGAATGAGTTAAAGCAAATTTGTAAAATCACATCTTAATGTAATTATTTTTTGCAAAAGACAATTAAAGGCAAATTTTCGGCATTGATCGAGTTTTTTCGGCAATGATCGAGTTTTTCCGGTCATTGACATGCACATAAGCAGCACGTGTGGCTTTGTTTGGTTATAAAAAAATCTTTTATAACCAAATTTTGCGAGCAAGGACCTTATATCCTATTTTTTGCGAAATCACAAATTAATGTAAATTTTTATGCGAAAGACAACCAAAGGCAAGTTTTCGGCATTGATTGAGTTTTTCCATCCATTGACTTGCACATGAGCAGCACGTGTGGCTTTATTTTGCTAACCACACCCAATTTCTTGGACGGTACTCCAAACACTCGCAGTTCCAAATTCTCTCTCCTCCCAAATCCAATAAAAAGTCTTTAAAAATGGTGGCATCAACCATGGTGCTCGATCCTAAACCAGTCCCACCACCACCCCAACCTTTAGAACCACTATCAACTGACTCATTCACTCTCTAAGGCCGATTGAATTCCCTAGAAAGGCAAATCGCATAAACTTCCCTCATTTCAAACTCTGAACCCAAGAATCCCCTTTCTCTCAAACCAAAAAATGTCAGGCGAAGAAGAAGAGAACGCATCCGAGCTAAAAGTGGGCGAAAATAAATTAGATTTTTCCTAATTGTCAAAACGTCTGAGAAATTTTATTTGTTGCTTGATCAATCAGAATAGTGTTTGATTTAAGAATTGGTGAAATCAACCCCTAATTATCTGGAGATTGGGTAGATATTAATTCACTCTTATTTCCGCAATATTTCATTTTCATTATGCATCACTGTGTGCTTAGCAAAATAAAGCCACATGTGCTGCTCACGTACAAGTCAATGGCCAAAAAAGCTCAGTCAATGCCGGAAACTTACCTTTAGTTGTTTTTCGCAAAAAAGTTTACATTAAGGTATAATTTCACAAAAAAAATTGTATAAGGTTCTTTCTCGCAAAAATTGGGTTATAAAAGGTCATTTTATAATAAAATAAATCCCCACGTGCTGCTCACGTGTAAGTCAATGGCCGTAAAAGCTCAGTCAATGTCGGAAACTGTCCTTTGGTTGTCTTTTGCAAAAAAAAAAAATACATTAATGTGTGATTTCGCAAAGGTCCTTTCTCGCAAATATTGGGTTATAAAAGGTCATTTTTAGCAAATTTGTCAATCTTAAAACCGTTTGGTGAAAATTCTTAGATACATCAGAATACACCGTGCATAAAAGGATAATTTTATGCACATTGATGGTTCTTATCCCATTTTCTCCTTACATGTGAGGAAAAATGTGAGAGCGTGCACCGTGCACTGGATGCATGTAATATATTCTAATTGTTTGGTACCACTATCAGTTCTATGTTTTTTTTAAGTCATGTGATTTAAATAGAAGTATATATGAGTCAAAACTCTCAATAACCTATTCAGGCTTGGACTTGGACTCGGAAAAAACTCATTCATGTTCATTTATTTAGTAAGAGAACCGATCGAGCTTGAACAAATTTTGAATCTCGTTAAGTAAACGAGTTTGAACATGAACATATGCATGCTAGTTTATTTATTTTCATGAACAAACTCGTTTGTTGATATTTTATAATCAAAAGTATTACCATGTATATTTTTTTATAAATAAAAAACATATTTTTACTTTTAACTAAGAAAATTGAGTAGCTCAAAGTGTGGAGCTCTAAAACTTGTTTGTCAAATGGGCCTTTGTTAGCCAAAAAATGCAAAACATGCATTTTAGAAAACCTCGGTAAATTAAGGGTGGATTTTTTAAAACACGATATATGTGGTGAATTTTTTAAAATCTCATTAGAATAATTAACGTAGGATTAACTAGTTTTTGATTCCGGGCGATACACCGGGTTATTATATGAAAAATCATATTTATGCCATTACATACAAAAAACGTGATTAAATGCATATATTATTATTTTTTCTTCACTATTTTGTTATTTGTTATATTTTGTTTGGAAAGAAAGAAATCAAATATGACATATAGCTTGGTGGATAAGTCTTTATTGTTTGAAACTTGAGGTCGGGAGAGCGCCACATGGAAGATGAACTTGATTGTAAAAGCCTTTTAATATATAGTATAAATCTCAATTACATAAGAGAAGAGGGGAGGGGTATTTCAGTAATCCCATTTTTGGTGTCCCCAATCAAAAATACTAATATACCCTCAGCTCTTCACAATTACATATTGGTAAAATTGTGAAGGGCATTATATAAAGGAACAACTGAAGTCTCTTTAGTAATTATGATTTTCGTGTCCCCCCATGTAAAAGAAGAAAATACCCCACCACAGTTCTACAGTTTAATTGTACTACATACCTAATTTGATTGAAATAATGTAACGCCCAAAATCAAGAATATGGGCCCATTAGCTGTATTACCAGTTTTACCAAAGAATAAAATCCTCTCTATCTCAATTACTAAAGTTAGTGTTGATTGAGAGATTAAATCAGGAAAGAAATGAAAATTAGGAAAAGAAAACATTACAATTATTACAATTCCCAAATGAAACGAAAATTATTACAGACCAAGATAAGAATAATACAGCAGAAACCAAAAACATTCAAAAAATCTCCAGAAACCAAAAAACATTCAAAAATCTCCAGAAACCAGAAGAAGAAGAAAATTTCCAGAAATCAGAAGACAAAAAACCTCTCCCTTACTGCAAATCTACTGCCGCACTGATTCTCAGTAGAAAACTAGAAGAAATCAGTTCTCAGAAGAACCACATCACCATTCTTTCTTCTTGAAGTCGCTCCCACACATAAGTACACTTTTCGTACGAATCCTTGCAAAAAAATACAAAAAGATTAAACAATTTTTTTTATAATAATAATTCATGAATTTTAATACATAACCATAAAGAAACAAACATTAAACAATTAATTTTTTAACAAATTCGTGAATTTCTAATTTAATTGTATGGACATATTCAACTTCAAGGTTAGAGGCCTTAGAGCCATTAAAATCTGTGTATGCATAAAAATACAAGGAATATTGTACGCATAACAATTAAATTTTTATGTATATAAGACTATATATAACATAAAAACATAAATTAAATTCATGAATTTTTATGCATAAAACAAATGTTCTTTTCTAATATTGTTGCGTTTATTTATTTTGCAGATTTCAAAATATAAGGTATGTAATTATCATGTTTATATAGATTTTAATTAATTATTTTATATTTTAATTCATGCATTTGGTTAAATAATCTCTGATAATTTTTTTAATTTTTAATTGCAGATTTCAACACAGAAGGTATGTGTATAGGGGTTTGGGAGAGTGCATTAACTTCTGTTTGGGAGAAGAGGGGAGGCTATTAACTTCTGAAAAGACAATAACATAAATTTGTGTTATTAGAATTATGATTTAAAATATAATTGACTAATGCAGATTTTAATTGGGGTTTGAAGTTCATAAATAGATACAACGACCACCGACATATGGTAAATTCGTAATTTTTAAAATCTGGAAGAAAAACTAAACCACTCATCTTTCTGATCTTTGCTTTGCCAAGTTAAATCTGAGTTTTTTTTTGCATTTTTTTTGTTACATTTATGAGTACTCTTGCCAGATGGGTTTGCATTTTTTTTTGTTAAAGTATGTAAATCAAAAATCTGAAATAAATTATGGTTTTGCAGGTTATAATTTCGGTTTTAAGTTCGATTTTAAGTTGGGTGTTAAGTTCATCAAGGCATACAATAAACAATGGCATAAGGTATGTGGCCAATCAATCTCTTAAACAAAATAGTAATATGCATGCTTTTTATTGATTTTAATTAATTATTAAAGATTAATTTTCATGCTTTTAATTGAATAAGTTGTTATTTGATTTTAAAATACCCTTCTCAGTTTTAATTATCAAGTAACTCCGTTAAACATGTGTTCTATAAAATTAAAAATTGATTATTACATCTAGGTATAACTTATAAATAGCGAAAGGGAAAAAAATACTTAAGGTGTACATGCGTTTATTGATTTTAATTAACTATTACAGATTTTAAATCATGCGTTTAATTACATAGAACGAAAAGAAAATCATTAAATTTGATTCTAACTAAATCAATAAATCAACCCATAACAACATACAATTATCACATTTGATCCAATAAAACCCAATAGTCTCATGGAAAACAGCAAAATCAGATGAACAAATAAATTAATAACATTAATCCCCTGCATAAACAAAACCCCAATTCAAAGTACTCCTACTATTACTCACAATCCCAATTTGAAATAAAGACAATACACCCTAAAATTTATAAAACCCCAAACTTCACCCTTATTGTTAATACCCACAACTCCAATCTACACTTACTATACGAACCACAGATACCCACTGAAACCATCTAATCGAATCTGCTAAAACCAAAAATAAAACATCAATAAAATTGAAATTAAAATCAGAATATAACCCCAACTTTTTAAGCTATAATCTTAAGTCCATTAAAACATGTCTTAAACCCTAACCAACCATAATATCTTCCAAAAATAAATTAAACAAAAAAAAGTATCACTGTTATCACCAAATTAAAACATTTCAAAGATCTCTTGAGATTTTATGCATCACTGTTCTCTAACATATAATAGAGATAACAAAATCACATCACTGTTAATCAAATTGTTAAAGCTTAAACAAATTGTTAAAGCTTAACAACATACAGTCACTTCCTAAAGCTATTCAATTTTAATTTGTGAAGACCTATACACAAATTGTTCAGATAGTTAATTAATCCAAGTTCGGCAAGCAGTTCAGATATTCGGTCAAATTTGAACACTCGCAATTCATGATAACATCACTGTATGAAATTTGGACACTCACCACGTTATGATTAATTAGTCTAATTTAACATCACTGTGATAACACTTGCAATTCATCAAATAGTCCAATTTTTAAATACACAAAATGAAATTCAATCAAATCTAAAAATTTGATCATAATTGTCAAACAATTTCAATAAATATTTAGTCAAATTTGATCATAATTGTAAGACAATTTCAATAAAGATCATAGTTTCTATCCAAACACTTAGATTTCATCACAACAACACAAATAACAAAGAATAAACCAGCAAACAGTTGTACATTCATCATTAACTAGCTCACCACGTTATGAATATCAAAGACCTATAAGAACTATCTAAACGAATGTTCAAGGGTCCATTCAAGTTGCATGAATCCAAGGTCGGCAAACAATTAGATAGCGATTTTCTGTACTTTTCACAAGGAACATAATTTTCATTAAAACAAATTCAAAGGAAGAAAACACCTAAAATCAACACAACCAGTCAAAGTTGAAGTGGTCACGCACATTTAATAACAAAGATTTATAATAAATATGTTCAAAATAGTAGGGAAAGGGGCTTCATACCATTGGAATTTGCCTAAATCCACAAAACACTAAGTTAAATTGCCTAAAACCATTTTAAATTCGGTTAAAATGAATCTCAAACCTCCCTCAACTCCTTACATTTAGCCACTTAAAACATGGGAAACACATCAAAGGGGTCCTAATTACCACACCAAGAAAAATCAATATAAACCCATAAATCACCAAAGAAAATTGGTATAAATTAACATGCGAAAACACTAAAAAAATGGGAAAAAAAACCTAATTAAAATAAACATCACCCAAAAAATTTAGTACAAATTAAACAAAGAAATTAATACCAGCAAAAAAAAGTTTTCATTTCAGATTTTTAAATTTCGAAAACAAAAGAGAGATATAGCGAAATAAATAAACCTTATATTCCAAATATCAAGCAACGCAGATTGTGGTTACCAATCTATCGCCTCCGCCGTCGCCTCGGACAGCGCCTCGCCCAGTAGAACGCCTCGCCGCCCATCAACCCCGCACCTTTCTCTCCAACGACATGCAAATTAAAAGTTCAAAAAAAAAATAGTTAAGCAATAATTAAGAAAACGAACCCCAATTAAAATTAATAAAGCAACCATTAATCCTTAAAATAAACCCTAAATAACCTGTATTCGCCTTTTTTTTTTTTGCAAAGATCTTCAAACTAAGTGGAAATTTGTATGTAGATTCCCCAGTTTTCATCAAAACAGAGAGAAAGGAAAGAGATAAAGGAAAGATAGGAGGAGAAACAAGCTCAAATAGATTTAAGAAGAGAGAAGAGAACGGCGGAGAGAACGGAGAGAGAAAGAAGAAACAGACTCAAATAGGTTTAAAGGAGAGAGAAAGAGAGCGGCTGCGAGGAAGGAGAGAGATGTTAGCAACAAAATGAAATAGGCTTAGAATAGAGAGAGTTGTTTGTCTTAAATTTCGATAGGAGGTGTGAATGAAATGGGCCGGAAAATTTCCATTTGGGCTTTGAGAACGTAATAGGCCTATTCTCCAAACTTCATTAAACGAAAATTAGTATCTCTTACTAACTTGATAAAAAATACTAAAAGTCATTCTAATAAAATATTCATTTTATTTTTAATTAGAATTTTCGTAATAGCAGAAAAGAAAAATAAAAGACATCAAAATTAATTTTTTATTTTATTTTATATTTTGAATTAAAACTTTGTTTTAGTGGAAAAGAAATTCGATTATAATTTAAGTAAAAACTTGAGGTACTGATCGAGGTAAAAACTAGGTCGTTACTAGTCTCTCCTAATCAAACAAATTACCTTAAATAACCACTAAACACAAGTAAAGCGCTAAGCAAGGGTCGGAATCCACAAGGACTAAGGTGGGCTAATTTATGTTAATCGAACAACAAGCTAGGTCGGAACGAGGTTTTGGAAAATCTACTAGACTAAAACTAATTAAACTAAACTAAGAAATCAAAAGTAAATGAGATTAGGGGATGGGTCAAACAACAACAAATCATGGATTAAACCTAAGAGTATTAAAAACGGGAAAGATTCACAAGCACTACATGAATAAGCGTTGAATTCACAATTAGCTCCAACCACCTCCCGGTGCGCGAACAATTTCCCTAAGCATCAAGGACGAACTCTCGTTCTACCCTATCATACCCGAGGTAAATCAAAATTTCAATTCAACCAAATAATCAAGTTTAGGTCTTTAATCCCTTTCCAACCAGGGGCGGATCTTTGTTGTGGCTGGGGTAGGCCTGGCCCCCGGCCGAAAAATTTTGTAGTATATTTTTAGTTACGCCCCCCTAAAATTTGTGTATAATTGTACAATTATATAGTATATTGCTTAATTTGTTCTACCGGCCTCCCTCCTAAAACCACTCAAGGTCCGCCACTGTTTCCAACCCAACTAGACTACTCCAAACAATCATAGAACACTTATTGATCAAGTTAAATGCAACATGTATTGGAAATGCCTAAACATGTAATAATTTAATCATGAAAATCCCTAATTCCAATCACAAACACCCAAACCAATCAATGTTGAGTTTTCGCCAAACCCTAATCAATAAACTACTCCATAATCATAAAAACAAGAAATTTATAGAAATTAACAACTAAAAACATGGTTCTAAACAATAATAACAACTAAACTAAACATGAATCATTAAGCTAAACAAAAATAATTAAACTAATTAAAACAATAAATGAAAACAATAAATAAGGAGAGCGAGTAAGAAATTGCTCATTGATTAATTGGTTGATCATTTCATACAAGTTGTCACCCTTGAATTTCAAAAGCCCCAATTTCATTGATAATTTCTCACTTTTCTCTCTCTAAAAGAACTAAGCATAAACCCTAAAAATGAGAGAAAAACCTAATTATTTACATGGTAATTTGTCATGACCCCAAATATTGGGTATTTATATTACAAGTTAAAAGAAAATAAATAAAAAAGGAAAAGAAAAATAAGGAAAAAGAATTAAAACCAAATGAAAAGGGATTAAAGCAAAAAGAAAAAGAAAAAAAGATTAAAAAAAAAGGAAAATAAAAAGAACTAAAAACCCCCCCCAAACCCATCAAAATAATCAGACCCCCCATTTACAAGTCAGGCCCACGAATTGTAAAAGAAGAAAAAACAAAGTCAGACCCCCTTATTTTTGTCTTCTTCGTTTCGTCTTCGTGCTCCTCCTTCAGCCCTCCATCCTCATCAATCATCATAAATCATCCTCCATCATCCATCATCACCGTCGATCCTCAACAACAACGATCATCGCCGTCATCACCCAATACAATCCCACGGCCCAAATCACTACTTATCATCATCAAATCGTGACCGTAGAATTTCATTAATTCCGTACATATTTGAGCGCTCAAATGTTCGGTCGAACATTAATGGAGGTTCGGGCGAACCCGTTTCTAGTTTGGGCGAACATACGGTGGGTTCGTCCGGACCCGACCATGTCAGGAACTTCAAAAATTCGGGTTCGGCCAAACTTAATACGGGTTCGACCGAACCCAATTGCTCTGTTTTTTCCTCTATTTTGCGGGATGATTTTTAACTGTTTTGGGTTAATTTTGGTGTTTGTTGTTGCGATTGATGTTGATGGTGGTGCGAATTGGTATAGGGGAGGAGTTATGGGCTGCAGGTGGTGGTGTTGCGGTGTTGATGTTTGGAGGCTGCGAGTGGTATACAGTGAGGTGGGTCGTTGTTGTGAGGCGAGAACGCAGCTGCTTGCTGCTGACAGGGAAGAGGGTGTTTGGTATTGCTGTGGTGTAGGATAGGAGATGGAGTGGTGTAGGATAAGTAGTTGGTGGTGAGATGGAAGGAAAAGGCAGCAAATAAAAGTTGGGCTTTAGCAAATCTTGGGCCCAAAACACCTATCAAGATTCAAGAGGGACAAAAGAACTTGATTTTGACTCGCAAATCATCCCGATCTTGAAAACGCGTGCCTACAAAAATAATCAAAATAGAGTCAAAGACGAGTCAAAGACGAGGGGAGAAAGAAAATAAGATAAATAAATAAATAAATAATAATAATAATAATAAGAAAATAAAAATAAAAATAGAAAATTAATAACGAAAACTAAAAGAATTAAACTATAAAATTATAAAACAAATAAAATAAATAAATTACGGAATTAAGATCTAAAAACTAACAAAAATAGCTAAAAACGCTTAACTAAGATATAAATAATTAAAATAAGAAATTAAGGGAAATAAAGACTAGAAATACTAGAAATAGAATAAAACGACTCAAATGATGCATAAATCACTACCCTATGAGTGACATAAATGTCACTCATCAGGTACCTTTAATGCTTTTGAGAAATTCATGGGTGCTACATCCACCAATCGGAGATTTTAATCCTGAACATTCGTATACGGTTGGTTATGTGTTGCATATCGATTGGGCGGAGGAGTGCATGTGGTTAAACAAATATATTGCGAACAAAAGAAGAAAGTGATACTTACTATTTTATATGTTTAATAACCTTAATTCAGTACTTCAATTTTGATTTTTCGATGGGATATGTTAGTTATAACAAAATAATGTTAAGTTTTTTAATAGCTTTAATTGGTCATAAGATTTGATCATTCGTCAGTAAGGCTACGAGTATTGTATGACCTCAATATCACAAAATATGGACTTTGCAAATGAATTTTAGTGCCTAATATTTGTAAAATTTCACACGCATCGCGTGCATAAAATACTAGTACTTCTAATATTAATAGAATCCTAAGTCTCCTAGTATTTTATCTTAACATATCTCCTTACACCTTCCTAAGTTCTTCTCTCTCTATATTCTGGAAAACCTTCTTATTTTTACGGTATGGTATTCGATCTCGTGATCTTAATCGCTTCGTCTTCCTCTTTCATTTATGATCCCCAGAATTAATAGAAAATTAATTTACTAATGGAAACAAATATTTTATTACCTAATTAGGACAAATAGTATCAAATCATACCATAATTTGGAAGATTATATCATAAAAAAAAATTATACTCTGTATAATGTCTTGATTATGATTGAAAATATAAGTTTTGTCAATTTGGTCAAATTAGTCTACCCAAACTAACCTGGCCCAACTGAGAAACTGGGTCATGGGCCGAATTTTTAACCCAATAGGCAATGTCGTATCATACAGTATTAGCCCTTAATATATAATGTATTTGAGCAGCCTCCCGAGTTATTTAGTTCGATCAACAAATATTTGATCAAATCGTATGACAATACAATGTACTCAATGTTTAAATTTTTTTTTTTTTTGAATTTTTTTTCTAGGTGCTAGTTCTCTGTTTGGTAGCAGTTCTAGCCATTTCCGAAGTGATGGGGCAGCCACCCCACACCATCCTAGCCGAGGAGGTTCGCAGCCACCACGAAAAGGTTGACCGCGTGTGCTACAAATACAATGTCGATTATCAATATTGTAATTAGCAGTGTTGTTGTATTTTAGAACTTCTGTATGGGAATTTACTGTTACTGCTCAGGAAACAAGGCCAAGTTCCAGCTCGAGACCCCAACCCCATAATCATCATAATGGGCTTGAGATGGTCTAGTCATTAGCAGTCTCGTTGGCTTCGTTCTTTTCACCTTAATCTTATTACTTATTAAATTAGATCAGAAAATCAATTCAGACCAGAAAAAGCAAAAAGCACTCGGGAGTTTAATATTTTAAAATATAGGTATCATATTTGTGTAATATATGTGCAATATGTGTATAAAATATAATATATTTAAGCAACCTCCCAAGTTTATTTCATATGTTATTATGGAGGATAAATCTCTTTGAAACTCCCTTATAATCTCTTAACTATTGATCTCCAGTTGAAACGAAGTTTTTTTTTTGTAATATTATAACGTGTTACAGAGTATTCAATTGTTTACAAATAATGTTTATGTCGCATTCTTGCAATAGAGAAAGTACAAGTTGAATAAATAAATAAAAAGTGAAATATTTGGGCAAGCCGTTTGACAATACAATTTACTCAATGTTTAAATATATTTTACTTTTTTGTGAAAAATATTTCCAGGTGCTAGTTCTTTTTCTTGTAGCCATTTCTGTAGTGATGGGACAGCCACCCCACACCTTCCCGGCCAAGGAGGCTCCCGACCGCGAAGAAAAGGTGGACCACACCCCACTCGTCTTAGTTACGGCTATTTGTAGTCTCCTGATGTTTGCAGGATTGACTATGTATATCCGCTGCCGCTGCTGCTGCTGCTCTTCGAGAAGAGAGGCCCATCCTCCAGCCCAACACCCTCAAGCCTATAATCAAAATGGGCTTCAGATGGTTTAGAGTTAGAGATAGAAAAAATTCAAACCAGACCTGACTGGATCAGAAACTAGAATGGACTTGTGTAATTCACTTTGTTTTCCTAAATGGACTTGTGTGCGATCTTTTAGTTGTTTTAATTGACTCTTTCAATTGTGTTGTGGTTAATTAATTTTCGTATTTTGTGTTTTCATCTCAAATTTTAATGTTTATTTTCAAATTTTCATATTGCTTTCTTTCTAAATTATTATTTAAATGTTGAATCACAACAATCAACTATTACTTAGCAATACCAATTATGTCTTGGCCTAGTGGTTACGACTGAGGGCCTGTGTACAATAGGTCTCAGGTTCGAATTCCCCCGTCCTCATTTGTTCGTACCAAAAAAAAACTATTACTCAGCAATACTCGGTACTATGTTTGTTGAAAAAGAATGGGCGGAAGTACAACAACATAATATGTTAGCATGACAATCATTCATAATATGCCAGCTCATTATCCACCAAACAGTATAGTAAGTTTAAGGGTTTAAAACGAAGAATATAAGCACACATACTTTTTTTCTATAATCAAAGGTATAGCAAATATAACTGGTATCACAGGGTAATAAGGTTGTATTTTCGAGTATCCAAGTGTCGAGTGTCGGTGTGTCAGGCACGTTTTGGAAACGGTTTATATTTTTGAAGTGTCCGTGCATCATAGAATATAAGCACAGGATCAACAACTTTTATAGTGGCACAAAAAATTGGCCTAAGTTTGGCCCAACCCGACATGATACGCTGATTTTTTTTGCTCATGACCCTCTATTTTGGTCCGGAGTAGCAGTTTTGGGAACAAAATCGGCCCAAAGTTTGTATATCAACCCGACATGATGGATTGAATCCAGCCAAGGCTTGACCCGACCCGAACCCAAATCAAACTCTCCTTTTGACCTAAACCAACACGATGGGCTGAATCTTTCTAAATTATTTTCGAAAATGTTTGGATTAAGTGATTAACCTTTATGTGTGAGCCATTAGAATCACACCAATTAACTATTACTCGCAATACTCTGTACTGTTTTTACGTTGGCATGAACAATCATTCATATTTCATAGCAGCTCAATATCCACCAAAGTGTGGTAAGGTTAGTAAGGTTTGGTCCAACCCGCATAATAGGCAGAGTTTTTGTCACAAACCCAACCCAAAGCCCATTATTATAGTCTGAAATAGCGGGTTTTGGCAACCCGGAATTTGACATGGCCCAACATGATTGGCTGATTTTTTGGTCACGACCTAACTCAAACTCGCCTTTTGACCCGGTCCGAGATGATGGGCTGAACCTTTCTAAATTATTTAAAAAATGTTTGGATTAACCTCTATGTGTGAGCCATTAGAATCACAACAATTATGCTTTAATTATCATTATCACAGTTTTACCAAAATATAAGTTATGGCATGTTCGATTGCAAATGGATCGAGATGCACGTGGGCAAGAGCTCTACACCCATAATCAGAGACGGGGAGGTTTGGGAGGTTTGAGAGTTGCAAAATTACCATGGAGTTAGAGAGGTGAGAGAAAAGGTGATGCAGTTGAGAGGTGAGTGAGGGTGTGCGCTCAAACTCATTGAATTTCTGGGGTTTGGAACGAACGCTTGGGGTTAGATTAGGGATGAGGGTATTTCCGTCTATTCCTAGTGGACACAAAAAGCGTATTTACTCATTTACCCTCAAATGTTCCTTTATATAATAGAGATAAATCTCTATTACATAAGGGAAGAGGGGAGGGGTATTTCAGTAATCCCACTTTTGGTGTCCCCAATCAAAATACTAATATACCCTCAGCTCTTCACAATTACATATTACTATTTAATGGTAATCCCCAATCACAAAAGTTCAACGCATATAACATGCAATTATTCCACGGCAAAACAAAAAAGTCAACAACATTTAATCTGTCGCAACTCGCAAGTAAGAAAGTAAATTCCAAAGTCAAAAAAAATAAAAAAAATTTAGTAACAACTGTAAATCAAAGCCTGCAATCTCTCCCATTTTCCTTGAAAGAAGGAATTATAGTTATTACACAATCTTTGTAAAATTCCTCTGTTACAAATCTCTCCGTAAAAGTCCAAATAACATTCCAAATTATTAAAATTGTACAAAATCTAAAAGTTCAAAATACGGAGAAACAAAATAAATCTTCTTTCTTTTGCCAATTTAATTTAATGTATTCTGCTGTGATTGATAATTCGCAAAAATAAACAGTAAGTCTAAGCAATTCAAAGAAAACAAAACAGAACAAATCAAACAAACATAATTTTGTGTTCATCCCCAAAAGCTCCATCAGCGTTGCCGCGCGATACATGTAAGTATTCTCTTCTCCTAAAACAAAAATAGATTAATTACATTATCAACTAAATAATTCATGATGACATAGCTGATAGTCTAATAAATCAATTATAATGCGAAAAAGTAGTGGAGTTCTAAAAAATTTGTTTAAGAATATAAATATTACACTTGAGTCGATTTTTATGCATATTTTATAGTTCGCCATTGCATTAACTTTCAAAAAAAGAAGTTTATTGAGTGATATGCAATAAAAGTAATGCGTGATATGCAATACATTATTGAGTTTCATTTGCAGATTTTATACGCAGTAGTTTTTTAAAAATACAATAAAATTTAGCTTTTTGTAAAATGGAACTCACGTCAAAATCAATAAGCCAAAAGCCAAACATCCAGAACCTTCAAAAACTCCAATTCCCCCACAATTCTCATTATTAGCCTTCAAAAACACGGTCTAGCAAAAATACTTTTATAACCAACTACTATTTCTTATCTTTTTTTGCCTTTGGATATACCAGTGAGCCGATTATACCTCTTCCAAACAAATAAACATGTGAAAAGGAGAATCTCTTCCTGTTTCATAACAATGACGGCTACCACTAATACGAACAAAATTGCAAATCTTCAAAGAGAAACAACGTACTCCCTATGTATTTATTTAAGGATACACTTGCTTTTTTCGGCCATATTTATTTAAGAGATACACTTGCCATTTTTAGTTACTTATCAACCCCACCATCTAATTAAATAATCTATGTACACCCCACCCCCACCTCCCACCCCTAAAATGACATGGTCCCCACTTATTTTACTTATTAAAATATCAACCCAACCCCACTGTATCTCTTAAATAAATACGGAGGGAGTACAACATATATATATTATCCCAATCATAAAAAATACACACCAAACAGGGGGTTAAAGTATAAATCAACCAAACTTGATTATATACACCTCATCTTCTTGAACTTGATTATTAATTTTAATTTGTTCTTCTAACTATTCTAGCTCAAGCTGCAACTCTTCCAATCATCTAATAACATCATCAACATTTTATACATGCTCCACAAATCCATACTAAAGTTGCAAATAAGTTAATAGAATTACTACCATTAATGTGGAATTGCCCAGAACATAAGAAAAATGCAATCAGCAAGTGATGCAATTCACCATCTTTCATTTTAATTGAACAAATTCAAAGTAGTAACCCATTGTGATGGATTTTTTCTAATTCCTTAAATCAATCCATTCTCAAATTGTACTTGACTAACCAAACTTAAATAAAAGTTGATAGAGAACAAAAGTATAGGGGAGAAATAAATATGGAGTAACATGCTTCATTACTCAATTTATATGTTTTAAACATAAATATTTCTTTTTTTATATATTGATGTTAAAGTGTGTAATTCTCTATTTGTGATAACATCATCAACAGTTCAACACCATCACCACCTTCATTACTCAACTTAAACCCTTCGATCTTCTCCTCTTCGACACCACAAATCAACCTAGAGACAAAACTCAAAATGTCTTTAGAAATCATTACAGAACCAACTTCAATAAGAAAAAAAAATAAAGGACTACACACTGTTACTAAACATAATATAAAGTAAATCAGACGAATCAGAATTATTATTAAAAAAAACAAAAAAAAATCACACATAACAATTCATCAAGAAAATTCACCCAAAATATCAGAAACAAAAACAATAAACATTATGTAAAGCTTCGAAATCAAAAGATTAAGACATGCAATTATAAATTTCATAAACCATCACCTACATTCAAGGCAAGAAATTTATAATCAAAATCATCGCCATCGTCGACGGAGAAACGTGAGACAAAAGCCCTAATAATACGAAAATAGAAGAATGATATATTGGTTTTCCAATTTGTTTGCCGCCTATTACCGATTTTTTCATCTAACGCTTTCTTAGAAATTGAATTCCAGGTCTGGTGCTTTAAACCCCAATTGCATCATCAAAGCTAACGGGCAATACCTAGACGGATCGAATCTGAAAACTAGAGGAATTATTCATAGCTAGGCGTTGTGGTCGGCCCGATTGACGGAGAAGGAAAAAGTTAGATATTTGGTAGGAGAGAGATTGCGGTGATAAATGTGGGAGGAGAGATGTATGTGATATTGTGATGAGATATTAGAGAGTACTCCGTACCAAGATAATGCTGAGAGGAAAAGGGTTGATAATTAAGCAATTTCGATGGTGCAGGCGTGTGCACCTAGATCTAGTTGTACCGGGATTAAAACGCAAACATTTTAAAACAAAACGCGTATTTTCATTAATTCTGCAGTTAAAAAGAACAAGTCTCACAATATAAAAGAACATCATGTGCTCTGTTCTTCCCTGTTTAGTTTTCGCGATTTTTTTTGTTGTTCGCTCCTTTTTATATGTCTGGGCTTCATAATTTTGAATTCAAAAAGTGTGAATAGGAGAGAGAAAGCTTACATTTGTGCATAAATTTTTTTAGAGAGAGAAACTGATGGAAAATTCTCAAATATTCCATGATTTCTCTGTTTCAACATCAATTTCGAATGATTCTTCTTCTTGTCATCTGAATTCTTCAGCTGAAAATCAGAGTTACGAAGGTATTCTTTCAATTTGTAATAACGAGTTGCATTTTTCTTTGATTTTATGATTTCGATTTCATAATAATCGTACTTTTTATGTTTTTTGTGATTGTAATTAGTTTGATTAATTTAATTTTGAATCTCATTCTTCGTTGATTTTGGTGATTGTTGATAATGAAGGTTACGAATTGGTTTTCTCGTTGATTTCGCATTTATTTCATTTATGTGGTGAAACTGATTCTGTAATAACTATTATATTTAAGGAATATACGTTGATTTTGTCTGTTTGCAGAAAAGAACATTGTATCATTTCAGAAGAACATTTTTCAGTATCAAATGAACATGTTTAGAATACGTATTGAGACGTTCCTTTTTATTATATTTAGCTTTTCAAATAAACACTGATTGTTCTTTATTGATTGTTCTTTTAACTCTTCATTGATTGTTCTTTAAGTCATAGTGTTCTTTTCGGTCACCTTTTGTGTTCGTTTACTCTATTTTATTGTTCATTTTAATAGTTACTGTTCCTTTGATTCTTTATTGGTTTTTTTATTATATCTGCACGGATTGTTCTTTTATGTTTTTATGAGTTTACATTGTTCTTTTGATTGACAAAACTGATTGTTGATAATTATGCCGATATTGTTCTTTTAGGTTTTAATGTGTTCTTTTGATTGACAAAACTGATTGTTCTTTTAACTGTTTATTGATTGTTCTTTTAATGCGTAGTGTTCTTTCCAGTCTAGTTGGAGTGTGTAATTTACTCTTGATGCATTGTTCTTTTCTAATAGGTACTGTTGTTTTTTATTCTTTATTGGTTGTTCTTTTATATCTGCCCAAATTGTTCTTTTAAGTTTTAATGTGTTCTTTTGATTGACTAATTGATTGTTCTTTTAACTCTTCATTGATTGTTCTTTTCATGCCTAGTGTTCTTTTCAGTCTACATGGATTGTTCGTTTACTCTTGGTGCATTGTTCTTTTTAATGGCTACTGTTCTTTTAAGTTCTTTTGTTCTTTTCTTTTTCTGATTTTTTTTATTTTATAAATTTCCAGATATATTAAATAATGCAGTTAATAATTCAGAACAAAATGATGCTAATGAGGATCCAGAATCCTATGTGGTTGTTGGCCAAGGTACATGAATTGTACTTTTACTTGTTTATCACAATGTTCGTTTACGTCTTGTGTTTGTTCCTTTATCATACTTATGATGTTCTTTGTGTTCTTTTTTATCGTCATGCAGATTTTGAAGAACCAGTTTCATTAGAGGGAAGTGTAGTTAAGGATGATGATGAGGCGTATGAGTTATACAACAGTCATGCATTTAGGAATGGTTTTGGTACTAGGAAGGGTAAAAAGGAGTATAGAAGTGGTACTAGAATAGTTCGACAACGGTTTTTTGTTTGTGCATACGAGGGGTTTAAAAATCCAGATGGTGTTGTGCCTAAATCCTTTAAAAAAATTGATAGGAGAACTGGATGCAAGGCTTCAGTTCAGTTTGATGTTGATAAGAAAACTGGAGTGTAAGTTCTTTCTAAACATTCCCGTCTGCATAACCATTCAATGGTTCCTGCTAATAAGAGACACCTTATTAGGTCACATAGGCACATTTCAAAAGAACAATTGGCTTTTCTTACTACTTTTACTTGTAGTGGCACGAAGCTTGCTAATGTTCTTAGAGCTATGAGGAAAGAAGTTGGTGGTGAGGCGAATTTAGGGTTCACTGTTCCTGATGCGTATGATGCTGTTTTGGCAGAGAAGAAGAAAAAGTTGGATGGTTGTGATTCAAATCAGTTGATCAGATGGTTCGCTATGAGGCAAGCTAAAGAACATGATTTTTATTATGATTTTCAATTGAATGAAGAGAATCAGTTGATCAATTTTTTTTGGAGAGATGGAAGAATGCGGTCTGATTATGAAGCTTTTGGTGATTTATTGATTCATGATACAACTTATCGTACTAATAAATACGATATGATTTGTGGGCCTTTTGTTGGAATGAATCTTCACACTCAAAATATCATGTTTGGAGTGGGTTTTATATTGAATGAGAAGGCAGGTACTTTTGACTGGCTTTTTAATTCTTTTTTGACTTCAATGGGAGGGAAGCAACCTGTGACTATCATGACTGATCAATCTTCTGCCATGGACAAGGCTATAAGGTAAAGTTCTTTTAGGTTGTTTGTATGTTCGTTCATCAAACACTTTTGTTCTTTTGTATTTTTGTACTATTTTTTATGTTCTTTTTCTTTTGTCTTTCTGTTTAGTTTATATTTTTATCTATTTTTTTGGTTTATGGTTTTTTAGGGAAGTGTTTCCAAAATCGAGGCATCGTTTGTGTACATGGCACATTGGGGAAAATGCTGTTGTAAACATCAAAGGTGTTATGGCCAAAGAAGGTTTCAAACGTCGGTTTGATTATGTTTTGAAATATACTGACACAGTTGCTGAGTTCGAGCATCATTGGAATAGGTAAAAATTATTTTGCTAATAGACTGATTAGTATTTAAAATTTTGTTTTGTTCTTTTCATTCGACAACATGTTTTTTGTAATGTTAAATAGTGTTCTTTTCATGGTTGATGAAACTTGTTCTTTTAATCTGGTATTTTAATGTTCTTTTCTTTGTTTAATAGAGTCCATACTTCTTGAACTGTGATTGTGTGTACTTTCTTTTCAAGTTTTATTGTACTGTATATTGTTCTTTTTTTGTCTTCATTTGTTCTTTGTTTTACTCAGGGTGTTCGTTTTGTGTCTCTGATTGTTCTTTTGTTCTCCTTGTTTGTTCTTTTGTAGTCTTATGACTGATTACAATTGCAAGACACACAAATGGATAGAGAGGTTATATGATTTGAAAGAGAAATGGTGTCCTGCATATAACAAAGAGTGGTTTTCTGGGGGTATTTTATCTTCTCAAAGGAGTGAGACGACAAATCATTCTATTTCTAGGAGGTTGCATAAAACGAATGGTTTATGTGATTTTTATAAGTGTTTTTTAGATGTAATTGATGAATGGAGAAGTAAGGAGAACAAGGGAGATTATAATTCTTCTACTGGAAATAGATATTACGCATGTGCGGATAACATGTTATGTTTGCATGCGCGGGATGTGTATACCATTGCAATATATTTGATATTTGAGCAACGATTCATCAAAGCAATTGGTTTGAGGTGTCAACGCATTTCCTATGAGTTTCCAGTTTCTAAGTACATTGTTGGGCATCCTACAAAGGATTTTATTAGACATGTTGTGATGTTTAATGAGCAAGAGATGGTTGTTGATTGTACTTGCAAGTCATATGGAGAGATATGAGTTCTTTGTTCTCATATTCTTCGAGTTTTCATTGTCCATAATGTTGAAGAGATTCCCAAACAATACATTATGAAGAGATGGACCAAAAAGGCTATGAACATGATTGTTGAAGAAGGAGAAGATAGAGATAATGAAGTAAGTGTTGTTTCTGCTTCAGTTTGGAGGATGCAAAGCATAAGAAATTGCATTAAAGTTATAAATGAAGCTCAACATTGTCCGGCTGCAAGGAAGCTTATTGATTTGGGTGTGTTGGATATGTCATGCAAAGTGAAGGAGTATATTGGTGGTGTTGAAGGGGATGGTAATGTATCAAACAAGTATGTGCGAGAAGAAACTCTACTTGATGTCATTGAGCCTTCAACAGACACAGTTTTGCCGGATGTTGTTGAACCGATTGCTGAAAAAGTCATTCCAACAATGATTCAAAATCCACCAAAGCGAAAGAGGAAGATTAAGAACGGGACTGAAAAGGCTAATGAGAGGAATGTGAGACCTAAAGGAATTGTTGAGAAGAAACGCAATAAACTGAAAGGTTGGAACAAGAGAAGAGAAAGACATGTTGATAATTTGAGGGAGGAAACTCAGTCTACTGATCAGGTAAACTGTTCTTTTTAAACATTTATTTGTTCTTTTATTACTTTGGAATGTTCTTTTTGTTTATCATTGTTCTTTTTTCCATTTTTATGTTCTATTTATCCTTTTTGTTTATGATCTTTTAGTTTACTTTATTATGTTCTGTTCTTTTTAATAATCTATTTGTTCTTTTATTCCTTTAGTTTGTTCCTTTTGTTTATCATTGTTCGTTTTTCTTTCTATATGTTCTTTTGTCTTTTTGTTTATGTTCTTTTGCTAAACAGTTCATTTTTAAAAAAAACATCTATTTGTTCTTTTAATGTTTATTATGTTCTTTTTTATTATCTATTTTGTTCTTTTTTCTTCTTTATCATGTTCTTTTTTTCCTTATTGTTTCTTTGTTCTTTTTCACTGTATCATAAATTTACCTGTTGGTGGGGTTTTGGTTCATCCAACATCTTCAAATTCACAATTGGAAGCATATGTTCCAGATGATTATTTTGGAGTACACATACAACATTTGTAGATTCATTTACGATTGGTAATATTTTTATTTTTAGTTTGTTGTGTTTTTAATCATTTGTTTTTGTATTCTCAATAATGTTCTTTTACTCTTTTGATGTATATTTTTACGGGCTACTGATGTTTCGCTCAATCAATATTTTGAAATGAGAATTTTTAGTTGTATATATTCTTATTTTTGTTTTGATTTTTGTGCAATTAGGATTGCAAAATTATTGCATAAAGGAGTATATGCTTAAATGTGAAAAGAACTTACTAAAAGAGAATAAAAAGAATTTTGGAAAGGAAAGAACATATCCCATGATATAGAAGAACATGGTCTGGGATTGAAAAGAACTTGAACCTTTAATTGAAATACTTGTTTAAAATATCCAAACTACTTATCTGCAACTACTAGAACATCTAATTGTTTCCAAAAGAACACCACACATGTTTAAAAGAACAACCCATAACTCCAGCAATAACCATATCTACAAAATATACCATTGTTTTTTAAAGCATACTTCTAATAAAAGGTAACTATTATTCTGCCTTCATGAAAACAACCAACTATTCAACTTGATTAGCTCTCTTCAATGCCAGATACATTAGCTCATGCCTTTTGTTCAGAACGGATAATAAGATTTCAGTACCGTACCGCATTCTCAGCTTGCAAATAAAGTCTTTCTGAAAACATAAAATAGTACATTAATAAAAGATTATATATTAAAATAATATACGTACATATATTCAAAATTTACTTACATCTTCATCTGTGTTTTTGAAGCCACAATTCCAAGTCTGGTTGCCTTTGTAGGTCTCCATATGCCTCATTGCATATACCCCACAATCAGTCTTGTTTGTTCTGTTCTTCCATGGCATTTCAAGCAACACAATTTCATATGCTGAAATCTGTGCCTTCCGCAAAGGATGTCCTTCTTGTTCAGAAAATATTGTCCATGCTTCAAACTGAAATAAAAAGAACATTTAACTTAGTAAAAGAACAAAGAACAAAGAACAACAAAGAAACAAAGAACAACAAAGGAAGGAAAAAAGAACATTTAATTTAGTAAAAGAATAAAGAACAACAAAGGAAAGAACAAATAAAATATATAAGAGGAAATTCTTCAAATAGACTTACAGTTCTTTCTGCAAATGTTTTATATTTATCATCATATGTAATTCCTTTAGGTAAGGAGAGATTGTCAATGATCTCCACCTTCTTCGCCTTTTGGTTGATTACAATGAGATAAAAATGATCACCAGACCAGACTGGAAAGAACAACTACAAGCAGAGAAAAGAACATTAAACAAAGGAAAACGAACATATGTAAAAAAGAAAAGAACAATTTTATAATTTTACCAGATGGAATCCCTTCAAAGACTTCACACCAGCAGTTACATACTCATGGCGTACACTTAAAATAAAATTTTCTAAGCGTTTGCCCTCGGTTGCTTGACTATCCTGTGATCCACCATACGGTTCATTCTGGCAGAGCATATTCTGCACCGAAAAAAAAATAATTTTAAATATATGTTATATAATAAAAATAACTGAAGAAGTACGAAAATATGATTTTTTAGTGATATTAAAACTTACGAAAGGGATTGTAGAGAAATAGAACTTCAAGTTACTCTTGACACTTTGATCTGGATCATCATTCAGTATTCTTGCAAAAGTGTCAATAACATTATTCATCACCCACACATTGGGAGCTGTTTTAAAGGAAAAGAACAAAAATATGAGTAAAAGGAACATCAACAGCATTTAAAAGAACATTTTAAATTCCAATAATTAAATATATACCTAGGGTTTGAAACTCTTCTCTGGTAACTATATTCCAATCATCAGTGTACAACACCTGACTGTTATAAGAATGAAAATAAAATTTCCATAAGAACATGTACAAAAAGAACATCTACATTCAAATACTTGTAATAGTATAAAATTCTTACGTTGGGCTTCCCTTTCCAAAGGCATAATCCAGTACGCATCGCATGTCCTTTTCCTTTTGATTCAACTGTTCTTCCCCAACCAGTAGGTGTGAATACTGAGTTAAGAAGGGTGACAGTAACTTGAGGGGAACATTTTTCTTTCTCTTAACAAGTTTAGGTACTTGTACGTTATCTGGATCCTCTTCCTCACTTATGAAAACAAAGACATTATAAAGTAAAAAGAACATATTAGAGGGAAAAACGAATTCAGACTAACAATAAAAAGAACAACAAAGTGAAAAGAAAAGAACATTTTATAAATGATAATGAAAAATAACTTGTAATAATAAACGAAAAATAACTTATAAAATAAAATGCAGTAGTCATACTCTATGTTCATAGATGTAGGTGCATTTTCTGGTTGCGAGTACACCGCACTTGGAGTGCTAAAAGAGTGGAAAGAAAAGAATATATTACTATAAATAAAAAGAACAAAAGCGAGAAAGAAAAGAACATTAAATTGAAGATTATGAAAATTATATTTTAATAAAATACAGTAGTCTTACTTCAGGAATATTGATGGAGTTTCCATTTCAGTCTGCGACTCAGCGGCAGTTGGAGTCTTAAACTCGGATTCTTCAGTTCTAACAGTTGGAGACATGGGGTTTCCATCTTCAGCTCCTTTGATTAAACCTTCCATAGTCTGAAACTCGGAGTCTTCAGTTCTAACGGTTGGAGACATTGGTTTTCCATCTTCAGCTCCTTGGATTAAACCTTCCATATCTGATCTCACATTTTCAGGTTCTCTGTGTATTACAAAAAAAAAAAAAGAACATGTGAGGAGGAACAAAGAACACAATGAGAAGAATTAAAGAACAAAAGTGCAATGAAAAAGAACATATAAGTTAATATTAAAAGTAGGAAGATATTAAAGTAAATATAGAAAGAACATAAAGAAATATATGAAAGGAACATTCCGAATAAAAGAAACAAAAGATCCATTAAATAATTGTATAAAGACAGAGAATTAATAAAAAGAACAAATCAAACGAATAAAAAAACAAATAATTGTTTATAAAAGAACATTGTGAATAATGAAAGAAACAGTCACATATTTATTATACATGTGTATGTGAACTGTTTTAAAAGAACGCATACTCAGTTTTTTCTGTAGGTGGCTGTTGTTTTTCAGCTTCATCTTTGTTGTCCCCTGAAATTGTCTCCAAATCACGTTCAGTCAAAGTTTTGTTTGCCAAGATTGCTTCTAATCTCATTTCCTCTTCAAAGTCGTGTGCCTGAGGAGGAGGATTTGAATCGGAAACCATTCCAAGCTTCAATGTCAAATCAGCAAATACATTAGGCTGGGAAGGCATGATCGGAGGTGTTAAAAATGGTGGCAAATCAAATGGAACATCCTCAGATTCCTCGATTTCCTTTCTTTCATTTCCTTCTGTTGCCTTTCGTACTGCTTCCTCAAATAGTATTGTGAAGTAGTCTGAACTGAAAAATTCTTTATCTTGACTGAGGATTGAACCAATCTCCTCAGTATTCCTTCCTTCTTGCCGCTCTTCTGTAGAGTTGCCCTTCTCAAAAGTAACTGGAATTTCAGTTCCAGAGCATGTTGACCACATTTTTGCCATATTGAATGGCAGACTTTTTTTGACATCAATAGTAGTGTCAAAGAACTTTCTAGACAACGACAATAAGTCGTTGAACTTGTTCATGACACTACTGAGTTCAGTAGTGGTTTTAGTGAATTCAGCATGGAATTCCTGTTTAACAATAACAACAATAAGGACTGGATAAATAAAAAGAACATTCGAATGGAAAAAAGAACAAGAGAGATTCCTAAAAGAACATTCAAGTAGAGCTTAGAAACATTGTTAAAGATCGAAAGAACATGTTAAAGAGATAAATGAACATGTAAATAACATGCTTAAACATATAAAGAACATTCAAATGTAAAGAACATCTTTTTAAGAAAAAAGAACATGCTTAAATAACATGAATAAACATTTAAAAGAACATGTAAAGAACGTAAAGAACTAGTTTTTGATAAAAAGAACATAAACACAGAAAGCAAAAAACATGGTAGGAAAAAAGATTATATTGAGTACGTAAAAGAACATTTGTTGGAGGAAAAAGAACATTACAACAAAAACGTTGAAAAAATAAATGCAATGGTTTTGTTGAGTGAATTTAATTTTTACCTCAATTGTAGAAGGGACTTTTGCTTTCTCACTGGGGTCTGCCTGTTGCTCTGGCAAATCTTTGTCATCCCCGAGTTGAGTCACTGGTGCACCTTGATGTTCTCTGGGCACATCATTTGTGGACCAGTTAGGCTCTTGGTGTTGATGTTGCTGTTGTGGTTGCTGCAGTGGTTGCTGCGATGGTTGTTCATCATGTTGCTACTGTTGTTGTTGTGGGTGTTGAAGAAGAAGTGGTGGTGGTTGTTCGCTGAGTGCTTTTTGCTGTTTGAGCACCTCCATCTCCTCCCTGTACAGTTGTAGCTCAGGTGGACCTTGAATTCTGTCCAGAATCAAGCCATGTCCGAAGCCTGTAGCATTGTCATTGCGTACCCTGCTGCTTATCATATCTCTTGTCCAGCAAGAAATTAGGGGGAAGTTCCTTGGAGGGTACTCTTCCATGATCTGCACCCGATCGAAATAACATACCTAATTTAACAATAACAACATAATTTATTGTTAGTTAGGTGAAAGAAGAAGATGAAAGTAATATATATAACAAAGGGAAATGCTAGCTTAATGATTGAAATTTACCATTAGAAATGGTAGTGGACCAGCAAACCATCTGCTACGGTCCACATTCCAGTACATAGCTGCCCCAAGAAGGCTGGTGTATGAATACTGGCACCAATTTAGATTCCTCACTTGCTCCAAGTCAACAGTGCTTGCTAGGAATCTGAAGTTTGGCTTTTGAAACAGAAAAATATAAAAGAAAAGAACATTAATTATGATTTTAAATAGAATAAGAAAATAGAACATTCAATAGAAAATAAAGGAACATTAGAGAGAATGAAAAGAACAATGAAAGAAGAGCAAAAGAATATTGAATACAACTGAAAAGAACACAACTAACATTCATATAAAGGAAAGTACAACAATAGGACAGTGAAAGAGAAAGAAAGAACATGGAATTCGACAAACAAATAAAAGAACAATAAATATTAATAAACATTTAAAAGAACATAATACGCAAACAAAAGAACATTAATGAGAAATAAAAGAACATTAATGAGAAACAAAGGACTTTTGATGTAAGAAAGAACATGGAATATCATACAGAATAAAAGAACAGTGAGAAATATTTAAAAGAACATAATACGCAAGCAAAAGAACATTAATGAGAAATAAAAGAACATTAATGAGAAACAAAGGAATTTTGATGTAAGAAAGAACATGGAATATCACACAGAATAAAAGAACAGTGAAAGAGAAAGAAAGAACATGGAATTCGACAAACAAATAAAAGAACAATAAAAATATTAATAAACATTTAAAAGAACATAATACGCAAACAAAAGAACATTAATGAGAAATAAAAGAACATTAATGAGAAACAAAGGAATTTTGATGTATACCGATAAATTAGTAGTGGATTTAATGCAGGTGTTAACTGCAACCACTAGGAAAGATCTCTTCCAGTTATCATCAACTGGAGTCTCATCTTTGATCAGTTTTTCAACCATTTCTTTCAATTTTGGGCATCCAGACTTCACTTTCCAGTATGCCCAAAATTCAGCAAAAACCCTCAACACTTCAGGATCTTGTTCATCAGTCCATTCCACGACCGGAGCTCCTCCAATAGGTATACCGTACACCAGGTATACATCCTCTACAGTAATATCAAGGGAAGACTTTGGTAGATGCAAGGATCGGTCGGACGAGTTGAAATTCCTAACCAACTCGTACGGGAATGGATTTTCGTTTTGTGGGATGTCAAGTTGCAGAAGAGATCCAAAGCCTAACTCCACGATGGCTTGTTGTTTTCTTATATCATGTGGTTCATTAGATGCAATTCCCCTCAAGAATCGCATCATCAATTGCGGAGTTTGCCTTAGATTTAGTTTCCTTTCTTCAGGTTTTGGTTTGGCAACAACCAAAGATTTTGGTTTCTCATCATCCACCACCTCCATGACCTCATCAGAAACAACAATTTGTTTACTTCTTGTTGCTCTCTGGAAAAAAGAAAAAATATAAAGAACATTAGTCAGGGAGTAAAAGAACATTATATGGAAGAAAAAGAACAAATAACTTAAGAAAATTTTTGACCTTCTCAACTACTTTTTTCCCCTTCTTCATTAAGGGTTCACTTTCCTCTTCTACTTCACTACTACAAAAAATGGCAAAGAGACCCTTCCAAAATGGCTTAAGAGATCTCCTTTCAAGGGGTCTCTATCTCACAGGTCTCTTTGATAAAGAGACCCCCTCATCGAGAGGGGGTCTGTTTGTTAAAAGTTAGAGACCTCCACGTAAGAAAGGGGGTCTCTTCTGTAAATGTTGGAGAAAATATTTTAGAAGGGGAAGAGACCTCTTAATAGAGATGTGAGATCTGTTTGTTAAAAAGTTCAGACCCCATAAGTAAGATATGAGGTCTCTTTGAATATTTAGTTAAGACCTCATATATAAGATAGGGGGTCTCTTTGTTATTTTTATTATTATTATTTTTCACAAATTAAGACCTCGTATCTTAGATATGAGGTCTCTTTGAATTGTTTTATTATTATAACTAGAGAGCCTTTATTACACCTGACGGGTCTCTTTGCAACCTTATTTTTTTTAAAAAAAATCGATAATAGCAGAAGCCAGCTACGCCAATTCAGAATTAACATACATAATACACCTGCGTTTACACCTCTATAAATATCGGGCAGCAGGAATCAAACGCACAAAACCACAAAACCACACCTGCTAATCTGCTATAATACATAATTTGTAATAATTTGAGAACAATTCCATAACCCATATATTACCAAAAAAATATATTTCCCACAAGTAATGCTCAAAACGCAAGCTTTTGCATAAATTGTAATTTGCATAAACGTCAAAGATTTACATCGCAATTTCCAAAAACGTAAAACAAAAATCAATTTCAAAATATAATCATTCATGCCAATTTACCAACAATTGGAACCGAAACTAGTGGAGTTATTTTCATACCATCAACTTGGTTTTCTTCATCTGCTTCATGCTTGAGCAAATACTCGACCCACATGTCTCTAACCTCATCCTCATTTTCTGATGAATAAGTTTCTTCATAAAACTGTAATAAGTAGCATAATTAGTAGTTAAACAAAGGATAATTTGTAAAAACCGACTCATTTACCGATTTACGATAACATGAATGATGAGAAAAATATAAACAGTTAAATGTAACTTTGAATACCAACCAGCAATATATTAAGGGTAATTTATTTGGTTGCCTAAACTAAAGGGCATCAACATTAAGGCACCAAGAAAACTCCAAAAAAAAATAGCAGGTAGCCATCCAACAACACCAACCAACTGAAATTCTAACAGGACTGCAATCCCACTGATCCACAACAAAAAAAACACCACCAGAGGCCTGTTGCAGCAGCAAACCCACATGACATCACTTCATACCCCATTCGGAACTCATAGAACAAACTGGATGTCCATTTATAAGTTTTCAGAGCCTGGTTTTGAGGTTCATAATTGGACTGTTGGTGGTCAAAACAATTGATGCTTGTTACAAATGATTGAGGATCAGTGGATATCAAAGTTAACTTTCCAAAGAACAATTTATTTCACAGGAAGTCATCTAAAACGAGCAACATGGATATCTTGTTCATTCACCAGACACTAATTCACACATAATGGAATATGACAAATAACATAATCTTTCTAGTAAAACAATATCGTATCAGGATTCAAATATTGCAGAAATATGACATTTATAATACTGAGCACTATCTTTTCAGAAGCTTTCCATACCCCGAGTAGCTTGCACTATTAAAAGTTCCATACTTCAGTTTACTGTATCCAAGTAAGAATGACAGATTACAACAACAGTGTAAGATTTAAGATGTACTTGTTTGCAATTCGGTAATAAAAGACAAACCTTTATGAACATGGACGGTGAATTTATTATAAACAGACAAGTTCAAATTCAAAATTACGCAGCAACTATCAAAAGAAAATCAGCTAAAACTCAGGAATTAGGGCAACACAAGTATACTTGAACAATACCCAAAGATCTTGCAGAAGCTCCACAAATTAGTTGTCATTTGGCTACAAGAATGACAGGGAATATTTTCGACTCGCTTTGAACAAAACTATTCGCCAAAAGACAAGATAGCAAGCAGTCTTGCAACTAAGTATGAAGAGATACGCAGAGAAACTAGCAGATTCTTCAAACCTACCTTTTACAGTGACAAAACGCAACCACGGTGCTGGTGCACAAGTCTGCCATAATATATGCCCAAGTGTGCGTGGTCTAGGTGGGTATGGAGCAAATCTTCATAGCAAGTTCATAATTCAGCTCACAAGATGTCAGACAAGATAAATGAAAGAAAACAATGTAGTCAAAGTACTTGAAAGAGAAGTGATCAAATACCAATAAGTCGCATACACACAAACGCAGACCACGCAACATACCATTCAGTAGCCAAACTCTGAGGCTCCGAGGCCCAACAGTAACGTTCTTAACGTTCTTAAAACATGACATTCTTAACTTTCTCTTTCAGGCCAGGAAGAGGTCGCACAATTTAATTAGAAGTAGGAGATCTTGTACTTCGCCCGCCTGCTGAAGTGATACCCCCACGACCACCAGCAGCCCCAATTGTCATCGAACCACTATCTGAGGTCTCTGGCTCCATGTAAAAGTGAGCATTAAATGCAACAAGATGGGTATACTATGTTTGTGGGACTGTGTTAATCAGAGGAAAAAAAATTAGAACCAAGACATTGGAAAACTGTAAATAACCACACAATCCAGGACAAACAGATCGGCTACAAATAATCATAAATTGCAGACACAAATATTTGGATATGATATTACTAAAATTTTCATATCCAACTCTAAGCATTATCTTGCAAAGGGGTTCCAATGTTGGTGCCTTTTCCAACAGCTGAAACTTATAACCATCAAGATCTTCTATAAAAGCAATAACAGAACTTTCACCATTGACTGGACCAGGTTCTCGTGTCACCTTTCCACCCTTTGCCTTTACAAGGCTTACTGTTTTAGCAACCTACATCAGAGAAGTATCCTTAATAACTGGCCATATTCTCATACCCTGGTAGTACATTCAACCAAAGACTAATTTCTAAAGAACTCAAGACCTTCAACAAAGAAAAGAGTCCAAAATGAGAAGGAAATGAGAAATGTGAAAAGAAGCAAAAAAGGCTGCAGTGATGCTAGAAGCTTGCAAAAGATCAATAACTACTTTTCTCAATCAACTTGAATAAAAGATGTTCATTATAAGGCAGGTTATTCATATCTGATGCAATAGGAAAACATACAAGCCAAGAAGGCTCGTGATAGGAAAATACCCATATTTAAGTCAACATGTTCTATTTTGGGATGTTCCACATTTGAGTTAACATCTACTTTTGTAAGTTTTATATCTCCACATTTCTCTTAAATTAGGATCCACTCACTGGCCCACTTTTTTTATTTGCTTTTCACTCTCCTTAATCAGTTAATCTCAATGCAAAACATAAATATTAACGTAAATACGAAATGGAGGCAGAATACAAAAAATATCAACCCAGTAATTAAGCAAAAAGATATTGGGGGGGGGGGGTGTTGTGAGCTCTCAAGCAAACAAATTGACTTCCATGAAGATTTTGAGGTATAAATTCTGAATAGATATAAACAAGTTTCAACTTGTCTAAGATTATTCTTCATGAGGGTGATATATAATGTATTGTAGTTTCTAGTTTCTACTCATCTTAGCGTAGAAGAAACTCCAGAGTACATAGTAATCAATATCATTTAGTGCAGGAAATTCTAAGAAATTCAAGGAAACTCACATCCTCAACTGCAACACCAAAGTGACCAAAACAAGTCCCAATATCATATTTGCCAACTCCATAGTCTGCAACCATTGTTTTAATTGCAACACCTTGTTATTTAAGATGCACTACGCACAGAACAAAAATGAGCAAGTATACGGTAGCAAAGGGAAGTCAACAAAATGATAGGTCTATATGTTCATTGTAAAAAGATGGATTTAAAGCCAGATAGCTTACTGTGTGAAAGTTCAACCGTAAAATGTGACTCTTCGGGTCCAAAACCAAGAAAGGCAGTTGAATATCTTTCCTCTGGGATGTCTCTTTTCCGCAATACCTTCATGCCAAGGCACTCCGTACAGAATCTACAGTTTTCTCACAATAATTAGTCATCTGCTTCATAATAAGCAATCTAAAATTTGCAGATGTTAAAATTGGAAATGTACTTTATAATCTTATCTAAATCTCCAACGCTATAAACAACATGAAGTAGTCTTCTCTTGTCATTTTTAGCCCACTGTACAACACTTTCCTCCGTAACAGAAGGCCTTGCTTGAGCTATATTGCCAACTGTACCAGCCTCCAGTGTATTCCTGTCTGGGCTTGGCTGTGTAGATTCCTTTATACCAACTAAATGCGGCTGTGAGACAACTGTAGAATATGAAATACGTATTAGTGCAAAGTTGATAATATTTACATTAACTTCATGAGATCAACATACATTTCTCCATTTTCTTCATAAGATTCCCTCCAACACAAGAACATATACCAAAAGAATACTAAAACATAACACGTATTAAACTCCTGGCAGAACCACATTCTTCCGCAGAAAGTCAGAAACCAAAGTACAGTTATCCACCTAAGCCTTTCTCTTACGCAGTTCTACCTATTGTAATAAGCTCGTTCAATAGGAAAACTCTCTACATCATAAGTCCAAATGGACCAATAAGATGAACTAATAACAAGAATCAAAATTCCACATGGTATCGCTTCATTTGTTTTTAATTTCACTTAAGGTTATTGTTAATCTGCAAAGAATCATCAACTCCACTGATCAAAGTCACTTTCTTCCCAAATTCATCGATCACCAGAACTCCCATTTTTTAATAAAAAATAAGACAAGACATATGAATTATACATCAACATCAGATTGGAATTGGGATTGTCAGATCAGATTGGAGAGTATCACCTCCACTTTTTGAGAGTGTCATACACGAATTTTGTTGGTATAACCTTTGATTGCAAATGATACTTATACCCAAATAAATAAAATTCTTAAACAGTCACCAGTAAGAGCAAAACAGAACGAAAAATGACTACCAATAAGAGGAAAACAGAATTGAACAAACTAGGAGAAGGAGCAGAACCAAAAACACTCCAATGCTAACCAGCATACCCAACATGATATCTTATAACAGAATCTAAATCAGAAAAATAAATGTACTCTTCTGCAAGACGAGAAGTACCCACCACACCAAACTTTAATAAGGAACGTACCAACTACAACTACAATCATAAAGTAAATTGTTAATTTCTATTTTCAAAACATTAACCCTTAACTTGAAACCTATGACCAAATCATCATTATTCATTACCTCCCCTATTTGGCTCAAGCTCTACCAATTTTCATAAGCCTTTCCTAGTGGCATTAGAGAATAAAATTAGACAGTTCCATTTGACTCAAGTTGGGTACAAATCCAACATTTGTAGAACTAGTAGCAATACGGAATTAGTAGATTTCACAATTCACATCAAACAAAGAAACTAACAAAACCAAGTATGACTAGTCACATTACAACAATAGTTCTTAAATTCACACACTACATTTCGTAGAAGAAACACACAAAAATAACCAAATTCAATCATATTCCGATCAGTTCCTCGATTAACTTTATACCCTGAAACATTTAAACCAATCTGAAATCCAAATTCCGCTCAAATCCTCCCGAAGATCGATCCCTCAAAACCCTAATCTCACAACACATAACCATAGAATTAAAAAAAACCCCTAAATTCCGTGAAATCAATAACAAACAAGAAAAAACGCAACACAGTTGCAGCAAAATCAACATGAAATTCAAATGAAATCGACAAAAATATCACAAAATCAGAAATTAAAGCTAAAAAGTTACAGACCTGGAAAATGGCGAGAGCGATGAACTTTTCGAGGTTGAGCATAATCAGATGCCATAGGTTCTTCTGGTTCAGATATGCGAGTGTATTTTAGCTCGTTGAACTCTGGATGTTCGCTTCTAGGTGATTCGATTTTCACACCCTAGTTGATCAGATCGAGAGGTGCTCGATGGAAGAGAGATGGAAAATCTAGCCCTTGATTTATTTATCTTTCAATGAAACATAGTTGTTGGAGATTTTTGAAGAAGGAAAAGCTAGAGACCCGGCAAACAAAAAAAGGTCTCTTCCTTTTCTTTTTCCTCCGAAGTCTTGTGGGTCCATGAAAAAGAAAAAGCTAGAGACCCGTTAAATTAAATAACAGATCTCTAGCTTCTTCTATTTTATATTCTGCAAAAAAATTGTGGGCCCTCTAATAAATAAGAGACCCGTTAAATTAAGTAACGGGTCCCTTGCTTTTCTAATTTTATTTTTCCCACCTTATTTCACTCATTACAGATCCGTTATCTTTAATATTGGATCTCTTGTATTAAAGAGACCCGTTATCTCAACCAAAGGGTTTTTTCTTAAGGGTCTCTTTGCCCATTTTTGTAGTAGTGCTTCTTCACCTTCTTCTACACCTCCTTCTTCATCTTCCTCGTCTTCATAAACCTCCCTCACAACTATCTGATTAACTTTGCTACCCCTCTGAATGAAAAAAGAACATAAATGATGATGTAAAGAACACAAGACAGGAAAAAAAGAACATTCTTTATTTAAAACACAGCATTTATCTCTATTATAATATAACATTAAGGTAAATAAAAAGATATACAAAAAGGGTAATGTGAAGTTTACCTTAAGTGCTGCAGTCTTTTTCAAAGTAACTCCATTCCCCTTCTTAGCATTTGGTGCAACTTTTTTTGTTGAAATTTTCTCAGCAGGCAACAAGCTCTTCTTCTTATGTGCCTCTTCCAATTCCTGCTTTACCTCTTTGATAAGATCGGGAAATTCTTCTTTCAGCAATTGACTTCTGTTGACCAAAACAATAGAACATAAGTAGTAAAAAAAAGTAAAACACAGAAAATAAAAAGAACACCATTTATGTAAGTTACCTTGTCCTTTTCCTGTTTGGTATTGATTTCCTAGACTTCCCCTTTGCTTTTTCAGGTTCCTCACCAGCTTCTTCTCCGTCTGTTTTCTTTCTAGTAAAAACATAAATGCAAAAGTATGTTTAAGAAACGAAAATAACAACTACAATGTAAATATGAAATAGTATTAACAAACACAGATGATACCTCAAAGTAATTTTTAAGTTCGTTTTCTTTTCTTTTCTTTCTGGTTCATCCAGCTCTTCTGGAACTTTTACCTCAGCCTCCTCTTTTTTAGGTTCTTTCACTTCTTCATGCACTTTTACTTCATGCTCTTTCTTTTCAGTTTCTTCCTACTTTTCAGGATCTTTGCTGGAATTTTTTTGTCCTTCTCCACCCTTCTTTTTTTGTTCAATCAGATCCAGCTGCTTTTCCTGTTGTAGCAGCTTTTCCTGAAGTGCTTGCACCATCTTCTGTTGTTCTTGCAATGCTTTCCTTTGTTTGGAAAGTCTATAATGAAAAAACATATGTCATGAAAAAAAGAACAACACCAAAAACACATGTTATGAAAAAAGAACAACAGAAAAATGTTTGAAATAACACATGTAATGGAAAAAGAACAACATGTCGTGTACAAAAGAACACAGCTATGCTTTTGGAAAGAACACATATTATGAAAAAAGGAACAACACAAAAAACAAGTGCACAGTTCTCATCCTGCACCCTTGTACAATATCTTATTCATCTGATTTTTTTATTTTTTCATATACAATATATAAATAATGTTTGTCCTCCATATTCTCATTCATTCATCATTGCATAATTTTAGCAACACATTTTAGAGAGAGAAAAATGAGAGGTTTTATTTTCTCTCAACAGAAGAGAGAATTTAAGAGAGAGAAAGAGTGAAATGCGATTATTTTCTCTCCAACTTTTCGCATTATTGTTCCTGTTTTTTTGAGAATTAGTGAATTAATCAGAATACTAATTCTCAGGAGATGAAAAAATACAATTTGCTAATTTTCGTAGAAAGAAAATTGAAGGAAATAATGAAATTCAAGAGGATTGTGATCATTTGCTGAGGATTTATGTTGATGTTGTTGATAAATGTTGTTCAACTGTTGATCAAGGTATGCTTATATGTTCCTTTTCTTATGTTCTTTTTATTAAGTGTTCTTTTACTGTGTGCTAACAGTTTTAGGTTTGTCTTTTAAATGTAGATGGTTTGTTCTTTTATCCGTGATTGATTGTTCTTTTTTTTTTAAATACATTTAAGAACAAGTAAAAAGAACACCATCTCATCAAATCTAAGCACATTGTTCTTTTTAATTTTCATTGATTGTTCTTTTAATGCCTAGTGATCTTTTAAGTAGACATGGACTGTTCTTTTCTTCTAGATGCATAGTTCTTTTTAAGCCTACATTAATACTGTACTGTTCTTTTGAGTGTACATTGGTTGTTCATTTGAGTCTACATTGATTGTTCTTTAAACCTGCACAGTTGGTTCTTTTAAGTTTTTATAGATAAGAACATAGATAAAAAAGAACATAGATCAAATTCAATAGATAAGAACAAAATTATAGATCTAGGTTTAAGTTCGTCAAAATTGTACTGTTCTTTTTAGTCTATTTGTTGTTCTTTTAACCTGGGCGAATTGTTCGTCAAACAGTAGGGCTAATAAAAAGAACAGACAGTAAATAAATAAAAGAACATAGATCTACTTATTTAATTTAAATTTCCACTGTTCTTTTGAGTTAACATTCGTTGTTCTTTTAAATCTATACCATTGTTCTTCTAAGTGTATGATTCAGTGACTTAAAATACATTTAAAAAAAACATAAATGTAGATCTTCTTTTAAATTCGTTAAAAAATGTATTTGGTTTCGTTATTGTAATTAGAACATTAAGGAAAACAAAAAGAACAAACAGAAGGTGTAAATGAACCAAGGTTTTTGTTTAAAAAATCCACTTACTCGCTCTCTTCTTCTTCTTCCGTTTCTGAAACTTCTTTGTTGATATCTTCCAACAAATCCGCATCAATTGTTGGTGTAATTTCTTTCTCTTTCTTCTTTTTGTTTCTTAAGTTCAATAAAGTCGTTGTCAAAGGAACATCATCCCTTCAAATGAAATTTTATAGAAAATTAAAATTCATGGGAAATTCTCTAAAAATTAAAATTAAACTGAAATTCAAGAAATAGAAAAGAAAAATAAAGTTGAATTCTTACTCAATAGAACATTTCGCATCAACTTCTTCTCCTTTTTTCGATTTCCCCATTTTCAATTGTTAGGGTTCAAGTTTTTGTAACCAGATTATCACTTCCAAAAAACAAATTGGGGAAGTTTTTAGAGTGAAAATAGTAGAATTCCAAATTGGGGAAGTTCGGATTTGCAAGAATTTGAAAGGTTTTGCACTGTTTTTTTGATTGTTGGTGAGTGAAGGTTTTGCATGTAGGTTGAGTGTGAAAATGAAAATAAATGTCGCATTCAATGATGTATTTATATATGATAAATTGAAGAGAGAGAAAATAACTGCTACAGTATTTTCAAATTTAAACTTCCTTTTTTTTTTGTTGTTCTTTTCGTCCGCTCTTTTGTTCTTTTGGCCTATAAGTAAAGAAAATGATGTTCGTTTGAGTCTCCTTTGTGTTCTTTTTATTATCTGTTGTTAGTATTTTTAAATTTGTTTTTTATTACTGTTTTTACTTAAATTATATTTTTTTATTTTTTTTATTTTAAACAGTAATCTATTTTTTAATTTTTTAAAATACAAAATGAAAGACAAGTAACTTATTTAATTTTTTTTTTATTAAAAGATTTTGAGGAGAGAGAAATTAACTGCCACGTTTTATGTTTTCATAGGAAAACTTCTGTTTTGCGGTTTTTTTCTTGCCACGTTCATTATTTCAATAAAAAACTTCTGTTTGGCGGTTTTTTTCACTTTTTAACGTTTTTGTTGTTCTTTTCGTTGGTTCTTTTGTTCTTTTGTGCTTCTGGTGTTGCATTTGCCATGTTCTTTTTAAAAGTGCAGAGAAATCGTTCTTTCCTTGTTTTAACCTTTCTGGTTTTTAATATGTTTGTGTTTTTCTTTTTTTCTTTTTGTTCTTTTCCTTTACTTTCTGATCTTCTCTCATTTTAGTGTATTATGTTCTTTTACGTGTTTTAATCTTTTTGGTTTTTAATATGATTGTTCTTTTCTATTTGTTCTTTCGTTTAATTGCTGATGTTCTTTCTTTTTAGTGTTTTATGTTCTTTTACGTGTTTTTACTTATTGTTCTTTTACGTGTTTTTACTTATTTGTTGTTTTAACCTTTTTTGGTTTTCAATGCTATTGTTCTTTCCTGTTTTACTTATTGTTCTTTTGGTTTAATTCTTGATGTTCTTTCTTTTATGTTTTTGTGTTCTTTTATGTTTTTTGTTGCTTTTTTATGTTTTTGCGTTTTGTTCTTATTTTTCTGCGTTTTGGTGCAGGTGCACCTAGATCTAGGTGCACGCGCCTGTACCATCCGCGCGTTGTGATAATTATTAAGATTTTGTACATAGGGGTTGATAATTTATTAAGGTTTTGTGAGTTTGGCTCCGTTCTCTTCGTCTGATCTGGTCTGGTCTGGTCTGGTCTGGTCTGATTTTTCATTTTGCTGGTCTAGTCTGGTCTGGTGTGGTCCGGTTTGGTCTGGTCTAATCTGATCTGGTCTGGCCTGGTTTGACTTTTCTGAATATTATTATATACAATTATTATTATTATTATTATTATTATTATTATTATTATTATTATTATTATTATTATTGTAAGTAGACATGTATGATTAGAAGGTGATTTTGCACAAGCTTATACATTATGATATATGGCCCTGGGGAAGTGATAAATCCAAGGAAAATTTTACTTCTTCCAAGGAAATCCACATTTTTTTAAAGGTGATTTCCTTGGAAGAAGTGAAATTCTTCCTTGGATTTATCATTTCCCATGGCCCTGAGTTTGTTACATGTGGAAGTTTATTACCGTTATTGTTATACCGGCAAAATTATTATTGTTATTGTTATCCTAATAATTTTTTATTGCAATAAATGTCACAACACTAATGATAAAAAAAAATTATTTAATAATTGTCTCATAAAAAAATAAAAAATAATAAAGATACTAGAGAAAGCACAACAACTTCATTACTTGTTCTATGACATAAAAATGTAACTTAATTTTCAACTTGCATATTATTATCTTCTTGCATGATTCTTGTTAATATGATTTTGTTCTTCGGATTGAATGCCAAATTCTTCTTGCTACCTTCGTTCGTACCTTTTCCATTTTTTTCTTGCGGTTGTCATCGAACATACTAATTCTTCTTGCGGTTGGTATATGGTATCTTGTATCTTTATCTTCTATTAAACTTAGGTATCCAAGAGTATTTGGATATCCGGAATCCACCAAATAATATTTCCCTTGAAAATAAAACAAAAATTGGAGATATAGAAAATATTGTTGGATTAACTTACACAAACTTATAACATGATATATACCTGTAGGTGGATGTGAGAATTTAAATTTTGGCTCCGGTAAACTGTGAATCCATACAGTTACATCGTGATCACTTCCCTTGAATCCCACATTAACAAATGTGAATAGTCTATCAAACGAACATGATGCAAAAACATTCCATGTTTTGCTCCCTTTTCTTCCACGAAATGCCACGCCTTCATTATCAGATATAACCGCATTTATGTGAGTTCCATCTTTCGCTCCAACACAATCCTAAGTACACAATATTACATATAATAAGTATAATCGTCAATAGGAAAAAGAATAAGTAGATGATAAACAAACTACATAGTACCTCAAAAAGGGCCAGTACTTTGAGTTGTTTGCTATTTTTTCGGGATACTCGTTCAAATGTTGAAATGGTTTGATAACCTCTACAGACATACTAATAAATGCTTCTAGTGCACATGAAAATAATTGTTGATAGTATCCAAACCATGTTAAAATTTATCAGCTGTTACGCGATATGAGACTCCGTGTGCCATCATCCATAAGGCAATACCTAGTTGCTCCGCAATTGCTATGAATCTACCATATGATAATAACTTTTTGTCCTCTACATACTTGATTAGCTTGATAATATATCTCCATCTAATCTTATTTGTTCTTTGCATAAATCGGAATGTGTGTACAATAGTCTATTTATAAAATCGCTACCTTGTTCTCCCCCAACCCTCAAAGGCCGCCTTTTAAGCGGTGTAAGTAGTTTCTTTAACTCTTCTAACGCAATGATCATTGAACAACTTCGAACCACGTCGATATTCATTCTACATTATAACATGAACAATACCATTACTTCATATAAAACATATTATAGATAGATGAATCAATAAATAAATTTAATTAGACATGTACGTAAATTCAAACATTACACGACGAAGAATAAGATATACAACGTAGCATGTTTCAAAGAGATAGTTGTGAATATATGCGTCAATAACAAAAGAAATTCTATAGGAATGAATATATCAGAAGCATCTTCATCCTTCAATAATATTAACTTTGAGAGTTTCTGTTTAGGGGTAAGTATTAGTATAAAATCTTAATTTCCTTCACTTCTTAGTACTAGTTATAAATCCCTTAATGAAAATACTAATCATTTCTTAGTGTTGTTATGGATTTGTTTCGTGAAGACATGTGCGTAAATTCAAAAATTACACGATAAAGCAAAAGATATACAACGTAGCATGTTCCTTTAAACTTTAATTAATTAATTAACTTCCTTCGTACTTCATAGACTATTGTCATTAAAAAGTTATATAAGTAGCATCATTACATTACACCAAAATAGAGTACGCTAATTAAGGCTTCCTGTGAGGGGGTCGAAAAAGCACGAGGCTAATGCGTGACCTCGTCCCTCGTGGGTGTGACGATTCTTTTTATTCAATCAAGTGTAATTGGATTTCCTGTGAGTTTACACCCAATTGACTAGTAATATAGGAGTCGCCATTCAGTTTTTAACGACAATGAGAAAAACTGACAAAACCCGGTTATCCTGACATAAAGGGAGTGCAATTATGTTTGACCACGACGGCCGTAGGTTCCCTTGTGATCCCTGGTGTGGGGATCTCTCAACATACACCCGCAAGGTAAAGATTGAGGGTTCGGGGGACTGTAACTATCGAGAGGAGTACTTCGCTCGTCGATAACTCCAGAGGCAGGATATCCTTACTAGTTCAGCATAAATAATTGAAGGGACATGCGTTAACTATGAAACTAATCTGAGTTGATTTTAGCAATATGCAACATATAATACTAGATCGATCGTGATTATCTGATTTAAATAGTATTAAGGGACCTAGTATGATAATCCGATTTCCCAAAAATGTTATATTTGTCACTACTACAAAAACTAGCAAAGAGACCCTTCTGAAAAGGCATAAGAGACCCTCTGAGAGGGGGTCTCTTTCTCAAAGGTCTCTTTGATAAAGAGACCCCCTCATATGAGGGGGTCTCTTTGTTAAAAATAATAGACCTCTTAAGTAAGAAAGGGGGTCTGTTATGTAAGGCGTGGGAAAATTAATTCAGAAGGGAAATGGACCTCATATCTAAGATATGAGGTCTCTTTGATCATTTCATGGAGACCCACTAGGCAAGATAACAGGTCTCTTTGTTTATTTCACAAAGACCCACTAGGTAAGATAACAGGTCTCTTTGCAATTATATTTATTTTAAAAAATAATAATAATACCCTGCATCTCTACAACTACATAAATATTTCCGCTGCTGCATACTAACTACTATTATTATGTTTCAATAATGCACTAAAAGTAAAACTGACCAAATACTTTTATTAACAAACAAATAAATAAAGGCAAATTTGCCAAAAAGGACCTTTTATAACTCAAATTTTGCGAGAAAGGACCTTATATAATTTTTTTTGTGAAAACACACCTTAAATTATTATTTTTTGCGATAAAGGACCTAAGGGAAGTTTCCGGCATTGATTGAGCTTTTCCGGTCATTGACTTGCACATGAGCAGCACGTGTGGCTTACGTTGGCTAAAGACATTGATTTTCCCGAGTCTTGAATTTTCAAACTTGACTTTATTTCGATTTTTTTTTTCAACTTTAGGTTTTAAAGCTTAGAATTTTGGAGGAAAATTGGGTGTGATTAGCAAAATAAAGTCACACGTGCTTCTCACGTGCAAGTCAATGGCCGAAAAAGCTCAGTCAATGCCGGAAATTTACTTTTGGTTGTCTTTCGCAAAAAAAAATTACATTAAGGTGTGATTTCACAAAAAAAAAATTATATAAGGTCCTTTCTCGCAAAAAAATTTACGTTAAGGTGTGATTTCACAAAAAAAATTATATAAGGTCCTTTCTCGCAAAATTTGGGTTATAAAAGGTCCTTTTTAACAAATCGGCCATAAATAAATAAATAAATATTACATCAAAATCTTCTACAACTTGTGTCACAATAAAAACCTTCTACAAAAACAAATAATTTATGACTGGACATACTTTTAGACTTAAAAGTTTACATTTGTAAATCTAAAAGTTCTAGATATTGAGAAACTGTAATAAGATGTCTTCAATTAGAGGAATAAAACTTGAAGAATGAGCAACACCAATACCAGGCCTTCCAAGCTTTACATGCTTATGTGAAATAAAGAATGCCATGTAGTGGGAAATGAATTCGAGTTTTGACTTTGACTTGGTTAAATTTCTATCCGCCGTAGACACCATGATGCTTCCAACCACCTCAGGAACAATGATTATGTGCGTAGGTGAGTCATCACTCCTCAGTGGCTCGGGTTTCTCACCACGTGGAGCGTCACATTTCTGTTTCAAAATAACAGAGATCCCGATAAATTTTCCAAAAAAACGCTTATAGACCGGTGTGAACCACACATTATTAGAGCACTGAGGCAGTAAGAAATATCATCAAGAGGGAAGATATACTCAGTTCAGACCATAGAAAATGCACAAGAATAGAAAAGCATGATTTCAGAAATGCGCAGAAATGCAACGCCTCGTAAGGATTACTGAATAAATACAACATTCTTAAAAGAAACTAATTATAGCATGGAAAATCAAACATGAAACAAAAAAATTGATGGCTTGCAGGTAATTGATCCCAAAATAGGCCACAAGATTTCTACCAGAACAAACAAAAGAGAATCTAGAAACACATCAAACATATTATAGTTTAGCAATGGATGATCCCTATCCCCTTCATTCCCTTTCTGCCTCCCTCTCCTAAGTGAATCTATTAGAGTATCAGTCACTCTTGCGGTCCTGCCATTAGAGACCAGCAAATTTAAGGTAATCTATGTTTTTATCTTTAGTCTTGAGTCCCGACACTACAACACTGCTTGGATCTTGGATGTTAATTTGTTGTTTTCTCTTATTTTTTTTATTTCATTTCTTAGTACTAACAGTAAGTTTAATGCACTATTAAGTACCATTAAAACAAGAATACAAGAACCTAGTACTATCTAGTGATGTCTAATAATCTAACGCCATATATACTGAATGTTTTAAAAAAAAATTATTTATTTTTTAGCCTTTGACCTAACTTTGGGTTAACTAGCCTAACTGCATTGTTGGGGTAAGTGGGTAATATACTAAAAGTATAAAATCGGTAGTTGGATCTAATAATCAAGTAATTAGCGAATCTTAGTTTAAATTGTAATCAAGTAATGCCAACC
This sequence comes from Spinacia oleracea, assembly GCF_020520425.1. Taxonomy (NCBI): domain Eukaryota; kingdom Viridiplantae; phylum Streptophyta; class Magnoliopsida; order Caryophyllales; family Amaranthaceae; genus Spinacia; species Spinacia oleracea. Next base: position 16,700,976 of record NC_079489.1, read on the forward strand.
AATCACATACACCAACCCCATGATCACATGCTAATCATATCAACAACAGAAGCAACAAATCCTTCATTCTGGAATCACTACATGACTCTCAAGTATTGAACATCAAATCATTGAAAACCTCAATGAAGTTACAAAGATTAAAAGAGTAACCAGCAACCCCTGGTTATAAAGAATCAAAAGGATTCCTTCAAATAAAATGATCACACATCTGTTTCCAATACGATTAGAAAATTAAAGAAGTGATTTGACAAACCCAGATAAAACTATAAACTCAACAGAATGGTAAAGCATGTCACAAAATATTGTAGAACATCACAATTAAACAACAAAAGTTGTTGCAAACGAAACATCTTATTCACAGAACTTGAAGTTCTAATCTTTAAACAGAATCACAATAGGCTGGAACCAACAATTTATGCCAACCAAACTAAAGTTTAAATTGTTCAAGGGATACTACTAGATTCACAAAGCATAATAGAAACCACAAGACATAAATCCTTTCAATCCAACACCATTGAAAGAAAATTAGAGAGAGGTTCGTCTCCTCACCAAAATCATCATAAAACTCATCTACTATTCAATACCTTTCAACAACTCAATTTATAGATGCAAATAAACATAAATAAAATCACATCACATCAATTCACATCCGTCAGATCTAATCCCAAGTTTTTTCAAATCGAAATTAGAAGGGGTTCATCATCCCTCAAATAAATCCCGTTCAATCTAAAAGCCAAATTGAAATAATAAGCAAAATATGAAATTTGAGAAAGGGGGAGGAGAGAAAAAAGAACTTGGACAAGATAAAGGCCTCCGGTCGCGGCGGCGGCTTTAATATCGGTTGTTTGAGGTCTCATTGTTGCCTTCAAAAATTTGAACATTCCATGAAGAGATAGAAAATTAGCTTCGCAGAGTCGTTACCGAAACTTTCTTGAACTTTTCTTTTAGCTTGAGATTCATCCCTTGCTTTGTTAGCTGTTGTTTGAGCTCCGCGCCTTGACTCACCATACGAAACCCCCAAGGCTGATACACTTTTCAATGGAAAAATTGGGAACTATTGTATCAATTATAGTCGAAAATTGAAGGTTAGATTTCGAAAAATAGGGTTCTTTTATTCAATTTCGATGAGCTGCAGAAATTGGTGATCTGCAAGAATATAAATTGGGGGTTTTTAATAAGAATAAAGGAGTGATAAGTTTGAGATGAATGAATTCGCTGCGAATTCAATTAGATCTGAAATTGAGGGACTGAGGTTTTATTTTCGCTGTACGAGGGAGAAAGAAGTAGGTTTTGGTTTCTTCATTTTTAAGGGAGAAAGAAGTATTCCATAATAGTAATTTAATTGAGAAGCAGACCCGTTATAGGAGATAACGGGTCTCTTCATTTTTCCTTAGTGGACCTCGTCTCCACGAGAGACCTCTTCATTGCGCTAACGGGTCTCCTCATTTTTACTTAGTGGACCCCGTCTCCACGAGAGACCTCTTCACTACGCTAACAGGTCTCTTTTTTGGGGTTATGATAACATAAGAGACCTCTTATTTGTAATATGAGGTCTTATTAACTAAAGAGACCCGTTAAGTACTCTAAAAGATCTGTTTTTTTGGGTCTCTTTGGATATTTTTGTAGTAGTGTGTTAGGCGTGATAGAACAATCAGATAAGGTTAGTTTAATAGTTCATAAAAATGGCGAGGAAAGCAGTTAAATCATCGAAAAGGGACACATTACGACGCACCCTTGAGAGGTGCGTCACGGTTCTCAGAAAACTAACCACTTTGACTTTGCTATTTCTCCTTTTTATTTAACGAATCTCAATTATGGGACAGGATACGTTCTGTTCGATTTATGGATCGATTACGACAGAACGCGTGAACAGTTTCGCAGCGAGAGGCTTAGGCTAAGGGTTGGAGTCAATACTCAGAATATAATTGTGTGTTGTTGTGTGTTCTTTTCACGTCGAATTTAAGGGCCTATTTATAGGGAAGAGTTCGTGGAAAGATAGAATTGCAGAGTTCTAATCCACAAAGAATTAGGAAAAAACACGTACCCAGGTATTTTCAGCGCCCAGGCCTGGGCGCCGAAGATTTTGGCGCCCAGAGCCAGGCGTCGAAAATAGGGTCTGGGCTGTTTTCTTTAGTCAGATTCGGATTCCTGAAATCCGTAGAGTTTGAGACTTAACCGAGTCTTTTAGCGCGTATCAATTTTATGACGGAATGCGTCTGGGCCCGTTACGAACTCTAGGCTCGTCATGATTTTAATTAATACGTAACTCTTATTTCCAAATCATATTAGGAATAGGATTCTCGTAGTTTTCTATCTCATTTAGGATTTATGTTGGAATGCAACACCTAATTCTGACAGGTTTCTATCTTTTATGATTTGCCACTTTTAGAAGCTACCTTTTACGGCAGTTACTATTTTTAGCAGGTTTTCATAAATAGCAGGTTTCGGGTGAAATAAAAAGGGGAATTGAGATTCATTTATTTCATAGGAGATGCGTTGTCAAGTGGAGATTTACGTTTTCATCATCGAACCTTTCCCTTGCGGGAATGGAGACAAAAGTAGGTGTCTACAGTTAGCCCCCACTTTGACTGAGTCTTGGAGTAAGACGATGGTCAAAGTATTAGACGGAGTGCGTCACACAAGCCATGGTGTATTATGACCTGTTTTGCGAGGGTCTCACGAGCCCCCGAGTGATAACATTTGACTTAAGGGTCATCACTTGAAGTGTCGACATATCCCTCACGTGTCATTGGGACTTGTCAACTGATAGTATAGAAACTTCCTCACTTTGTCATTGGAAGGATCTAAAGGTGCGTAGAAACTCCCTCACTTTGTCATTGGGAGTAGCTACAGATGTTTTCGAAATCAAAGCTATAAAGTGTAATTGGGCCTGGCCAAGCCCAATCACGAGGTAAAATGTTTTTTTTAAAGATTCTCATTTTCAGGGCTAGCTAAACGAGAAAACCCCCTTGTTTTTATAGGACGTAAAACGAAGGAAAATCCAGCACCCTTGTTTTTATAGGACGTAAAACGAAGGAAAATCCAGCACCCTTGTTTTTATAGGACGTAAAACGAAGGAAAATCCAGCACCCTTGTTTTTATAGGACGTAAAACGAAGGAAAATCCAGCTAGCACCCTTGTTTTTATAGGACGTAAAACGAAGGAAAATCCAGCAAAAGTTATCGCTGCAGCGACTAAGGACCTGCACGGTTTAATGGCGCAGACCCCGCCGGCTAAAGATGGCGAGCCTGTCCGCTAAGGGTGGACACCCCGTCCGATAGAAGTGGACGAATCTGTTTTTGAAATTTGAAAATAAGGACCTACGCGGTTTGTGACGTAGACCCCGCCGGCTAAAGATGGCGAACCTTGTCCGCTAAGGGTGGACACCCCATCCGATAGAAGTGGACGAATCTATTTTGAAATTTGTTTTGCTTTTTTGAAAATAAGGACCTACGCGGTTTGTGACGTAGACCCCGCCGGCTGAAGATGGCGAGCCTGTCTTAATTTTGAAGACTTTATTTTTTCGAAAACTGAGGACCTGTGCGGCTAGTGACGCAGACCCCGCCCGCTGAGGGTGGGCGAGCCCTGTCCGCTGAGGGTGGACGTCCCTGAATTCGTTTTCTTTTCGATTTGGGAACTCGCGCGGTTTGTGACGCGATCTTGCCGACTGAAGATGGGCAAGTTCCTATTTCTTTGGTTCTTTGTGATTTCTTTTGAGAATTTCTTTTTATTCATTCTTGCAAGAGCGAATTCTTTCGAGGGGTGCTCGAATTTAGTTGTAACCTGAACGTGGGCTGACAACGTGTTCAGACGGATCTTTGTCTTGCGACCGTCCGCTTTCGTGATTTTGAGCTAGTCTTTACGGCTCGACTTGGTCTTTGATCAGAGGATCGTGCACAAGTGTCAGTGACGTCCTTTCGATGAGGTCGAACCTATTGTTGTTCTTTTTTGAGATATCCATACATGATATGGTGTATGGCGCAGTCTGGGAATGTGATTTTGATCGCGCGCTCCTCGTTGGAGTCTATTTTTTTCGCGAGCCCCCAAGCACTGCGGCTCGTCGGTTGTTTTTCGCATCTTGTAATCATGTTTGGGGTCATGCTCGTATGTGCGAGCGACCTTCTACAGTAGTGTGCTACTTTAGCGAAGCCGTGGAGTGCGACTTTAGTTTCCAGGCGACTTCCGGTTTTAGCTTGGCCCGGATTAACCCTTTGACAGACAAACATTTTTTATTTGGAAAACCAATGACTTGACGACACATATTTTTGTTGTTTCGAAGAATGACCATGATATTTAACTTGCTTTTTTTGAAAAGTGTACATAAGCATTTTCTGAGACGAGTCTAAGTTTCGACCAAGTTTTAATGTTATAATTTTTTTTTGCTTATTTGGGAGCTAAAGGTGTTTTGGGCTTGATCCTACTTGCAATAGGGCCTCGTGTTTAGCAACACGGTCTTAAGTCCTTTCCTGTTCCGTGTTTTGTGAAATCTGGGCCTTGGGCTGCATTTTCAGCGCCCAAGGCCAGGCGTTAAACATTTCGGCGCCCAGCCGTGGGCGCTGAAAGTCCTTTCCTGGTAATATTTGACTTTCGGATTTCCTAACACGTTTCCGAATGGGATCAGGATGTCATTGGGTGCGTTCAGCTATATATAGGGGCTAGATACGTCCCTATTTTCTACTACTCTCAAATTCTTTCTTTTCTTTTTGTTGTGCTTTAATTATTCATTGCTTTTGTCATGTCGATCCCTACTTTCTCACTCCAACGGACTGTTAGGCGTTGGCTACGGGTCCTTACTCCCACAGAAAAAGCTTTGTTAAAAGAATACCACTTAGAGGCACTTTTAGGCTTACAACAAATTAATATTGATTATAACTTTCTGCATGCTGCCCTAAGCTTTTGGGACTCCGATCATCATGTTTTTGCCTTTCGGGGCAACGAAATATGTCATTTGCCCGATGAATTTGCTGCGATCCTTGGTTATCCTACTAATGCTACTCCTGTTACCCCTGGCACTATTGAAGAGGGTAAAACAACCATAAGGGCTTTCCTAGGGTTAGATGATAACACGTTTGCTGAAATTGTTGTAGATGATAAGGTTAACTTGGCAAAACTTGTAAAACATCACTTTAGGCCTAGTAAAAATATGACCGAACAAAAATTGAATATCCGAGCCCTTGTATTTTGCTTGTTAAATCATTATTTGATATCGAATAACAATGGTGAGTTCGGTGACATAAGGTTGATCCCCTTGATTAGCCAGATGGAAAGTTGCTATTCTATCATGCCGTTGGTTGTTGCCGAGACTTTGCTGAGTGCGGATGAGTTGAGGAAGGATGTCAAATCTGAACATTTTAAGGGAAGCCCCCTATTACTGCAGGTAATCGATTTTTCTTTGCGCGCATACACGTCCCTTTTGCATATATTTCTTTTTGCCTGGGGCTGAGTTTCAGCGCCCAGGGCTGGGCGCTGGAGTTTTCGGCGCCTGGTCCTGGGCGTTGAAACTGCGCCCCAGGGACCGGTTTTTTTTTCTTTTCATTCTTTTGATTCGATCGTACCTGTTTTTGCAGATTTGGCTTGCGGAACGGCTTAGACTTTTGGAAGCTCCTGCTGATCCTAAACATTATCGCCCTATAGCCTTGGGTAACCGAAAATACTTGCACCAAGGCCAGGACGAGGCCGAATGGACCTCCTTTTTTACTTATGGCATTTGTTCTATTAAGTGGGTGGTACCATGGTGGGGTTTGACTACTATGACAGGGGGTTCTGATGTATCGGTTTATGTTTCTTTGTTGGGGCTATCTCGTCCCATTTATATATTTCCTTACCGAGTCATGCGTCAATATGGTTTAAGGCAGACTATCCCCTTTTCTGATACGGTACCACCTAAGGTAGGGGCCTTTTCACAAACACGGGTCCTAGCGTGGGCCAAGTATTATGATGGTCTCCCACGTTGGGCCGTAGCTACAAATGGCTTTGTGGGTCTTTCTGAAAACTACAAGTTGTGGATGAGCTCCGATGACAAAGATGTGAGGACCGAGGCTCGTAATGGGGAGCCGACTGAGCTTTTGATACCTCGTATTCGTGTTAAGTATGAAGGTCCTGATTCTGCCAAACCTCGTACCTATAGTGTTAAGACTGTGAAAGCTCGTCCTGATCGAAAGCGAAAGGAAGTTCCTCCCCGTTCCAGTTTCAGGCCTAAAAAGATGCCTAACATGAAGGGGCCTGCTGTTGTTAAAAGAAATGCAAGCTCTCGCGGAGATCGTCGCCGGAACAATGTATGGGTTAGGAAGGCTCAGCCGCCTGTAGAAACAGTGGCTAGTCTAATTGATGATAATAATCCTTCTCCCACCATTGCCTGTGCCCTCGAGGCTGAGCGGGCTATAACTGAGAACGTTTCTGAAGCCTTGGCATCTTTGGAAGTTAGTGTCCAGGAGCCGGTTCTTATGGAGATTGACATTGGGGCAGCACAGAGGACTGTGGGAGTGGATCCTGCGAATATTGCCCTCTACAAGACTTTATTTGATGATCCAGAAGAACTAGAGTAGTGTAGTTCTTGCTAGGGTGTAGGTGCCCTCCATTTATTTCAGTCGTGTTTGTTTTTATTTTTAGCACTCTGTTTTCCTTCTTATTATATTTTAATAAAGGCGTATTTTTAGTTTTCATTTTCATTTATTTTTGTTTCTCCTCTTTTTTATGTATTTTATATGTCTAACACTTTTGCACAAAGAATTTTTTTTTATTTGGACCGAATCCTTGGTAAGGATTGCCTACGTATCTTGTCAGAATCAGGTCGCGCGTAGTTCTAGCTTTAGAATAAGTTCTAGTATGCCGGATTTCGGTAGATATGCCATGAGGTGGAAACATATTACTTAGTCGGTCAAATGAGTGAAGTATTATCATTATTTTCATCTGCCATTTTTTTTGCCATAAGTCGTGTAAAATATGAAATTTGAAATTCGACTAATTTGTATGGCTATATTCTTGGTTGGCAAGCTTATTTGGATACGTACTGTACTCCCCAAGTGTTCGTTATTTTTCCGTTGTGTGCGGATAAAATGACGAGCACTTCTAAAAAAAAAAAATTTTTGTCAGGCAGAGAGTTTCAACGCCCAGGCTGGGGCGTCAGAAACTTCGGCGCCCAGCCCTGGGCGCTGAAAATGACTTGGGCGGTCAATTTTTGACGCTGTGCTTCACATGTTCTTGCGTTTATTTCTATTTCTTTTTTTTTGTGCCTTGATATTTTGCTTCGTATTTAAAGTTAATTTTGAGGCTATTTTGGAGGCTTTTTTGACTGTTAGCGTGAAACGCATTTTTGTCCAGATTAATTTTTTCTATTGGTGACTCAAAACAGTTTTGAAAATGGAGTTAGGGTGCTGTGTAGGCTTTGGAGGTGGGTTGTTAGTGAAGGGTATGATGGAATCTATGTTTTATGAATCTGTTTTTTTTTGGTAACATTTGTTTTTGGATTTTTGATTTCCTTCGATTTTGGGTTGCATGGGTTGGCTCTTATGATGACACTGGTTGGCTTTTTAGGTTTTGGGGATATGAATGGGATAGTTGTTAGGTTATGATACATATGATATTACATAAATCATGCGGAAACAACCATTAACCCAGGAATACATATTATTTACACATAATCATATAGCATAATTTAGATGCATACTCTTTGTTGCGTGCCCTCCCTAGCTGCGCCCGAACCGAACAAGAACAAGTCTTTAGGACTCCAAGTGTCGTCCCTCCGTAGATAGTCCACAGCACGTCCGGATCCGCCTTAAGATTGACCAACTAGAATCGCCCTTAAGGTACTAGAATTTTCGGCACTTTTGAGCAAGATGTGTGATTGAATTTTTCTCTCAAAAACTCACTTTGAATACTTTGAAACTCGTTATAAATTGTGAACCCAGGCCACATATTTATAGGGGTATGGAAAGGGAATCGGAATCCTATTCAGATACAAATTAATTAAACCTAGAATCCTACAAGAACTCTAATTAATTAATTTATCTAATAGAATTAGGAATTTAATCATTAACCGAACTCTGCATGTTTTAGGAATCGTGCATGAACACAAACACTCACGCACACACACACGGCAGCCACGATGGGCCGCCCATGCGCGTGCGTGCGAGCAGCAGCCCACGCAGCGAGGCCTACGCGAGCTACAAGCCCACGTAGCTCCTGCGCGCGCTGCGCGCGCTGCCTCGGCCTGCTGGGCCTGGCCTTGCGCTGGGCCTGGCGTGGCCTTGGCTGTTCGTGTGGCGCGCTTGGCTTGCTGGGCGATGGCCTGGCTTCGTGCTGGGCCCTCGTCCGGCAGGCCTCGTCCGATGCTTATTCGTACGATACGCTTCCGATTAAATTTCCGATTCCGGAATTCATTTCCGATACGATCAATATTTAATATTTCCGATTCCGGAATTAATTTCCGTTTCGAACAAATATTTAATATTTCCGTTTCAGGAATTATTTTCCGATTCCGATAATATTTCCGATTCTGACAATATTTCCGTTTCCGGCAATATTTCCGATTCTGGCAATATTTCCATTTCCGATAATATTTTCCGATACGTACCATGTTTCCGTTTCCGGCAACATCTACGACTTGGATAATATTTATATTTCCGATACGATCCATATTTCCGTTTCCGGTAATATCATCGTTTCCAGAGTATTCATTTCTTGCCTGTGACGATCTCAGCTCCCACTGAAACCAAGATCCGTCGATTCCGAATATCCATAGATGGAGTATCTAATGCCATTAAATACTTGATCCGTTTACGTACTATTTGTGTGACCCTACGGGTTCAGTCAAGAGTAAGCTGTGGATTAATATCATTAATTCCACTTGAACTGAAGCGGCCTCTAGCTAGGCATTCAGCTCACTTGATCTCACTGAATTATTAACTTGTTAATTAATACTGAACCGCATTTATTAGACTTAACATAGAATGCATTCTTGGACCAAGGGCATTATTTCCTTCAGTCTCCCACTTGTCCTTAGGGACAAGTGTGCATTTCCTAATTCCTTTGTCGCTCGATGCTTGCTCTTGAACATAAGGTAAGAGTTGTCATCCTTATTATGTCCAGAGGTGTTCCTCGGTTTCAGAGTTCAACTGATCAAATAAACAGATAATCATAGCCTATGATTCATCCGAGCACGGCCATGCATTTCACAGTTTCTAGCTCTCCGAGTGGCCTTGTACAACTTTTAAGCATCTCATCCCGATTTATGGGAGGACAATCCCAATCTTGCGATCTTGAGATTAGACTTCGTTTGATAGGTGATTACCTGAGCGTTGCCTTTATAGCCTCCTTTTACGGTGCGACGGTTGGTCAACGTCAAAGCAACCAGTTCTCAAACAAGTAATCTCAAATCACTCAGGTATTGAGGATTTAGTGTCTAATAATTTAATGAAATTTACTTATGACAGACTTTCATCTCTTACAGTAAAGTTTCATAGGTCTTGTCCGATACTAGTCTTCCCAAAGTAAGTATCTATGCAAATGATTATGATATTGCCATGTCCACATAGTTCAAGAAACAGAACTTACTAGTCATCTTGCATTCTAATCGTCTAACGTTTTCTATGCGTCCAATTTTATAGAAAACTCCGACTAGGGACCATTTTCAACCTTTGACATTCAAGTTCACTTGATAGACATTTCTTAGTCACAGGACTGGTCCTGACAGTCTATCTTGAATATATCGTCAAATTGAAGGGACTCATCATTTAATACTAAACCAAGATTAAATGGAATATGAAAATTCATTTCATATATGATAAATGTTCAACCCCAATGTTTTACAACCATGGGCCTCAAACCCATCTCCTAAAACAGTTCATGGAATTTCAAAGCTATGCTTGATTTCCAGTTCTACAATGTAAGTGTTGCTTCTCACTTGTTGCATAGGTTTAGTTATCATGCTTTGCCAATCTTAATATCCTTTTCATCGAATGTTCTTCGAGATAGATGATAAGATCTTTTGAGTATGTTTATTTTGTGATCTAGTCTTTCTCGCTACAATGGTGGTTCTACGCATTTCTCAATGAAGAACCATCAAGTTAGCAGACCTTTTTCTTGCTTCAAGAGTGGTTCTACGCATTTTTCAATGAAGAACCATCAAGCCAGCAGATAGGTGATCTTCCCAAGTTCAGTGAAGAACTTTAAACAACCCTGTTTTATTGCTTCTTAGGCAATAATTACTTTTACTTCAATTGTATAGGTTGCTAGTGATGCTTTGTTTGGATTTACCTATCCAGGCAGTTCATAGATATGTGGAAGATTCTCCAACTATATCTTGGAACATAGAAATTATTTATTTTAATTTCCCACGCAACAACTCATGGTCTCCAATCCATGTTGCCATTTCAAAACACGATGCTCTATAGCTCGTCCTTATCAATGGTTAACTCCAAAGGGTCTTGCTTGATCCTTTGCCAGTGTTTATGCGTGTAGCATCAATATTTAGCATATCTTTATTTCCTTGAATCAAGAACTATTCCTATGTACCTTTTTAAGTACCATAAGTATTCTTGATCTCAATCTAGTTGATCTTCACTTAGATCAATAGAGATTGGTATATGTTCGTCATGCCTAAAGTCATACGATACGTTTTTGGCGATCCTCATATTATATCATACATGATAAATTCTTTTGCAGAATAATTACCAGTTGAATTCTATTCATGTAACTTTAGCTTATCTAGTTTCAGTAGATACTAAATTCGGCTAAATTCTTTGACATATAATATAGGTTATGAATCTCATTTAGACTCTTTGATGTTTAACTTAGTAAATTCTTATACATAGTTCAAACATCCTTTACTTAGATTTATTCACATGGGTCGAATATCTCCAATGGAGACTTTCGTGTTTGATTTAGTAAATGCCATTACTTAATCCAAAACAATATCATAAGATCTTTGTAAATAGATCTTAATACCCAGTATGTACTAAGTTTCTCCATGGTCCATCATTGATGAATAATTTCAAATCTAAGTCATTAGCATTTGAATGTTATTTTACAATAGAGAGATATGTGTGTGATACACATAGGACCAATTAAGTTTTATGTACTCCCACTAAACTTCTTATATATCTATAAGAATCATGTACATTTTATGAAACTAAAATACTTATTAGCTTCACTAAAATACATTTCTAATTCCCAATTGCTTGCTTAAATCTGTACTTAGATTTCATAAGCTAGCTTTCTTTTTCAAGCATTTATTTAGATCCACAAATCCTATGACATACCATGTACATATTTTATTCCAACATTTTATTGAGGAATTGTTTTGTCATCCAATTGCTATATGTACCGATATGCAATCATTGCTTGAATTATAGACTTGAGCATTACGATTATGCATGAGGTTTCAACACAATCCATGCCATGAATTTGCTTGTAACTTTTAGCAACTAATCTAGCTTTGTGTGTGAACACAATTCAATGTTTGATGGTTTTTATCCTTTAAAACAAACTTGCCACCAATAGGTGTGAAACTATTCTTGCAAATCAACAAAATTTCAATTTTGTCATCAAAACATTGAGTATGTTTTATGGCCTCTAACCATTTAAAACATTTGAGTCTATATAAGGCCTCTAACCATTTTAGGGAATCTGGTTTTCGTCATAGCTTTCTTACAGGTCACAAACTCATTAATCTACATGATAATAGTTTGACTGCAAGTTGTAGGTTTCTTCACTATCTAATAGAAGAATCTCATAGTTTCATTGACCTGATCTCTATGTTTCTTCACTATCTAATAGAAGAATCTCATAGTTTCAGTGACTTGAACTCTATGCCTACTTGGGTATAGAACATCAAACAAATAGAATATCAATAGCCACTTGAAAGTCCTTTGAATATTCTGTTCTCCTTGAAGCACTTGTAAAGTCTTCTAAGAGATGTCTATTCTTTAAAGCCACTTCTAAAGTCTTTAAAGAATAAGTTCGGATTTTTTGAAGCACTTCGAAAAGCCTCCGGAATGTCCGTTTATGTTTGTTGTTCGCCTTGAAAACTTTCGAGGTCTATTTTCTCCCACTTGTCATTTTGGAAACGAATCTCCAAAAGGACATTATTTCGAGCAAACAAACATTATGTTCTCAAAAATTTGTGGTAGAAACAATATCCTTGTGTCTCATTTGAATAAATCACAATGAAACATATATCTATACTTGGGCCTTAGTTTGTTGAATAACAAACACTAAGCTCCCACTGAGTTTAGGAACTCTTTAGATATATATTATGAAAAGATATTCTGAAATTACTTTTTCAATAGCTTTGACGAATTTGGTTTAGTTTGGTGGTAGTTGAGCATTTTGTTTTAGAAATTATAGGAAAAGTCTTTATGATTCATCATTAATCGAATCAAGTACTAATTGACTTCGATTATTCCAACTAAGATATGCCATATCTTATGGACCTAGATTTGTGAAATTACAACACACAATCATTGATGATCATATTTGGTCTCAAGTAATCATCAACATGATCTAACCTAGATCTTTATGATTTCTTGCCAAGTGGATTTTATACTTCTGAATCTTTGAACTAGCCAAACAGATTCAACTTATATCACATTTGAGTAAATAAACCTATATTCACTCAAATCCATGTGAAATAATAAAGTCATAAAACCTTTCTTTAGCTTTGAACTCTATCGTCTAGGCGTTCTAACAATAGTTCATATTCTTTGTTACTTTCAATAAGTAAGACTAGCTTGTCTTAAGTTGATCTAGAAATCAACCAACTTTCAAAAAGTCCATCAAAATAGAGCTTATGAATGTTAACTTGTTGATATGGTCTAAGCAACAATGCCAAAGATTAATGGAACTCAAATCAAGGGTTTGATTTGAACCTAGTAAAGTTCTTTAAAGAGTTGTTTGTTTTAATCAAGCATATTGACTCAACCTGTAATTGACCATTTCATTCAAATAAACAAACAAACAAGCATTGTTTTTGTTCTTCTGAATGTGATTCTTTCTGTGTTTGAAGCAGAAATTTAGGTATGCTGATTATGGAACAAAATAGCCATTTAGTTCCAGCCTTTGAAAGGACTTAAAACAAACTAGATGACCCTACAACTAATGTAGCATTGCCATGCTTCATTTCCCACTTGTAGGTCATTAGTGTATCCTAGCTTCCATTGTTTGAGTTATTACCGAAGTAAGAACCTCAAGCGGTATATGATACCAAGGAAGTTTTATTGCTAGGTCACTTCTCTTTAAACATAAACTTATAGGTAGAAACGAAATCGTAAATTCCTTTCATTTGTTCCTCGTTTTCCTATTTCTTGTACCTTTTCTTATAGTCTTAAGAATTGAATTCTTTAGTGTTGACTTTTATACTTTGTTAGACATGTCCAATGTCACCAACAAGGTTCTTTACCATTTTAATTTATGTTGAATATTTTGTTTCAACTAGATGATCTTACCAGAAGCTTCTAAAGTTCTCTAAGCATCGATCTATTCGAATGTCTAGGGACTAGACTCATTCGAGAATTAAATGGACAAAGATATTAGGTTGTTAACCATTGGTAAAGCTGAGCGTATTAAACTCAATGCTTTATGATCTCAAAACTACATTGTATTTTGAATTCACAAGCACCATTTGGTTTGCCATTCGATTTTGATATTCGAAAACAACCATAAAAGTCGCTAAAAGAAACGTACATTTTAAATTGCTCACTTTCTCTCATTTCCGTGAATCGTTCTTGGATTCACTACCAATCGAGGAAATTTACTGTTACCTTTCTAAAAGGATTTACTGCAGTGCAAGATATTTAATTATAAACAATAATTAAAACATACATTGAAGCATGCAAAGTCTAAACATTTATCATGAATAATAACTTGAAAAAGAAAGCAATCATGCAATTTAAACAAGTCATTAGCATTTTATTCGAATTATGTGTTCCGGCAGGTGTGAATAAAATGATTCCAAGACCCTAAAACCATTGAAGAATTAAGCACAGTTTGTCGACTCAATTCTAAAACATTTTAGGTAAGCAAAAGCCTTTTGCTAATAGTCTAGAAACTATTCTTGGTTGATAGGTACGTCTAAGAACTTATTAGGTAAACCTATCGATTTTGCCACGACATAAAAGGACTCCTTACTTATATCGTTGAGTTTCACCAAAACTAACATGTACTCACAATTATTTGTGTACCTTGCCCCTTTAGGACCAATACGTAACACCTCGCTGAGCGAAAACTATTACTAGATTGATGTAAAGGATATCCAAGCAAGTGTATATTTTGGCATGGCACCTTTTAACTCAATTTTTAAGTTTGGAACTTAAGGCTCTTACTATGTTGGTTAGATTTTAAGTGAACTAAAATCCTTAATCATGCAACATAATCAAGCTTTTGATCTCATGATTTTAAGACATATTTAAAAGCAATAAATAACTTAAAACATGCATAAGATAAATGTGATCTAGTATGGCCCGACTTCATCTTGAAGCTTTAACTTCAAAGTCCGTCTTGAAAATCTCCGTGGGAGGCACCATTTTCTTTAAATAGGATAAGCTATAACTAATTACAACTATTTGATGGTTCGCAGACCATATTTGAATTGAAAAATAACTTTGGTACTTTAGACCAATTACATTCAAATTAATGGTACGCAGACCATATTTTCTATCCTATTTGGGCCATACTAGTCACTTCATAACCTGCAAAACAGTACATATACAACATATATACCATTCACCCATTCATTATCATGAATGGCCCACATAGCTGGTTAGTAAAACACATTATGCATCACGTAAACATTTGCAGCAATTAATCAAGGGCACCAATAATCTACCAATTATTCAGTCCTTATTAATTATAATCAAGTTGTTTTAACCTTAAGGATTTGTAGACCTAATCAAGAGTTTATGACTAAAAAGCGCTCCCACTTAAACCAATAAATTCATATGCTTTACTAATTTTAAACATAAAAATGTATTTCTAGTCTAACCGGAAACATACAAATTTAATTAAAATTTAAAGCTCATATAAATTTATAATTGAATCCAAAAAGTTTAATTTAATTTCAGTCGTTATTTAAATTAATTCATGATTTTAATTTTAGTAAAATAATTAGAATAAATAAAATTTATTATAATTACAATATTCAAAATTAAAATCCAAGAAAATAATTTAAATTTTTTTTTAACTTTAAAATTAATTAAAATTACGTGAACTGAAATTTTCAAATTAAACATTCAAAACGATCTAATCGTAACGCAAACACCCTACGCATTGCACGCCCATGGGCCGCACGCACACAGCCATTGCTGGCCATGTGCGCGCAGTCCATGCGCTCGTCGCATAGCTGCTGCATCTCCCATCGCAAGCCATCGCACGCTGTGGTGCTCGCTGCGCGCGCGCCAGCGCTCGTCGCACGCGAGCCATCGCTCGCAGTGCGCGCTCGCCAGCGCTCGCTGCGCGCGCTCCATAGCTCGCTGTGCGCGCGAGCCATTGCTCGCTGTGCGCGCGAGCCATCGCTCGCTGTGCGCGCGACATCGCTCGCTGGGCGCGCGACATCGCTCGCTGGGCGCGCGACATCGCTCGCTGTGCGCGCGAGCAACGCTGGGCGCAGCGCTCGTGGCACGCGAGCTTGCGCTCGCTGCGCGCGAGGCTGCGCGCTCTTGCGCGAGGCAGTGCGCGTTGTGGCGCAGCTCGCTTGCTGCCCACACGCGACTGCCATGGCTTGCTTTTCGCCCATGCCCATTTGTTC
Organism: Spinacia oleracea; assembly: GCF_020520425.1. Taxonomy (NCBI): domain Eukaryota; kingdom Viridiplantae; phylum Streptophyta; class Magnoliopsida; order Caryophyllales; family Amaranthaceae; genus Spinacia; species Spinacia oleracea. Next base: position 16,716,715 of record NC_079489.1, read on the forward strand.
ATAGCTCGTGGCACACGACACAAGGCAGGGCTGCTGCCTTGTGCTCGTGCACCATGTCTTGCTCATTGCATTGGTGCCGCACGGGCGACGAGCTCCCTTGCTCGTCGTTGCATGCCCGCACTATACAACACCCCTTAAGGGTAACACGAAGCGTCCATTGCTTTGTGCGTGCAAGTTATATGAACGAATCGCATAAAAATTTAAAATTTATATTTAAAATTAATGACAAATTAATAAATAATATTAATTTCATAATTTTAGGGCGAAAAATCGAAAATTTATTATCCAATTGATTTCCGATTATTATGGATTCAAGTCTAGGTCATAAAAATTTAAAATTTATCATAAATTTAAAATTTTTATGGTGGTTTTTAATCATAGGTTTCTAATTAAATTATAATTAATTATGAAAATCAAATTAATTCTAAATTATTCTAATTTTCAACAAATTAATCATAATTACAAATTAGATTGCATAATTAACAAGGCTAGGCATTCAAACTTGTTAAACATATACATTAGGTCAATCAAAAATTCAAGATTTATCAACAAGAATCGCAAATATTTAATTTAACATCTTAAATTTACGAAATTTTGCATTCGAAAAACTGAAACCTTCGAAAAGTCATAGTTAGGCTTCGAATTTGAGAATTCTGGGTTCGGCAGAAAAATACTAATTTTGTCAAAATTTTAGAATGCCTTTTACATGCGGAATTGACACAAAAATCACTCGATTTGGATGAGTAACGAAGAAACTGCCGAAAAACTGCGTACGTATAATTAAATAAACGCAATTTGCAATTAATTAACAATTACGAAAATTAATCACCCCTTTTAATTCTTGCAAATTTGTAATATTTAACCATGTTTATGCAAATTAGATTATGAAAATAATAAGAGGCTCGTGATACCACTGTTAGGTTATGATACATATGATATTACATAAATCATGCGGAAACAACCATTAACCCAGGAATACATATTATTTACACATAATCATATAGCATAATTTAGATGCATACTCTTTGTTGCGTGCCCTCCCTAGCTGCGCCCGAACCGAACAAGAACAAGTCTTTAGGACTCCAAGTGTCGTCCCTCCGTAGATAGTCCACAGCACGTCCGGATCCGCCTTAAGATTGACCAACTAGAATCGCCCTTAAGGTACTAGAATTTTCGGCACTTTTGAGCAAGATGTGTGATTGAATTTTTCTCTCAAAAACTCACTTTGAATACTTTGAAACTCGTTATAAATTGTGAACCCAGGCCACATATTTATAGGGGTATGGAAAGGGAATCGGAATCCTATTCAGATACAAATTAATTAAACCTAGAATCCTACAAGAACTCTAATTAATTAATTTATCTAATAGAATTAGGAATTTAATCATTAACCGAACTCTGCATGTTTTAGGAATCGTGCATGAACACAAACACTCACGCACACACACACGGCAGCCACGATGGGCCGCCCATGCGCGTGCGTGCGAGCAGCAGCCCACGCAGCGAGGCCTACGCGAGCTACAAGCCCACGTAGCTCCTGCGTGCGTTGCGCGCGCTGTGCGCGCTGCCTCGGCCTGCTGGGCCTGGCCTTGCGCTGGGCCTGGCGTGGCCTTGGCTGTTCGTGTGGCGCGCTTGGCTTGCTGGGCGATGGCCTGGCTTCGTGCTGGGCCCTCGTCCGGCAGGCCTCGTCCGATGCTTATTCGTACGATACGCTTCCGATTAAATTTCCGATTCCGGAATTCATTTCCGATACGATCAATATTTAATATTTCCGATTCCGGAATTAATTTCCGTTTCGAACAAATATTTAATATTTCCGTTTCCGGAATTATTTTCCGATTCCGATAATATTTCCGATTCTGACAATATTTCCGTTTCCGGCAATATTTCCTATTTTGGAAATATTTCCATTTCCGATAATATTTTCCGATACGTACCATGTTTCCGTTTCCGGCAACATCTACGACTTGGATAATATTTATATTTCCGATACGATCCATATTTCCGTTTCCGGTAATATCATCGTTTCCGGAGTA